>NC_086444.1:283909950-284509950 GCF_028390025.1 Pseudophryne corroboree | reverse complement strand
TTCCATATGCCATATTCATATCTGGTAATATACGTAGACTTATTTTGTATTCATATTTTATTTAGCATTTTCCAATACATAAAAATAAAAAAGACCTAACGGTGTCTACACACGGTGCAATATTTCTTTTGATTTTGACTATAAAGTCAAAATCTTAAGAAAATATAGTGCACATTGCACCGTGTGTATTGTCCTTGCGATGCCGATGTGTGGTTCCACAGGATCGGCATCGCAAGGAAAAATAGATTGTGCAGGCAGCCCAACATTGACAATATTGGCGGGGCACGGCTCCGGCTAAGTCGAATACTCAATGTCGTGCTGTACGGCGCATTGCGCTGTGTGTACACAGCCTTACATCAGAGCTTCCCAAACTCTGCCATTACAGTCCAGGCTTTAAGGATATCCATGCTTGAGTACAGATGGTTAAATCAAATTGTCTGAGGTACTAATTAAATCACTTGCTCAAGCCTGGATATCCTTAAAACCTGGATTGTAACGGCAGAGTATATGAAATTTACATGTAGCTTCACCTAAATATATTAGAAACACATGTAGATTTGCCTTTGAGAATAAGTTAGATGACGCATTATTTATAGGAATGTATTTTAGTGTTATCTAGCTCACCCCTCCCCTCTCAGTTAATGTTCTGCAACTGTACAGGCAGTATTCATATTCTCCCTTGTTCAGCCATGCTGCTTGGCGATTGTGCCAAAGGGATACCACACATAGGGGAAATTCAATTGACATGATGTGCCGTTTCCAGAGGAAGAATGGCTCATTCTCAAGGTTACCATTTGGCATCTTTTAGGGGAAAATTAATGTAATGTACTTGTTAATACTTCGCAATAGTCACAGTGCTTTTTCTCTATAAACAAAAGGTGCTGTACTATGAAAAAGGTACTTGTACGCCCATAAACTGCTGATGGTTCTTTAGCCTGGCTAGTGTCTCCTTTGTCTATTCAGAAGCTGGAATAGACTAGTCTGGTAGTACGTTTAAGGACGGAGTGCTACAGTATATACTGCCAGTGACAGAAGAACTTTCTGTACCACTACAAAAAAATCACTGACCTTTCACATGTATATAAAGTAGATAAAGGTCCTCATACCATGACAAAAAAATCATCAAATAATTTAACCTTATCTACCTGCCTAACAATAGTGTAGCTAAAGGCCCTGCCCTGGGCACAGGCTGAACCCCCTGCACGGTTTGGTTCATTTATGTATTATTTCCCACTTTCTATCCCCATACTAGGTTTGTCCCCACAAGTTGACAATCAATGTGTAGGGACACAAAACAAAAGTATTTTGTGCGGGACACAACCTGCACATGGAACATGTGAATATGAGGTACACTAATAGGCATATATATCACAATTTGCATTTTTAAGGCTCAATATTTTTTTTAATTAATTTGCAAAGTGAACATGAATATTTTCACACAGATGTGCTAATTTTCTCTTGCCAGGAGATCCTGGTGAAGAGCTGTATGCAATGTGATAGTGTAACGCTATCAGACTGTTTCCTGGTTCGGGTCTGCGGCGGACACTGCACATGCGTGGCCGTAAGCCAGCACGTGAGTCACTAGGGGATGAAGGAGAAGGAGCTCTGTAAAAAATAGTGAATTAGAGGCCCATTGGCTTCTATAGAATAACGCTGTCTGGCGATGGCGTTATCCTTTTCGCGGTTCCAGAGCTTGATAAATCTGACAGCTTCGCAGCCCCCCGTAGAATCCTATGCGGGTGTTGGAATGGAGGGATCGCAGCAGATATCTGTCTACAGTCAGGAGATACTTAGTATTTGCAGCTATCCCCCAAAAATGGCTGTTTTTTAAGGAAAATCATGAAAATATTACTTGATAAACAGGCCCTTATAACTATTCAGAGGAACAGGCTCTCTAGAAGCTACAATGGTCATGGAAGAGTTTACAAGTATAGTGAATGTTGGTATTTGTCACTAAGGGGCCTCTATCAAACAGCAGTTTCTGCATTGTACAAGTATGACTGCAAGCCTGAATGCAGGAGCTAGGCATCACAGATATCTCGTGCATTCAGCTACTTAACACATGATACTGCAGTCTGCCCCCCCCCCCCCATCCTTCCACTCTTTTTAATGAGAATAGCAGTCTTCTCCAGATTATCAAGCTCTGAAGAGTTTCAGAGATACGCCACTGGTTCCAAATCTAACCGTGTCAGGTACCATGGGGTCACTGGTGCGATTCTAATTTTTTCCTTTTAATGAAATACCACACCATGTTATAATGTGTATATATATATATATATATATATATATATATATATAGTTCCAGTTTCCTGGAGGGCACTCTCCTTCACAAATACAGTCCAATCGAGGTCTCAAGTCATAGTCGGCTTTATTGGGTCGACGTTTCGGCTCAACAACCAGAGCCTTTATCAAGACAAGCCACACACATTTTCTTATTTTGGTATTGAATTAAACAGTCATTACTAGTACTATACAGTTCAACAGTATAATGCTGAAATAGAACGAACGGCTATATCAGCCCATCGGTCTACACACATGATTTCACAGTAGAATAATCCACAAATGGACACATCAGTCTAATGTCCCTCACTCAGTATTCATAGTAGACATCCGTTCAGTGATACAGTCTCACTGAACGGATGTCTACTATGAATACTGAGTGAGGGACATTAGACTGATGTGTCCATTTGTGGATTATTCTACTGTGAAATCATGTGTGTAGACCAGAGGTTCCCAAACTGTGTGCCATGGCTCCCTGGGGTGCCTCGGGACACTTACGGGGGGTGCCCTGGGTTCGTGGTCCAGGACCAATTTAAATTATTCATGGTCAGTTTAATAGGCAAAACCAGTGCTGGTGGCTGCCAGTCATAAAATATGTGGCCAAACAGAAGCAAATCTTGTCCCTCACCACACAGCTGACCCTAAGGATGACATATAAACGCGATCTACTTAATGTAATATTTCTTTCTAAATTTCTCAATAAGAAATTTTTGGCCTAGGGGTGCCGTGAAAAAAATTCTGATATTCTAGGGTGCCGTGATTCAAAAAACTTTGGAAACCACTGGTGTAGACCGATGGGCTGATATAGCCGTTCGTTCTATTTCAGCATTATACTGTTGAACTGTATAGTACTAGTAATGACTGTTTAATTCAATACCAAAATAAGAAAATGTGTGTGGCTCGTCTTGATAAAGGCTCTGGTTGTTGAGCCGAAACGTCGACCCAATAAAGCCGACTATGACTTAAGAGACCTCGATTGGACTTTATTTGTGAAGGAGAGTGCCCCCCAGGAAACTGGAATTACGTGTATATTTGTGGACCAACCCTGGTCTGAGTGGATTCTACTGGGTGCACCCCCATTGTTGATCCTATACACATGTGAGTGCAGGACTCTCCCGGATATATATATATATCTATATACATTCATCATCTGCTGCTCCTCAGTCATTCCCTCCATTGGTTGCCCATATTCTGCCGCATTCAATATAAAATACTTCTACTCACATATAAAGCTATTAACCAAACTACACATCTTTGCTGATCTCAAAATATCTCCCAACTCGACCTCTCCGCTCTGCACAAGATCTGCTTCTCTCATCTGCATGGATTGCTTGCTCCCATTCACAGTTGCAGGACTTTCTTCGGGCAGCACCCACCCTATGGAATGTCCTCCCACACACGATAAGACTCTCCTCTAGCCTCCAAACTTTCAAGCGTTCCCTGAAAACTCACCTCTTCAGGCAAACCTATCAAATTCCTGAACCGCCCGCATAACCTTCAGAAGCATTCATACCTAATTACTGTACATCCTATCAGGACTGTCTTTGCAATCTGGTGGGACCATTATGCTATAGATACTGATAGTGCCTACCCTTGTGCATCCTCCTGTTTCCCTATAGGCCGTAAGCTTGCGAGCAGGGTCTCTATGTCTGTCTGTTATTACTCAGTTTGTCTTATTACTGTTGTTTCTAATTGTAAAGCGGAATATGCTGCGCTATATAAGAAACTGTCAATAAAATATATAAATTCTACCCTAGTCTAGTCTACACAGACTCCATTGTAAAGTACTTTTGAATGCAAGGCTCTTCAGTGCTTCTTGGAGCTCATAAATGTTGCTGGCTTATTTTATTGTAATTTGCTTAGAATTTTCTTGTTACTATCCTGATTTTCAGAGGAACAGGCTGAGTGACTTCCAGGCAAATGTAACTAAACATTCTAGTGCTAATTTACTGACTATACTGCAGTACCTTTTTTCTTACTATAAGGGCCTAATTGAGACCTGATCGTTGGGCTGCTAATATTGTTGTCCTGCGCTCAGAACGTCGCCACCCATGGGAGAGTGTAAATTTGCCCGTGCAAGTGTGCAATCACATGTGTACGCCGTGTGAACATGTCGCTCAGTCAGCGGACAGCTGAAAATGCGTTCGCAATTCACTCACCATCGAATGGTTTTTCCAGTATGTGCAGGATTTACTCCTGCAGTGCGAAAAGAACACCCTCCCAGAAAATGCTTGGGAACGCCTGCGTTTTTCCTGACACTCCCAGAAAATGGCCAGTTACTACCCACAAACGGCCTCTTCCTGTCAATCATCTTCGAATGGCTGTGCGATCGCATGTGCAGTCAATCGATAATCGCCCGCTGTACACAGCAGCGATCGGGTCTGAATCGGGCCCTAAGTCATCATTTCATTTTGTTTGACACCATTTTTTCTCACTAGGCAATGGCATCACTACTTAGTAGTAAATGTGAAAGGAAATGACCTCAGCAGTGGCTGTACTCTCACTGAATATGTTGGCGTGGGAGCTGCTAAAGGGACAGGTATGTAACATTGTATTGGGATTGTATTTGTGCAAAAGGCCATTCTTCCTACAGCTTGTAAATGTATAAATTCTAAGGCAGGTTCCCAACATTCATTGTGCTGTGACACATCTACAGACACAGATTCCATATGATTCATCATAAACCAATGGCATCATCCTAAATAGTTATCAGAATGTTTGCAAACAAAAGTGAATTACAGGCAATTTGTGCACATTATTAAATGCACTTCATATATAGTAATGTCCACTGGAAATAAGCTTGATGATTTGGTTTTCATTTAATTTTAATTTCATTTTAACGTTCTTTTCAGAAGCAACTTTTGCATGTCTTCAAAATGAAACCAATAGACATCCTCACCAATAACTCATAGTTCACATGGCTGATAGGACTGCCACTAAGAAACCTGTCTCACACATAGAAGCATTTAGTAAATAGTAAATAGAATCAAAATACTTCATTATATTGATTTTTTTTATAGCACTATTTAAATAAATGTCAGTTTGTCCATTTGCAAAATAAAAATGTGGCAAGTTCCAGTTATATTGATAGGCATAAGCATACAATACAATTTATGCACAATAAGTTAGAGTGCCTATAAGCAGCGTCTCCCATGCAGCATATTCTGCCCCCATTGGACTAGCAAGTGGTGATGTGTAGTGAGTGACATTACCCTCCCAGCTATCGCTGATTGGCTGCTTCTCCCACAAGTCAGCAGCTGTGTGGACAATCCTCCAGGAAAATAAAAACCCTGAATGACTAATATTTTGTCACTCATTATTTAGTGTTATAAGTATCCTCCAAATCATGATGACCCTAGTTACTGTCTAGGTTTGCTTATTGATGGTGCTGTTTTATTTAACACATCTTTAAAATAATGTTCAAAAATGATAAATATACATCATACTTAATTTTGACTCCTCTTCATAAATCTGAAAACTGAATGCTCAGCAATTTATGAATGAAAGAACTCCAAAGATAAAGAACACCCCCTCCCACCTAGTTAGCACAGGAGGAGGGAGACATTTCAATTTAAAATATTTAGCACTTTTATTGCATTTTAATGTTCAGAGCTTTAAGTGGACACTGCTAATGCAGATTACACTGTAGCTCTCCCAACACAAGAAGAGAGGCGGGTTGTTGATTTTAAACTTTTGGTTGTTTATTGAGTTGGCAGAGTGGGGTGAGTCATATGCATTAAGAAGCTGACAGTGGTGAATTTATAGTTATCAGGAAGTTATTTATAAGTTATATATAGTTATCAGGAATCCTAGACAGATGGATTTAGGGTTACAACGCCCATAGACACAGCATTATTGACTGTCCTCCACTCCAAAAAAATTTTTTATATGTCTTACTGTTACATCCCTCCATATCTCCCCATAGCCTTCTCATTACACCTTTCATAAGTCTCTCCTGCTCCCTCCATATCTCCTTGCCCTCCGCCCCCACAACTCACACTGCCCTCCTCACACCACACTGCCCCCTACAACTCAGTTTCCCCCTCACACCTTACTGGTCCCACCACCCCAGCTTACTACCCCATCATACCTCACTGCCTACATAATTGCTCCCCACCCCTCACTGACCCCCTACTGTTCACATTTGCTCCCATCACAGCTCACTGCCAAATTAGACCCCCTCCCAGCACAATGCCCCTACTGCTTCACTGCTGCCCCATCCCTTACTGCCCCCTATTGCTCACATTGCTTCCATCACAGCTCACTGCCCCATCACCCCCCTCTCCCCGCCCACTATCCCCCTACTGCTGACACTGCAAACACAGACACAACAAGGGGTCCGCAGTCCGCTCCTGGGTGTCACACTTGGAGGGGGTGTCACCAAAATGCAGACTCTTCTGCCGTGACAGGAGCCGGCTTCTGCAGTGTGACGTTAGCCTGCAGCAACCGCCTCCTGTCATTGAGAAGGAACTGGCATTGCAGACACAAGTCTCTGGGGGCAGTGTAGCATCTCTGGGATGCTTCACATTCCCCTGAAGTGATGTAATCAAGGGGGGGCTTCCCACAAGGTCGCGCCCCATCTGTGACGGCAGTGGGGGACTCCTGCAAGGTCACGCCCCTTTAGCTGAGACCATGTACTATTGACCACACCGGATGTCGACGACCCCAGTGCTGCCACTGACTGCACGCACACACATACTGCAAATACACATGCTTACCTCACAAGTAGCAGAGTAGTTACGTCACTCTGTGGCTGGCCAGGGATCTGCAGCAGCTCCACCTATCTCTCGGACAGCAGCCATGCTCGGTCCCGTGTGGCTCCACCCCCCTGCCCACAAGTTACTCTCCCTCACTAGGTAAAAAAAAAGGGCCAGCCTGCTGTACCTCCCACAGCAAATGGCACCCATAGGCACATGCCTTACGTGCCTAGTGGGAAATCCGCCACTTGTCCTAGACACATGGTCCTGTCTCTTTGGTTGATGGAGTGTTAGTTTTGTCATTTAGACTTCTCAGCCTTTCTAGAGGGCACATTTTTATTTGCCAATTAAAGCATTGCAGTTTTAAATCCTTCCTCCAAAAATCTACAAAGATCAGCGATTTTGACATCTGTCTGTTCATTACATCTCTCCCATAATGTTCATTTAGGTTTATCAGAATGTTAGTGTATATTCTGAATCTTCAGGATGATTGGCTGGGGTGACAAATATACCTAATGATTATTGTGCACCTTTTCACTTGTCTGGTACAGGACATCACAGATATACCTGGCTAGTGTATGAACAGACTACAGAACTGAAGTGCAATGAACAAGTTCTAAGTAACAGAAAGGCTGAAGGCAGAGAAAAATTTAATGCAGCAAAGTTCCGCAAGAAGTACAAACTCCATTCTCCTGCTGCCGGTATATGTTTCCTGGGAGAGTGGGATGAATCTGTTCTTGATCTCTATAAACAGTTGGGGGTGGAGTAAAGACAGATGAACCCTTACGAGCAAGCTGCGCCTATCAATATACTGCTGGAGTGCGATGTCTATAGCAGCAGAGGTCAAAATGAAAGAGCACATACGTCTTGCAGTTTCATTTAATATTAGCATCTTTTTCTGTTCAGCTTAGAGTATATAAATAGGTTACTTTGTTTTAGCATGGAGATTGTGCTGTCATTTAATCTTATCAGAGACGAGCAGTTATACAGTAGTATGAATACTTCATAGTCATTCAATTGTGCCAATAAATCTAATTTTAAAAAAATTGTGAAATGAGGTGTTTTTGCTGTGAACGCTGTAAAGTGTGTAACTATTGTGCCTTCCTTCCTGACAGCATCTGTGATAACAAAAAGGGTTTTAACTACCTACCGGTGAATCCTTTTCTCGTAGTCCGTAGAGAATACTGGGGTTCCATTTAGTACCATGGGGTAAAGACGGGTCCACTAGGAGCCATGGGCACTTTAAGAATTTGATAGTGTGGGCTGGCTCCTCCCTCTATGCCCCTCCTACCAGAATCAGTCTAGGAAACTGTGCCCGAGGAGACGAACATACTTTGAGAGAAGGATAGATTAAGATAGTGGTGAGATTCCGAACCAGCACACACAAACAGAGGAAAGCTATGCTAACCCAACTTTAAACAGGAACAGCAACAGCTGAACCAACAATACTTAACCAAGTAACAGTGCAGGAAGAACGAAGCACTGGGCGGGCGCCTAGTATCCTCTACGGACTACGAGAAATGGATTCACCAGTAGGTAATTAAATTCCATTTAGTACCATTGGGATGTACCAAAGCTCCCAAACCGGGTGGGAGAGTGCTGAGGTTCCTGCAGAACTGATTGACCAAACTGAAGGTCCTCAGAGGCCAAAGTATCGAACTTGTAGAACTTAGCAAACGTGTTCATATCAGACCAAGTAGCCGCTCAGCAGAGCTGTAAAGCCGACACACCCTGGGCAGCAGCCCAGAAAGAACCCACCAACCTAGTAGAGTGGGCCTTTACAGATTTTGGAACCGGCAAACCTGCCACGGAATAAGCATGCTGGATAGTGATATAAATTATACCAGGTAGGCGCTCATAAAATTAACAGTAGCGATCTGTTAATTTTATTACAAAACACAAAATAATATTACACTAAAAATGCATCATAAAAAGATACACCTCATAAAATATACTACAGTATTTGATACAATTACAAACATACACACTTAGATAGTGTGGAATAGTGGAATCCCTGGGGTTAAGAATATATATCCAAAATGATAAGCAGATGTATTTGACACCTATTTTGGTGTGGCAGGCAGAGTCACTCAATATAATTCAATCAGTCTCAGAACGCCTAAGTAATATTGATGGCCAGTAGCAAGTGAATTAGTTGTGTGACATAAGCCTGCATATAATTATAAGAATATATCCATCCATCATCTTATCCCTCTCGATGTCAATGAGCAATGGAATTTAAGTGCACCAAATGGCCAAGTGTTCCGTATTTAATGTTGGTTGAATAGATGTAATGTTACCAAGAAAATTTGGTGGCTGTGCTGGTGAATATTATGTAGTTTGTCTATCAATAATATTAGTGATGGATAGCCCACGCTGTGTAGGTTCCCCCCCCCCCTTTCTCTGTATACTTCTCTCTTCCTACACATATATATTGTCATTTTAACAGATCGCTACTGTGGTTATAAGCGCCTACCTGGTATAATTTATATTTCTTGGTGTTTACTGTACAGAAGAGGTTGGCTACCTCTTCACCAAGTGGCTGCTGTCCTACAGGGGCGTATCTACACTCGCCTACACAGCGCCAACAAACCATACTTTTTCATGCTGGATAGTGAGCCTGATCCAGCGTGCAATTGTCTGCTTTGAAGCAGGACACCTAATTTTATTGGGATCATATAGAACGAACAGCGAGTCGGATTTCCTGTGACAAGCTGTCCTCTTTACGTATACCTTCAAAGCCCTCACAACATCCAAAGACTTTGAAGTAGCAGAAGTGTCGGTGATAACCAGAACCACAATAGGTTGGTTGATGTGAAACGCAGACACCACTTTCGGGAGAAATTGCTGACGAGTTCTGAGTTCAACTTTGTCCTCATGGAAAATTAAATAGGGGCTCTTGTGAGACAAAGCCCCCAGCTCTGACACACGTCTTGCTGAAGCCAAGGCCAACAGTGTGACGGTCTTCCACGTAAGATATTTTACGTCCACCTCCTGTAACGGTTCATACCAGTCCGATTGGAGGAACTGCAGCACCAAACTGAGATCCCAAGATGCTGTGGGAGGCACAAAGGGAGATTGTATGCGCAGAATACCTTTCAAAAACGTCTGGACCTCAGGGAGAGAAGCCAATTGTTATTGAAAAAAAATGTACAAGGCCGAAATCTGGACTTTTATGGAGACCATATGTAGGCCCACATCCACACCTGCCTGCAGAAAAAGCAGGAAACGTCCCAGGTGAAATTCCACCACAGAATAAGTTCTGCTCTCACACAAAGAGACGTATTTCTTCCAAATACGGTGGTAATGTTTAGACGTTACCCCCTTCGTGGCTTGGATCATAGTTGGGATAACTTTATTAGGGATCCCTCTTCTGGCTAGAATCAGCCATTCAACTTCCATGCTGTCAAACGTAGCCACGGTAAGTCCTGATAGACGAACGGGCCCTGTTTCAGAAGATCCTCACGAAGAGGTAGAGGCCACGGATCCTCGAGAAGCATCTCTAGAAGGTCTGCATACCAGTCCCTTCTTGGCCAGTCCGGAGCAATGAGGATTGCTTGAACCTTTTCCCTTTTTATTCTTTTGAGAATTCAAAACATACACAGCTTTATGTACCTCCTGATCCTCTGAGACGTGTTTGACCAGTGGTTTTAATAGGAACTATAATTCCTCCCTTTGTCAAAATAATTACAACTTTGGGAGCGTATAGTTCACAAATCTTATTGGGCCAGTGAAGTTGTTACATCTTTTTCGCCACTATCGGCAATACTATTCCTAGCCTAGGCACTAATATTCGTTGCCCATTGTCATTCTCGTTAGGCGGGTGGAATTTATAAGTATCCACCGTATGGTACATTTTTAGATCATATATACCCCTGAGGAAGTCCTGTTAAAAGGACAAAACGCGTAGGGTTTTAAAATAAGGTGATTAGGATATCCAGTATACATTGGAGGGTCCCCACCACTGATCTCACATCCTGGGGTGGCTGGTGGCACTCATGTTTACACCTGTCTTGATGTAACCTGATTGTTCCTATAATACACCTTGTATAATGTAGAGACTAATATACATTATATATTTTATGTTGGATGTTACAAATAAACATAGGAATTTTACTAATCCAAGGTTATTTTGGCTGTCTACATTGTTTTGGTGAGAGGGTATCTTGCAGGTGAAATACCTGGCTGAGTACAATCACACATCGGATCCCAAATATTCATTCAAGGCTGGGATTTTAATCAAGTCCAATTCAAATACGGCTGAAAGCATTCATACATCTGAAACCATAAAATTATATGGACTTTCATATGGACAATCGTTATCTAAAGTTATAGCGCCCTCCAGGTTGTATTTTTTGTATATATATATATATATATATATATATATATATATATGTATATATATGTATATATATGTATATACACATATACATACACAGCACTCCTGTATATAAATACCACATAGTTGCCTCGGTGCCTTCAATCCAGTGTAATTACAAGCAGAAAAAAAGTTGCGGCACTCGCAGAACTTGTACTGCAATCAGCAATCCTTATTTGTCCCCATCAATTTAGCGGGACCATATAGTTGTAGACTACAACTATATGGTCCTGCTAAGTTGATGGGGACTAATAAGGATTGCTGATTGCAGTACAAGGCCTGTGAGTGCCGCAACTTTTTTCTGCCTATATATATATATATATATATATATATATATACTGTATATATGCAATCGTAGTATCCCTAATATAACAATATTCAGAAATGTCATACTCTCCTTGTAGCAGTTGTTTGCTTATTCAATAAAATGACTGCATTTCTGTTAGGATGTAGATCTAGGAAATCAGGTGAGAATACTGCGCCATCTAGTGTAGCATATATGAATTTCAATTGCTAAAAATCCCATCAAACAATTCTAATAAAGATGAAAGAGCTACCCAAAAAATATATATACAGTATATAAACTGTGAATCTGTGTGTGCCTATAGGTTACTTTTTTCTGGGCTTGCTCTCTATGATGTTTAAAACATAAAATAAATATAACACAGTATAATAGTGATATTATTAAAGTGCAAAAAACGTATATTAAAGTACCTTAGTGTCCAAGTGCACAAGAGTGAATCCTAATTGTAGACCAAAAGTACATACCCCCCACCCCCTCCCCCCAGCAGACATCCTGAAATATACACACTGCGAATGTGTTTCCAAAATGCAGCATTAATATTAACTCTGCATTGCAACTCAAACTTCTTCTTAGGCTTTACTGTTGCTTAATAACATGAGTCTTGGAAAAGGGTTTGTGCTCTCATAAGGAATACACAGCGTAATAGATATACATTTAACAATCACATTTCTATTTTCTACATGTAGCAATATACACAGAATATATAAAGAATTTGCATAGCATAATGGCGGTCATTCCGAGTTGATCGCTCGCTAGCTGTTTTTAGCAGCTGTGCAAACGCTATGCCGCATCCCACTGGGAGTGTATTTTAGCTTAGCAGAAGTGCAAACGAAAGGATCGCAGAGCGGCTATAAAATAATTTTGTGCAGTTTCAGAGTAGCTTCAGACCTACTCAGCGCTTGCGATCACTTCAGACAGTTCAGTTCCTGTTTTGACGTCACGAACACGCCCTGCGTTCGCCCAGCCACGCCTGCGTTTTTCCTGGTATGCCTGTGTTTTTTGAACACTCCCTGAAAACGGTCAGTTGACACCTAGAAACGCCCACTTCATGTCAATCACTCTGCGGCCAGCAGTGCGACTGAAAAGCTTCGCTAGACCTTGTGTGAAACTACATCGGCCATTGTGAAAGTACGTTGCGCATGCGCATTGCGCCACATACGCATGCCAGAAGTGCCGATTTTTTTGCATCAACGCTGCGCAGCGAACATTTTCATCTAGCGATCAACTCGGAATGACCCCCAATATGTTTCACAAAATGTATTCATCTTTTAGATATACTAAAAGTGAAAGTATGTATGTACGTTTGTTCTTCACAGGCTCCTACATGGCTTGATGGATCTGGACCAAGCTAGATACACATACCCTTCATTATCCAACTTACAATACTAGCAGGGATTAAACTAAAATATCCACCACTTTCAGGACCAGGGCCACATATATATATGCTTGTTTGTTTGTCTGTCTGGGTATGCATTCGGACACCCTGCACCAATAGGGATGAAACCAACTCAAGGTGGTCCAGACAGATCCTGGCCAGGTTTTAGGGGTGTTAGTCTCCCAGTCGGACCCCACGGCGGAATGTGGTGGGCAGAACTTTGATCCAAGGAGCCTGTTTTGACCCTTTAAATAGATTGATTTGGAAGAAAACTTCACAGAGTGGTAACATTGGATCCCGGAAGACATACTAGGGGGTTGGGATTGGTTGAACCTCACGCTAAATGTGTCAGAAAAAAACTTTGACCCAGGGAGCCTGTTCTGGGCCTTCCAGTGGATGGATTTGGAAGACAACTGCACCAATTGTCAGTAAACCAACGTGAGGTGGTCCAGTTGGATCCTAGCTAGGTTTTTGGGGGGGTTAGGATCCCAGGCAGACCTCACAACAGAATGCGCTGGGAAGAACTTTGACCCAGGGAGCATGTTCTGGACCTTCCACTTGATGGATTTGGAAGAAAACTTCACAGAGTGGTAACATTGGATCTAAGAAGACATACTAGGGGGTTGTGGTTGGTCGAACCTCACGGCAAAAATGTCTCGGGAGGAACTTTGACCCAGGGAGCCTGTTCTGGGCCTTCCACTGGATGGATATGGAAGACAACTGCACAGATTGACAGGAAACCAACGTGAGGTGGTCCAGTTAACTCCTGGCTAGGTTTTAGGGGGGTTAGGTTCCTGGTCAGACCTCACAGCAAAATGAACTGGGCAGACCTTTGACCTGTTCTGGGCCTTCCACTTGATGGATTTGGAAGACAACTTCACAGAGTGGTAACATTGTATCCCAGAAGACATACTAGGGGGTCGGGGTCAGTCAGACCGCACGGCAGAATTCGCTGGGAAGAACTTTGACCCAGGCATCCTATTCTGGGCCTTCCACTGGATGGATTTGGAAACAACTTAACTGAGTGGTAACATTGGATCCCAGAAGACATACTAGGGGGTTGGATTCCCAGTCAGACCTCCTGTTTGTCTACGCTGGGCAGAACTGTGACCTGGGAAGCCTGTTCTGGGCCTGCCACTGGATGGATTTGGATGAAAACTTCACAGACTGGTAACATTGGATACCAAAAGACATACTAGGGGTTTGGGGTCCCGGTCGGACCTCCTATTAATGATGCTGGGCAGAACATTGAGACAGGGAGCCTGTTTTGGGCTTTCCTCTGGATGGATTTGTAAGAAAACATTAATGAACTGTAATAACTGACAGAAAATACCACAATTCAATGTCCTGAAATAACTGATTGAAATAACCATAAATCAATTAACTAAAATAAATGACTGAAATGTGTACCCAACAGCCTTGGAATAGCAACATTGATAACTCAAGGAAAACTTTAAACACATCTCGCAATAGAAAAGTGATTATAAAACGGGAAAGAAAGAAAAGCTTGGGATCACGACTACGGGATACACTGAAAAATAGAATTTTAATTACCTACCGGTAAATAATTTTCTCATAGTCCGTAGAGGATACTGGGGTCCATTTAGTACCATGGGGTATAGATGGGACCACTAGGAGCCATGGGCACTTTAAGAATTTGATAGTGTGGGCTGGCTCCTCCCTCTATGACCCTCCTACCAGACTCAGTCTAGGAAACTGTGCCTGAGGAGACATACTTCGAGAGAAGGATAGATAAGGATAGTGGTGAGATTCAGAACCAGCACACACAACAAGAGGAAAGCCAAGCTAACCAAACTTGAAACCGGAAACAGCAACGGCTGAACCAACAATACTTAACCAAGTAACAATGCAGGAAGAACGAAGCACTGGACAGGCGCCCAGTATCCTCTACGGACTATGAGAAAAGGATTTACCAGTAGGTAATTAAAAACCTATTTTCTCTTACATCCTAGAGGATGCTGGGGTCCATTTAGTACCATGGGGATGTACCAAAGCTCCCAAACTGGGTGGGAGAGTGCTGAGGTTCCTGCAGAACTGATTGACAAAACTGAAGGTCCTCAGATGCCAAAGTATCGAACTTGTAGAACTTTGCAAACGGGTTCGAACCTGACCAAGTAGCTGCTCAGCAGAGCTGTAAAGCCGAGACACCCCGGGCAGCCGCCCAGGAAGAATCCACCGACCAAGTAGAGTGAGCCTGTACAGATTTTGGACATGGCAAACTTGCCGTGGAATAATTTTGAAAAAAAGGTTTGGTAGAATGACAGAGGCGCTCCTTGTAAATTAGATTCCCTGCTGCCTCCCCCTAACACCACTGGATTAGACCCAAGAATAATCCAAATTTGAGCAAAAAACTAAACAAGGTGTATGGGTGTAGGAAGTTGGCGCTGGAATAGGGGCAAGTGATAAAGCTGATGATTCAGCTGGGGGTTATTGTTTTTAAGTGAAGTTAATGAATAAGTACTTATCTTGATGATATTCCAGTAGGTTCCTGGTCCCTAATAGGGAGATGTTTTCCTCCAGTAAAAATGGGATCATGCAACGGGGTGGTATGAAAAACACAAAACAATAACAGCGTTTTGAGTTAAAAATCCTTAATGGGATCTTATATATGGAATATGCATTTATGATAATGGATATGTAGATAGATTTCTACAGATAGAATGATCATACCTCACTTACGTAAAGTGAGTGAGGTTTAAAGCGTATAAAGGTTTCTTTTATATACTGATACTGTAATCTTCAGCGTACCTAACTTACAATAAAAAGTATGGGTATAAACTCATCAAGGTATCTTTTTAAGCTGAGCTGCGTACCGGTACTCACTGGTAAAGGCGTTTTCAGTCTGCACATCAAGGTATCTTTATCCAATCGGCATTCTTAATAAACCACCCATATACAAAAAGGGATTTATTGGATAAAAACAAATAAAAGGTTTACACACAAATGGAGTATTGACCACGAGGAAAGAGAGCTGGTGTTGAAGCAGGGGTCTTGCCTGACTTAGGGCATTGTAAATGGCCCTTAGTTCCAGAATATTTATGTGTAGGGAAGTCTCCTGACTTGTCCATATTCCCTGGAAGTTTCTTCCCTGTGTGACTGCCCCCCAACCTCGAAGGCTGGCATCCCCAGTCCTGTATGCCGAATCTGCGGCCCTCTAGAAGATGAGCACTCTGCAGCCACCACAGCAGCGACACCCTGGTCCTCGGAGACAGGGTTATCAGCCGATGCATCTGAAGATGCGATCCGGACCACTTGTCCAACAGATCCCACTGAAAGATCCTTGCATGGAACCTTCCGAATGGAATTGCTTCGTAAGAAGCCACCCTCTTTCCCAGGACTCGCGTGCAGTGGTGCACCGACACCTGTTTTGGTTTTAGGAGGTCTCTGACTAGAGATGACAACTCCTTGGCCTTCTCCGGGAGAAATACTTTTTTCTGTTCTGTGTCCAGAACCATCCCCAGGAACAGTAGACGCGTTGTAGGAACCAGCTGCGACTTTGGAATATTCAGGATCCAGCCGTGCTGTTGTAGCACTTCCCGAGCTAGTGCTACACCGATCAACAACTGTTCCCTGGACCTCGCCTTTATAAGGAGATCGTCCAAGTACGGAATAATTAAAACTCCCTTTCTCCGAAGGAGTATCATCATTTCGGTCATTACCTTGGTAAATACCCTCGGTGCCGTGGATAGACCAAACGGCAACGTCTGGAATTGGTAATGACAGTCCTGTACCACAAATCTGAGGTACTCCTGGTGAGGAGGGTAAATGGGGACATGCAGGTAAGCATCCTTGATGTCCAGTGATACCATGGAATCCCCCTCGTCCAGGCTTGCAATCACCGCCCTGAGCGATTCCATCTTGAACTTGAACCTTCTTATATAAGTGTTCAAGGATTTTAAATTTAAAATGGGTCTCACCGAACCGTCCGGTTTCGGTACCACAAACATTGTGGAATAGTAACCCCGTCCTTGTTGAAGGAGGGGTACCTTGATTATCACCTGCTGAGAATACAGCTTGTGAATCGCCTCCAGCACTGCCTCCCTGTCCGGGGGAGCTGTCGGCAAGGCAGATTTGAGGAAACGGCGAGGGGGAGACGTCTCGAATTCCAGCTTGTACCCCTGAGATACTACTTGTAGAATCCAGGGATCCACCCGTGAGCGAGCCCACTGGTCGCTGAAGTTCTTGAGACGGGCCCCCACCGTACATGGCTCCGCCTGTGGAGCCCCAGCGTCATGCGGTGGACTTAGAGGAAGCGGGGGAGGACTTTTGTTCCTGGGAACTGGCTGTATGTTGCAGCTTTTTCCCTCTACTTCTGCCTCTGGGCAGAAAGGACGCGCCTCTAACCCGCTTGCCTTTCTGTGGCCGAAAGGACTGTACCTGATAATACGGTGCTTTCTTTGGCTGTGAGGGAACATGGGGTAAAAATGCTGACTTCCCAGCTGTCGCTGTGGAAACTAGGTCCGAGAGACCATCCCCAAACAACTCCTCACCCTTGTAAGGCAATACTTCCATGTGCCTTTTAGAATCTGCATCTCCTGTCCACTGCCGAGTCCACAATCCTCTCCTGGCAGAAATGGACATTGCGTTTATTTTAGATGCCAGCCGGCAAATATCCCTCTGTACATCTCTCATGTACAAGACAGCGTCTTTAATATGCTCTACGGTTAGCAATATAGTGTCCCTGTCTAGGGTATCAATGTTTTCCGACAGGGAATCTGACCACGCAGCTGCAGCACTGCACATCCATGCTGAAGCAATAGCCGGTCTCAGTATAATACCTGAGTGTGTTTATACAGACTTCAGGATAGCCTCCTGCTTTCTATCTGCAGGCTCCTTTAGGGCGGCCGTGTCCGGAGACGGTAGTGCCACCTTTTTTGACAGACGTGTGAGCGCTTTATCCACCCTAGGGGATGTCTCCCAACGTGACCTGTCCTCTGGCGGGAAAGAGTACGCCATTAGTAACTTTTTAGAAATTACCAGTTTCTTATCGAGGGAAGCCCACGCTTCTTCACACACTTCATTTAATTCATCAGATGGGGGAAAAAACACTGGTAGTTTTTTCTCCCCAAACATAATACCCTTTTTTGTGGTACCTGGGGTAATATCAGAAATATGCAACACATTTTTCATTGCCGTAATCATGTAACGGGTGGCTGTATTGGAATGTACACTAGTCTCATCATCGTCGACACTGGAGTCAGTATCCGTGTCGACATCTGTGTCTGCCATCTGAGGTAGCGGGCGTTTTAGAGCCCCTGATGGCTTTAGAGACGTCTGGGCAGGCACAGGCTGAGAAGCCGGCTGTCCCACATCTGCTATGTCGTCAAACCTTTTATGTAAGGAGTCGACACTGTCGCGTAATTCCTTCCACATAACCATCCACTCAGGTGTCGACCCCGCAGGGGGTGACATCACATTTATCGGCACCTGCTCCGCCTCCACATAAGCCTCCTCATCAAACATGTCGACACAGCCGTACCGACACACCGCACACACACAGGGAATGCTCTGACTGAGGACAGGACCCCACAAAGCCCTTTGGGGAGACAGAGAGAGAGTATGCCAGCACACACCAACAGCGCTATATAACACAGTGATTAACACTATAACTGAGTGATTTTTCCCAATAGCTGCTTGTATACACAATATTGCGCCTAAATTTAGTGCCCCCCCTCTCTTTTTTACCCTATGTAGTCTGGAAACTGCAGGGGAGAGCCTGGGAGCGATCCTTCCAGCGGAGCTGTGAGGGAAAATGGCGCCAGTGTGCTGAGGGAGATAGCCCCGCCCCTTTTTCGGCGGACTTCTCCCGCTTTTTTCTATGTATATCTGGCAGGGGTATTTTACACATATATAGTCTCTATGACTATATTATGTGTTATTTGCCAGCCAAGGTACTCAATATTGCAGCCCAGGGCGCCCCCAGCGCCCATCAGTGACCGGAGTGTGAGGTGTGCATGGGAAGCAATGGCGCACAGCTGCAGTGCTGTGCGCTACCTTGATGAAGACCGAAGTCTTCTGCCGCCGATTTCCAGGACCCTCTTCTTGCTTCTGGCTCTCTAAGGGGGACGGCGGCGCGGCTCCGGGACCGGACGACCGAGACTGGGCCTGTGTTCGATCCCTCTGGAGCTAATGGTGTCCAGTAGCCTAGAAGCCCAAGCTAGCTGCAAGCAGGTAGGTTCCCTTCTCTCCCCTTAGTCCCTCGTAGCAGTGAGTCTGTTGCCAGCAGATCTCACTGAAAATAAAAAACCTAAAATAAACTTTCTTTTTCTAAGAGCTCAGGAGAGCCCCTAGTGTGCATCCAGCTCAGCCGGGCACAAAATTCTAACTGAGGTCTGGAGGAGGGTCATAGAGGGAGGAGCCAGTGCACACCAGGTAGTCCTAAAGCTTTCTTTAGTTGTGCCCAGTCTCCTGCGGAGCCACTATTCCCCATGGTCCTTACGGAGTTCCCAGCATCCACTAGGACGTCAGAGAAATATACATCATACTTAATTTTGACTCCTCTTCATAAATCTGAAAACTGAATGCTCAGCAATTTATGAATTAAAGAACTCCAAAGATAAAGAACACCCCCTCCCACCTAGTTAGCACAAGAGGAGGGAGACATTTCAATTTAAAATATTTAGCACTTTATTGCATTTTAATGTTCAGAGCTTTAAGTGGACACTGCTAATGCAGATTACACTGTAGCTCTCCCAACACAAGAAGAGACGCGGGTTGTTGATTTGAAACTTTTGGTTGTTTATTGAGTTGGCAGAGTGGGGTGAGTCATATGCATTAAGATGATGACAGTGGTGAATTTATAGTTATCAGGAAGTTATTTATAAGTTATATATAGTTATCAGGAATCCTAGACAGATGGATTTAGGGTTACAACGCCCGTAGACACAGCATTATTGACTGTCCTCCCCTCATCCAAAAAATTTTTTTTATATGTCTTACTGTTACATCCCTCCATATCTCCCCATAGCCTTCTCATTACACCTTTCATAAGTCTCTCCTGCTCCCTCCATATCTCCTTGCCCTCCGCCCCCACAACTCACACTGCCCTCCTCACACCACACTGCCCCCTACAACTCAGTTTCCCCCTCACACCTTACTGGTCCCACCACCCCAGCTTACTACCCCATCATACCTCGCTGCCTACATAATTGCTCCCCACCCCTCACTGACCCCCTACTGTTCACATTTGCTCCCATCACAGCTCACTGCCAAATTAGACCCCCTCCCAGCACAATGCCCCTACTGCTTCACTGCTGCCCCATCCCTTACTGCCCCCTATTGCTCACATTGCTTCCATCACAGCTCACTGCCCCATCACCCCCCTCTCCCCGCCCACTATCCCCCTACTGCTGACACTGCAAACACAGACACAACAAGGGGTCCGCAGTCCGCTCCTGGGTGTCACACTTGGAGGGGGTGTCACCAAAATGCAGACTCTTCTGCCGTGACAGGAGCCGGCTTCTGCAGTGTGACGTTAGCCTGCAGCAACCGCCTCCTGTCATTGAGAAGGAACTGGCATTGCAGACACAAGTCTCTGGGGGCAGTGTAGCATCTCTGGGATGCTTCACATTCCCCTAAAGTGATGTAATCAAGGGGGGGCTTCCCACAAGGTCGCGCCCCATCTGTGACGGCAGTGGGGGACTCCTGCAAGGTCACGACCCTTTAGCTGAGACCATGTACTATTGACCACACCGGATGTCGACGACCCCAGTGCTGCCACTGACTGCACGCACACACATACTGCAAATACACATGCTTACCTCACAAGTAGCAGAGTAGTTACGTCACTCTGTGGCTGGCCAGGGATCTGCAGCAGCTCCACCTATCTCTCTGACAGCAGCCATGCTCGGTCCCGTGTGGCTCCACCCCCCTGCCCACAAGTTACTCTCCCTCACTAGGTAAAAAAAAAGGGCCAGCCTGCTGTACCTCCCACAGCAAATGGCACCCATAGGCACATGCCTTACGTGCCTAGTGGGAAATCCGCCACTTGTCCTAGACACATGGTCCTGTCTCTTTGGTTGAGGGAGTGTTAGTTTTGTCATTTAGACTTCTCAGCCTTTCTAGAGGGCACATTTTTATTTGCCAATTAAAGCATTGCAGTTTTAAATCCTGCCTCCAAAAATCTACAAAGATCAGCGATTTTAACATCTGTCTGTTCATTACATCTCTCCCATAATGTTCATTTAGGTTTATCAGAATGTTAGTGTATATTCTGAATCTTCAGGATGATTGGCTGGGGTGACAAATATACCTAATGATTATTGTGCACCTTTTCACTTGTCTGGTACAGGACATCACAGATATACCTGGCTAGTGTATGAACAGACTACAGAACTGAACTGCAATGAACAAGTTCTAAGTAACAGAAAGGCTGAAGGCAGAGAAAAATTTAATGCAGCAAAGTTCCGCAAGAAGTACAAACTCCATTCTCCTGCTGCCGGTATATGTTTCCTGGGAGAGTGGGATGAATCTGTTCTTGATCTCTATAAACAGATGGGGGTGGAGTAAAGACAGATGAACCCTTACGAGCAAGCTACGCCTATCAATATACTGCTGGAGTGCGATGTCTATAGCAGCAGAGGTCAAAATGAAAGAGCACATACGTCTTGCAGTTTCATTTAATATTGACATCTTTTTCTGTTCAGATTAGAGTATATAAATAGGTTACTTTGTTTTAGCATGGAGATTGTACTGTCATTTAATCTTATCAGAGACGAGCAGTTATACAGTAGTATGAATACTTCATAGTCATTCAATTGTGCCTATAAATCTAATTTTAAAAAAATTGTGAAATGAGGTGTTTTTGCTGTGAACGCTGTAAAGTGTGTAACTATTGTGCCTTCCTTTCTGACAGCATCTGTGATAACAACAAGGGTTTTAACTACCTACCGGTGAATCCTTTTCTCGTAGTCCGTAGAGAATACTGGGGTTCCATTTAGTACCATGGGGTAAAGACGGGTCCACTAGGAGCCATGGGCACTTTAAGAATTTGATAGTGTGGGCTGGCTCCTCCCTCTATGCCCCTCCTACCAGAATCAGTCTAGGAAACTGTGCCTGAGGAGGTGGACATACTTTGAGAGAAAGATAGATAAAGAAAGTGGTGAGATTTCGAACCAGCACACACAAACAGAGGAAAGCTATGCTAACCCAACTTTAAACAGGAACAGCAACAGCTGAACCAACAATACTTAACCAAGTAACAGTGCAGGAAGAACGAAGCACTGGGTGGGCGGCCAGTATCCTCTACGGACTACGAGAAATGGATTCACCAGTAGGTAATTAAATTCCATTTAGTACCATGGGGATGTACCAAAGCTCCCAAACCGGGTGGGAGAGTGCTGAGGTTCCTGCAGAACTGATTGACCAAACTGAAGGTCCTCAGAGGCCAAAGTATCGAACTTGTAGAACTTAGCAAACGTGTTCATATCAGACCAAGTAGCCGCTCAGCAGAGCTGTAAAGCCGACACACCCTGGGCAGCAGCCCAGAAAGAACCCACCAACCTAGTAGAGTGGGCCTTTACAGATTTTGGAACCGGCAAACCTGCCACGGAATAAGCATGCTGGATAGTGATATAAATTATACCAGGTAGGCGCTCATAAAATTAACAGTAGCGATCTGTTAATTTTATTACAAAACACAAAATAATATTACACTAAAAATGCATCATAAAAAGATACACCTCATAAAATATACTACAGTATTTGATACAATTACAAACATACACACTTAGATAGTGTGGAATAGTGGAATCCCTGGGGTTAAGAATATATATCCAAAATGATAAGCAGATGTATTTGACACCTATTTTGGTGTGGCAGGCAGAGTCACTCAATATAATTCAATCAGTCTCAGAACGCCTAAGTAATATTGATGGCCAGTAGCAAGTGAATTAGTTGTGTGACATAAGCCTGCATATAATTATAAGAATATATCCATCCATCATCTTATCCCTCTCGATGTCAATGAGCAATGGAATTTAAGTGCACCAAATGGCCAAGTGTTCCGTATTTAATGTTGGTTGAATAGATGTAATGTTACCAAGAAAATTTGGTGGCTGTGCTGGTGAATATTATGTAGTTTGTCTATCAATAATATTAGTGATGGATAGCCCACGCTGTGTAGGTTCCCCCCCCCCCTTTCTCTGTATACTTCTCTCTTCCTACACATATATATTGTCATTTTAACAGATCGCTACTGTGGTTATAAGCGCCTACCTGGTATAATTTATATTTCTTGGTGTTTACTGTACAGAAGAGGTTGGCTACCTCTTCACCAAGTGGCTGCTGTCCTACAGGGGCGTATCTACACTCGCCTACACAGCGCCAACAAACCATACTTTTTCATGCTGGATAGTGAGCCTGTTCCAGCGTGCAATTGTCTGCTTTGAAGCAGGACACCTAATTTTATTGGGATCATATAGAACGAACAGCGAGTCGGATTTCCTGTGACAAGCTGTCCTCTTTACGTATACCTTCAAAGCCCTCACAACATCCAAAGACTTTGAAGTAGCAGAAGTGTCGGTGATAACCAGAACCACAATAGGTTGGTTGATGTGAAACGCAGACACCACTTTCGGGAGAAATTGCTGACGAGTTCTGAGTTCAACTTTGTCCTCATGGAAAATTAAATAGGGGCTCTTGTGAGACAAAGCCCCCAGCTCTGACACACGTCTTGCTGAAGCCAAGGCCAACAGTGTGACGGTCTTCCACGTAAGATATTTTACGTCCACCTCCTGTAACGGTTCAAACCAGTCCGATTGGAGGAACTGCAGCACCAAACTGAGATCCCAAGATGCTGTGGGAGGCACAAAGGGAGATTGTATGCGCAGAATACCTTTCAAAAACGTCTGGACCTCAGGGAGAGAAGCCAATTGTTATTGAAAAAAAATGTACAAGGCCAAAATCTGGACTTTTATGGAGACCATATGTAGGCCCACATCCACACCTGCCTGCAGAAAAAGCAGGAAACGTCCCAGGTGAAATTCCACCACAGAATAAGTTCTGCTCTCACACAAAGAGACGTATTTCTTCCAAATACGGTGGTAATGTTTAGACGTTACCCCCTTCGTGGCTTGGATCATAGTTGGGATAACTTTATTAGGGATCCCTCTTCTGGCTAGAATCAGCCATTCAACTTCCATGCTGTCAAACGTAGCCACGGTAAGTCCTGATAGACGAACGGGCCCTGTTTCAGAAGATCCTCACGAAGAGGTAGAGGCCACGGATCCTCGAGAAGCATCTCTAGAAGGTCTGCATACCAGTCCCTTCTTGGCCAGTCCGGAGCAATGAGGATTGCTTGAACCTTTTCCCTTTTTATTCTTTTGAGAATTCAAAACATACACAGCTTTATGTACCTCCTGATCCTCTGAGACGTGTTTGACCAGTGGTTTTAATAGGAACTATAATTCCTCCCTTTGTCAAAATAATTACAACTTTGGGAGCGTATAGTTCACAAATCTTATTGGGCCAGTGAAGTTGTTACATCTTTTTCGCCACTATCGGCAATACTATTCCTAGCCTAGGCACTAATATTCGTTGCCCATTGTCATTCTCGTTAGGCGGGTGGAATTTATAAGTATCCACCGTATGGTACATTTTTAGATCATATATACCCCTGAGGAAGTCCTGTTAAAAGGACAAAACGCGTAGGGTTTTAAAATAAGGTGATTAGGATATCCAGTATACATTGGAGGGTCCCCACCACTGATCTCACATCCTGGGGTGGCTGGTGGCACTCATGTTTACACCTGTCTTGATGTAACCTGATTGTTCCTATAATACACCTTGTATAATGTAGAGACTAATATACATTATATATTTTATGTTGGATGTTACAAATAAACATAGGAATTTTACTAATCCAAGGTTATTTTGGCTGTCTACATTGTTTTGGTGAGAGGGTATCTTGCAGGTGAAATACCTGGCTGAGTACAATCACACATCGGATCCCAAATATTCATTCAAGGCTGGGATTTTAATCAAGTCCAATTCAAATACGGCTGAAAGCATTCATACATCTGAAACCATAAAATTATATGGACTTTCATATGGACAATCGTTATCTAAAGTTATAGCGCCCTCCAGGTTGTATTTTTTGTGTATATATATATATATTAGAGATGAGCGCCTGAAATTTTTCGGGTTTTGTGTTTTGGTTTTGGGTTCGGTTCCGCGGCCGTGTTTTGGGTTCGACCGCGTTTTGGCAAAACCTCACCGAATTTTTTTTGTCGGATTCGGGTGTGTTTTGGATTCGGGTGTTTTTTTCAAAAAACACTAAAAAACAGCTTAAATCATAGAATTTGGGGGTCATTTTGATCCCAAAGTATTATTAACCTCAAAAACCATAATTTACACTCATTTTCAGTCTATTCTGAATACCTCACACCTCACAATATTATTTTTAGTCCTAAAATTTGCACCGAGGTCGCTGTGTGAGTAAGATAAGCGACCCTAGTGGCCGACACAAACACCGGGCCCATCTAGGAGTGGCACTGCAGTGTCACGCAGGATGTCCCTTCCAAAAAACCCTCCCCAAACAGCACATGACGCAAAGAAAAAAAGAGGCGCAATGAGGTAGCTGTGTGAGTAAGATTAGCGACCCTAGTGGCCGACACAAACACCGGGCCCATCTAGGAGTGGCACTGCAGTGTCACGCAGGATGGCCCTTCCAAAAAACCCTCCCCAAACAGCACATGACGCAAAGAAAAAAAGAAGCGCAATGAGGTAGCTGTGTGAGTAAGATTAGCGACCCTAGTGGCCGACACAAACACCGGGCCCATCTAGGAGTGGCACTGCAGTGTCACGCAGGATGTCCCTTCCAAAAAACCCTCCCCAAACAGCACATGACGCAAAGAAAAAAAGAGGCGCAATGAGGTAGCTGTGTGAGTAAGATTAGCGACCCTAGTGGCCGACACAAACACCGGGCCCATCTAGGAGTGGCACTGCAGTGTCACGCAGGATGTCTCTTCCAAAAAACCCTCCCCAAACAGCACATGACGCAAAGAAAAAAAGAGGTGCAATGAGGTAGCTGACTGTGTGAGTAAGATTAGCGACCCTAGTGGCCGACACAAACACCGGGCCCATTTAGGAGTGGCACTGCAGTGTCACGCAGGATGTCCCTTCCAAAAAACCCTCCCCAATCAGCACATGATGCAAAGAAAAAGAAAAGAAAAAAGAGGTGCAAGATGGAATTGTCCTTGGGCCCTCCCACCCACCCTTATGTTGTATAAACAAAACAGGACATGCACACTTTAACCAACCCATCATTTCAGTGACAGGGTCTGCCACACGACTGTGACTGATATGACGGGTTGGTTTGGACCCCCCCCAAAAAAGAAGCAATTAATCTCTCCTTGCACAAACTGGCTCTACAGAGGCAAGATGTCCACCTCATCATCACCCTCCGATATATCACCGTGTACATCCCCCTCCTCACAGATTATCAATTCGTCCCCACTGGAATCCACCATCTCAGCTCCCTGTGTACTTTGTGGAGGCAATTGCTGCTGGTCAATGTCTCCGCGGAGGAATTGATTATAATTCATTTTAATGAACATCATCTTCTCCACAATTTCTGGATGTAACCTCGTACGCCGATTGCTGACAAGGTGAGCGGCGGCACTAAACACTCTTTCGGAGTACACACTTGTGGGAGGGCAACTTAGGTAGAATAAAGCCAGTTTGTGCAAGGGCCTCCAAATTGCCTCTTTTTCCTGCCAGTATAAGTACGGACTGTGTGACGTGCCTACTTGGATGCGGTCACTCATATAATCCTCCACCATTCTATCAATGTTGAGAGAATCATATGCAGTGACAGTAGACGACATGTCCGTAATCGTTGTCAGGTCCTTCAGTCCGGACCAGATGTCAGCATCAGCAGTCGCTCCAGACTGCCCTGCATCACCGCCAGCGGGTGGGCTCGGAATTCTGAGCCTTTTCCTCGCACCCCCAGTTGTGGGAGAATGTGAAGGAGGAGATGTTGACAGGTCGCGTTCCGCTTGACTTGACAATTTTGTCATCAGCAGGTCTTTCAACCCCAGCAGACTTGTGTCTGCCGGAAAGAGAGATCCAAGGTAGGCTTTAAATCTAGGATCGAGCACGGTGGCCAAAATGTAGTGCTCTGATTTCAACAGATTGACCACCCGTGAATCCTTGTTAAGCGAATTAAGGGCTCCATCCACAAGTCCCACATGCCTAGCGGAATCGCTCCGTGTTAGCTCCTCCTTCAATGTCTCCAGCTTCTTCTGCAAAAGCCT
This sequence comes from Pseudophryne corroboree, assembly GCF_028390025.1. Classification (NCBI taxonomy): domain Eukaryota; kingdom Metazoa; phylum Chordata; class Amphibia; order Anura; family Myobatrachidae; genus Pseudophryne; species Pseudophryne corroboree. Next base: position 284,482,640 of record NC_086444.1, on the reverse strand, counting down.
GATGAGGGGAATGACCTGACTCAGGCTGGCAGTGTCTGAACTGACTTCACGTGTGGCAAGTTCAAAGGGCATCAGAACCTTGCACAACGTTGAAATCATTCTCCACTGCGCCTGAGACAGGTGCATTCCACCTACTATATCGTGCTCAATTGTATAGGCTTGAATGGCCTTTTGCTGCTCCTCCAACCTCTGAAGCATATAGAGGGTTGAATTCCACCTCGTTACCACTTCTTGCTTCAGATGATGGCAGGGCAGGTTCAGTAGTTTTTGGTGGTGCTCCAGTCTTCTGTACGTGGTGCCTGTACGCCGAAAATGTCCCGCAATTCTTCTGGCCACCGACAGCATCTCTTGCACGCCCCTGTCGTTTTTTAAAAAATTCTGCACCACCAAATTCAAGGTATGTGCAAAACATGGGACGTGCTGGAATTTGCCCATATTTAATGCACACACAATATTGCTGGCGTTGTCCGATGCCACAAATCCACAGGAGAGTCCAATTGGGGTAAGCCATTCCGCGATGATCTTCCTCAGTTGCCGTAAGAGGTTTTCAGCTGTGTGCGTATTCTGGAAACCGGTGATACAAAGCGTAGCCTGCCTAGGAAAGAGTTGGCGTTTGCGAGATGCTGCTACTGGTGCCGCCGCTGCTGTTCTTGCGGCGGGAGTCCATACATCTACCCAGTGGGCTGTCACAGTCATATAGTCCTGACCCTGCCCTGCTCCACTTGTCCACATGTCCGTGGTTAAGTGGACATTGGGTACAGCTGCATTTTTTAGGACACTGGTGACTCTTTTTCTGAGGTCTGTGTACATTTTCGGTATCGCCTGCCTAGAGAAATGGAACCTAGATGGTATTTGGTACCGGGGACACAGTACCTCCAACAAGTCTCTAGTTGGCTCTGCAGTAATGATGGATACCGGAACCACGTTTCTCACCACCCAGGATGTCAAGGCCTCAGTTATCCGCTTTGCAGTAGGATGACTGCTGTGATATTTCATCTTCCTCGCAAAGGACTGTTGGACAGTCAATTGCTTGGTGGAAGTAGTAAAAGTGGTCTTACGACTTCCCCTCTGGGATGACCATCGACTCCCAGCAGCAACAACAGCAGCGCCAGCAGCAGTAGGCGTTACACGCAAGGATGCATCGGAGGAATCCCAGGCAGGAGAGGACTCGTCAGAATTGCCAGTGACATGGCCTGCAGGACTATTGGCATTCCTGGGGAAGGAGGAAATTGACACTGAGGGAGTTGGTGGGGTGGTTTGCGTGAGCTTGGTTACAAGAGGAAGGGATTTACTGGTCAGTGGACTGCTTCCGCTGTCGGCCCAAGTTTTTGAACTTGTCACTGACTTATTATGAATGCGCTGCAGGTGACGTATAAGGGAGGATGTTCCGAGGTGGTTAACGTCCTTACCCCTACTTATTACAGCTTGACAAAGGGAACACACGGCTTGACACCTGTTGTCCGCATTTCTGGTGAAATACTTCCACACCGAAGAGCTGATTTTTTTGGTATTTTCACCAGGCATGTCAACGGCCATATTCCTACCACGGACAACAGGTGTCTCCCCGGGTGCCTGACTTAAACAAACCACCTCACCATCAGAATCCTCCTGGTCAATTTCCTCCCCAGCGCCAGCAACACCCATATCCTCCTCATCCTGGTGTACTTCAACACTGACATCTTCAATCTGACTATCAGGAACTGGACTGCGGGTGCTCCTTCCATCACTTGCAGGGGGCGTGCAAATGGTGGAAGGCGCATGCTCTTCACGTCCAGTGTTGGGAAGGTCAGGCATCGCAACCGACACAATTGGAGTCGGACTCTCCTTGTGGATTTGGGATTTCGAAGAACGCACAGTTCTTTGCGGTGCTACTGCTTTTGCCAGCTTTAGTCTTTTCATTTTTCTAGCGAGAGGCTGAGTGCTTCCATCCTCATGTGAAGCTGAACTACTAGCCATGAACATAGGCCAGGGCCTCAGCCGTTCCTTGGCACTCCGTGTGGTAAATGGCATATTGGCAAGTTTACGCTTCTCCTCCGACAATTTTATTTTAGGTTTTGGAGTCCTTTTTTTACTGATATTTGGTGTTTTGGATTTGACATGCTCTGTACTATGACATTGGGCATCGGCCTTGGCAGACGACGTTGCTGGCATTTAATCGTCTCGGCCATGACTAGTGGCAGCAGCTTCAGCACGAGGTGGAAGTGGATCTTGATCTTTCCCTAATTTTGGAACCTCAACATTTTTGTTCTCCATATTTTAATAGGCACAACTAAAAGGCACCTCAGGTAAACAATGGAGATGGATGGATTGGATACTAGTATACAGTTATGGACGGGCTGCCGAGTGCCGGCACAGAGGTAGCCACAGCCGTGAACTACCGCACTGTACTGTGTCTGCTGCTAATATAGACTGGTTGATAAAGAGATAGTATACTCGTAACTAGTATGACTATAAAGAAAGAAAATAAAACCACGGTTAGGTGGTATATACAATTATGGACGGGCTGCCGAGTGCCGACACAGAGGTAGCCACAGCCGTGAACTACCGCACTGTACTGTGTCTGCTGCTAATATAGACTGGTTGATAAAGAGATAGTATACTCGTAACTAGTATGTATGTATAAAGAAAGAAAAAAAAACCACGGTTAGGTGGTATATACAATTATGGACGGGCTGCCGAGTGCCGACACAGAGGTAGCCACAGCCGTGAACTACCGCACTGTACTGTGTCTGCTGCTAATATATAGACTGGTTGATAAAGAGATAGTATACTCGTAACTAGTATGTATGTATAAAGAAAGAAAAAAAAACCACGGTTAGGTGGTATATACAATTATGGACGGGCTGCCGAGTGCCGACACAGAGGTAGCCACAGCCGTGAACTACCGCACTGTACTGTGTCTGCTGCTAATATAGACTGGTTGATAAAGAGATAGTATACTACTAATATTATATATACTGGTGGTCAGGTCACTGGTCACTAGTCACACTGGCAGTGGCACTCCTGCAGCAAAAGTGTGCACTGTTTAATTTTAATATAATATTATGTACTCCTGGCTCCTGCTATAACCTATAACTGGCACTGCAGTGCTCCCCAGTCTCCCCCACAATTATAAGCTGTGTGAGCTGAGCACAGTCAGATATATATATACATTGATGCAGCACACTGGGCTGAGCAGTGCACACAGATATGGTATGTGACTGAGTCACTGTGTGTATCGTTTTTTTCAGGCAGAGAACGGATATATTAAATAAAACAAACAACTGCACTGTCTGGTGGTCACTGTGGTCGTCAGTCACTAAACTCTGCACTCTCTTCTACAGTATCACAGCCTCAGGTCAATCTCTCTCTCTCTCTCTCAACCCTAATCTAAATGGAGAGGACGCCAGCCACGTCCTCTCCCTATCAATCTCAATGCACGTGTGAAAATGGCGGCGACGCGCGGCTCCTTATATAGAATCCGAGTCTCGCGATAGAATCCGAGCCTCGCGAGAATCCGACAGCGTCATGATGACGTTCGGGCGCGCTCGGGTTAACCGAGCAAGGCGGGAAGATCCGAGTCGCTCGGACCCGTGAAAAAAAACATGAAGTTCGGGCGGGTTCGGATTCAGAGAAACCGAACCCGCTCATCTCTAATATATATATATATATGTATATATATGTATATATATGTATATACACATATACATATACATACACAGCACTCCTGTATATAAATACCACATAGTTGCCTCGGTGCCTTCAATCCAGTGTAATTACAAGCAGAAAAAAAGTTGCGGCACTCGCAGAACTTGTACTGCAATCAGCAATCCTTATTTGTCCCCATCAATTTAGCGGGACCATATAGTTGTAGACTACAACTATATGGTCCTGCTAAGTTGATGGGGACTAATAAGGATTGCTGATTGCAGTACAAGGCCTGTGAGTGCCGCAACTTTTTTCTGCCTATATATATATATATATATATATATATATATATATATATATATATATACTGTATATATGCAATCTTAGTATCCCTAATATAACAATATTCAGAAATGTCATACTCTCCTTGTAGCAGTTGTTTGCTTATTCAATAAAATGACTGCATTTCTGTTAGGATGTAGATCTAGGAAATCAGGTGAGAATACTGCGCCATCTAGTGTAGCATATATGAATTTCAATTGCTAAAAATCCCATCAAACAATTCTAATAAAGATGAAAGAGCTACCCAAAAAATATATATACAGTATATAAACTAGTGATGAGCGGATTCGGTTTTACTCGGTTTTACTCGGTTTTACTCGGTTCTCAAAACAGCATCTTATTGGCTCACGGATGTCACGTGTTTTGGATAGCCAATAAGATGCCGTTTTGAGAACCGAGTAAAACCGAGTAAAACCGAACCTCGCTCATCACTAATATAAACTGTGAATCTGTGTGTGCCTATAGGTTACTTTTTTCTGGGCTTGCTCTCTATGATGTTTAAAACATAAAATAAATATAACACAGTATAATAGTGATATTATTAAAGTGCAAAAAACGTATATTAAAGTACCTTAGTGTCCAAGTGCACAAGAGTGAATCCTAATTGTAGACCAAAAGTACATACCCCCCACCCCCTCCCCCCAGCAGACATCCTGAAATATACACACTGCGAATGTGTTTCCAAAATGCAGCATTAATATTAACTCTGCATTGCAACTCAAACTTCTTCTTAGGCTTTACTGTTGCTTAATAACATGAGTCTTGGAAAAGGGTTTGTGCTCTCATAAGGAATACACAGCGTAATAGATATACATTTAACAATCACATTTCTATTTTCTACATGTAGCAATATACACAGAATATATAAAGAATTTGCATAGCATAATGGCGGTCATTCCGAGTTGATCGCTCGCTAGCTGTTTTTAGCAGCTGTGCAAACGCTATGCCGCATCCCACTGGGAGTGTATTTTAGCTTAGCAGAAGTGCAAACGAAAGGATCGCAGAGCGGCTATAAAATAATTTTGTGCAGTTTCAGAGTAGCTTCAGACCTACTCAGCGCTTGCGATCACTTCAGACAGTTCAGTTCCTGTTTTGACGTCACGAACACGCCCTGCGTTCGCCCAGCCACGCCTGCGTTTTTCCTGGTATGCCTGTGTTTTTTGAACACTCCCTGAAAACGGTCAGTTGACACCTAGAAACGCCCACTTCATGTCAATCACTCTGCGGCCAGCAGTGCGACTGAAAAGCTTCGCTAGACCTTGTGTGAAACTACATCGGCCATTGTGAAAGTACGTTGCGCATGCGCATTGCGCCACATACGCATGCCAGAAGTGCCGATTTTTTGGCATCAACGCTGCGCAGCGAACATTTTCATCTAGCGATCAACTCGGAATGACCCCCAATATGTTTCACAAAATGTATTCATCTTTTAGATATACTAAAAGTGAAAGTATGTATGTACGTTTGTTCTTCACAGGCTCCTACATGGCTTGATGGATCTGGACCAAGCTAGATACACATACCCTTCATTATCCAACTTACAATACTAGCAGGGATTAAACTAAAATATCCACCACTTTCAGGACCAGGGCCACATATATATATGCTTGTTTGTTTGTCTGTCTGGGTATGCATTCGGACACCCTGCACCAATAGGGATGAAACCAACTCAAGGTGGTCCAGACAGATCCTGGCCAGGTTTTAGGGGTGTTAGTCTCCCAGTCGGACCCCACGGCGGAATGTGGTGGGCAGAACTTTGATCCAAGGAGCCTGTTTTGACCCTTTCAATAGATTGATTTGGAAGAAAACTTCACAGAGTGGTAACATTGGATCCCGGAAGACATACTAGGGGGTTGGGATTGGTTGAACCTCACGCTAAATGTGTCAGAAAAAAACTTTGACCCAGGGAGCCTGTTCTGGGCCTTCCAGTGGATGGATTTGGAAGACAACTGCACCAATTGGCAGTAAACCAACGTGAGGTGGTCCAGTTGGATCCTAGCTAGGTTTTTGGGGGGGTCAGGATCCCAGGCAGACCTCACAACAGAATGCGCTGGGAAGAACTTTGACCCAGGGAGCATGTTCTGGACCTTCCACTTGATGGATTTGGAAGAAAACTTCACAGAGTGGTAACATTGGATCTAAGAAGACATACTAGAGGGTTGGGGTCGGTCAGACCTCACAGCGAAATGCGCTGGTCATAACTATGACCAAGGAAGCCTGTTCTGGGCCTTCCACTTGATGGATTTGGAAGAAAACTTCACAGAGTGGTAAAATTGGATCCTAGAAGACATACTAGGGGGTTGTGGTTGGTCGAACCTCACGGCAAAAATGTCTCGGGAGGAACTTTGACCCAGGGAGCCTGTTCTGGGCCTTCCACTGGATGGATATGGAAGACAACTGCACCGATTGACAGGAAACCAACGTGAGGTGGTCCAGTTAACTCCTGGTTAGGTTTTAGGGGGGTTAGGTTCCTGGTCAGACCTCACAGCAAAATGAACTGGGCAGACCTTTGACCTGTTCTGGGCCTTCCACTTGATGGATTTGGAAGACAACTTCACAGAGTGGTAACATTGTATCCCAGAAGACATACTAGGGGGTCGGGGTCAGTCAGACCGCACGGCAGAATTCGCTGGGAAGAACTTTGACCCAGGCATCCTATTCTGGGCCTTCCACTGGATGGATTTGGAAACAACTTAACTGAGTGGTAACATTGGATCCCAGAAGACATACTAGGGGGTTGGATTCCCAGTCAGACCTCCTGTTTGTCTACGCTGGGCAGAACTGTGACCTGGGAAGCCTGTTCTGGGCCTGCCACTGGATGGATTTGGATGAAAACTTCACAGACTGGTAACATTGGATACCAAAAGACATACTAGGGGTTTGGGGTCCCGGTCGGACCTCCTATTAATGATGCTGGGCAGAACATTGAGACAGGGAGCCTGTTTTGGGCTTTCCTCTGGATGGATTTGTAAGAAAACATTAATGAACTGTAATAACTGACAGAAAATACCACAATTCAATGTCCTGAAATAACTGATTGAAATAACCATAAATCAATTAACTAAAATAAATGACTGAAATGTGTACCCAACAGCCTTGGAATAGCAACATTGATAACTCAAGGAAAACTTTAAACACATCTCGCAATAGAAAAGTGATTATAAAACGGGAAAGAAAGAAAAGCTTGGGATCACGACTACGGGATACACTGAAAAATAGAATTTTAATTACCTACCGGTAAATAATTTTCTCATAGTCCGTAGAGGATACTGGGGTCCATTTAGTACCATGGGGTATAGATGGGACCACTAGGAGCCATGGGCACTTTAAGAATTTGATAGTGTGGGCTGGCTCCTCCCTCTATGACCCTCCTACCAGACTCAGTCTAGGAAACTGTGCCTGAGGAGACATACTTCGAGAGAAGGATAGATAAGGATAGTGGTGAGATTCAGAACCAGCACACACAACAAGAGGAAAGCCAAGCTAACCAAACTTGAAACCGGAAACAGCAACGGCTGAACCAACAATACTTAACCAAGTAACAATGCAGGAAGAACGAAGCACTGGACAGGCGCCCAGTATCCTCTACGGACTATGAGAAAAGGATTTACCAGTAGGTAATTAAAAACCTATTTTCTCTTACATCCTAGAGGATGCTGGGGTCCATTTAGTACCATGGGGATGTACCAAAGCTCCCAAACTGGGTGGGAGAGTGCTGAGGTTCCTGCAGAACTGATTGACAAAACTGAAGGTCCTCAGATGCCAAAGTATCGAACTTGTAGAACTTTGCAAACGGGTTCGAACCTGACCAAGTAGCTGCTCAGCAGAGCTGTAAAGCCGAGACACCCCGGGCAGCCGCCCAGGAAGAATCCACCGACCAAGTAGAGTGAGCCTGTACAGATTTTGGACATGGCAAACTTGCCGTGGAATAATTTTGAAAAAAAGGTTTGGTAGAATGACAGAGGCGCTCCTTGTAAATTAGATTCCCTGCTGCCTCCCCCTAACACCACTGGATTAGACCCAAGAATAATCCAAATTTGAGCAAAAAACTAAACAAGGTGTATGGGTGTAGGAAGTTGGCGCTGGAATAGGGGCAAGTGATAAAGCTGATGATTCAGCTGGGGGTTATTGTTTTTAAGTGAAGTTAATGAATAAGTACTTATCTTGATGATATTCCAGTAGGTTCCTGGTCCCTAATAGGGAGATGTTTTCCTCCAGTAAAAATGGGATCATGCAACGGGGTGGTATGAAAAACACAAAACAATAACAGCGTTTTGAGTTAAAAATCCTTAATGGGATCTTATATATGGAATATGCATTTATGATAATGGATATGTAGATAGATTTCTACAGATAGAATGATCATACCTCACTTACGTAAAGTGAGTGAGGTTTAAAGCGTATAAAGGTTTCTTTTATATACTGATACTGTAATCTTCAGCGTACCTAACTTACAATAAAAAGTATGGGTATAAACTCATCAAGGTATCTTTTTAAGCTGAGCTGCGTACCGGTACTCACTGGTAAAGGCGTTTTCAGTCTGCACATCAAGGTATCTTTATCCAATCGGCATTCTTAATAAACCACCCATATACAAAAAGGGATTTATTGGATAAAAACAAATAAAAGGTTTACACACAAATGGAGTATTGACCACGAGGAAAGAGAGCTGCCAGACAGAGGAACATGTACGACCATCTACAATCCAGTCCAAATGGCCCGGTACCAAGGGAACTTTAAAAAATAAATTGTGAAGGTCGTACCTTTCCCCAGCCGTGCAGAAACCAGTCCAAGCGGGCAAAATCCTCCTCCCTTCCAACGCGTTTCGAGTGAATTCTCTTTATCAAGGCTGGTGATACATTCCAAATGGCACATATTTATAGTAAATACACGAGTGTCCTCCCATTACATCACTTCCGGTTCCGGAACTGAAGGTTTAACCACACATCATCTTTCAAACCATTTCAAAAACGTTCGCAGTTGCTCCACAAACCATATAAAGAGATTTGTAGGCTTAAAACATATCAAAACAACATGGAAAGATGAAAATATAGAAAAGAAATTGTCACAAACAGAAATGCGCACTATATTTGAATTAAAGACATTAAGTCCGCACAAACTCAATCATGACTTTGAACTTAAATGGTTCCTTTAAACATAATTTGTGAATCCTTTTAAAATTTCTGTATTTCTTTATTATTCGCTCAAGATTGATTATAATTTTAATTGCACATTGTGTTACCATATTATTGTCAGTATTTTATTAATATTCTGTTTTTTATTTTAATTCATGGTTTTTCTGTTTTTAGTTAAAACAACACCTACTTTATAATATGAAGATCTATTTTGAACAAAAACCACAGAGAAAAATCATGGTTTCTTAGCCCTGTATGGAACATATTCCATTAATGCAGCATTGATTACAGACTTTTATGAGACTACACTTCCCATAACGCCCGGGGGCCACTTCCGGTCAAAGCCTATCCTGTTAACTACAGTTTTTACTGTAGACTACATTTCCCACAATGCTGGGGGGCTACTTCTGGCCGCGGCCTAACTCTGCAGCAAAGCGTCAACCACTGCCGCCGACGGCACTTCCACATTTCGTCTTCGAACTACATTTCCCATGATGCTCGGCGGTTACTTCCGGTCGCAGCCGAAAATATTGTTATATCGTGCATGGAAACCCTTCTGCTACTGCTACAAAAACAGGAAAGGACATCACAGGCCAGGGATATGTAGACATCAACTCCATTATACCCAAACATTGTATAAGGACGGTTTTTCATGACGGACCCGCACTTTACGGTCAGTTCCGGAACCGGAAGTGATGTAATGGGAGGACACTCGTGTATTTACTATAAATATGTGCCATTTGGAATGTATCACCAGCCTTGATAAAGAGAATTCACTCGAAACGCGTTGGAAGGGAGGAGGATTTTGCACCCTTGGATTGGTTTCTGCACGGCTGGGGAAAGGTACGACCTTCACAATTTATTTTTTAAAGTTCCCTTGGTACCGGGCCATTTGGACTGGATTGTAGATGGTCGTACATGTTCCTCTGTCTGGCAGCTCTCTTTCCTCATGGTCAATAATCCATTTGTGTGTAAACCTTTTATTTGTTTTTATCCAATAAATCCCTTTTTCTATATGGGTGGTTTATTAAGAATGTGTTAGGGTCTCCTGCTCTGTGCTGCCACGTTGTCATGGCAACCGGGAGACAAGTGCTAGCGGAGTAACCTGAGTGTAGCTGATACTCCGGTTCGGGTCTTTTGCTGTGCAGTGGTTACAGGCTCTGTGCACGGCAGGGGATCCGGTGCTGGTTTTTGTGCTCACAGTCTGTGAGGTCTGAGTGGGGCGTGGACAGCACCTGCTATATAAACCCTCTTCTCAGGTTAGGCAGATGTTGCTGATTCTTTGTTGGTTAGTCAGTTCCTGAAAGCTAGCTAGTACTGTGTAAACTTTGTATTTGTTTGTTGCTTACTGCAAATAGACCTTGGGATTTGGTATTACACTCTGCCAATCCAGACCTAGCAGTAAGACTGGAGTCAGTCGTTTAACCTGCTGGGGTTCTTTTGCTACTCTGTGAACCTAGCAAGTTTGCGGCTGTATTCTCAGACTTGCCTGCCAAAATCCTTTCTCACTGTGCAAGGTGTTCAGGTGTCAGTTTAGTGGCAGTAAGCTGAACCAGTGCACTGCAAGTGAGGACTAGGATTGTGGAGACTCTCCTTGTGTCTATTATTCCATCTCTGACCAAGGAGTTTACTGCCACACCCGTTGGTAACCCTTTAGGGTTTTGCTGTTGCCCTTAGCAACAGCATTTCGGGTTCTCTACGTATTAAATCACAACATCTCGCTTCTTTCCATCTGAGCATTCCTAATACTAGGGAGACACCCAGTTTCTTAGCCTTTGGGCTTCTCTGTTCACTTTGTGTTTATTTTGTTATCCTATCACCTTCTATGTATGTAATGTCATATTCCCCAGTCTGTCTGTGAGTTCATTTGTTTTGCATCCCTCTCCGTTCAGACACCAGTACATTCCTGCTGGCACTGGTGTGCATAACATATTCAGCAGCCTAATACTCCTGTTGAAATTTTGTGGGAATATGGAGCATACCCCTCAAAATACTTTGCAACAGGTGGTCAATCAGGTGCAGGTCCTGACTCGACAATTTAATGATTTGTCCATTAAAATGCACACCTCGCAGGCCGCTGGCGGAGCTCCCGCAGCAGCAGTGCCTTCAGGGGTTAAGGAGCCGAAAGTAAATCTCCCGGATCGTTTTTCTGGAGATCGCTCGCAGTTCTTTTGTTTCAAGGAGAGCTGCAAGCTATATTTCCAGCTTAGGCCTCAGTCTTCTGGGTCGGAGATTCAGCGGGTGGGCATAGTGATTTCCTTGCTACAAGGAGACCCACAGGTCTGGGCATATGGGTTGCAGCCTGACTGTCCGTCGCTTAAAAGTGTTGATGCTTTTTTTACGGCACTGGGCATGTTGTATGATGACCCTGACAAGACGGCCTCAGCCGAGGCTCAGATTTCGATCCTTAAGCAAGGGCGAAGGCCAGTTGAGGTTTATTGTACGGAGTTTCGGAGGTTGGCCCATGATACCCAGTGGAATGACCCAGCCCTGAGACACCAGTACCGAAGAGGTCTTTCTAACCAGTTAAAAGACCAACTGGTACAATATCCCTTGCCTGATAGCTTGGATCAGCTCATGCAGTTATCCATTCGGGTGGATAGACGGCTGAGAGAGTGCAGGCTTGAAAGGGAGACCGAGGTTTCCTTCTTTCCCAAGGGAACCTCAGACTCTGAGGAATTTTCCGAGGAGCCTATGCAGATTGGGGCTACCCGCCTCTCCTCGCGTGAGAAGACGCGGAGGAGACAGCAGGGGTTATGTTTGTACTGTGGGAATAAAGGTCATGAGGTAGTATCATGCCCAGAAAAGCCGGAAAACTTCAGGGCCTGAGGGTGATGGGAAATATCCTGTCAGGCCAGAAGTCAGAATTTCCCAAGAAGACTTTTATCATTCCGGTGACCTTGAAGATCCTCGGTCAAACTGTCAAGACTGAGGCCTTTGTGGACAGTGGGGCCGACGGGGTTTTTATGGACCGCCAATTTGCCCTGAAACACTCTGTTCCCTTAGTACCCTTGGCATCGGAAATTGAGATTTGTGGGTTAAACGGGGAACCACTATCCCAGGGTAAAATTACCTCTTGCACTAGCCAGATTTCTTTGTTTATTGGAGCCACACACTCTGAATAATTGTCCTTTTATGTGACTGTCTGTACTTTTGCCCCATTGGTGTTGGGGTTACCCTGGTTAAGGGCCCACAATCCTCAATTTGACTGGGTCTCTGGGGAGATTCTTAGTTGGGGTACTGATTGTTTCAGGAGTTGCTTGAGCCTTCCAGTCAGGCTTTCGCAGCTAAGTTTGCCAGGATTGCCAGGATGTTATGCAGATTTTGCGGACGTGTTCTCCAAAAGAGTTGCAGAGGTACTACCTCCCCATCGCCCCTATGACTGTGCCATTGATTTGTTGCCGAATGCTAAGCTTCCCAAGAGCTGGTTGTACTCCCTGTCACGTCCTGAGACTCAGGCTATGGCAGAGTACATTCAGGAGAACTTGGCTAAGGGATTTATCAGACCTTCACAGTCTCCAGTTGGGTCGGGGGTTCTTCTTCGTGGGTAAAAAGGACGGTTCGTTGTGACCCTGCATCGACTTCAGGGAATTGAACCGTATCACGATTAAAAACTCATACCCACTGCCTCTCATTTCGGTCTTGTTTGACCAGCTTCGTACTGCCACCATTTTTTCTAAGATTGACCTACGCGGTGCGTACAATCTAATCCGAATAAGAGAGGGGGATGAATGGAAGACTGCCTTTAATACCCACTCAGGGCATTATGAATATTTGGTGATGCCTTTTGGGCTCTGTAATGCCCCGGCAGTCTTCCAGGACTTCATGAACGATGTGCTCAGGGAATATTTGGATAGATTCTTAGTTGTATACTTAGATGACATCCTAATCTTCTCCCATTCCCTGGAGGAACATCGGAAGCATGTACGCTTAGTCCTCCAGAAACTCAGAGACCACCGGCTTGGGGCGAAGCTGGAGAAGTGCGAATTTGAAGTTCAGCAAATCGCATTTCTAGGATATATTATCTCCCCAGAAGGTTTCCAAATGGAGGGTTCCAAGGTACAGGCAGTCCTGGATTGGGTGCAGCCCACTAGTTTGAAGGCGCTTCAGCGTTTTCTGGGCTTTGCGAATTTTTATAGACGATTTATCGCTGGATTTTCATCTATAGTGGCGCCCTTGGTGGCACTCACTAAGAAAGGGGCGGATGTTGCTCACTGGTCTTGTGAGGCCAAAGCGGCTTTTGCCCGTCTCAAAAGGGCATTTGTATCGGCCAAGGTGCTGCGACACCCAGATCCAGAGCGTCCTTTTGTGGTGGAGGTGGATGCCTCTGAGATGGGTATTGGGGCAGTGCTCTCTCAGATGGGGGTGTCTGATAATCGCCTTCATCCCTGTGCTTACTTTTCCCGTAAATTTTCGCCTGCCGAGATGAATTATGACGTGGGTAACCGGGAATTGTTGGCTATTAAGGATGCACTCGAGGAGTGGAGACACTGGCTTGAGGGGGCTAAGTTTGTGGTCTCAATTCTCACTGACCATAAGAATTTGGCATATTTAGAGTCAGCGAAGCGCCTCAATGCCAGGCAGGCACGATGGGCTTTGTTTTTTGCTCGCTTTAATTTTTTGATAACATATCGCCCTGGGTCAAAAAACATCAAGGCTGATGCGCTCTCGCTGAGTTTTGCTCCAATCCAGGAGACCACCGAGGAGCCATTGCCCATTGTGTCCCCATCATGTATTAAAGTGGGCATTACCCAGGACCTCTTGTCATTAGTCCTTAGAGCACAGGAGCAGGCTCCTCCAGACCTTCCGGTAGGTCTTTTGTTTGTGCCTCCTAGGTTAAGACAGCGAGTGTTCCTGGAATTCCATGCCAAGAAGTCGGCAGGTCACCCGGGTATTGCCAGAACTCGGGAGTTGCTATCTAGGGCGGTGTGGTGGCCCTCGGTGGCTAGGGATGTGGATCAGTGGGTTCGGGCATGTGACATCTGTGCCCGAAATAAGACTCCTAGAGGGGTTCCTGTTGGCCCATTACATCCACTCTCTATTCCATCTAAGCCATGGACCCACATTTCAATGGATTTTGTGGTGGACTTGCCCAAATCCTCGGGGATGACAGCCATCTGGGTTGTCGTTGACAGGTTTTCGAAGATGGCGCACTTCGTTCCATTGGTTGGGCTGCCATCGGCCAGACGCCTGTCTGAATTATTTATGCTGCATGTTGTGCGCCTCCACGGGTTGCCACTTGATGTGGTCTCTGACCGCGGATCCCAGTTTGTAGCCAAATTCTGGAGGGCATTTTGTTCCGATCTCCAGATTTCTGTCAGCTTGTCGTCAGGCTACCATCCGCAGTCTAATGGGCAGACTGAAAGGGTGAACCAGTCCTTGGAGCAGTTCCTCAGGTGTTATGTCTCCAAGTGTCAGACTGACTGGGTTGCTCATCTGTCCATGGCGGAGTTTGCCTATAACAACGCGGCTCACTCTGCTACAGGGATCTCTCCCTTCCTTTGTGTGTATGGGCATCATTCTAAGGCCAATTCTTTTGACCCCCAGGACTCCACGCCTGGTGGTTCCTCTGTGGTTTCGGTCCTTAGAGGAATTTGGAGGAAAGTGAAGAAAGCCCTTGTGTCTGTGTCATTAGTGACCAAAAGGGTTTTTGATAAGCGGAAAAGACCCTGCAGCTTCAAATTAGGAGACTTCATCTGGATGTCTACCAAGAATTTGAAGTTGAGACAGCCATCTCATAAGTTAGGCCCCCGGTTCATCGGTCCTTATAAGATCACTAGGGTTATCAATCCGGTGGCATTTCAGTTAGATCTACCCCGTTCTTTGGGTATCAATAAAACATTTCATTGTTCCCTTTTAAAACGGGCGATTAGTAATCCTTCTTCCAGTGGAAGACCTTCCCCTCTTCTGATACGTGGCCAGAGGGAGTTTGTTGTTGAAAGGATTCTTGACTCCAAGATGGTTCGGGGTCGGCTGTCATTTTTGGTGCACTGGAAGGGGTATGGCCCGGAGGAGCGGTCGTGGGTGCGCAGTTGTGATCTTCATGCCCCCAGACTGTTACGCTCTTTCTTCTCGCAGTTCCCCGATAAACCCGGTGGTAGGGGTTCTTTGACCCCTCGTCAGAGGGGGGGTACTGTTAGGGTCTCCTGCTCTGTGCTGCCACGTCGTCATGGCAACCGGGAGACAAGTGCTAGCGGAGTAACCTGAGCGTAGCTGATACTCCGGTTCGGGTCTTTTGCTGTGCAGTGGTTACAGGCTCTGTGCACGGCAGGGGATCCGGTGCTGGTTTTTGTGCTCACAGTCTGTGAGGTCTGAGTGGGGCGTGGACAGCACCTGCTATATAAACCCTCTTCTCAGGTTAGGCAGATGCTGCTGATTCTTTGTTGGTTAGTCAGTTCCTGAAAGCTAGCTAGTACTGTGTAAACTTTGTATTTGTTTGTTGCTTACTGCAAATAGACCTTGGGATTTGGTATTACACTCTGCCAATCCAGACCTAGCAGTAAGACTGGAGTCAGTCGTTTAACCTGCTGGGGTTCTTTTGCTACTCTGTGAACCTAGCAAGTTTGCGGCTGTATTCTCAGACTTGCCTGCCAAAATCCTTTCTCACTGTGCAAGGTGTTCAGGTGTCAGTTTAGTGGCAGTAAGCTGAACCAGTGCACTGCAAGTGAGGACTAGGATTGTGGAGACTCTCCTTGTGTCTATTATTCCATCTCTGACCAAGGAGTTTACTGCCACACCCGTTGGTAACCCTTTAGGGTTTTGCTGTTGCCCTTAGCAACAGCATTTCGGGTTCTCTACGTATTAAATCACAACATCTCGCTTCTTTCCATCTGAGCATTCCTAATACTAGGGAGACACCCAGTTTCTTAGCCTTTGGGCTTCTCTGTTCACTTTGTGTTTATTTTGTTATCCTATCACCTTCTATGTATGTAATGTCATATTCCCCAGTCTGTCTGTGAGTTCATTTGTTTTGCATCCCTCTCCGTTCAGACACCAGTACATTCCTGCTGGCACTGGTGTGCATAACAGAATGCTGATTGGATAAAGATACGTTGATGTGCAGACTGAAAACGCCTTTACCAGTGAGTACCTGTATGCAGCTCAGCTTAAAAAGATACCTTGATGAGTTTATACCCATACTTTTTATTGTTAGTTAGGTACGCTGAAGATTACAGTATCAGTATATAAAAAAAAACCTTTATACGCTTTAAACCTCACTCACTTTACGTAAGTGAGGTATGATCATTCTATCTGTAGAAATCTATCTACATATCCATTATCATAAATGCATATTCCATATATAAGATCCCATTAAGGATTTTTAACTCAAAACGCTGTTATTGTTTTGTGTTTTTCATACCACCCCGTTGCATGATCCCATTTTTACTGGAGGAAAACATCTCCCTATTAGGGACCAGGAACCTACTGGAATATCATCAAGATAAGTACTTATTCATTTCCTTCACTTAAAAACAATAACCCCCAGCTGAATCATCAGCTTTATCACTTGCCCCTATTCCAGCGCCAACTTCCTACACCCATACACCTTGTTTAGTTTTTTTGCCGTGGAATAAGCATGCTGGATAGTAAGTCTGATGTCTGCTTTGAAGCAGGACACCCAATCTTATTGGGATCATAAAGAACAAACAGCGAGTCCGTCTTTCTGTGACGAGCAGTTCTTTTCACATACACCTTCAAAGCCCTCACGACATCCAAAGACCTTGAAGTAGCAGAGGTGTCAGAACCACAGTAGGTTGGTTGATGTGAAACGCATACACCACCTTAGGAAGAAAATGCTGACAAGTAATGAGTTCAGCTCTATCCTCATGTAAAATTAAATAGGGACTTTTGTGAGACAAAGCCCCCAACTCTGACACACGTCTTGCTGAAGCCAAGGCCAACAGGGTCTTCCACGTAAGATATTTTACGTCCACCTCCTGTAACGGCTCAAACCAGTCCAATTGGAGGAAATGCAGCACCATATCTCAGGGAGAGCCAATTGTTTCTGAAAGAAAATGGACAAGGCCGAAATCTGGACTTTTATGGAGCCCAGACGTAGGCCCACATTCACTCCTGCTTGTAGAAAAAGCAGGAAACATCCTAGATGGAATTCCACCGCAGAAAATGTTCTGCTCTCACACCAAGAGACGTATTTCTTGCAAATACGATGGTAACGCTTAGACGTTACCTCCTTCCTGGCTTGGATCATAGTCATGATAACCTTGTTAGGAATCCCTCTCCTGGCTAGAATCAGCCGTTTAATTTCCATGACATCAAACGTAGCCGCGGTAAGTCCAGATAGACAAACGGGCCCTGTTGCAGAAGATCCTTGCGAAGAGGAAGAGGTCACGGATCTTCGAGGAGCATCTCCAGAAGGTCCGCATACCAGGCCCTTCTTGGCCAGTCCAGAGCAATTAGAATTGCTTGAACCTTTTCCCTTTTTATTCCCTTTAGAATTCTTGGGATCAGAGGAAGTGGAGGAAACACGTACACCATCTGATAGACCCATGGAGTCGTCATGGCGTCTACAGCCACCGCCTGTGGGTCTCTTGATTTGGAAAAATACTGCGTGAGCTTCTTATTTAGACGAGAGGCCATCATGTCTGTCTGTGGATATCTCTATCGACTTTTCAAGCACCTGAACACCTCCGGGTGAAGGCCGTGTCTGCTGAAGAAGTCTGCTTCCCAGTTGTCTACTCCCGGAATGAAGATAACGCCACAGTGTTTCTCTCTGCCCAGAGGAGAATTCTTGAAACCTCTGACATTGCTGCTCTGCTTTTCGTTCTGCCCTGTCATTTTATGTACGTTACTGCCGTCATATTGTCAGACTGGACCTGAATGGCCTAATCTTGAAGAAGATGTGAGGCCTGCAGAAGGGCATTGTATATGGCCCTGAGTTCCAGAATATTGATTGGAAGGACGACTTCCTGACTGGACCATCTTCCTTGAAACTGCACCCCCTGAGTGACTGCTCCCCAACCCCTGAGGCTTGCGTCTGTGGTTAACAGAATCCAATTCTGAATTCCGAAACTCCAACCCTCAACATTGTGAGAAGTCTGTAGCCACCACAGAAGGGAGATCCTGGCTTTTGGCGACAGACGGATCCTCTGATGCATGTGAAGATGCGATCCGGACCATTTGTCCAACCGGTCGAGCTGGAAGGGTCTTGCGTTAAACCTTCCGTATTGAAGAGCCTCCGTGTTGGCTCTAGGTGAGAGTAAGAAAGCGAATGCAGAGATGCACCGATATCCGGGTTGGCTTCAGGACATCCCGAACCATCGACTGGATCACTAGTGCCTTTTCCAATGGAAGGAACACCTTCTGCGACTCCGTATCCACTATCATTCCCAGGAATGGGAGCCTCCATGTTGGCTCTAGGTGAGATTTCGGAAGGTTCAGTTTAGAATCCACCCATGATCCTGGAGAAGTTTGGTTGAGAGAGAAATGCTGTCCAGCAACCTTTCCCTGGACAGTGCTTTTATCAGGAGATCGTCCAGGTACAGAATTATGTTCACTCCCTGTTTGCGAAGTAGAAACATGATCTCTGCCATCACCTTGGTAAACACCCTCGGTGCCGTGGAGATACCAAATGGCAGTGCCTGGAACTGGTAGTGACAGTCCTGCAATGCAAATCGTAGGTAAGCCTGATGAGGCGGCCAGATCGGAATGTGAAGGTATGCATCCTTGATATCCAGAGACACTAGGAATTCCCCTTCCTCCAGACCTGAGAGCACCGCTCTCAGAGACTCCATCTTGAATTTGAACACTCATAAGTACGTGTTCAATGACTTGAGGTTCAAAATTGGTCTTACCAAACCGTCCGGTTTCGGTACTACAAAAAAGTTGGAATAGTACCCCTTGTTCAGCTGATGAGGTGGAACTGGAACAATGACGTAAGTCTGTACCAGTTTTTGGATGGCATGTTGTAAAGTTATACTTGCCTCTTGTGAAACTGGCAAGCCTGATTTGAAGAATCTGTGAGGTGGGAGCTCTTGGAACTCTAGTCTGTAGCCCTGGGAAATAAGATTTATGACCCGGGGATCCTGGCACGAATTTGACGAGATTTGACTGAAGAATTGTAGGCGAACTGCCACCTGACAGCCTTCCAGGCATTGCGGTCCACCTTCATGCTGAAATCGGCGAGGAAGCAGAGCCTGAACTCTGTTCCTGAGCACTTGCTGTTGCTGGTTTGCGTAGTTTACCTCTTGCGCTGCTGAGGACATAAAAGCACCTCTGGATTTGCCCTTGAACTTGGCCGTCCGAAACGGTAACTTAGAAGCTGAATAAGTCTTCTTGGTTGGGGGGGCTGCAGAAGGAAGATAGGTAGACTTACTCGTAGTAGCTGTGGAGATCCATTTGTCTAATTCATCTCCGAACAAGGCCTCTCCTGTGAATGGTAGGCCTTCCACGCCTTTACTGGAATCCACATAAGCAATCCACTGGCGTAGCCACAAGCCTCTGCGTGCCAACACTGACATAGTGGTGGTGCGTGCGTTAAGCACACCTATTTACTTTATGGCCTCCACCATAAAGTTTGCAGAGTCCTGTATATGCAGCAAGACAACATCCCCCCAGATAAGGAATCTAACCCCTCAATTAGGTTACCTGAGCATTTTGCAATGGCTTTAGTGATCCACGCACATGCAATAGTGGGTCTTTGGGCCACCCTAGCAGCTGTGTACAATGATTTGAGTGTAGTCTCAATTTTACGATCAGCCGTGTCTTTCAGGGAGGCTGCACCAGGAACAGGCAATACAATTTTATGTGACAGCCTAGAGACTGATGCGTCCACTATCGGATTTTCCCATTTTTTCCTATCCTCCAGAGGAAAAGGAAAAGATGAGAGCAACCTTTTAGGGATCTGAAACTTCTTATCAGGAGTAATCCATGGTTCTTCAAACAGGGTATTCAATTCCTCTGACGCAGGAAAAGTAACTGAGGACTTCTTTTTTACATTAAAATCAGATTCCTCACACTCCTCTGACACCTTATCAGGAATATGCAGAACATCTCTGATACCCTCTATAAGAGCCTCTATTCCCTGTGACAGAGCTGCACCCCCCCCTCTCCCCTCTGAGTCCACCTCCCCCTCCTCCATGTCTGACCTGTCAGCATCAGAGTCAGACTGCAGGTTATGGGCCAGAGATCGCTTTTGCGGACAAATGGGAGGGGATTGAGACACTGTCTTGGGGACTGAGTTTCTGTTCATAAACTCATCCACAGTCTGTTTTAAGTATTGCGTCTCTTTCTCATTGCGGGACAATTTTGTAGAAAGAGTTGAGATCATTCCCTTAAGAGAATTAACCCATTCCGGTTCAGCCCTGCTAGTCTGTGAACCCTGAGTACCCATTAGTGAGCCCCTGTTGAAGAGTAACACTCTGCGGACACACACTCTTTGCCTGACATAATGTAATGTGACAGCACACAGACACAGAGGAAAGGTTAAGCACTATTAACCCACAAAGAGCTCTTCAGGGAGACACAGAGATGTTTGGAACCAGCCCCCACTGCGCCCTTATCGCTAATGCCAACCTTAGCCGGGTCGCAGACTAAGTACCCTAATGGGACTTAGTACATTAATAGCCGCTCCCCCCCTGGTACCGCTGAGGTAATCTGGAGTCACACTGGAGGAGCTGCGCGTCCCTGTCCTGTCAGCGTCTGTGTCCACTGCAGAGGGAAAATGACGCTGGTGAGCTGCTACATCCTCTCATAATTAAGCCCTGTCCCATCAATGGCGCACAGTCTTCCCGCTTTTTTTATACTGACTGAGGAATCTGGTGCTTAAAATGGAGAAAACTGTTTTAAGGCTGTTGTACCAGTATGGGTACTGTGTACAGTGTACGGGGACGCAGTTGTGTACTGTGTCCGGAGAAGCATTCCGCCCCATTTAGAAGCCGTGCGTCTCCGTACCCTCATGCCGCCCTAATGGCCGGCGCCCTGCTAGCTGGGACGCCGGCTCAGTACTCACCACTCTTCATTCTTCTGGCTCTGTTAGGGGTGGCGGCGTGATGCGGGACTGTACGCTCACCGTGATGGGCTTGCGAATAGGTCCCTCAGGAGCTCAGTATCCTGTCAGCGGGGAACGGGACCATTAACCCTTCAAGAGGTCGGGGCGTTAACCCCTTAAGTCCCACGAAGCAAGCAAGCTGGTGCCATCCAGCCCTGCCTGAAAATAACAAGCATAAAATAAATGCAGAAAACTCTTCAGGAGCTTCCTTCAGAGTGACCGGCTCCTCCGGGCACATTTCCTAAACTGAGTCTGGTAGGAGGGGCATAGAGGGAGGAGCCAGCCCACACTATCAAATTCTTAAAGTGCCCATGGCTCCTATTGGACCTGTCTATACCCCATGGTATTAAATGGACCCCAGTATCCTCTAGGACCGTAAGGGCGTAAGAGAAAAAAAAAGGACACTGGGCAGCCTCCTCATGGGAGTGTTGCAAGAGCTAAGCTACTAATTATTATTAATATGTTAACAGATACCTCAAACTTATTGATAACTTACCTGGAAAATTGAATGCTGGGTACTTCAAGTATTATATTAATAAAAACAAATAATTATGCTCATACATTTATAAAATAAAAAGGTGAGCTTATCTGGAGAAAAAGTCCCAGTTCTAAAGTATCCAAAATGAAGAGGATGTGGGTCTAAAGAAGTGTCCCAATGCATTTTGTCCATTGCTTATTGTCAGGATTCTGTAACTGTGCCTGTCCCCGGAGGGGGCACTAGTGGGTCAGTGTAGTTGTGATAGAGGAAACGGGGAGACTGACGAAAAGTTCCGCACATGTGCGCTTGATATTTATTATCACACAGGGATAACGGATGACAGGAACAATGAATAATAACTTAGTCCGATTAAATGAATGTTGCAAAAGTCACTGGTAACACATGAACAATGAAGATGAACTTGAAACTTGATATAAATTATAAGGCAATAATGAAATCAGATGCAGCAAACAAAACTCTGGTATATAACGAATAGCAATCAAAGCCCACAGTCTCTGTAGAAGCATACGTCTTTAAGCCAAGCAAGGCCCTAGCAGGAGACAGTCCTAACACAGCAAGATGTTAAGTGCTAAAGGCAATGCACAGAGTGGAATGCTGGTAATTAGGTGCACAGGCTGAGAACTGAAAAACACCTGAGGAGAGTCTCTTACTGCAAATTGGTGTGCAGACTGTACTGGAGTTTGTAGCAAACTGGAACAATGAAGACTGGAGACTGGAACACAGGAACTTGCACACTGAATGTGACTCGCAGGAGAGCTGGAGTGGTTGTTGGTACTTGTAGTTCCACAGGAACACTGGAACAGGGAAACAACTTGGAGATGCCAGAAATAGGAGATTGCTGGAAACAAAGAATTGAAGACTGGAAACTGGAACGGAACTGGAACTGCTGGGACCTGTAGTTCCACAGGTCCAATACACAGGGGTATCTCTGCAGACAGAGGACTGCAAACAGGAGACTTTTTTTTTTTTTTTTTTTTTATTAAACCATTTAGGTTAGAAAACATAGTCATCTACAATACAGATTTAGACAGTAAACAAATCATCAGCATGAATTTTTTTGAAAAACAACAATTATTATTATTAAAAAAAACACCTGTTCATAATCAAAAAACAATATACAACTTAACACATACCCACAATATTAGGCTATCAATCTTCGTTAACATATCTAACCACATGCCTCCATTTCTTAACTTTCCAAATTCCCTCAGCATCAAGCTCTTTTCTTCCTTTCCTATCTCTCAGATAATAGACATATAACTTACCCAATACCATTCTAACACACTCATTCACAGACCAGCACTCACTCCTAAACACACACAGATTCCTTGCATTCCACAAAACTTCCATCACACAGCTCATGATCAACCACAAAAGTCTCTCTTTTCCTCTATCACATGCTCCTATACCAAATAATGCCACCTTCCATCCAATATACCTAACACCAGTAATCTCTCTACACAAGCCACCCAAACACTTCCATACATCATTTGCAAAACCACAATTCCACATTACATGCATCACTGTTTCAGTATTATAACAATTGTCTCTCGGACAGACATCTGAAGCTACCAAGTCTCTTTTTTTCATAAACACTCTCACTGGCAACCCCTCATGCATACACAACCATACAATCTCCTTTTGTGTATTTGACATGCCATACGAACATAGCCTCTTCCATATAATCACAGCTTCACTTGAGCGCATATAATTGATATTACAAACTATCTCTCTATCTTTTATAACTTTCATAACCTTCTTTCTGTCTTTAAACCCACTTAAAGAAATATTCAAAAGATCTTTCTTTTTAATGAAAACTTCAATTACATTGTACCACCACGGACTTCTAAACGCCACAGGTACCTTCAGGTCCCTTTTGATCCACCCTAAACCATACCAAGTCCACCCAGCCATATATCTCACCATACAGGCAGTTTTACTCCCCTTCCCTATTAACTCTACTATAACACGAATATAATTAACATACAAAAAGATTTCAATATCAGGGAAATCCAACCCACCCTTCTCTCTTGCCTTTATCAACACTTCACGTTTCAAACGTTCCATCTTCCCACCCCAAACAAACATGAAAAGAACTCTGTTTATTTTCTTGATCTCCAGCACAGACGGAGGAAAAACACATGCCAGAAACAATAAAATAGGTAACACCACACTTTTAATCACCAACACTTTCCCAAACACTGTCATCTGTCTCATCTTCCAAAAATCCATCTTCTTCTGTACCCTCTTACTACATTCTTCCCAACTCACACTCCCTTTCAAATCATCCTCAAACACCACACCTAATATTTTAATCCCTTCACTCACGCTCATAATCCCTTCCACACTGCAACTTTCATCCCCAAAGCACTTCAATTTTGTTTTACACCAATTAACTTTAAATGCAGAAGCACTGCAAAAGAAACTAACCAGTAATTTAACTCTTCTCAATTCTGCAACACTCTTACTCACAACCGCAACATCATCCATATACCCCAATACTTTCACCATCCTACCTCCACTACCTGGTACCAACACCCCCCCTACAACTTTATCTCTCCTAATCATCTGTAATAATGGTTCAATAACACAAATAAACAAAATAGCTGACAATGGACATCCTTGTCGTACTCCTGACCTAATCACTACATTCTTACTTATATTCCCATTCACCAAAAACTTACTCACAACAGAATCATATAACCCTCTCACACATCTTACAAACTCCACCGGGAACCCCATACGTACCAATACTTTAAACATAAAATTGTGAGACACGCGGTCATACGCTTTTTCAAAATCTAAAGCTAATAACATACATACTCTCTTCCTTTCTCTGCAGTCACCCAACACATCTCTCAGCAAAATCAGATTATCTGTTATCCTTCTACCAGGCACACCACACACTTGATCATCACCCACCACCTGATCCACCACATCCCGCATCCTATTTGCCAATATTTTTGCCAGAATTTTATAATCTGAATTTAAAAGCGTAATAGGTCTCCAATTTTCTAACAAACCCCTATCACCTTTTTTATGCACTAACACCACAATACCTTCTTTCATACTATCACATAATCTTGCATTTCCAAACATAAAAGCACACAAATCACACACATCCTTCCCTATGACATCCCAAAAACAACTATAAAACTCAATCGGCAACCCATCCATACCTGGAGTTTTATTCCTTTTAGCACTATCCACAGCTCTTTTCACTTCATCACCTGTTACCTTATCCATCAAAACCGGCAAATTTCCCTCATACACTCTCTCAGACAAACCACACAATACTTCTTCTTCCATATCACTATCTACTTCCTTCCTATCATACAACTTTTCATAAAATTCTGTAATCACATCCATCATTCTTTCACCACTCACTTCCTCTCCATCTTTATCTAACACATACTTTATCACATGCTTATTTTTCAAGCTTTTTTTGAAAAAAAACCTTGTACATCTTTCATTTTCCTCTAATACCTCCACCCTAGACCTAAAAATAATTTCTTTACCTCTATTATTCAAACATTTACTAACCTCAGATCTTGCTTTAATAATATCATCATTCACATCCACACCTTCCTCTCTTAATTTATAAAGAAAACTAAGCCTGCTATTCCACAGCTGATACTTATTCCTCTCTCTCACAGCTTTTCTATATCCTGCTCTCTGATAGAACTTCTTAACCCTTTCCTTAACCCAGTCCCACCATTCCAATATATTGACAAACTCATTTTTCCTACTTTGCCAGAAACTATATTTCTTACAGAAATCTTTGAATAACACCTCATCTTCTAAAAGCTTAACATTTAGTCTCCACAATCCTTTCCCATATATTGTACTAGACTCACAACAAACATTGCAACATAAAGAAACATGATCTGTAAAAGGCACTTTCTCCTGTACAAACTCTCCAAACATCACATCTTTAGAACATAGTAAATAGTCTATACGAGACATTACCCCTCCTCTGTCCGCAAAAAAGGTATTTGGGACAGGCTTACCCATACTTGTCTCTGCAATATCAACAAAACCAAAATCCAGAATAATATCCTTCAGGATTTTCCCAGTAATATCAACAACTACCTCCCCTCTCCCACTCCTACCTTCCTTCTCTAGAATACAATTCATATCACCTACAAGCAATGTAGGAATTCTTCCAGACAAAAAAAAAACTTTAATTTTTCAAAAAAACATTTCCTCTCTTTCTTCTCTGCTGGAGCATAAACACAAAACACCCTAAATCTCCAGCCTCTATATTTAGCACTTACAGAGATAGCTCTCCCCTCTTCTATCTCCAAATAACTTTCTATATTAATTTCTTTATTTTTAAACAAAATACCCACCCCTGCATGCCTGTTACAGCTAGAACCAGACCATATAGCCTCCCCATAGCCCCATTCCTCTTTTTCCGGTATATGAGACAATCCACATTCCTGCAAACAAATAATATCAGCATTTCTTGCTGCCACATATTCTAATACTGCCGATCTTCTGGCTTTACTTGTGATTAATCTCACATTCAGCGAGAATATTTTTAAATTAAACATTTGAAACAAAATAAAACAAACAGACAACAAAAAAAATAATAATAAACTTTGTAAAACAAAAACATTAGACATCCACTATGCACTGTTAGCATCACAGCACGTAAACAGAAGTTCACCCTAAAAAACATCAGGGAACTAATTAAGCAGCCCAAGGTACAGCACAAAAAATAGCTATTTTTGACCACCATCTCTTTAGCTGAGATCTAAAGCAGTTCTTCCTCAACAGCTTTGCAGTCCTCCTCACCCTATACCTTGCGGCCCCTTGTAAGAGGCACACTTCTTTACATTTGGGATAACATTTCCCCCATCTAAAAAATAAGCCGATGCCTCTTGTGATCTATCGCCATCCTCCTCAGCAGAGGACACATCTTCTATACCTTCAGTATTATGTCCTGTTGTATTCTCCATCCGTGGCTTCTTAGCTCTGCGCACCTGTCGTTCAGCTTTCCTAGCCACTGAGCCAGACTCCTCAGGCCCACTGCTGAACTCCTCCACTCTAGTAGAGTCCACCGATGGTACAGGATTCTGACAGTCATCTATTACCAGACTAAGAGCTGGACTCTCCACACAGTCACTTGATGCTTCCACCACATCCTCCATTACATCAGCAAACTCCTCTTGCTGTCCCTCATCTGCAGCCACACATGCAGGCTCATCAGACCGAACAAGCTGTTCCTCGTTATCAGCACTGGGTCCAGACCTAGCCTGCTCTTCACTAGTGGAATTCCCACCAGGCACAGACTGTTGTATATTAACCCCACGATCTGCAAAGTTTTTTGCTCTCATCTCAGCATCAAGCTCTTTAAACATTTGCCTTCGCATACTGACTTTAGCAGCAGGACAGTTTCGGACACTGTGTCCTACCTCTCCACAGATATCACAGCTTTTTGCCATTGGGCAATTGCCAGCCTCATGATCTTTTTGCTTGCAATTCCTACAAACTTTGCCTGTGGAACATTCCTCCTTAGTGTGTCCATACATAAAGCACAGTCTGCAGAAGCTTGGCTGTCCAAAATAGTACAAGAATCCCCTATTACCACCAATGCAGAAACTAGCAGGGGGATGCTTAGTACCACCCACATTATCTGGGTCAGGTTTTAGTCTCACCCAGAACCGTATTTTGCCATTGAAAATTCCCAGGGCATTTTTTGTTTTACTCCACCCCGCACATTAGAACAGGATTGCAGTAGGAAGGCTTTTAACAAGCTCACCTCTGTGTATGGGTTATAAACATGAACAGTAATTGAAATTTCTTCAAGGGCAAAAAGAGGTTTCATTCTCACCAACCTCATTGCAGGCTCATGTTCCTTGCCCCTCAAAACCTCATACACATTGAGGCAGAAGCCATTTGAATGAAATGTCACGTCATAAATACCTTGTTTAGGGAAGTCTTGAATACAATAAAGGTCACTCAGAGTCACTTTCCCTAGCTTCTCCAGTATCTCATGGAAGACAAATTTCAGATCATTCTGCGATGAATCCTTTTCCAACTCCAAACGGATAGTATTCTTTACGCCAGACATTTCCAATCAAGGAAGATGTACCCAAGGTACTAATGCAGAAGTGTGCACCGGTGTGCGATCACCACTCAAAGCCAGGGGCTCCCCGCAAGGGGAAGACCCCAAAAGGCCCCTGCCCCAGACCAGGCAAGCCGGTCGTTCAGGCAGGAAAGTTGTATAATATCACCATCCATACAGGAGCCGCCTGTTCACAGAATGTGACGTGTTGTCCAAGGCGATGAGACTGAGCCAGGAACTGGAGTTTATACCCCTTGGTCTGTGATGATTGGATGTTGCATCTCTGTGAGAAGACACCCTGCTGGATTAGGTGTTCAGATCAGCTGTGGGTTAGCTGAAGCACTGTGTACTCCAGGCTGCAGTAGACTGAAAACTGGAACTGGAACAGAACTGAACTTCTGGAACCTGTAGTTCCACAGTAAGTGATGCGATGGAGAATGCAGATTCCTAACAGTACCCCCCCTTTTATGGGTGGGCACCGAACACCCACGCTGGAACTTGGAAGGCTGAATGTCAATTGAAGTCTCAGAAGACAATGTAGGACACTTGAGAGTAGAGGACTGGAATAAGCATTCATAAGCAGGAGTAGAATCAACTTGAAATATTCTAGGATGGAGAGAGGACGTCATCTCCAAAACTGACTGACAGGAGTTCATTACTTGACACACTGGAGAGAACCACACTGGATTCGGAGGAACTGGAATCGGTAGGAACCGACGGCAACTCTGGACAGACGGATGGAACCGGTATTTGTCCAGGACTACTTAAATGGACTTGAACTGAAGGAGGCTGATCTGTACAGACGGATGGGACCGGATTGGGTCCGGAAGAGCTTGAACCGGCTGGAACCGGAGGAGTCTTTACTGGAATCGAAGGAGGCTGATCTGGATAGACGGATGGGACCGGATTGGGTCCAGAAAAGCTTGAACCGGCTGGAACCGGAGGAGGTAGCCCATCATTGGAGCCACTCAGGCTGGCTGGAACCAGTGGGGTCTTACTGGAATCGGATGGAACCGAAGGAGGCTGATCCGGACTGACGAATGGAACCGGATTGGGTCAGGAAGAGCTTGAACCGGCTGGAACCGGAGGAGTCTTACTGGAATCGGCTGGAACCGAAGGAGGCTTACTGGAATCGTCTGGAACCGAAGGAGGCTTACTGGAATCGGCTGGAACCGAAGGAGGCTGATCCGGACTGACGGATGGAACCGGATTGGGTCCGGAAGAGCTTGAACCGGCTGGAACCGGAGGAGGCTTACTGGAATCGGCTGGAACCGAAGGAGGCTTACTGGAATTGGCTGGAACCGAAGGAGGCTTACTGGAATCGGCTGGAACCGAAGGAGGCTTACTGGAATCGGCTGGAACCGGAGGAGTCTTACTGGAATCGGCTGGAACCGAAGGAGGCTTACTGGAATCAGCTGGAACCGAAGGAGGCTTACTGGAATCAGCTGGAACCGAAGGAGGCTGATCCGGACTGACGGATGGAACCGGATTGGGTCCGGAAGAGCTTGAACCGGCTGGAACCGGAGGAGTCTTACTGGAATCGGCTGGAACCGTAGGAGGCTTACTGGAATCGGCTGGAACCGTAGGAGGCTTACTGGAATCGGCTGGAACCGAAGGAGGCTTACTGGAATCGGCTGGAACCGAAGGAGGCTGATCCGGACTGACGGATGGGACCGGATTGGGTCCGGAAGAGCTTGAGCCGGCTGGAACCAGTGTAGTCTTACTGGAATCGGCTGGAACCGAAGGAGGCTGATCCGGACTGACGGATGGAACCAGATTGGGTCCGGAAGAGCTTGAACCGGCTGGAAGCGGAGGAGTCTTACTGGAATCGGCTGGAACCGAAGGAGGCTGATCTGGACAGATGGATGGGACCAGACTGGGTCCAGAAAAGCTTGAACCGGCTTGAACCGGAGGAGTCTTACTGGAATCGGCTGTAACCGAAGGAGGCTTACTGGAATCGGCTGGAACCGAAGGAGGCTGATCCGGACTGACGGATGGAACCGGATTGGGTCCGGAAGAGCTTGAACCGGCTGGAACCGGAGGAGTCTTACTGGAATCGGCTGGAACCGAAGGAGGTAGCTCATCATTGGAAACAGAGCTACTCGGGCTGGCTGGAACCAGTGGAATCTTTGGACCGATGGCTGGAACCGGGTTAGGTCCATTGATACTTGACTCTTGACCACTGAGTCGTGACACCAAACTTTGGAGTGACCCTGACCCCACACTCTGACCACCGTCCGGGTCCATGGGCCTTGGACAAACTGTCAGGATTCTGTAACTTTGTCTGTCCCCGGAGGGGGCACTAGTGGGTCAGTGTAGGAGTGATAGAGGAAACGGGGAGACTGACGAAAAGGTCCGCGCATGTGCGCTTGATATTTATTATCACACAGGGATAACGGATGACAGGAACAATGAATAATAACTTAGTCCGATTAAATGAATGTTGCAAAAGTAACTGGTAACACATGAACAATGAAGATGAACTTGAAACTTGATATAAATTATAAGGCAATAATGAAATCAGATGCCGCAAACAAAACTCTGGTATATAACGAATAGCAATCAAAGCCCACAGTCTCTGTAGAAGCATACGTCTTTAAGCCAAGCAAGGCCCTAGCAGGAGACAGTCCTAACACAGCAAGATGTTAAGTGCTAAAGGCAATGCACAGAGTGGAATGCTGGTAATTAGGTGCACAGGCTGAGAACTGAAAAACACCTGAGGAGAGTCTCTTACTGCAAATTGGTGTGCAGACTGTACTGGAGTTTGTAGCAAACTGGAACAATGAAGACTGGAGACTGGAACACAGGAACTTGCACACTGAATGTGACTCGCAGGAGAGCTGGAGTGGTTGTTGGTACTTGTAGTTCCACAGGAACACTGGAACAGGGAAACAACTTGGAGATGCCAGAAATAGGAGATTGCTGGAAACAAAGAATTGAAGACTGGAACCTGGAACTGGAACGGAACTGGAACTGCTGGGACCTGTAGTTCCACAGGTCCAATACACAGGGGTATCTCTGCAGACAGAGGACTGCAAACAGGAGACGCCTGTTCACAGAATGTGACGTGTAGTCCAAGGCGATGAGACTGAGCCAGGAACTGGAGTTTATACCCCTTGGTCTGTGATGATTGGATGTTGCATCTCTGTGAGAAGACACCCTGCTGGATTAGGTGTTCAGATCAGCTGTGGGTTAGCTGAAGCACTGTGTACTCCAGGCTGCAGTAGACTGAAAACTGGAACTGGAACAGAACTGAACTTCTGGAACCTGTAGTTCCACAGTAAGTGATGCGATGGAGAATGCAGATTCCTAACAGTACCCCCCCTTTTATGGGTGGGCACCGAACACCCACGCTGGAACTTGGAAGGCTGAATGTCAATTGAAGTCTCAGAAGACAATGTAGGACACTTGAGAGTAGAGGACTGGAATAAGCATTCATAAGCAGGAGTAGAATCAACTTGAAATATTCTAGGATGGAGAGAGGACATCATCTCCAAAACTGACTGACAGGAGTTCATTACTTGACACACTGGAGAGAACCACACCGGATTCGGAGGAACTGGAATCGGTAGGAACCGACGGCAACTCTGGACAGACGGATGGAACCGGTATTTGTCCAGGACTACTTAAATGGACTTGAACTGAAGGAGGCTGATCTGTACAGACGGATGGGACCGGATTGGGTCCGGAAGAGCTTGAACCAGCTGGAACCGGAGGAGTCTTTACTGGAATCGAAGGAGGCTGATCTGGATAGACGGATGGGACCGGATTGGGTCCAGAAAAGCTTGAACCGGCTGGAACCGGAGGAGGTAGCCCATCATTGGAGCCACTCAGGCTGGCTGGAACCAGTGGGGTCTTACTGGAATCGGCTGGAACCGAAGGAGGCTGATCCGGACTGACGAATGGAACCGGATTGGGTCAGGAAGAGCTTGAACCGGCTGGAACCGGAGGAGTCTTACTGGAATCGGCTGGAACCGAAGGAGGCTTACTGGAATCATCTGGAACCGAAGGAGGCTTACTGGAATCGGCTGGAACCGAAGGAGGCTGATCCGGACTGACGGATGGAACCGGATTGGGTCCGGAAGAGCTTGAACCGGCTGGAACCGGAGGAGGCTTACTGGAATCGGCTGGAACCGAAGGAGGCTTACTGGAATTGGCTGGAACCGAAGGAGGCTTACTGGAATCGGCTGGAACCGGAGGAGTCTTACTGGAATCGGCTGGAACCGAAGGAGGCTTACTGGAATCAGCTGGAACCGAAGGAGGCTTACTGGAATCAGCTGGAACCGAAGGAGGCTGATCCGGACTGACGGATGGAACCGGATTGGGTCCGGAAGAGCTTGAACTGGCTGGAACCGAAGGAGTCTTACTGGAATCGTCTGGAACCGTAGGAGGCTTACTGGAATCGGCTGGAACCGTAGGAGGCTTACTGGAATCGGCTGGAACCGAAGGAGGCTTACTGGAATCGGCTGGAACCGAAGGAGGCTGATCCGGACTGACGGATGGGACCGGATTGGGTCTGGAAGAGCTTGAGCCGGCTGGAACCAGTGTAGTCTTACTGGAATCGGCTGGAACCGAAGGAGGCTGATCCGGACTGACGGATGGAACCAGATTGGGTCCGGAAGAGCTTGAGCCGGCTGGAAGCGGAGGAGGCTTACTGGAATCGGCTGGAACCGAAGGAGGCTTACTGGAATTGGCTGGAACCGAAGGAGGCTTACTGGAATCGGCTGGAACCGAAGGAGGCTTACTGGAATCGGCTGGAACCGAAGGAGGCTTACTGGAATCGGCTGGAACCGGAGGAGTCTTACTGGAATCGGCTGGAACCGAAGGAGGCTTACTGGAATCGTCTGGAACCGAAGGAGGCTGATCTGGACAGATGGATGGGACCGGACTGGGTCCAGAAAAGCTTGAACCGGCTTGAACCGGAGGAGTCTTACTGGAATCGGCTGTAACCGAAGGAGGCTTACTGGAATCGGCTGGAACCGAAGGAGGCTGATCCGGACTGACGGATGGAACCGGATTGGGTCCGGAAGAGCTTGAACCGGCTGGAACCGGAGGAGTCTTACTGGAATCGGCTGGAACCGAAGGAGGTAGCTCATCATTGGAAACAGAGCTACTCGGGCTGGCTGGAACCAGTGGAATCTTTGGACCGATGGCTGGAACCGGGTTAGGTCCATTGATACTTGACTCTTGACCACTGAGTCGTGACACCAAACTTTGGAGTGACCCTGACCCCACACTCTGACCACCGTCCGGGTCCATGGGCCTTGGACAAACTGTCAGGATTCTGTAACTTTGTCTGTCCCCGGAGGGGGCACTAGTGGGTCAGTGTAGGAGTGATAGAGGAAACGGGGAGACTGACGAAAAGGTCCGCGCATGTGCGCTTGATATTTATTATCACACAGGGATAACGGATGACAGGAACAATGAATAATAACTTAGTCCGATTAAATGAATGTTGCAAAAGTAACTGTTAACACATGAACAATGAAGATGAACTTGAAACTTGATATAAATTATAAGGCAATAATGAAATCAGATGCCGCAAACAAAACTCTGGTATATAACGAATAGCAATCAAAGCCCACAGTCTCTGTAGAAGCATACATCTTTAAGCCAAGCAAGGCCCTAGCAGGAGACAGTCCTAACACAGCAAGATGTTAAGTGCTAAAGGCAATGCACAGAGTGGAATGCTGGTAATTAGGTGCACAGGCTGAGAACTGAAAAACACCTGAGGAGAGTCTCTTACTGCAAATTGGTGTGCAGACTGTACTGGAGTTTGTAGCAAACTGGAACAATGAAGACTGGAGACTGGAACACAGGAACTTGCACACTGAATGTGACTCGCAGGAGAGCTGGAGTGGTTGCTGGTACTTGTAGTTCCACAGGAACACTGGAACAGGGAAACAACTTGGAGATGCCAGAAATAGGAGATTGCTGGAAACAAAGAATTGAAG
Source organism: Pseudophryne corroboree (assembly GCF_028390025.1). Classification (NCBI taxonomy): domain Eukaryota; kingdom Metazoa; phylum Chordata; class Amphibia; order Anura; family Myobatrachidae; genus Pseudophryne; species Pseudophryne corroboree. The sequence goes on along the minus strand of NC_086444.1, from coordinate 284,449,003 downwards.
ACTGGAACCTGGAACTGGAACGGAACTGGAACTGCTGGGACCTGTAGTTCCACAGGTCCAATACACAGGGGTATCTCTGCAGACAGAGGACTGCAAACAGGAGACGCCTGTTCACAGAATGTGGCGTGTTGTCCAAGGCGATGAGACTGAGCCAGGAACTGGAGTTTATACCCCTTGGTCTGTGATGATTGGATGTTGCATCTCTGTGAGAAGACACCCTGCTGGATTAGGTGTTCAGATCAGCTGTGGGTTAGCTGAAGCACTGTGTACTCCAGGCTGCAGTAGACTGAAAACTGGAACTGGAACAGAACTGAACTGCTGGAACCTGTAGTTCCACAGTAAGTGATGCGATGGAGAATGCAGATTCCTGACACTTATAAGCAGGGCTTCATCAGGTGGGATAGGAATCTATGTGCACGCAGTATTAATTTTGCCTTGATCTCAAATTTCCCTAATATATATTTTTCCAGTGTGCATTTAATTGAGTACCAATACAAGAATCCAGGTTCAATTTTAAAGAATAGTTTTATAGAGAAAAATTTTTTTATTAACCCTGGGTGCCTTTAACCTTAATTTCACCTGTGTCTGATGGACACATGGGGAGTTCTCATGGACATGTGGGGAGATCTGATGAGGATGTGATGGACATATTGGAAGGTCTGAGGGTCATGTGGGGATGTCTTGGGGCATGTGGAAAAGTGTGAGGGAGATGTGGGTAAATTCTAGGGCCATGTTGGAATGTCTGAATGCATGTATAGGACATGTTGGGTCTGAATGCACGTTCATGCATTTTAGGGTAAGTGGGGCTTTTTTGGATAAAGTAAGGGTATCTGGAGACATTTTGGAATGAGTGATACGGTTCCAACGCTGTCTTCAGGTTGTTGTTTTCAGTATAGAGCAAGATAACAGACAAACAATCGGTATACACGTGGCTGGGTAGCCAGCATAAATATAATCGCTTCAAATATATCCCAAATAAGTAGTAAAGGAGTAGAGGTACATATCGTGTCATTGTCACATCTAGAGGTTGAATGTAAAAGTAATTAGATAGTTTTAGAAGAAAGAGAGAAACAACATTGGGATGAAGCTTGAGCTCGTAAGGTTCCGAGCTAAAATGGAGACAATAGGTATATAGCAAAACAGAGAGGTCGAACAAATGGGAGAAGGAGAACTGGGGAGAAAGATCAAGAGATGGAGAAGAAAGTGGAAGAAAAAGAAGAAAAGAGGGTCCCCCTATGGGTCGGAGATCTGCTAAGTGTAAAGGAAATGAGGGGAGGAGGAGAAGGAAAAGAGATAAAAAGAGAAAATAAATAAATACATAAAAAGGGGGGGGGGGGGGAGAAGGGTGGAGGGAGAAAAGTTGTAGGTTGGAGCCTGTACTTAGTTCAATCCTGGGAGGGGGTGGTCATGATGTCGGTACCAGGGAAGCCAGACAGAGTGAAATTTATGTACTGCATTGCGCTGGAGGCTGGTAATATATTCCATGTTCGCAACAAAACAAATTCTGTTTATTAATGCCTGACGGCTGGGGGCTTCGGAGTTCTTCCAATTTGATATTTAGCTGTGCACGAGATAAAGAGGATCAGTTTTTTTTTTAGTCTCTAGAAATAAAATCGGGTGGGGCGCAGAGAAGAAAGTTAGCGGGCGAGAGAGGTGCGGGTAGATAACTTAGTTGAGGGGAGAGCGTGCGGACTATCGTCCAATACTTGGCGATTACCGGGCAGGTCCACCAGATGGGATAAAATGTGCCCACTTGGCCGCAGTTCCTCCAGCAGAGGTTGGAGGTATTAGGGTAGATCCTGTGCAGCCGATCCGGTACCAAGTACCATCTCGTATATATTTTGTATGAGTTTTCGCGAATTGCTACACTGATGGAGCATTGCAAAATTGCGGTGCGAATTGCGCTCCACTCCTCCTCATCGAAGTGTTGCCCGAGATCCGCCTCCCATGCCAGCTTGTGCGGTTCGAGAGAGGGGGCTTCAGGGTTGAGGATGGTTTTATAGAGAAGAGAGATTACGCCCCTATCGGTAGAGTTGTAGATGCAGAATCTCTCAAGGGGGGAGGGAACCGGCAATGGAAAAGATAGATGAAGAGAAGAAAGGAAGTGACGGATTTGTAGATATTGGTAAAACAGAGAATTGGGTAAATGATATGTAGTTTGCAAGTCGGAGAATGATTTAATGGCGTGTGTCCCTGTGAAATGGTGAATTCTAGTGACGCCTGCCGAGAGCCAAGGGCGGGCCGTTCGTTGGGAAAGCCCTGGGGGAAATGCTGAATTATACCATATGGGGGTCAAGGGGGAGGGATGAGTGGACAGTTTTAATTTTTTGTTCAGATTCTGCCAGTGGCTAAATGTCAGTTCTATTGTGGGTGAAGGATAACGAGAATGTGAGCATTGTTTTCTAGAGAGCCAAGGTAAGTATGAAATCGACAGGACTTCCACAAGATCACTTTCCAGGTCAACCCATCTTTTCGTATGTTTTGGGGTATGCCAGGCGACCATTTGGCTCAGCCTAGTCGCATCGTAATAACGCCGGAGGATGGGGAGGCTAAGACCACCATTCCGAGAGTGTTTGGATAAAATATCTTGGCGTATTCTGGGCTTTTTGTGGTTCCAAATAAATTTACCTAGATAAGATTGGAGGGTAGCAAGAGTCTGGTGAGGGACCGAAATTGGAAGCGTCTGAAATAAGTATAGGAGTTTGGGGAGGACATTCATTTTTATTGCGTTAATACGGCGCACCCAAGAGAGTAGGTAGGATTCCCATTGATGAATATTCTTAAGAATAGAAGCAATTAACGGGGGATAGTTTGCTCTGTAGAGAGAACTGTAGGATTTGGTAATGGAAACCCCAAGGTACTTAAGCGAATGCCTGCTCCATGAAAAATTAAAATTCTTTTGTAGTTGAGATTTTATAGGTTTAGGGATGTGTAACGAGAGGGCTTCCGATTTTTTCTGGTTAATCTTGTATCCTGAGAGGGCGCCATACATGGATAGTTCTCGGAAGAGGTTCGGGAGAGAGATAGTTGGGTTCGTCAGGGTCAAAAGGATATCGTCGGCAGAGAGGGAGATGGTATATTGGGCATGGTTGACGCAGACCCCGGAGCTTCAGGTTGTTTTTTGATTGTTGGAATTAAGTGTAATTTACAGCCCCTTTGAAGGTTGGAGGACCATAAATGTGTCCCTTGAAAAGTATCAGATTGGCCATCACTTGTAACAAGAAAAATCTAGAAAAGGTTGGTTTTGAAATCCCAGCAGATCCCAACAGTCCAAGACCTTGTAGTGGGTTTCAACAACTAGCATATAGACTGAATTATGGATGGTGTTGGCAACAATCGCTGGACAGTCTTCATCTCCCGCTAGACACATAGGAACATAGAATTTGACAGCAGATAAGAACCACTTGGCCAATCTAGTCTGCCCCTTTTTTACCATATTTTTTACCTCAAACCTTATTTGATCCTTTTTTCTATGCTTATGTCTATCACATGCATGTTTAAATTGCTGTACTGTCTTAGCCTCTACCACGTCTGATGGGAGGCTATTCCACTTGTCCACTACCCTTTCTGTGAAGTTTTTTCCCCCTCAAATTTCCCCTGAACCTCCCTCCCTCCAATTTCAGTGAATGTCCTCATGTTCTAATACTTCTCTACATTTATAGAATGTTTCCCTCCTGGACTTTGTTAAAATGCTTGATATATTTGAAAGTTTCTATCATGTCCCCCCCCCCCCCCCCTTTCCCTTCTCTGCTCCAAACTATACATATTGAGATTTTTTTAGTCTTTCTGGGTACGTTTTGTGATGTAGGGCATGCACCATTTTAGTTGCCCTTTTTTGTACAGTCTCTAATGTATTAATATACTACTGAAGATATGGCCTCCAGAACTGAACACACTATTCTAGATGAGACTGTGCCAATGACCTATACAGTGACATTATTACTTCTTACTTTCTGCTGCCGATTCCTCACCCCATGCAACCAAGCATCTGATTAGCCTTCTTCATTGCTTTGTTATATTGCTTACCTGCCTTTAAGTCACCTGAAATAGTAACTCCTAGATCCCTTTCCTCCTTAGTAGTTTCCAGTATAGTGCCATTAATACTATATTTAGCTTTTGGATTTTTGAGACCCAAGTGCATGATTTTGCATTTTTTTTACATTAAACTGTAATTGTCATGCTCTTGATCATTGCTCTAGTCTACCTAGATCCTTAATCATTTTTTTACCCCTACTGGTGTGTCTACACTGTTGCATACCTTTGTGTTATCTGCAAAAAGGCATACTTTCCCTTTAATGGCATTTGCAATGTCACCAATAAAAATATTAAAAGGCACTGGTCCAAGTACAGATCCCTGTGGTACTCCAATGGTAACATTTCCTTGCTGTTAATGCACTCCATTTACTACAACTCTCTGTTTTCTATCTTGCAACCAAGCTCTTATCCATTCAAACATCCTAGTATCCAATCTCAAGCTTCCAAGTTTATTTAGCAGTCTGCGATGCGGGTCAGTATAAAAAGCCTTACTAAAGTCTAGATAAGCTATATCTATGTCTCCACCTTTATCTATTACTGTAGTCACACAATCAAAAAAATCAATAAGGTTTGTTTGACATGATCTCCCCCCAGTGAATCCATGCTGTTTTGGATCCTGTAAATTGCTGGATTTGAGATAATCTACAATTCTTTCTTTTAAGAGTGTTTCCATCAATTTCCCTACTACTTATCTAGGGCTCACTGGTCGTTAGTTGCTTGCCTCTTCTTTGCTTCCACTTTTGTGCAGTGGGACTACATTTGTTCTTTTCCAGTCTTCAGGAATTACTCCTGTAGCTAGTGACTGTTACAAGCCGCTAGCAGCGCATCTGTGTTACTACACTCCAGCAGCGAGATTCCTGCATGTATCCCTGTGTTCTGCCCCAGCTGCTGTATAATTAGTAGTTTGCCTCTGTGTGTCTAGCTGTCCAGCTGCATTGTATCTTCTTATCAGGAGGCTTGTTTTTTCTGTCTGTTCTGATTGGGAGTGTCTCTCTTTATATTCCCTTCCTGTTTCCCCTCCTGTGCTGGTTATAGTTCCTGCTACATGTGAGAACCTGTCGGCTCAGTGTGTTCCTGAAATCAGTTACCTAGTCTTAATCATGTTCCTGATCAGATCCAGTCCACCTAGAAATCAGGTTTTTGTGTTTACCTTCCACAGAGATTATTACCTTTTGCGCTTGTTGTTTACCATCTTGTGCATTATTGCATTTATATACAGTTATACTCAGTCGCTTATTCCTCCTTGTGCATTGTTGCATTTATATAGTTATACTCAGTTGCTTATTCCACTCTGTGCATTGTTGCACGCACATACATTCTGTTAGAAATATCAGTTTAGAATCGGACAGTCAGTCTTGGTTGCACCCAGTGAGCGTCTCTCTGCACTATACCTTACCCTTGCCCAGCCTCCAATAGCTGCCTTGTCCATCCATAAGACCTGGGGTGGAGCTAATTCACCCTGGAAAGGTGGCTGCTAAAGGTAAATCCTAGCTTAGCAGGAGGCTAACTGACTGCTGGGCGAGCGTAATTGTATGAGCACCACCGGGTGCCACATAGTAGCCCTCAAAACAGAATAGTCCTTGTAACAGTGACTGGTTGAATAATTCTGTTAATGGTACTACCCCATCTGGCCCCATTGATTTATTCACTTTCAGCTTTGAGAGTTCTGTTAGGACCTTCTCCTCTGTAAATGTACTTGTTTCATTTGTCTAACTATCCCTGTGGCTCCTTCCCCTCTCTTTCAGTAGTGAATACTGAGCAAAAATTATTATAAAGATACTCTGCTATTATATTGTCTCCCTCAACAAGACGCCCAGTTTTTAGTCTTATTATTCCGCCTTTTGTTTTTCTCCTTCCACTTATATATATCTAAATAAAGATTTGCCCTTTACCCACTGACTGGGCCATTTTCTGCAGATTGTTGCCAACACCATCCATAATTCAGTCCCACTAGGCCTCCCATATCCCTTCCCAATCGACCAGGAATTGAGTCAATTGGGAAGGGAACCCTATATGGTGGAAACAAAATGTAGGAGAGGTACTAGGATGAGACACAAAATTCTACACCCAATCAACCCACTTTAGAGTAAGCCTAGCACAATTATTTTAAATTTTGATATATTTTCCAAATGTTACTATTGGCGAGTACCCATTTTACTTGCAGGTCTCCAAAGGTAAGAACCCCAGGTAAACCCACCAGCTGATCAACACATACAATCCCATTCTGACCCCAGAGGTGAAAGGATGAACATGGAAGTCTAAGAGGAAAAGCCAGGTTTCCAAATTGAGCAGTCAAGGGGAACAATACAGAATAAACAAGTGGTTGTTCCATCATTTGCCTCCAAACTGCTGTAGTAGGGGTCAGTAAAAGGATGATGCAGCAATGAGAGAGTATTGAGCAGCAGAAGATCAGGGCCCACGGATGGGACTGAGGCTTCCTCAAGGGACACGCATTGCTTGCACTCCCCTGGCCCAGACCACTCCAAAATCCATGTGAGTATGACTGCACGATAGTGTGGAGAAAGTGGGTCAACTGGAAGCTCCTTCTTTCATGCTTAAAGCTTGGTCTACTGCCAGCCCATATACATTCTCTAAGTGTCTGACGGAGATTTTTAACCTATAAGCATGGTATCATAATAGAAAACCTTTGTAGACGCTACAAGACCTGTGGGAGCACATTTTTTTCAACTACATTGCTCCTTTCCTTTTGAAATGCCTTACCTTGATTTCCATCTACAATTTCTTGAGCAAAGGAGAAAAGATGGACAGAAACGTCAGTGAGGGGTTCAGAGGAAGATATTTAAGGTGAGTTGGATGCCATTGAAACAGAGAGGAAGCCTAATGTCATCCATCATGCAATGCTAAGATTAAGAGCCACTAACTGAGTTCGGGACGTATTGGCCCATAGAGCTCACCAGGATGATTTCTGGTGGGCCAATGTTTCTGTGGGGCCACCTGATGGCTAATTACTTTTTTTTTTAAAATGCGGCCTGGCACCAGTACTTACTGCAACTGGGAAAGGGATTATGCTGTGCCTTGGATGAATATGCTAGTGTATCCTATATATAGGGTGTAACTGACCTAGGTTGGGGGTGTTGTGAACTCGGGGGTTCTCCCGATGGTAGGGGAGAGGAACCACAGTTGGGTCGGAACAGGGATGGCTTGATATAGGTCTTCCTCATACAGGACTCTGACAGTAAAGCTTGGTGAAAAAAAAAAGAACTTTATTGCAGGAAGGGAGCAACACAATGTCACATAGCAGAGAAGGAACGTAAGGGGGGAATGTCCAGGCCTATAGGAGAACTTGTAAGCAATGGTAAAGATTCCAGGAAAAGAAGTACTTGTGAGAGTTGGTACAAGATAATAGTGACTGAAGAACTTGTGAGTGATGTTTTTAAAAATACTGATGATTTGAAGAACTGGTGAACGGTGGTTAAAGACTCTGATGATTTGAAACACTTGAGAGTGGTGGTTAAAGACACTGATGATTTGTATGACTTGAGAGCGGTGACTAAAGATACTGATGATTTATAGAACTTGTGAGCGGTGATTAAAGACACTAATGATTTGTATAACTTGAGAATGGTGATTAAAGACACTGATGATTTGTGGAACTTGAGAGCGGTGGTTAAAGACACTGATGATTTGTATGACTTGAGAGCGGTGATTAAAGACACTGATGGTTTGTAGAACTTGAGAACGGTGGTTAAAGACACTGATGATTTGTATAACTTGAGAGCGGTGATTAAAGACACTGATGATTTGTTGAACTTGAGAGCGGTGGTTAAAGACACTGGTAACTTGCAAAACTTGGGAGCGGTGGTTAGCCCGCAGCCCATGCTGACTCCAAGAAGCACTGGTGACTGGATTGCAGAGGAACACACCAGACGCTGTATACGCTGGAACTGTGCAGCAACTGGCACCTGGAAGTGCCGGAGACACTGGGGTACGACTGCAGAGAGATTCGCCGGGAACAAGAGCACTGGCATACACTTCAGGGGAAAATACGATACTAAGGCGCCGAGGCTCTGCCCGGCGTCTCCCTTTGAATCTCCCGCCTCCGCTGGATTGGCGGAACAGTCTGATGACGTCACCTGCTCCCCGCCCACATGATGCCGGGTGTCATGGCGGCGCCCCTGCCCCGGGGAACCGCCGGGAGCCACGCCAGCCAGACGCCAGAGCCCGTGGACCATCGAAGGCGGAGGCCGCAACACAGACCAGCAGGCACGCAGGGGTAAGCGCGGTGAACGCCGCCTATGGCGTGTGACAGTACCCCCTCCTCCAGGAGTGGCCCCTGGACACTTTCCAAGTTTTGTTGGATGTCTGGAATGGAAAATCCGTACCAGTCAGGGAGCCATAACTTCAGTAGCCTTGACCCAGCTCCTCTCCTTGGGGCCAAAACCTTTCCACTCCACCAAATACTGTAGATTCTTGTGAAGATAACGAGAGTCAAGAATAGCTTTGATTTCAAAGTCCGTTCCAGCTTCAGACTCAGCAGAGGTTGGCCTCGGGGACTTTAAATGGAACCAGTTTAAAATAAGAGGGCGAAGGAGAGAGACATGAAAGGAGTTTGGTATCCGGAGGTGGGAAGGCAATCCCAATTTGCAGACAACCGGGTTCAGGACTTGTAACACGGGGTAAGGACCAATAAACTTTGGGGCGAACTTCATAGTGGGCACCCTTAACCGGAGGTTGCGGGTGGAGAGCCATACCCTGTCACCAACCTTGTATTGGGGAGCTGCTCGTCGCTTCCTATCCGCAAAGAACTTATAGCAGCCGGAGACTCTCTTGAGATTAGCATGAACTCGACTCCAAATTTGGCTGAAGTGCCGAAGAGTAGAGGCTGCAGCAGGAACATCCTCCGGAGGACAGATGGGTAATTCAGGAACTTGAGGATGGAACCCATAATTAATGAAAAATGGGGACTCACCAGTCGAAGAGTGGTACAGATGATTATGGGCAAACTCGGCCCACGGCAACAGTTCCACCCAATCATCTTGCGAGGGAGAGAAATAAACATGGAGAAAAGCCTCTAAATCTTGATTGACGCGTTCAGTTTGCCCATTGGTTTGTGGATGGTAAGTGGATGAAAACTTGAGTTTTATTTGTAAGGCCGTACAGAGAGCTCTCCAGAATCTTGCAGTGAATTGTACCCCCCGGTCAGAGACGATTTCCTGAGGTAAGCCATGCAGGCGGAAATGTTCTCGGATAAATAACAAAGCCAACTTGGGAGCTGATGGTAACCCGGTCAAAGGTACAAAATGTGCCATCTTAGAGAAACGGTCGATAATTACCCAGACAGTATTGTGACCCTTGGAGAGGGGCAATTCGGTGACAAAGTCCATAGAGATATGGGTCCAAGGCCTCTGAGGAATGGACAGTGGAAGCAACAACCCCGCAGGAGGCAAACGAAGAATTTTGTGCTGAGCACACTGAGGACATGAGTTGACATAATCTTGAATATCCTTCTTCATAGTGTCCCACCAGTAAGAACTTCGTAGAAACTCCCACATCTTTTGAACTCCAGGATGACCGGAAAACTTGGAAATATGAGCACACTGCAACAACCTTGGTCGAAATTTAGCTGGCACAGACATTCTCCCAGGAGGAGGACCCAGAGCGGTGGGAGCCACTGACATAGAAACTGGACTGAGAATCAAAGCCTTCTCAACGGAATTCTCCTCATCTGAAGCTGTTAAGGAACGGGATAAAGCATCAGCCTTGGTGTTAAAAGTCCCAGCCCGGTACTTAATAACAAACGAAAACCGAGTAAAGAAGAGCGCCCATCTAGCTTGACGGGGATTCAAGCACTGGGCCGTCTTGAGGTACAGCAAATTCTTATGATCAGTGAAAATTGTAATTAGGTGTTTAGCACCTTCCAAAAGATATCTTCATTCCTCCAAGGCAGATATTATTGCCAAAAGCTCTTTGTCTCCAATGGTGTAATTCTGTTCCGCAGGAGAGAATTTGTGAGAATGGAAACCACATGGATGTAACTTCCCATCTGGAGCGTACTGCGAAAGCACGGCACCTATGCCTACCGTGGAAGCATCAACTTCCAAAAATAATGGTTTTGAAAAATTTGTTTGTTGAAGTGCTGGAGCGGACATAAAGGCTGCCTTTAACTGAGCGAACGCTGCTACAGCTTCGGAGGACCAATGACTTGGGTCAGAACCCTTCTTGGTTAGGGCAGTAATAGGTGCCACGATGGTAGAGAATCCCCTTATGAATTTCCGGTAGTAATTTGCAAAACCCAGAAATCGTTGTACCGCTTTCAAGGAAAGAGGCTGAGTCCAATCCCGGATGGCAGTGAGTTTCTCTGGATCCATACGAAGCTCCGTGCCCGAAATGATGTAACCAAGAAATGGAATAGAAGGAACCTCAAAAGTACATTTGGAAATCTTGCCATAAAGATGATTCTCTCGCAATCGAAGAAGTACCTCTTTGACCTGTATTCTGTGCTCTGTGAGATTTTTAGAAAATATCAGAATGTCATCCAAATATACCACTACACTTAAGTATAGCATACCCCGAAAGACTTCGTTAATGAATCCCTGGAAGACGGCAGGGGCATTGCTGAGGCCAAACAGCATTACCAGATACTCGTAATGCCCGTCCCTGGTATTGAAGGCCGTCTTTCATTCGTCCCCCTGTCGGATACGTATCAAGTTATAAGCTCCCCTTAAATCAAGCTTGGTGAAAACTCGGGCTCCGCGAACTCTATCAAAAAGCTCCGTAATGAGTGGCAAAGGATACTTATTCTTAATGGTGACATCATTTAGGCCACGATAGTCAATACATGGTCTCAGCCCTCCGTCCTTCTTCTTCACAAAAAAGAAACCCGCCCCCGCCGGGGAGGTAGAGGGGCGGATGAATCCTTTCTGCAGATTAGACTTGATATAGTCTGACATAGCTTGGGTCTCGGGTAATGATAAGGGATAAGTGCGACCCCGAGGTGGCATTTTCCCCGGAACGAGCTCAATGGGGCAGTCCCAGGGTCTATGCGGTGGTAGCTGATCGGCCGCTTGCTCCGAGAACACGTCAGAAAACTCCCGATAGGCCTCCGGAATGAGCCCTTCATCTGACTTGGAAGATACACGGAGCGGATAAACAGGGGTGAGACAATTTGAATGACAAAAAGGACTCCAAGATGTTATTTGTGTCGAACTCCAGTCGACGTGAGGGTTGTGAAGTTTGAGCCAAGGAAGGCCAAGAACCAGATCGTGGGGCATCTCCCGAATCACTAGGAACTCCAGGTGTTCTTGATGCAGAGCTACCACTTGCAGTTTGTTTGGTACTGTACAACTTGAAATCAGACCGTTAGAGATTTGGGTACCATTGATAGCAGTCAACGTAATAGGTCGTTCGACCGACCGTAGCTGAAAACCCAGATCCTGGGCACAGGAAAGGGAAATAAAATTCCCTGCAGCCCCTGAGTCCAGCAGAGCTTTAACGGTTTGGCTATTGACTCGGAGAACAGAGACACGGGGCAATATTTACTAATATTCGTGTTTGAGTCGGTTTGTGTAGTGTTTAAACTCGTTTTGTATCGGGTGCATTTTCATGCAACTTTTTGAATCCATATACGCAAAGTTACGAAGCAGTCGACTTTATGGTTTTTGTGTTTTCCGATGTCGATGCCAGTCGTTTTTTTTGGCACATTTACGGCCGTCATTGTCGTTTGCGTACGTGTTTTTGTTGTATTTGCTGTTTTTTTCCCTAAGTTAAACGCGGCAGGGTTTTTTTTTTTCCGCGGCCGCATTTTCACTTTCAGTTTCGATTTTCATCCCCGTTCGTGATTGGTTGTGTTTCAGATGGTAGGAGTGTCTGTGCGCAACCATATAAATATGGCCCCAAACCGTCCGCACCTCATGGGTTTAGTTAGTGGTGAGGAGGAGGGAGGTTGTGCTGTGGAGGTAGGTGAATTTGTGGTTTGGTGAGGAGTGTTGGTAGCGATTTCTGAGTGTGGTATTGTGTTTGAAAGTCGTCTTGTCATTCTTGTTGTCTTGTATTTTGTGGTTTTGTTTCATTTTTAGTCCAAGTTATTTTTCTTTATAGTCCCTTGTCAGTGTTAGTGTGTGTGTGTGTGTGTGTGTGTGTGTGTGTGTGTGTGTGTGTGTGTGTGTGTGTGTGTGTGTGTGTGTGAGAGTTGTGTAGTGGTAGTGGAGGAGTGTGTTGTTTGTCTTTTTTTTTCTGTGTTAACTGTTTAGACACACTATTATGTGTGACTCAGAGGTGGGTGAGGTGGAGGGTGTGAGTGAGGGGGAGGAGGTTGGTCAGGTGGAGGAGGTGAGTGTTAGTGAGGTTAGTGAGGTGGAGGAGGTGGGTGAGGTTGCTGCAGCAGCCTCAAGTGAGAGTGACAGTCAGAGTGCTCCGCAGCCACGCACCACTACTAAGACTGGGCGGAATGTAAAGTTTCGTTTTGCTGAAAATGTGGCATTGGTGCGTGAGCTGATGAAGTATCAGAGGCAGCTATTTGGCCCTGAGTCCGCCAAGGTGCCAACACGGAGGAAGACGGTGTTGTGGGCGAAAGTTGTTGCTGCTGTCAATAGTGAGGGGGTGGTCAAGCGGACGGAGGACACGTGCCGCAAACGGTACTATGACATAAAGCGACGTGTCAAGTCCAAAATGGCCAAGGAGGCCAAGTCGACTCGGAAAACCGGTGGTGGGCAGCCCTATATTGCAAGATATCTGGAGTATGAGGAGCCCATGCGGAGTGTAATACCTCCTGAAGTTATCTCTGCAACCCATGTCCGGGATTCAGATTGGCCCAGGAAGAATGGTGAGCATGTGTATTTGCATTTACATTCTATGATTTTTTCTTTTTTTTTTTTAAATGTGTGTCATGTGACGTTGCATATTACTCCCATCTTCAAGTGTGTGTCAGCAAATACATTGTTTTGGTTAATGTTTTATACAAAAGCCAATGTAACATCTTACTTTATTGTATGTCATGTATTTTTATGAAAGATATTTTGCATGTGTAGTTTGGACTTGGTGTGTCTCTGAATTGTCCTGCAATAATGTTTTCCTTTTGGGCGTTTTTTATTAAAAAATTGTGACTATGTTTTGTATTTATGTGATCCATGTGCAATGTTTAAAAAACAGTGGTTGTCATGTTAGAGGCTGGAGTAGTGGAAAGTGGTTTGGAAACCACTTACATGTGTAATGTGATTATTAGATAATGTACAATTTTTAAACAAAATAACACTATTTCATTGATAATTTTTAGCTTGTATTTGTACCGTGACACGACACTGCAGTGTAATGTTTAAAATATTGCTACATTTTGGTTTGGCTCATATAGTGGTAATGTGTGTTTGGAGTGCCACATCACAGAGCAATTTATATATTGCATCTGTAATATTTATCCTTTCAATACAAAATGAAGATGTGTGTGTTTTTGGTTGGTAATGTTTTTTTTTTTTTACTTGTGGCCTATGTCAGTGTCCTGTACATGTTTTCCTGTGTTGATTTTGCCATAGTGCATATGTCTATTGGACAATGTTTATTGTTTTATGTTTTTTTTTTTGTTTCCGGTCCTTATGTTTTTTTTTTTTTTAAACCAAGCATTTCTTAAAGAATAAATGTTTATAAGCATAATGGGTGGATGTATCCACAATAGCATGAATATGTGTTTTTATTTTATTTTATACAGTGTTTGAAAAAAGCAGTACTACTCGTCGGCCAGTAACTCCTATCACATCTGATGATGATGACGCTGCGGAAGCAGGTAAAGTGTCCATTGTAGTATAGGGTATGTTTGTAAAGGAATGGCCATAACAAAATTGCACTTTCATTAAAAGGTCCATCAAAAGAAGTATGGAGCAGCAGAAGTGGCACTTCTGTAAGACATCACCACAAAAAACCTGTGGCCGAAAAGAAAGCAAGGTCGTATGTCCCGGGCCAACCACAGCAGGCTACCCCGCCACGAAGATTATCGTCCGTATGTTCTGTCCCCCACTCCAAATTTTGGACACACCTCCAAGATGTCATCCACACTCCCCTCATCTTGATTGTGAGTATCTAACTGAAATAAATGTTTAAAATTTCAGAACGTAATCAAAATTTTTCATAACCGCATTAAGGCAAAACACATCAAAAACTTAGATACTTACCGCAGTAAGTAAAAGCTAAAATGGAATCCAAGCTAAATGGCCTTGTCCACATCCAGTAAAGATATGTATGTCCACTTGAGCCATACAGTATGACATTGTGTGTAAGATGCTGCAACAAAAAAGCATGTTTTTTTGAATGAAAAAAGTAAGGTTGTTTTTCCAAATTTCACATGTGTGTTTGAGGTAACATTGCAAAATACATATAAAAACATTACTATGTTTGTTTGATCAAAGCTATAAGGTAACACATTATGGATTCCAATGTGTTTTTATGGTGGAGTATGTGTGAGCTACAATAAAACTAAAGTGTTTGCTTTCACAATTAAGTAATCAGACACATTTGCCACAAACAGGCATATGTATGTATTTAAGTTATGAGTGATGATGTTGCTAGGCAGAATAGTTGAAAGCAACAGTGAATGACATGTGTTCCATGTGTAGTGATTTGTTTACATTTCTCAAACATATGGATAGCTAACAGAGATTTGTTTAACATTTCAGCTTCTAGTCCTGGGAACAGCATCCCTCCGCAACAACAGCAACACAGTGACATGGAGGAGACAAACATCTTAGAAATGCAGCCATTAAGGCAAGGAATGAGCCCCCCAGCACCTGTGAGTACACCACCACAGCAAAGCACACCACCACCACAACACAGCCCAACAACACCAGTAACACAAGGCCCTGATCAGGTGTTTTGGTCCATTTGGGCTAGACAGCAGGCCACTAATGAAGATTGCCTGCATAGGCAGACACAAATGTTTGCAAGCCTACCATCACACCTCAGAAGAATATCAAGAAATCTGAGTAGACAAAATGAACAAACAACCAGAATAGGCAATACCATGGAACTCATGTGTACAGACATTACACAGGTCATGGGCAACTTACAGCACATAATGGAAGAACAGCACAGACTAATGGAAGAACAGCACAGACAACAGCAAAGTTATATGAACATTTTTCAAAACAATCAAAAGATTAATGAAAGTTTATTCCGAATTGTAGACAATCAAAATGCTGCTACACGTGAACTCAATGCCACCCTCACTAACCTGAATGAAACACTCAGATGCATGCACCAACAGCAAACAAGCAGCAGTTCTGGTACGACTACTCCAAATATCACGCCAGTCTCATCACCACCAAGACGCTCCACCAGAGCACGACAACATGACAGTGCTAAAGGCAAAGGGCAGGACAAGCAGCCAACAAAAAAAAGTGAAAATAATACAAGTTAGACATTTGTGATAAGTAACTCAAAATAGTTAGTAAGTGTATGTTTGGCAAAAAATATATAACACTTAGCTCCTTGACAATTTTTACAACATCATTAATTATAAGTGGTACAAACAACAACATAAAATTTGTACGCACATTTATTCTTTACCATTTTTTTTGGCATTGGAGGAGGGAAATGTTGATGGAGCCGCACATACATGTTAGCAGGAAGTAAACTGACCACCCTTTTTTTTTTCTAATCATTACTCTTTCTAGATTCCAATCATTCTCTTTTCCTGCAGACAATCCAAATTACAATGTTATTGATAACTATTTTACCTTTCTTCTCTATACAACATTACACGAAGAACACAATTGAGTTGCGTAAAAAGCTTTTAATATGTTGGCATTGAATTTTTAAAAAAACATTGACAAAATGAATGTCAGTATTGTTGGGACATGTTTGTGTGTGTTAAAAATTAGTACGAATGTTATTACACATGATGCAGAAACCTACAAATAAGAACTTTTTAACCAAAAAACAAAGAATGTGTATAATAATGTATATATGTGGCAAACTGTGTATTTACTTACACATCATCAAGTTCACTGCATCAAACATTAGGAAATAAATTATTCCCGATTACAGTAAGTTTGTGTCTCTTAAATATGATGGAGCATCACACATAGGGACACATGTATTCCTCAAGGCTAACATATTATATGTTGAGGAGTGTTTTTTGGGAGCACAGGTAATCAAACTCGGCCCTTAGGACCCCACACAGTGCATGTTTTGCAGGTCTACTCACAGAATCACAAGTGACATAATTAGCTCCACCTGTGAACCTTTTAATATATGTCTGTGAGTAATTCATACACCTGTGCTTCTACTGGGTTACGTGAAAAACATGCACTGTGTGTGGTCCTGAGGGCCGAGTTTGTGAACCTGTGCATTAGGACGTTACACACAATGATAAAGTGAAATACTAAATGGATTATGTGGGCTTGTAATAAATTAGCACTGCAAGTTTACGATCACGTATCCAGACTTAATGCATGCCACTCATAATCTGTTGTTTTGAGTTTAAAAATACACACAATACACATGCGACATTTGTTTTGCATAGAGCGAGGGTATGTTTGTATGTGTCAAGGAGACAGACACATTCTGAGTAATGGTTTTGTCAATAAAAATGGCAAAACATCTATTTATGATTACGAAACAAATGAAATAAGCAAACCAAACTTACCTTAGAAATAGCGAGTGATGAGCTCTTGCCTAACCTGCCTCCCTACATCTGTACTCCAAGTATCACCAGATGTCTCTAATTCCTCTGCTTGCTGGCTGCTTTCTTCCTCCTCCTCCTCAACATGTGGCAGATGTTGTTGCAAACACATGTTATGAAGAAAGCAGCAGCAGAACACAATTTGAGTCACCTTGGAGGGACTATACAACAAAAGGCCACCAGACTTATCCAGACACCGAAACCTAGATTTCAGCACACCAAAACATCTTTCTATCACATTCCGCGTGGACTTATGTGCATGATTGTAATTGTGTTCAGCAGGGGTATCAGGTCGGGACAATGGAGTTAGAAGCCAAGAGAAACAGCCATATCCTCCATCACCTAAAAGACAGATATAGTAACGTGATTCATGTTAAGATACAGCAACACATAAGTAACACACTGTGGGGCAGATGTATTAACCTGTAGAAGGCATAAGGAAGTGATAAACCAGTGATATGTGCAAGGTAATAAAGGCAGCAGACAATCTGTTCCTAAATGTTCATTTACATATTGGAGCTGATTGGCTGGTGCCTTTATCACCTTGCACAGATCACTGGTTTCTCACTTCCTTATGCCTTCTACAGGTTAATACATCTGCACCTGTAGTTGGACAAAGTATACACAGGCCTACACATATCAAATTACATACCCAGCAGCGATCCATCTGGCATTTGTCCGTCCTCAAACTTATCAAAGAGGGATGACTGACTGAGGATGAAGGAGTCATGGCAGCCCCCAGGGTAACCAGCAACAACACTCATTATTTTGAGATTTGCATCACAAACCACCTGCACATTTGTGGAGTGTTCGAAATGGCGATTAGTATATATGTGCTGCCTGCCCCTAGGTGGTCTCAGCTGAATGTGTGTGCAATCTATGGCTCCAAGCACATTGGGCATGCCAGCCAGCTCATAGAAATCTACCCTGACGGCATGCCACTGAGACTCCTGGGTGTCAGGAATCGACTTACCACAGCTACATCTGTCCGTCGGTGCGGACTCCGTCCGGGGTCCCTGCGTCTCGCTGTCGCTGGTCTCCCTGTCGCCGGATGCCATCCTGGGCCTAGGAACGCTCCTGTTGTCAGCGTTCCCGCCGGGCCACGGCATGGGCGCCGCCATGACAGCTTTCCTCAGACTGCTGCATCAGCCAATCCGGAGCTTGGCCGCACCTCCTCGTTTCCCTTCCACCCAATGCCTGCAGACCGGGGGGTATATCAGGAGCAGCAGGGTGAGTCAGTCCTTGTCCTGGACTTCATGTCACTCCCGTGACCTGTGTGTCTGGCTCCGTTCTCCAGTTCCCCTATGTTCCTGTTCTGCCTTCCAGTTTGAACCTGATTCACCGTGGAACCACAAGCACCAGCAACCCTGGTATCTCTGGTCAGGCTTCACACCTTTACCATCCACAGTGTTCTCCAGCCTCTGCAGTAGAGACTTCCCTCCAGGTGCATCTCGTTACTGTCAAAGTCAGAAAAATATCATGATGCACACTGCCATATTTGCACCTCATATGTGTCCTCGCTGCGCATGCGCGCGCTCTCCCATGCGTGCGCATACCCGCCGTTACGTGCACCCGCAGGCGCACGGTATGCGCATTTACGGTAGAGTTTATGTGCATCTAGCGTGCGACTCAATCGTTACATATTTTCACCATATAATGTATTTTGTAGATTATGGTCCCTTTGATAGAATCTGAAAGTTTAGTTAATGTAGCATGTTCATGGACAAGGAGATCCCTCTTTGTTTGATACGAAGGGTCAGACAAGGGTTATACAGTGGTGTTTAGTATCCATCGGAAGAGTATTTAATTAGCAATATTCCGGTGTTGGTTTGAAGCGGATTAATCGCTCGTGCGAATAGTTATGGACATAAGAAGTTTATGGACTTTTACTATATTTGCACTTTATTATCCATGCGGCGGGAAACCTAGTTTCCCACCCACCTGAGCAGTTGGAAATAGTCACAGCCCACCTGTATGAATCAACCTATGACCTTTTGTTATAATGCGAAGAGGAATTCCTGTGTCCAATGAACAATAAGAATATAGGACCATTGTACTGTATTATGTGTAGGGTATAAAAGGACAAGCCGATCTGGGCCAGCTCTCTATTCTCTTCAACGGTTCTCATTGCTGATAATCGGGAGCTGGATATCCAGAGGCGCATGCGATTGTTTCCCTTGAGCGTAAGTTTTCTCCGCAATCATATTGTTTTTCTTGTTATTGTGAGCCATATCTCTCTTTCTCTCTCTTCTCTTTCTCTCTCGTTTCTCTTATATAGTTATCGTACTAATATTGTATTTCATGTGTAGTTATCTGGTTAGGTAGTCTATGTTATATTGGTAGTGTATGACTTGTATTGTATTATTCTTTTTGAACGTTCATTCATTTCCTTAAAAGGCGTTAGACCCTTAGACCGGTATTGTGTGTTCATTATATTGCAGTGGGTAATAGGAGCGTCTCTATCGCTCAAACAGCTTTAGTGTAAACCCGCTTACACAGTGTTGCATTCTCATCTTATCACTACACAAGGGTTTACTGCATAAATACATTGTTTATGGTATAGTTATAAAGGTTTAACATTGTGAGCGTCTGCGCCGCTGGTGATCTCCTCGTGGTCCCGAGCGTCCGCTACGCTAATAGCGAACCATTACGTTAGTCGGCAGCCAATAGCGTGCCTGCCTGTGATCTCTTGGCCGTGAGCGAACGTGACGCTTGAGCGTCTCGACTACGGCTAAGCGATTGCTACGCAACGTGCATACCCTTACGGTATTCCATACGTCAATAGCGTACAGTGTTCTTAGACCTCTTAAAGGGTTTTAAGTAAGATAAATATTCTGCTTTAACAATTGGCGGCTCGTCCGTCCTTCACATATCTGCACTAGGTAATTTCAGCAGACATTATCCATCAGCAAAGGGCGGGAGGTCATATTCCTCGTAGTGCTGTCTGGATAAGCGTCTGCTTCGCTTAGTAAAGGGTGCTGAAGGAATCCGGAACCGGAGGTAAGAACAACACGCTAGTGTCTTTTAAAACTGTTTATTTCTGTCTTGCGTACGCACGCACGCATATATCTGCATTTCTTTTCATTCGTGTATTTTCATATCACTCTCCTGTTTGCCATTTCACAATTGTTAACGGGCTAAGAAAGATTTGTTGCTATCAGTAGTTAAAAAGTAAAGGTAATACATTTAAGGGGTAATTTGTAAAGCACGCACACAGCTTTGCCTAAGATACAAGGAGAGACTTGTGTGGTGCTCGGTAGATGATCGAGGATCACCTACATTGATAAACGTGTTAATTGTGTTACGGTGGATACCTGCCTTGCGTACACGTGTCTCTAACAAAAGACTGAGACTCGCACACGCAACCCAAAGGCCGACGCACGCAGCGTATATTACGCAACGGAGCGTCTGGGTACGCCCACGTAACAAATCACACGATAGTGTTATTTTTTTTCAGGCGAAAAGGTGGCAACGCGATAAATAGCGCAAGTCAATTTTAGTGTCTGAAATTTAATTTAATAGATCCTTCTCTAAATTTACGACTCATCTGGTCTAAAGGAAAGAAATTTCTGCGCAGAAATAGAAATAGAAACAAAAGTGTACATGTGGTGAGTGAGTGTTTGCATATATAAGTTTATACAATTTTTTTGAGGTTGAACCACAAGAAGTCGAGTTCTCGCCGGGTACATACATGTAAGTGACGTGCATGGTGGCTAGGGAGGCATCCCTTGTTAAACATAAAATCTGAGCATTAGAGTATAGCAGACCAGGAGGTCATACTGTAGCACAGACCAGGAGGTCCAGAACAGACCAGGAGGTCCAAGGTACAGCAGACAAGGAAGTCCGCTATAAATAGAGAAAAGAGCACAACCCAGGGGGTTGGTGCAGAACCCATATAGGCCATTAAAGCTCATGCTGAAGGAATTCGCAGCCGCAATTTTCGATTCCACTGGTCGCTCCGCACATAAGATTAGTTGCTTATGTGCAGACTGATTGTACCGCACGTAATTGTGTGCATTAGTTAGTAATTTGACCCAGTACCATTTGCGTACGAAAAGGGATCATAAACGCTATTTGTACATTCTGATGTGATTTGTGTAATTTTTTATTTTCTAAAGGGAAGTTCGCTGGTCACTCAGGAATTATCCAACAACCAACAGTTACTGGAAAGGGTTAATGCTCTGCGGATCACACTCACATGTTCCAGTAAACAAAGGTTCATAGGGGCCCTGGGTCGAGTACGCCAGCACTAGGGCAGTGTGTAGGTCGTATTGGTCGGCGTGGGCGAGTGAGTGGGGTACTCTGTAAACCGCCACCGTCAGCCTATCCTGAACATCTTGGTTTTTGTAAGGGTTTGCTGAAGCTAAAGCAACACCTGCAAGTTATGGGGGCCAGTTGTTCAGGTAGGGGGCGATCAACCTCGGTTCGGGTTGATTCAGTAAACCGACCAATCGGGTCGGCAAGGTATGTAATGTGTGAAAAATACGGTTCACACACAGAGGTTTTATGTGATGAATGGGAAAGAATGACTGTACATGACGGGGAGAAATTCCCAAGAGTAGGCAGCTTTAGCCCAGATGTGTTACTAAATCTAAGGAGAAGGATATGTCTCATTAAATCAACAAAGAGACGGATCAAACATTATGATTATTTGCAGTTATGGCAACAGGAGGGTGAAATACAGAGAGGATTGGCTCAGGCGGCGGGATCTAACCCTATCAGGAAACTGATAGCCACAGCACCGCCGCCACCATATATATCAGGAGAGAAATTGGTTGCGGAGAATGACGCATCAGGGGGTAACAAACAGGCACTTAGCAACTGTATAAATGTTAAGGATAATGTTAATAAGTTAACTAATGCAAGTATTAACCCGTGCAAGTTGTACCCTGTTTTAAACTTTCCCCAGGAGTGTGATCAAGAGGACGAAGCATCAACAATATCGGCGCTCTCTCTAGCAGCCACCATATCAGAGACAACAGTAGGCACGGCCCAACCCTTAAGATTAGTAACAAAGGCCCCTAGCGGAGGGACAGGTGAGGTCGTATCAACGGGTAAGTACGGCACCTTACACTATGCTGAAACCATTTCACCGCAGGCTGTAGAATCTAATCAGAATGATGTTATTAAACTTGCTCCCGTTAGGGTAATCGCAGTTCCCAATGGGAAAACGGACACCACAGGAGTCACTCCTATCAGAAACATTGCCATGTACAGCCCGTTTTCCCGAATGGAATTAAGAACCATAGTGTCTGAATTCCCTGATCCTAGAAAAGATCTAGTTGCTAGTCAGAAATACATCAGAGACCTAGGGAACACTGTAGAGCCCAATAACAAAGACTGACAGATATTGCTGAGGGCATGTTTACCCTCCAATGTCGACTCAGCTCAATTTTTAGCTGACTGTGGATTAGACCATGATGTACCCCTTTCAGATGTGTACAATCAAGACAATGTAAAAAGAATAAATTTACAATTAAAAGAGTATTTTCCAGCTGTAGTTAAGTGGAACAAAATTTTCTCCATTAAACAAAAGGAGTCAGAAACAGCTGCAGAATATTTTCACAGGGCATTACTAGATATGGCTAAATACACAGGCATAGAGGACATTAAAACCAACATAAATCATAGAGAAGTAGCAGTATCTGTGCTAATGGATGGTTTAAAAGAAGCATTAAAGACAAGGGTACAGACCACGCAACCATGTTGGCGAGGTCTGTCGGTGGCTACTTTGAGAGAGGCAGCTGTTGATCACGATCGGAATATCACCAGACACAGGGAGTCACAAAGTGATAAGTTAATGGCCGTAAGTATACAGGCCCTGACCACAAGGCAGCCTTTGTATAGATCACCAAACCCTGTGGGTAAGTCAAATGTGGTAACCTGTTATTCCTGTCATAGAGAGGGACACTTTGCATGAGACTGTAAATCGAGAAATACACAAAAGTCTTATCAACCCCCTAGACAACGACACGACACACGACATTGGGATCAGGGTCCGCAGAAACGGAGTTATGAGCCACATGCAGGGGAAACAAAAAGATACCCCCCGAACAGAGACTGGCAAGCCTCTGGTAGTTCCCAGTTAACTCCCTCTCAAGTAGTCGCTGTCAGCGGGATTCAGGGAGGTCACCATACCCAATAGGGGTGTGGCCACACCTGTAATCTGCAGCCAGTAAAAATGATTGCAAGTCTTGGAAGTGAACCCGAAATTGCAATTAATGTAGCTGGTAAATCATTAAACTTTCTTGTAGATACGGGGGCGGCCAAATCAGTGATAAATTCGACAGTGGGCATGAGAACCACTGGTAAGACAATTCCAGCCATGGGAGTAACGGGAGTAGTCCAGCACTACCCTGTTAGCAAACCAGCCGAGATTACAGTAGGGCCTTTGCACACCAAGCATTCCTTTTTGCTGGCGGCATCGGCACCGACTAATCTCCTGGGAAGAGATTTATTGTGTAAAATGGGGTGCGTCATTTATTGTACTCCTGAGGGTGTATTCTTAGACATACCTGAGAATCACGCTCAGGAAGTACGAGACATGTTAGACTCCCCATCAAAATTAATGTCCCACACTGTTATGTTAAATAGGAATCCATCCCAGGTAGAAGAAATGACATCCCAAATACCAGAGTCACTGTGGACTAAAGATGGACAAGACACTGGATTAATGGCAAACGTAGCTCCAGTAGTTGTGCAAGTAAAAGATGGTAGGATAGCTCCAAAAATCCCACAATACCCTCTGAAGCCAGAGGTGGAGTTAGGAGTTTACCCAGTAATAGAGCGCTTGCTACAACAGGGCATTTTGGTAAGAACATCCAGCACTGCCAATAGTCCCATCTACCCTGTGAAAAAGAGTGGGGGGAGGGGTTACAGGCTAGTGCAGGATCTAAGGGGGATTAACAAAATAGTTGAGAGTCAGTTCCCCGTAGTGCCAAATCCAGCTGTCATCCTTATGCAGATCCCTCCCACTGCGAAATTTTTCACTGTTATTGACCTCTGCTCCGCTTTCTTTTCGGTACCCCTGCATCCTGACAGCCAATATTTGTTTGCATTTACATACAGAGGAGTCCAATACACATGGACTCGATTACCACAAGGTTTCATAGATAGTCCAAGTATATTTTCCCAGGCTTTGCATGATTGTTTACAGTCTTTCCAACCAGAGAGTGGATCAGTATTGATACAGTATGTGGATGATTTACTACTGTGTTCAGATTCATTGGAAGCGTCCCTGAAGGATACGAAACAGCTCCTGTTTCATCTTTCAGACACAGGACACAAGGTTTCCAAAGACAAGTTGCAATTATGCCAAACTAAAGTAAAATATTTGGGACACTGTCTAACACAAGGACTGAGACACCTGACCGCTGATAGAATTCAAGCAATTAGAGACATGACTCTGCCACAACCCCAGCAACAGATCAGAACATTTTTAGGAATGTGTGGGTATTGCCGTAACTGGATCCCAGGGTTTTCCATTCTAGCGTTACCTTTGCAGGAGATGGTCTCCTCAAACAAACCTGATCGGATTTCGCATACAGACGAATCCGAGATGGCATTTGAGAGACTTAAACAGTGCCTAACGCAGGCGCCAGCATTAGGTATGCCAGACTATGGGAAACCCTTTGAGCTGTACGGAACAGAAAGTGCTGGTTGCGCGGCAGGCGTCCTAACCCAAAAGCACGGTGATGCCAGCAGGCCGGTAGCATACTACAGCGCTCAGCTAGATACAGTAGCGCGATCCCTCCCCACATGTTTGCGAAGCGTTGCTGCGATAGCATTGCTAGTAACGAAAAGCGAAGATGTAGTGCTAGGTCACAACCTCACAATTCATACACCACATGCAGTGTCAGCCTTGCTAAATTCTGCCCAAACCAGACACGTCTCATCAGCGCGGTTTACAAGATGGGAATTGGCACTAATGGCCCCCGTAAACATCACCATAAGGAGATGCAGTGCATTAAATCCTGCAACATATCTCCCAGGTGTGCCTGGACAGGCACAAAGGGTGGAGGATGAGAGTGGTGGGGAAGGAGGATTTAATACAAAGGATGACACACATGATTGTATGGAATATTTGACCCAAAATTTCACGGCAAGGCCTGACATCAGTGACAACCCACTAGAAGATGTAGACTTTACTTTCTACACTGACGGTAGTTGTCACAGACAGTCAGACTCGGGAGACTTGTGTACTGGATACGCAGTCGTAGATGACCAAGGCACCATAGAAGCAGAACCGCTAGGCCCACCTCACTCAGCCCAGGTTGCTGAACTGGTCGCCCTAACCAGAGCATGTGAATTGGCTAAGGGCAAGTCAGCCAATATCTACACCGATTCTAGATACGCCTTCGGGGTAGTTCATGATTTCGGAGCCCTATGGCGCCTCAGAAATTTCATGACGGCAGCTGGTACACCGATAGCGCATGCAGCTCACATCAAAAGGCTTCTAACAGCGATACAGGAACCCGACAGAGTGGCTGTTATCAAGTGTAAAGCACACACATATAGCCAGGACCCAGTATCACTTGGTAACAGCCGAGCAGATGAAGCTGCTAAGTTAGCAGCCGGTACCCCCAGACAGACAGACACCACACACTTGATGGTATTCAATACCATCAACACACAGAAGTTGTGTGAGATGCAAAATTTGTGTTCCACACAGGAAAAGGCAGTCTGGAAGGCAAAAGGATATGGCCAGGAGTCCTCAGGACTCTGGACAGATGGACAGGGTAAACCAGTGGCCCCCAGAGCATATCTTCCATGTTTAGCTGAGGCAGCACACGGGCTGACTCATCTGGGCAAGGAGGGAATGTGTAAGTTGGTAAGAGCATATTGGTGCGCCCCAGGATTTTCATCTCATGCAGGTAAAAGAGCAATGTCATGTCTTACCTGTTTGAGAAAGAATATCGGAAAGGCAATACCAACAGAACCATCTCATATCCCACCTACAGGCGGCCCTTTCCAGGTAATACAGATTGACTTTATACAATTACCCCCTTGTCGAAATTTGAAATATGTACTTGTTTGTATAGATGTATTCTCAAATTGGGTCGAAGCATTTCCTGCGGCCACAAATACCGCTATGTTTACTGCTAAGAAAATTGTGCAGGAATTTGTATGTAGATATGGTATCCCTAGAATAATTGAAAGTGATAGGGGTACCCATTTTACAGGTGATGTCTTTCAAGGAATGTGTAAGTTGATGGGAATTGATAGCAAGCTGCACACTCCATACCGTCCACAGGCGAGTGCGAAGGTGGAAATGGTGAACAGCACTATTAAAAATAAACTGAGCAAAGTTATGGCAGAAACAGGATTGACATGGCCAGAAGCTTTACCCATTGTACTATACAGCATCAGAACCACTCCCAGGTCCCCTCTTAATCTGTCTCCCTTTGAAATCTTGTTTGGTCGACAACCGTATGTTATGATTAACCCTCAGGATGATTTGAAGTGTAACAATGAAGTGACTGTAAAATACTTGATTAACATGAGTAAACAGCTAAGGAATCAAAATGATAATTTGAAGTTGGTGATTCCTGATTTACCAGATAGTAATTGTCATGACATTGAACATGGGGATTATGTAATGATACGGAATTTTCTACGCTCAGGTTGCCTTATTGACAGATGGGAAGGACCATACCAAGTCTTATTGACTAGCACTACAGCATTAAAGGTTGCCGAGAGAGAGACTTGGGTTCATTCGTCCCATTGTAAGAAGGTTGCTGATCCAGAGAGGTCCCGTGATAAGGAACAGACGGTAGAGGAAGTTGTATCACTGGAGTGTCTGTTCCAGGAGGACTGAGGCGGCACCCGAGCATTGAAAATCACAAGATCGAAAGCAGTTGTCGATTCCCTGTTCCCTTTTATTGTTTTTCTCCACTTCCCATCCCATCCCCCTCAATTATTTCTTTCCCCCTTCTCATTTTTCTCCATTTCCTCCTATAAGATGGACTTGCCCCAAGAGACTGTGATCCGGATTTTCCTGTTGACCATGATGTTGACCAGAGCAGTCTGTTCCGGCGAGAGTACCATGGAGGTCGAGAGAGGTTCTGGAATGGGTTCTGATGACAAAGGTGGAGGCGTAGTTTTCCAAGAACAACATAATCAACAAGCAAAAGCGAGTATCAGAAAACGATCCGATAACATAGACCATAGAAGGAATTGTGAAAGATTGTTAGCTGAAGAAAACTGTATCTGTAGGCTCTGTGACAATGTAGTTGAGGATGGGTGTATCAAGAAATGTCAGTCCAGTTTTAATATCCACATGGACCGGCATCCATTGAGTGACTATCACTCCTTAGTGGGTAATGTGTTAAATCAGACAGATTGTTGGGTATGCTCTCAAGTACCTCAAGGTCATAGCAAATCAGGACTAGTACCATTTCCTTTAACGGTAGGGGAGGTACTTGAGCTAAAGGGTGGGAGGCCGGTGGACAGGAGGTTTAATATCTCCAGTCCTCCTAGTTTGAAGCTCCACCAATATCACGTGGATAGATCCCTAATATGTTTTAACATTTCCATTCCCCGAAAGCCGGGAAATTGGGAAGTGTCATGGAGTAACCAAACCATGACCTTTTCATACAGAGCCGACAGAATGCCAACAGATACAGAGCTTATACGCCACATAGCCAGTAGAGAAAAATCTTTCCGATATAGGTATACCCTAGGAAGTAGGATTACGAGAGTTGGAGAGGTATCACCAGGATACTGTGCACATATCGTACAAACTGATATGTGTACTAGACAGATGGGAGAATTAGGGTTAGGAGATTTCACATGGAAGATGTGTAATATGGTTATGTCCTACTCCGTCCCATATGTTCTCCCCGATGATGCATATTTCATATGCGGGAGGAAGGCGTATAAGTGGCTTGCCCCAAACTCTGAAGGATTGTGTTATATTGGAAAAGTACTGCCTGAGGTAATGACTGTATCACATACTAAAATTAAAGATATTCACCGCAGTGTCCAAGCTCCTTATACTCACACTCATTACGAGCACGTAGTTAAACGGCACCTGATAGAAAGAACAGAGCATCCGGCCTCTGACATGATCCATGAATCCACCGGGATTCAGGTTCTACTCGCGTTAGACATCACTCGCACCGCCAGAGGAGTGTTGAATTATAAATACATATCAGCGCTTGCAAATTTATTAGACAATATCACTGAAATGTATGACGACACTTTTAGGTATACCGGAAGGGAGCTTCAAGCTTATAAAACAGAACTGGTTCAGCATAGAATGGTTCTCAATTATCTCACGGCAGTGACAGGCGGATATTGTGTCACACTGGCAACGCAGTACGGCGTGAAATGCTGCACATATATTACGAATAGTACCGAGGATCCGGTCGAGGTCATAGACCAAAAGATGGATGACATTCTCCAATTAAAGTGGGAATTTCGCAGGAGACACAATCTCACCCTTGCTGCTGTGGGTAATGAGCTGACTGGTTGGGTGTCATGGTTGAACCCGCGAAATTGGTTCTCTGGTTTAGGAGAATGGGCGCAAGGAGTCATAATGGATGTTGGGAAGTTTCTCCTATGTATCTTAGGTGTTGTCATATCGATTGGCTTGATATTTAGATGCGGTCAGGCTTTAACGAAGTGTAAACGAAGTACTAGGGTGATGAGTTTAAGGAGTGAGGAAATTGTAATTCCAATGGATTTGATCTATGACCCAACGGTAGAGACAATGATGTGATGAAAATGCGATTATACGGTCCGTTTCTTTCACCTGTTTTTCCGTTTTCTCCAAGGTAAAAAGGCCCACTTGGACGAGGAATTTGATGATCCTGTATACAGACAACAGATGGATTAAAGAAGAAGTTTTGACAACCTTATACACAGATATTTGATGAACTATGCCATAGACCCCCAGTTTCCCTAGAAATTTTAAATTTACGCTAGCCCAACACTTTTGTAAGTCTATGGACATTGACAAAGCTTTTTGCCCGCACCTTTTGGCAAAAGCCCAAAGAAGACTGCATTCAACAGACACCAGACAAAACTTCAACCGACAAATGTTCATTAACCTGACATAGAATACCACTGCATTTACCATAATTGTTTCTTATCTTCATCTCTACAACCTTCAGGTAAAGCACACACATAGGCGATAGGGAATACCGGCACAGATATCAGCATCCACATATTCCCCCATTCATGTATCATCAACTAAAATGTGCTCCCCCATTTTGTTGCAACCAAAAGCCGAAGAGAGCTCGGTAAAGTTTGACAGCCCATCCACAGACCCTTAATACGTGATAAGAAGGAATTCAAATGTATACTTCGCAATACCTCGAAGCTTGATTTAAAACACGTACGGCACGATGATACATGACCCCCCAAACATGGATTCATACACACATGCTTCTGCTATCTCACTAGGTCATACCCTTTTCCTACCTTCTCCTCTCCTCCCCTACCCAACCATAGAAATATTTACACATGACATATATTTTTCTCGTTTTGAAATGTTTTAGAAAGTGGCAGTTATTGGTGACTGCCAAAGGGTGGACTGTCAAAGTCAGAAAAATATCATGATGCACACTGCCATATTTGCACCTCATATGTGTCCTCGCTGCGCATGCGCGCGCTCTCCCGTGCGTGCGCATACCCGCCGTTACGTGCACCCGCAGGCGCACGGTATGCGCATTTACGGTAGAGTTTATGTGCATCTAGCGTGCGACTCAATCATTACATATTTTCACCATATAATGTATTTTGTAGATTATGGTCCCTTTGATAGAATCTGAAAGTTTAGTTAATGTAGCATGTTCATGGACAAGGAGATCCCTCTTTGTTTGATACGAAGGGTCAGACAAGGGTTATACAGTGGTGTTTAGTATCCATCGGAAGAGTATTTAATTAGCAATATTCCGGTGTTGGTTTGAAGCGGATTAATCGCTCGTGCGAATAGTTATGGACATAAGAAGTTTATGGACTTTTACTATATTTGCACTTTATTATCCATGCGGCGGGAAACCTAGTTTCCCACCCACCTGAGCAGTTGGAAATAGTCACAGCCCACCTGTATGAATCAACCTATGACCTTTTGTTATAATGCGAAGAGGAATTCCTGTGTCCAATGAACAATAAGAATATAGGACCATTGTACTGTATTATGTGTAGGGTATAAAAGGACAAGCCGATCTGGGCCAGCTCTCTATTCTCTTCAACGGTTCTCATTGCTGATAATCGGGAGCTGGATATCCAGAGGCGCATGCGATTGTTTCCCTTGAGCGTAAGTTTTCTCCGCAATCATATTGTTTTTCTTGTTATTGTGAGCCATATCTCTCTTTCTCTCTCTTCTCTTTCTCTCTCGTTTCTCTTATATAGTTATCGTACTAATATTGTATTTCATGTGTAGTTATCTGGTTAGGTAGTCTATGTTATATTGGTAGTGTATGACTTGTATTGTATTATTCTTTTTGAACGTTCATTCATTTCCTTAAAAGGCGTTAGACCCTTAGACCGGTATTGTGTGTTCATTATATTGCAGTGGGTAATAGGAGCGTCTCTATCGCTCAAACAGCTTTAGTGTAAACCCGCTTACACAGTGTTGCATTCTCATCTTATCACTACACAAGGGTTTACTGCATAAATACATTGTTTATGGTATAGTTATAAAGGTTTAACATTGTGAGCGTCTGCGCCGCTGGTGATCTCCTCGTGGTCCCGAGCGTCCGCTACGCTAATAGCGAACCATTACGTTAGTCGGCAGCCAATAGCGTGCCTGCCTGTGATCTCTTGGCCGTGAGCGAACGTGACGCTTGAGCGTCTCGACTACGGCTAAGCGATTGCTACGCAACGTGCATACCCTTACGGTATTCCATACGTCAATAGCGTACAGTGTTCTTAGACCTCTTAAAGGGTTTTAAGTAAGATAAATATTCTGCTTTAACAATTGGCGGCTCGTCCGTCCTTCACATATCTGCACTAGGTAATTTCAGCAGACATTATCCATCAGCAAAGGGCGGGAGGTCATATTCCTCGTAGTGCTGTCTGGATAAGCGTCTGCTTCGCTTAGTAAAGGGTGCTGAAGGAATCCGGAACCGGAGGTAAGAACAACACGCTAGTGTCTTTTAAAACTGTTTATTTCTGTCTTGCGTACGCACGCACGCATATATCTGCATTTCTTTTCATTCGTGTATTTTCATATCACTCTCCTGTTTGCCATTTCACAATTGTTAACGGGCTAAGAAAGATTTGTTGCTATCAGTAGTTAAAAAGTAAAGGTAATACATTTAAGGGGTAATTTGTAAAGCACGCACACAGCTTTGCCTAAGATACAAGGAGAGACTTGTGTGGTGCTCGGTAGATGATCGAGGATCACCTACATTGATAAACGTGTTAATTGTGTTACGGTGGATACCTGCCTTGCGTACACGTGTCTCTAACAAAAGACTGAGACTCGCACACGCAACCCAAAGGCCGACGCATGCAGCGTATATTACGCAACGGAGCGTCTGGGTACGCCAACGTAACAAATCACACGATAGTGTTATTTTTTTTCAGGCGAAAAGGTGGCAACGCGATAAATAGCGCAAGTCAATTTTAGTGTCTGAAATTTAATTTAATAGATCCTTCTCTAAATTTACGACTCATCTGGTCTAAAGGAAAGAAATTTCTGCGCAGAAATAGAAATAGAAACAAAAGTGTACATGTGGTGAGTGAGTGTTTGCATATATAAGTTTATACAATTTTTTTGAGGTTGAACCACAAGAAGTCGAGTTCTCGCCGGGTACATACATGTAAGTGACGTGCATGGTGGCTAGGGAGGCATCCCTTGTTAAACATAAAATCTGAGCATTAGAGTATAGCAGACCAGGAGGTCATACTGTAGCACAGACCAGGAGGTCCAGAACAGACCAGGAGGTCCAAGGTACAGCAGACAAGGAAGTCCGCTATAAATAGAGAAAAGAGCACAACCCAGGGGGTTGGTGCAGAACCCATATAGGCCATTAAAGCTCATGCTGAAGGAATTCGCAGCCGCAATTTTCGATTCCACTGGTCGCTCCGCACATAAGATTAGTTGCTTATGTGCAGACTGATTGTACCGCACGTAATTGTGTGCATTAGTTAGTAATTTGACCCAGTACCATTTGCGTACGAAAAGGGATCATAAACGCTATTTGTACATTCTGATGTGATTTGTGTAATTTTTTATTTTCTAAAGGGAAGTTCGCTGGTCACTCAGGAATTATCCAACAACCAACAGTTACTGGAAAGGGTTAATGCTCTGCGGATCACACTCACATGTTCCAGTAAACAAAGGTTCATAGGGGCCCTGGGTCGAGTACGCCAGCACTAGGGCAGTGTGTAGGTCGTATTGGTCGGCGTGGGCGAGTGAGTGGGGTACTCTGTAAACCGCCACCGTCAGCCTATCCTGAACATCTTGGTTTTTGTAAGGGTTTGCTGAAGCTAAAGCAACACCTGCAAGTTATGGGGGCCAGTTGTTCAGGTAGGGGGCGATCAACCTCGGTTCGGGTTGATTCAGTAAACCGACCAATCGGGTCGGCAAGGTATGTAATGTGTGAAAAATACGGTTCACACACAGAGGTTTTATGTGATGAATGGGAAAGAATGACTGTACATGACGGGGAGAAATTCCCAAGAGTAGGCAGCTTTAGCCCAGATGTGTTACTAAATCTAAGGAGAAGGATATGTCTCATTAAATCAACAAAGAGACGGATCAAACATTATGATTATTTGCAGTTATGGCAACAGGAGGGTGAAATACAGAGAGGATTGGCTCAGGCGGCGGGATCTAACCCTATCAGGAAACTGATAGCCACAGCACCGCCGCCACCATATATATCAGGAGAGAAATTGGTTGCGGAGAATGACGCATCAGGGGGTAACAAACAGGCACTTAGCAACTGTATAAATGTTAAGGATAATGTTAATAAGTTAACTAATGCAAGTATTAACCCGTGCAAGTTGTACCCTGTTTTAAACTTTCCCCAGGAGTGTGATCAAGAGGACGAAGCATCAACAATATCGGCGCTCTCTCTAGCAGCCACCATATCAGAGACAACAGTAGGCACGGCCCAACCCTTAAGATTAGTAACAAAGGCCCCTAGCGGAGGGACAGGTGAGGTCGTATCAACGGGTAAGTACGGCACCTTACACTATGCTGAAACCATTTCACCGCAGGCTGTAGAATCTAATCAGAATGATGTTATTAAACTTGCTCCCGTTAGGGTAATCGCAGTTCCCAATGGGAAAACGGACACCACAGGAGTCACTCCTATCAGAAACATTGCCATGTACAGCCCGTTTTCCCGAATGGAATTAAGAACCATAGTGTCTGAATTCCCTGATCCTAGAAAAGATCTAGTTGCTAGTCAGAAATACATCAGAGACCTAGGGAACACTGTAGAGCCCAATAACAAAGACTGACAGATATTGCTGAGGGCATGTTTACCCTCCAATGTCGACTCAGCTCAATTTTTAGCTGACTGTGGATTAGACCATGATGTACCCCTTTCAGATGTGTACAATCAAGACAATGTAAAAAGAATAAATTTACAATTAAAAGAGTATTTTCCAGCTGTAGTTAAGTGGAACAAAATTTTCTCCATTAAACAAAAGGAGTCAGAAACAGCTGCAGAATATTTTCACAGGGCATTACTAGATATGGCTAAATACACAGGCATAGAGGACATTAAAACCAACATAAATCATAGAGAAGTAGCAGTATCTGTGCTAATGGATGGTTTAAAAGAAGCATTAAAGACAAGGGTACAGACCACGCAACCATGTTGGCGAGGTCTGTCGGTGGCTACTTTGAGAGAGGCAGCTGTTGATCACGATCGGAATATCACCAGACACAGGGAGTCACAAAGTGATAAGTTAATGGCCGTAAGTATACAGGCCCTGACCACAAGGCAGCCTTTGTATAGATCACCAAACCCTGTGGGTAAGTCAAATGTGGTAACCTGTTATTCCTGTCATAGAGAGGGACACTTTGCACGAGACTGTAAATCGAGAAATACACAAAAGTCTTATCAACCCCCTAGACAACGACACGACACACGACATTGGGATCAGGGTCCGCAGAAACGGAGTTATGAGCCACATGCAGGGGAAACAAAAAGATACCCCCCGAACAGAGACTGGCAAGCCTCTGGTAGTTCCCAGTTAACTCCCTCTCAAGTAGTCGCTGCCAGCGGGATTCAGGGAGGTCACCATACCCAATAGGGGTGTGGCCACACCTGTAATCTGCAGCCAGTAAAAATGATTGCAAGTCTTGGAAGTGAACCCGAAATTGCAATTAATGTAGCTGGTAAATCATTAAACTTTCTTGTAGATACGGGGGCGGCCAAATCAGTGATAAATTCGACAGTGGGCATGAGAACCACTGGTAAGACAATTCCAGCCATGGGAGTAACGGGAGTAGTCCAGCACTACCCTGTTAGCAAACCAGCCGAGATTACAGTAGGGCCTTTGCACACCAAGCATTCCTTTTTGCTGGCGGCATCGGCACCGACTAATCTCCTGGGAAGAGATTTATTGTGTAAAATGGGGTGCGTCATTTATTGTACTCCTGAGGGTGTATTCTTAGACATACCTGAGAATCACGCTCAGGAAGTACGAGACATGTTAGACTCCCCATCAAAATTAATGTCCCACACTGTTATGTTAAATAGGAATCCATCCCAGGTAGAAGAAATGACATCCCAAATACCAGAGTCACTGTGGACTAAAGATGGACAAGACACTGGATTAATGGCAAACGTAGCTCCAGTAGTTGTGCAAGTAAAAGATGGTAGGATAGCTCCAAAAATCCCACAATACCCTCTGAAGCCAGAGGTGGAGTTAGGAGTTTACCCAGTAATAGAGCGCTTGCTACAACAGGGCATTTTGGTAAGAACATCCAGCACTGCCAATAGTCCCATCTACCCTGTGAAAAAGAGTGGGGGGAGGGGTTACAGGCTAGTGCAGGATCTAAGGGGGATTAACAAAATAGTTGAGAGTCAGTTCCCCGTAGTGCCAAATCCAGCTGTCATCCTTATGCAGATCCCTCCCACTGCGAAATTTTTCACTGTTATTGACCTCTGCTCCGCTTTCTTTTCGGTACCCCTGCATCCTGACAGCCAATATTTGTTTGCATTTACATACAGAGGAGTCCAATACACATGGACTCGATTACCACAAGGTTTCATAGATAGTCCAAGTATATTTTCCCAGGCTTTGCATGATTGTTTACAGTCTTTCCAACCAGAGAGTGGATCAGTATTGATACAGTATGTGGATGATTTACTACTGTGTTCAGATTCATTGGAAGCGTCCCTGAAGGATACGAAACAGCTCCTGTTTCATCTTTCAGACACAGGACACAAGGTTTCCAAAGACAAGTTGCAATTATGCCAAACTAAAGTAAAATATTTGGGACACTGTCTAACACAAGGACTGAGACACCTGACCGCTGATAGAATTCAAGCAATTAGAGACATGACTCTGCCACAAACCCAGCAACAGATCAGAACGTTTTTAGGAATGTGTGGGTATTGCCGTAACTGGATCCCAGGGTTTTCCATTCTAGCGTTACCTTTGCAGGAGATGGTCTCCTCAAACAAACCTGATCGGATTTCGCATACAGACGAATCCGAGATGGCATTTGAGAGACTTAAACAGTGCCTAACGCAGGCGCCAGCATTAGGTATGCCAGACTATGGGAAACCCTTTGAGCTGTACGGAACAGAAAGTGCTGGTTGCGCGGCAGGCGTCCTAACCCAAAAGCACGGTGATGCCAGCAGGCCGGTAGCATACTACAGCGCTCAGCTAGATACAGTAGCGCGATCCCTCCCCACATGTTTGCGAAGCGTTGCTGCGATAGCATTGCTAGTAACGAAAAGCGAAGATGTAGTGCTAGGTCACAACCTCACAATTCATACACCACATGCAGTGTCAGCCTTGCTAAATTCTGCCCAAACCAGACACGTCTCATCAGCGCGGTTTACAAGATGGGAATTGGCACTAATGGCCCCCGTAAACATCACCATAAGGAGATGCAGTGCATTAAATCCTGCAACATATCTCCCAGGTGTGCCTGGACAGGCACAAAGGGTGGAGGATGAGAGTGGTGGGGAAGGAGGATTTAATACAAAGGATGACACACATGATTGTATGGAATATTTGACCCAAAATTTCACGGCAAGGCCTGACATCAGTGACAACCCACTAGAAGATGTAGACTTTACTTTCTACACTGACGGTAGTTGTCACAGACAGTCAGACTCGGGAGACTTGTGTACTGGATACGCAGTCGTAGATGACCAAGGCACCATAGAAGCAGAACCGCTAGGCCCACCTCACTCAGCCCAGGTTGCTGAACTGGTCGCCCTAACCAGAGCATGTGAATTGGCTAAGGGCAAGTCAGCCAATATCTACACCGATTCTAGATACGCCTTCGGGGTAGTTCATGATTTCGGAGCCCTATGGCGCCTCAGAAATTTCATGACGGCAGCTGGTACACCGATAGCGCATGCAGCTCACATCAAAAGGCTTCTAACAGCGATACAGGAACCCGACAGAGTGGCTGTTATCAAGTGTAAAGCACACACATATAGCCAGGACCCAGTATCACTTGGTAACAGCCGAGCAGATGAAGCTGCTAAGTTAGCAGCCGGTACCCCCAGACAGACAGACACCACACACTTGATGGTATTCAATACCATCAACACACAGAAGTTGTGTGAGATGCAAAATTTGTGTTCCACACAGGAAAAGGCAGTCTGGAAGGCAAAAGGATATGGCCAGGAGTCCTCAGGACTCTGGACAGATGGACAGGGTAAACCAGTGGCCCCCAGAGCATATCTTCCATGTTTAGCTGAGGCAGCACACGGGCTGACTCATCTGGGCAAGGAGGGAATGTGTAAGTTGGTAAGAGCATATTGGTGCGCCCCAGGATTTTCATCTCATGCAGGTAAAAGAGCAATGTCATGTCTTACCTGTTTGAGAAAGAATATCGGAAAGGCAATACCAACAGAACCATCTCATATCCCACCTACAGGCGGCCCTTTCCAGGTAATACAGATTGACTTTATACAATTACCCCCTTGTCGAAATTTGAAATATGT
Organism: Pseudophryne corroboree; assembly: GCF_028390025.1. Taxonomy (NCBI): domain Eukaryota; kingdom Metazoa; phylum Chordata; class Amphibia; order Anura; family Myobatrachidae; genus Pseudophryne; species Pseudophryne corroboree. Next base: position 284,412,235 of record NC_086444.1, on the reverse strand, counting down.
ACTTGTTTGTATAGATGTATTCTCAAATTGGGTCGAAGCATTTCCTGCGGCCACAAATACCGCTATGTTTACTGCTAAGAAAATTGTGCAGGAATTTGTATGTAGATATGGTATCCCTAGAATAATTGAAAGTGATAGGGGTACCCATTTTACAGGTGATGTCTTTCAAGGAATGTGTAAGTTGATGGGAATTGATAGCAAGCTGCACACTCCATACCGTCCACAGGCGAGTGCGAAGGTGGAAAGAGTGAACAGCACTATTAAAAATAAACTGAGCAAAGTTATGGCAGAAACAGGATTGACATGGCCAGAAGCTTTACCCATTGTACTATACAGCATCAGAACCACTCCCAGGTCCCCTCTTAATCTGTCTCCCTTTGAAATCTTGTTTGGTCGACAACTGTATGTTATGATTAACCCTCAGGATGATTTGAAGTGTAACAATGAAGTGACTGTAAAATACTTGATTAACATGAGTAAACAGCTAAGGAATCAAAATGATAATTTGAAGTTGGTGATTCCTGATTTACCAGATAGTAATTGTCATGACATTGAACATGGGGATTATGTAATGATACGGAATTTTCTACGCTCAGGTTGCCTTATTGACAGATGGGAAGGACCATACCAAGTCTTATTGACTAGCACTACAGCATTAAAGGTTGCCGAGAGAGAGACTTGGGTTCATTCGTCCCATTGTAAGAAGGTTGCTGATCCAGAGAGGTCCCGTGATAAGGAACAGACGGTAGAGGAAGTTGTATCACTGGAGTGTCTGTTCCAGGAGGACTGAGGCGGCACCCGAGCATTGAAAATCACAAGATCGAAAGCAGTTGTCGATTCCCTGTTCCCTTTTATTGTTTTTCTCCACTTCCCATCCCATCCCCCTCAATTATTTCTTTCCCCCTTCTCATTTTTCTCCATTTCCTCCTATAAGATGGACTTGCCCCAAGAGACTGTGATCCGGATTTTCCTGTTGACCATGATGTTGACCAGAGCAGTCTGTTCCGGCGAGAGTACCATGGAGGTCGAGAGAGGTTCTGGAATGGGTTCTGATGACAAAGGTGGAGGCGTAGTTTTCCAAGAACAACATAATCAACAAGCAAAAGCGAGTATCAGAAAACGATCCGATAACATAGACCATAGAAGGAATTGTGAAAGATTGTTAGCTGAAGAAAACTGTATCTGTAGGCTCTGTGACAATGTAGTTGAGGATGGGTGTATCAAGAAATGTCAGTCCAGTTTTAATATCCACATGGACCGGCATCCATTGAGTGACTATCACTCCTTAGTGGGTAATGTGTTAAATCAGACAGATTGTTGGGTATGCTCTCAAGTACCTCAAGGTCATAGCAAATCAGGACTAGTACCATTTCCTTTAACGGTAGGGGAGGTACTTGAGCTAAAGGGTGGGAGGCCGGTGGACAGGAGGTTTAATATCTCCAGTCCTCCTAGTTTGAAGCTCCACCAATATCACGTGGATAGATCCCTAATATGTTTTAACATTTCCATTCCCCGAAAGCCGGGAAATTGGGAAGTGTCATGGAGTAACCAAACCATGACCTTTTCATACAGAGCCGACAGAATGCCAACAGATACAGAGCTTATACGCCACATAGCCAGTAGAGAAAAATCTTTCCGATATAGGTATACCCTAGGAAGTAGGATTACGAGAGTTGGAGAGGTATCACCAGGATACTGTGCACATATCGTACAAACTGATACGTGTACTAGACAGATGGGAGAATTAGGGTTAGGAGATTTCACATGGAAGATGTGTAATATGGTTATGTCCTACTCCGTCCCATATGTTCTCCCCGATGATGCATATTTCATATGCGGGAGGAAAGCGTATAAGTGGCTTGCCCCAAACTCTGAAGGATTGTGTTATATTGGAAAAGTACTGCCTGAGGTAATGACTGTATCACATACTAAAATTAAAGATATTCACCGCAGTGTCCAAGCTCCTTATACTCACACTCATTACGAGCACGTAGTTAAACGGCACCTGATAGAAAGAACAGAGCATCCGGCCTCTGACATGATCCATGAATCCACCGGGATTCAGGTTCTACTCGCGTTAGACATCACTCGCACCGCCAGAGGAGTGTTGAATTATAAATACATATCAGCGCTTGCAAATTTATTAGACAATATCACTGAAATGTATGACGACACTTTTAGGTATACCGGAAGGGAGCTTCAAGCTTATAAAACAGAACTGGTTCAGCATAGAATGGTTCTCAATTATCCCACGGCAGTGACAGGCGGATATTGTGTCACACTGGCAACGCAGTACGGCGTGAAATGCTGCACATATATTACGAATAGTACCGAGGATCCGGTCGAGGTCATAGACCAAAAGATGGATGACATTCTCCAATTAAAGTGGGAATTTCGCAGGAGACACAATCTCACCCTTGCTGCTGTGGGTAATGAGCTGACTGGTTGGGTGTCATGGTTGAACCCGCGAAATTGGTTCTCTGGTTTAGGAGAATGGGCGCAAGGAGTCATAATGGATGTTGGGAAGTTTCTCCTATGTATCTTAGGTGTTGTCATATCGATTGGCTTGATATTTAGATGCGGTCAGGCTTTAACGAAGTGTAAACGAAGTACTAGGGTGATGAGTTTAAGGAGTGAGGAAATTGTAATTCCAATGGATTTGATCTATGACCCAACGGTAGAGACAATGATGTGATGAAAATGCGATTATACGGTCCGTTTCTTTCACCTGTTTTTCCGTTTTCTCCAAGGTAAAAAGGCCCACTTGGACGAGGAATTTGATGATCCTGTATACAGACAACAGATGGATTAAAGAAGAAGTTTTGACAACCTTATACACAGATATTTGATGAACTATGCCATAGACCCCCAGTTTCCCTAGAAATTTTAAATTTACGCTAGCCCAACACTTTTGTAAGTCTATGGACATTGACAAAGCTTTTTGCCCGCACCTTTTGGCAAAAGCCCAAAGAAGACTGCATTCAACAGACACCAGACAAAACTTCAACCGACAAATGTTCATTAACCTGACATAGAATACCACTGCATTTACCATAATTGTTTCTTATCTTCATCTCTACAACCTTCAGGTAAAGCACACACATAGGCGATAGGGAATACCGGCACAGATATCAGCATCCACATATTCCCCCATTCATGTATCATCAACTAAAATGTGCTCCCCCATTTTGTTGCAACCAAAAGCCGAAGAGAGCTCGGTAAAGTTTGACAGCCCATCCACAGACCCTTAATACGTGATAAGAAGGAATTCAAATGTATACTTCGCAATACCTCGAAGCTTGATTTAAAACACGTACGGCACGATGATACATGACCCCCCAAACATGGATTCATACACACATGCTTCTGCTATCTCACTAGGTCATACCCTTTTCCTACCTTCTCCTCTCCTCCCCTACCCAACCATAGAAATATTTACACATGACATATATTTTTCTCGTTTTGAAATGTTTTAGAAAGTGGCAGTTATTGGTGACTGCCAAAGGGTGGACTGTCAAAGTCAGAAAAATATCATGATGCACACTGCCATATTTGCACCTCATATGTGTCCTCGCTGCGCATGCGCGCGCTCTCCCGTGCGTGCGCATACCCGCCGTTACGTGCACCCGCAGGCGCACGGTATGCGCATTTACGGTAGAGTTTATGTGCATCTAGCGTGCGACTCAATCATTACATATTTTCACCATATAATGTATTTTGTAGATTATGGTCCCTTTGATAGAATCTGAAAGTTTAGTTAATGTAGCATGTTCATGGACAAGGAGATCCCTCTTTGTTTGATACGAAGGGTCAGACAAGGGTTATACAATGGTGTTTAGTATCCATCGGAAGAGTATTTAATTAGCAATATTCCGGTGTTGGTTTGAAGCGGATTAATCGCTCGTGCGAATAGTTATGGACATAAGAAGTTTATGGACTTTTACTATATTTGCACTTTATTATCCATGCGGCGGGAAACCTAGTTTCCCACCCACCTGAGCAGTTGGAAATAGTCACAGCCCACCTGTATGAATCAACCTATGACCTTTTGTTATAATGCGAAGAGGAATTCCTGTGTCCAATGAACAATAAGAATATAGGACCATTGTACTGTATTATGTGTAGGGTATAAAAGGACAAGCCGATCTGGGCCAGCTCTCTATTCTCTTCAACGGTTCTCATTGCTGATAATCGGGAGCTGGATATCCAGAGGCGCATGCGATTGTTTCCCTTGAGCGTAAGTTTTCTCCGCAATCATATTGTTTTTCTTGTTATTGTGAGCCATATCTCTCTTTCTCTCTCTTCTCTTTCTCTCTCGTTTCTCTTATATAGTTATCGTACTAATATTGTATTTCATGTGTAGTTATCTGGTTAGGTAGTCTATGTTATATTGGTAGTGTATGACTTGTATTGTATTATTCTTTTTGAACGTTCATTCATTTCCTTAAAAGGCGTTAGACCCTTAGACCGGTATTGTGTGTTCATTATATTGCAGTGGGTAATAGGAGCGTCTCTATCGCTCAAACAGCTTTAGTGTAAACCCGCTTACACAGTGTTGCATTCTCATCTTATCACTACACAAGGGTTTACTGCATAAATACATTGTTTATGGTATAGTTATAAAGGTTTAACATTGTGAGCGTCTGCGCCGCTGGTGATCTCCTCGTGGTCCCGAGCGTCCGCTACGCTAATAGCGAACCATTACGTTAGTCGGCAGCCAATAGCGTGCCTGCCTGTGATCTCTTGGCCGTGAGCGAACGTGACGCTTGAGCGTCTCGACTACGGCTAAGCGATTGCTACGCAACGTGCATACCCTTACGGTATTCCATACGTCAATAGCGTACAGTGTTCTTAGACCTCTTAAAGGGTTTTAAGTAAGATAAATATTCTGCTTTAACAATTGGCGGCTCGTCCGTCCTTCACATATCTGCACTAGGTAATTTCAGCAGACATTATCCATCAGCAAAGGGCGGGAGGTCATATTCCTCGTAGTGCTGTCTGGATAAGCGTCTGCTTCGCTTAGTAAAGGGTGCTGAAGGAATCCGGAACCGGAGGTAAGAACAACACGCTAGTGTCTTTTAAAACTGTTTATTTCTGTCTTGCGTACGCACGCACGCATATATCTGCATTTCTTTTCATTCGTGTATTTTCATATCACTCTCCTGTTTGCCATTTCACAATTGTTAACGGGCTAAGAAAGATTTGTTGCTATCAGTAGTTAAAAAGTAAAGGTAATACATTTAAGGGGTAATTTGTAAAGCACGCACACAGCTTTGCCTAAGATACAAGGAGAGACTTGTGTGGTGCTCGGTAGATGATCGAGGATCACCTACATTGATAAACGTGTTAATTGTGTTACGGTGGATACCTGCCTTGCGTACACGTGTCTCTAACAAAAGACTGAGACTCGCACACGCAACCCAAAGGCCGACGCACGCAGCGTATATTACGCAACGGAGCGTCTGGGTACGCCCACGTAACAAATCACACGATAGTGTTATTTTTTTTCAGGCGAAAAGGTGGCAACGCGATAAATAGCGCAAGTCAATTTTAGTGTCTGAAATTTAATTTAATAGATCCTTCTCTAAATTTACGACTCATCTGGTCTAAAGGAAAGAAATTTCTGCGCAGAAATAGAAATAGAAACAAAAGTGTACATGTGGTGAGTGAGTGTTTGCATATATAAGTTTATACAATTTTTTTGAGGTTGAACCACAAGAAGTCGAGTTCTCGCCGGGTACATACATGTAAGTGACGTGCATGGTGGCTAGGGAGGCATCCCTTGTTAAACATAAAATCTGAGCATTAGAGTATAGCAGACCAGGAGGTCATACTGTAGCACAGACCAGGAGGTCCAGAACAGACCAGGAGGTCCAAGGTACAGCAGACAAGGAAGTCCGCTATAAATAGAGAAAAGAGCACAACCCAGGGGGTTGGTGCAGAACCCATATAGGCCATTAAAGCTCATGCTGAAGGAATTCGCAGCCGCAATTTTCGATTCCACTGGTCGCTCCGCACATAAGATTAGTTGCTTATGTGCAGACTGATTGTACCGCACGTAATTGTGTGCATTAGTTAGTAATTTGACCCAGTACCATTTGCGTACGAAAAGGGATCATAAACGCTATTTGTACATTCTGATGTGATTTGTGTAATTTTTTATTTTCTAAAGGAAAGTTCGCTGGTCACTCAGGAATTATCCAACAACCAACAGTTACTGGAAAGGGTTAATGCTCTGCGGATCACACTCACATGTTCCAGTAAACAAAGGTTCATAGGGGCCCTGGGTCGAGTACGCCAGCACTAGGGCAGTGTGTAGGTCGTATTGGTCGGCGTGGGCGAGTGAGTGGGGTACTCTGTAAACCGCCACCGTCAGCCTATCCTGAACATCTTGGTTTTTGTAAGGGTTTGCTGAAGCTAAAGCAACACCTGCAAGTTATGGGGGCCAGTTGTTCAGGTAGGGGGCGATCAACCTCGGTTCGGGTTGATTCAGTAAACCGACCAATCGGGTCGGCAAGGTATGTAATGTGTGAAAAATACGGTTCACACACAGAGGTTTTATGTGATGAATGGGAAAGAATGACTGTACATGACGGGGAGAAATTCCCAAGAGTAGGCAGCTTTAGCCCAGATGTGTTACTAAATCTAAGGAGAAGGATATGTCTCATTAAATCAACAAAGAGACGGATCAAACATTATGATTATTTGCAGTTATGGCAACAGGAGGGTGAAATACAGAGAGGATTGGCTCAGGCGGCGGGATCTAACCCTATCAGGAAACTGATAGCCACAGCACCGCCGCCACCATATATATCAGGAGAGAAATTGGTTGCGGAGAATGACGCATCAGGGGGTAACAAACAGGCACTTAGCAACTGTATAAATGTTAAGGATAATGTTAATAAGTTAACTAATGCAAGTATTAACCCGTGCAAGTTGTACCCTGTTTTAAACTTTCCCCAGGAGTGTGATCAAGAGGACGAAGCATCAACAATATCGGCGCTCTCTCTAGCAGCCACCATATCAGAGACAACAGTAGGCACGGCCCAACCCTTAAGATTAGTAACAAAGGCCCCTAGCGGAGGGACAGGTGAGGTCGTATCAACGGGTAAGTACGGCACCTTACACTATGCTGAAACCATTTCACCGCAGGCTGTAGAATCTAATCAGAATGATGTTATTAAACTTGCTCCCGTTAGGGTAATCGCAGTTCCCAATGGGAAAACGGACACCACAGGAGTCACTCCTATCAGAAACATTGCCATGTACAGCCCGTTTTCCCGAATGGAATTAAGAACCATAGTGTCTGAATTCCCTGATCCTAGAAAAGATCTAGTTGCTAGTCAGAAATACATCAGAGACCTAGGGAACACTGTAGAGCCCAATAACAAAGACTGACAGATATTGCTGAGGGCATGTTTACCCTCCAATGTCGACTCAGCTCAATTTTTAGCTGACTGTGGATTAGACCATGATGTACCCCTTTCAGATGTGTACAATCAAGACAATGTAAAAAGAATAAATTTACAATTAAAAGAGTATTTTCCAGCTGTAGTTAAGTGGAACAAAATTTTCTCCATTAAACAAAAGGAGTCAGAAACAGCTGCAGAATATTTTCACAGGGCATTACTAGATATGGCTAAATACACAGGCATAGAGGACATTAAAACCAACATAAATCATAGAGAAGTAGCAGTATCTGTGCTAATGGATGGTTTAAAAGAAGCATTAAAGACAAGGGTACAGACCACGCAACCATGTTGGCGAGGTCTGTCGGTGGCTACTTTGAGAGAGGCAGCTGTTGATCACGATCGGAATATCACCAGACACAGGGAGTCACAAAGTGATAAGTTAATGGCCGTAAGTATACAGGCCCTGACCACAAGGCAGCCTTTGTATAGATCACCAAACCCTGTGGGTAAGTCAAATGTGGTAACCTGTTATTCCTGTCATAGAGAGGGACACTTTGCACGAGACTGTAAATCGAGAAATACACAAAAGTCTTATCAACCCCCTAGACAACGACACGACACACGACATTGGGATCAGGGTCCGCAGAAACGGAGTTATGAGCCACATGCAGGGGAAACAAAAAGATACCCCCCGAACAGAGACTGGCAAGCCTCTGGTAGTTCCCAGTTAACTCCCTCTCAAGTAGTCGCTGCCAGCGGGATTCAGGGAGGTCACCATACCCAATAGGGGTGTGGCCACACCTGTAATCTGCAGCCAGTAAAAATGATTGCAAGTCTTGGAAGTGAACCCGAAATTGCAATTAATGTAGCTGGTAAATCATTAAACTTTCTTGTAGATACGGGGGCGGCCAAATCAGTGATAAATTCGACAGTGGGCATGAGAACCACTGGTAAGACAATTCCAGCCATGGGAGTAACGGGAGTAGTCCAGCACTACCCTGTTAGCAAACCAGCCGAGATTACAGTAGGGCCTTTGCACACCAAGCATTCCTTTTTGCTGGCGGCATCGGCACCGACTAATCTCCTGGGAAGAGATTTATTGTGTAAAATGGGGTGCGTCATTTATTGTACTCCTGAGGGTGTATTCTTAGACATACCTGAGAATCACGCTCAGGAAGTACGAGACATGTTAGACTCCCCATCAAAATTAATGTCCCACACTGTTATGTTAAATAGGAATCCATCCCAGGTAGAAGAAATGACATCCCAAATACCAGAGTCACTGTGGACTAAAGATGGACAAGACACTGGATTAATGGCAAACGTAGCTCCAGTAGTTGTGCAAGTAAAAGATGGTAGGATAGCTCCAAAAATCCCACAATACCCTCTGAAGCCAGAGGTGGAGTTAGGAGTTTACCCAGTAATAGAGCGCTTGCTACAACAGGGCATTTTGGTAAGAACATCCAGCACTGCCAATAGTCCCATCTACCCTGTGAAAAAGAGTGGGGGGAGGGGTTACAGGCTAGTGCAGGATCTAAGGGGGATTAACAAAATAGTTGAGAGTCAGTTCCCCGTAGTGCCAAATCCAGCTGTCATCCTTATGCAGATCCCTCCCACTGCGAAATTTTTCACTGTTATTGACCTCTGCTCCGCTTTCTTTTCGGTACCCCTGCATCCTGACAGCCAATATTTGTTTGCATTTACATACAGAGGAGTCCAATACACATGGACTCGATTACCACAAGGTTTCATAGATAGTCCAAGTATATTTTCCCAGGCTTTGCATGATTGTTTACAGTCTTTCCAACCAGAGAGTGGATCAGTATTGATACAGTATGTGGATGATTTACTACTGTGTTCAGATTCATTGGAAGCGTCCCTGAAGGATACGAAACAGCTCCTGTTTCATCTTTCAGACACAGGACACAAGGTTTCCAAAGACAAGTTGCAATTATGCCAAACTAAAGTAAAATATTTGGGACACTGTCTAACACAAGGACTGAGACACCTGACCGCTGATAGAATTCAAGCAATTAGAGACATGACTCTGCCACAAACCCAGCAACAGATCAGAACGTTTTTAGGAATGTGTGGGTATTGCCGTAACTGGATCCCAGGGTTTTCCATTCTAGCGTTACCTTTGCAGGAGATGGTCTCCTCAAACAAACCTGATCGGATTTCGCATACAGACGAATCCGAGATGGCATTTGAGAGACTTAAACAGTGCCTAACGCAGGCGCCAGCATTAGGTATGCCAGACTATGGGAAACCCTTTGAGCTGTACGGAACAGAAAGTGCTGGTTGCGCGGCAGGCGTCCTAACCCAAAAGCACGGTGATGCCAGCAGGCCGGTAGCATACTACAGCGCTCAGCTAGATACAGTAGCGCGATCCCTCCCCACATGTTTGCGAAGCGTTGCTGCGATAGCATTGCTAGTAACGAAAAGCGAAGATGTAGTGCTAGGTCACAACCTCACAATTCATACACCACATGCAGTGTCAGCCTTGCTAAATTCTGCCCAAACCAGACACGTCTCATCAGCGCGGTTTACAAGATGGGAATTGGCACTAATGGCCCCCGTAAACATCACCATAAGGAGATGCAGTGCATTAAATCCTGCAACATATCTCCCAGGTGTGCCTGGACAGGCACAAAGGGTGGAGGATGAGAGTGGTGGGGAAGGAGGATTTAATACAAAGGATGACACACATGATTGTATGGAATATTTGACCCAAAATTTCACGGCAAGGCCTGACATCAGTGACAACCCACTAGAAGATGTAGACTTTACTTTCTACACTGACGGTAGTTGTCACAGACAGTCAGACTCGGGAGACTTGTGTACTGGATACGCAGTCGTAGATGACCAAGGCACCATAGAAGCAGAACCGCTAGGCCCACCTCACTCAGCCCAGGTTGCTGAACTGGTCGCCCTAACCAGAGCATGTGAATTGGCTAAGGGCAAGTCAGCCAATATCTACACCGATTCTAGATACGCCTTCGGGGTAGTTCATGATTTCGGAGCCCTATGGCGCCTCAGAAATTTCATGACGGCAGCTGGTACACCGATAGCGCATGCAGCTCACATCAAAAGGCTTCTAACAGCGATACAGGAACCCGACAGAGTGGCTGTTATCAAGTGTAAAGCACACACATATAGCCAGGACCCAGTATCACTTGGTAACAGCCGAGCAGATGAAGCTGCTAAGTTAGCAGCCGGTACCCCCAGACAGACAGACACCACACACTTGATGGTATTCAATACCATCAACACACAGAAGTTGTGTGAGATGCAAAATTTGTGTTCCACACAGGAAAAGGCAGTCTGGAAGGCAAAAGGATATGGCCAGGAGTCCTCAGGACTCTGGACAGATGGACAGGGTAAACCAGTGGCCCCCAGAGCATATCTTCCATGTTTAGCTGAGGCAGCACACGGGCTGACTCATCTGGGCAAGGAGGGAATGTGTAAGTTGGTAAGAGCATATTGGTGCGCCCCAGGATTTTCATCTCATGCAGGTAAAAGAGCAATGTCATGTCTTACCTGTTTGAGAAAGAATATCGGAAAGGCAATACCAACAGAACCATCTCATATCCCACCTACAGGCGGCCCTTTCCAGGTAATACAGATTGACTTTATACAATTACCCCCTTGTCGAAATTTGAAATATGTACTTGTTTGTATAGATGTATTCTCAAATTGGGTCGAAGCATTTCCTGCGGCCACAAATACCGCTATGTTTACTGCTAAGAAAATTGTGCAGGAATTTGTATGTAGATATGGTATCCCTAGAATAATTGAAAGTGATAGGGGTACCCATTTTACAGGTGATGTCTTTCAAGGAATGTGTAAGTTGATGGGAATTGATAGCAAGCTGCACACTCCATACCGTCCACAGGCGAGTGCGAAGGTGGAAAGAGTGAACAGCACTATTAAAAATAAACTGAGCAAAGTTATGGCAGAAACAGGATTGACATGGCCAGAAGCTTTACCCATTGTACTATACAGCATCAGAACCACTCCCAGGTCCCCTCTTAATCTGTCTCCCTTTGAAATCTTGTTTGGTCGACAACTGTATGTTATGATTAACCCTCAGGATGATTTGAAGTGTAACAATGAAGTGACTGTAAAATACTTGATTAACATGAGTAAACAGCTAAGGAATCAAAATGATAATTTGAAGTTGGTGATTCCTGATTTACCAGATAGTAATTGTCATGACATTGAACATGGGGATTATGTAATGATACGGAATTTTCTACGCTCAGGTTGCCTTATTGACAGATGGGAAGGACCATACCAAGTCTTATTGACTAGCACTACAGCATTAAAGGTTGCCGAGAGAGAGACTTGGGTTCATTCGTCCCATTGTAAGAAGGTTGCTGATCCAGAGAGGTCCCGTGATAAGGAACAGACGGTAGAGGAAGTTGTATCACTGGAGTGTCTGTTCCAGGAGGACTGAGGCGGCACCCGAGCATTGAAAATCACAAGATCGAAAGCAGTTGTCGATTCCCTGTTCCCTTTTATTGTTTTTCTCCACTTCCCATCCCATCCCCCTCAATTATTTCTTTCCCCCTTCTCATTTTTCTCCATTTCCTCCTATAAGATGGACTTGCCCCAAGAGACTGTGATCCGGATTTTCCTGTTGACCATGATGTTGACCAGAGCAGTCTGTTCCGGCGAGAGTACCATGGAGGTCGAGAGAGGTTCTGGAATGGGTTCTGATGACAAAGGTGGAGGCGTAGTTTTCCAAGAACAACATAATCAACAAGCAAAAGCGAGTATCAGAAAACGATCCGATAACATAGACCATAGAAGGAATTGTGAAAGATTGTTAGCTGAAGAAAACTGTATCTGTAGGCTCTGTGACAATGTAGTTGAGGATGGGTGTATCAAGAAATGTCAGTCCAGTTTTAATATCCACATGGACCGGCATCCATTGAGTGACTATCACTCCTTAGTGGGTAATGTGTTAAATCAGACAGATTGTTGGGTATGCTCTCAAGTACCTCAAGGTCATAGCAAATCAGGACTAGTACCATTTCCTTTAACGGTAGGGGAGGTACTTGAGCTAAAGGGTGGGAGGCCGGTGGACAGGAGGTTTAATATCTCCAGTCCTCCTAGTTTGAAGCTCCACCAATATCACGTGGATAGATCCCTAATATGTTTTAACATTTCCATTCCCCGAAAGCCGGGAAATTGGGAAGTGTCATGGAGTAACCAAACCATGACCTTTTCATACAGAGCCGACAGAATGCCAACAGATACAGAGCTTATACGCCACATAGCCAGTAGAGAAAAATCTTTCCGATATAGGTATACCCTAGGAAGTAGGATTACGAGAGTTGGAGAGGTATCACCAGGATACTGTGCACATATCGTACAAACTGATACGTGTACTAGACAGATGGGAGAATTAGGGTTAGGAGATTTCACATGGAAGATGTGTAATATGGTTATGTCCTACTCCGTCCCATATGTTCTCCCCGATGATGCATATTTCATATGCGGGAGGAAGGCGTATAAGTGGCTTGCCCCAAACTCTGAAGGATTGTGTTATATTGGAAAAGTACTGCCTGAGGTAATGACTGTATCACATACTAAAATTAAAGATATTCACCGCAGTGTCCAAGCTCCTTATACTCACACTCATTACGAGCACGTAGTTAAACGGCACCTGATAGAAAGAACAGAGCATCCGGCCTCTGACATGATCCATGAATCCACCGGGATTCAGGTTCTACTCGCGTTAGACATCACTCGCACCGCCAGAGGAGTGTTGAATTATAAATACATATCAGCGCTTGCAAATTTATTAGACAATATCACTGAAATGTATGACGACACTTTTAGGTATACCGGAAGGGAGCTTCAAGCTTATAAAACAGAACTGGTTCAGCATAGAATGGTTCTCAATTATCTCACGGCAGTGACAGGCGGATATTGTGTCACACTGGCAACGCAGTACGGCGTGAAATGCTGCACATATATTACGAATAGTACCGAGGATCCGGTCGAGGTCATAGACCAAAAGATGGATGACATTCTCCAATTAAAGTGGGAATTTCGCAGGAGACACAATCTCACCCTTGCTGCTGTGGGTAATGAGCTGACTGGTTGGGTGTCATGGTTGAACCCGCGAAATTGGTTCTCTGGTTTAGGAGAATGGGCGCAAGGAGTCATAATGGATGTTGGGAAGTTTCTCCTATGTATCTTAGGTGTTGTCATATCGATTGGCTTGATATTTAGATGCGGTCAGGCTTTAACGAAGTGTAAACGAAGTACTAGGGTGATGAGTTTAAGGAGTGAGGAAATTGTAATTCCAATGGATTTGATCTATGACCCAACGGTAGAGACAATGATGTGATGAAAATGCGATTATACGGTCCGTTTCTTTCACCTGTTTTTCCGTTTTCTCCAAGGTAAAAAGGCCCACTTGGACGAGGAATTTGATGATCCTGTATACAGACAACAGATGGATTAAAGAAGAAGTTTTGACAACCTTATACACAGATATTTGATGAACTATGCCATAGACCCCCAGTTTCCCTAGAAATTTTAAATTTACGCTAGCCCAACACTTTTGTAAGTCTATGGACATTGACAAAGCTTTTTGCCCGCACCTTTTGGCAAAAGCCCAAAGAAGACTGCATTCAACAGACACCAGACAAAACTTCAACCGACAAATGTTCATTAACCTGACATAGAATACCACTGCATTTACCATAATTGTTTCTTATCTTCATCTCTACAACCTTCAGGTAAAGCACACACATAGGCGATAGGGAATACCGGCACAGATATCAGCATCCACATATTCCCCCATTCATGTATCATCAACTAAAATGTGCTCCCCCATTTTGTTGCAACCAAAAGCCGAAGAGAGCTCGGTAAAGTTTGACAGCCCATCCACAGACCCTTAATACGTGATAAGAAGGAATTCAAATGTATACTTCGCAATACCTCGAAGCTTGATTTAAAACACGTACGGCACGATGATACATGACCCCCCAAACATGGATTCATACACACATGCTTCTGCTATCTCACTAGGTCATACCCTTTTCCTACCTTCTCCTCTCCTCCCCTACCCAACCATAGAAATATTTACACATGACATATATTTTTCTCGTTTTGAAATGTTTTAGAAAGTGGCAGTTATTGGTGACTGCCAAAGGGTGGACTGTCAAAGTCAGAAAAATATCATGATGCACACTGCCATATTTGCACCTCATATGTGTCCTCGCTGCGCATGCGCGCGCTCTCCCGTGCGTGCGCATACCCGCCGTTACGTGCACCCGCAGGCGCACGGTATGCGCATTTACGGTAGAGTTTATGTGCATCTAGCGTGCGACTCAATCATTACATATTTTCACCATATAATGTATTTTGTAGATTATGGTCCCTTTGATAGAATCTGAAAGTTTAGTTAATGTAGCATGTTCATGGACAAGGAGATCCCTCTTTGTTTGATACGAAGGGTCAGACAAGGGTTATACAGTGGTGTTTAGTATCCATCGGAAGAGTATTTAATTAGCAATATTCCGGTGTTGGTTTGAAGCGGATTAATCGCTCGTGCGAATAGTTATGGACATAAGAAGTTTATGGACTTTTACTATATTTGCACTTTATTATCCATGCGGCGGGAAACCTAGTTTCCCACCCACCTGAGCAGTTGGAAATAGTCACAGCCCACCTGTATGAATCAACCTATGACCTTTTGTTATAATGCGAAGAGGAATTCCTGTGTCCAATGAACAATAAGAATATAGGACCATTGTACTGTATTATGTGTAGGGTATAAAAGGACAAGCCGATCTGGGCCAGCTCTCTATTCTCTTCAACGGTTCTCATTGCTGATAATCGGGAGCTGGATATCCAGAGGCGCATGCGATTGTTTCCCTTGAGCGTAAGTTTTCTCCGCAATCATATTGTTTTTCTTGTTATTGTGAGCCATATCTCTCTCTCTCTTCTCTTTCTCTCTCGTTTCTCTTATATAGTTATCGTACTAATATTGTATTTCATGTGTAGTTATCTGGTTAGGTAGTCTATGTTATATTGGTAGTGTATGACTTGTATTGTATTATTCTTTTTGAACGTTCATTCATTTCCTTAAAAGGCGTTAGACCCTTAGACCGGTATTGTGTGTTCATTATATTGCAGTGGGTAATAGGAGCGTCTCTATCGCTCAAACAGCTTTAGTGTAAACCCGCTTACACAGTGTTGCATTCTCATCTTATCACTACACAAGGGTTTACTGCATAAATACATTGTTTATGGTATAGTTATAAAGGTTTAACATTGTGAGCGTCTGCACCGCTGGTGATCCCTCGTGGTCCCGAGCGTCCGCTACGCTAATAGCGAACCATTACGTTAGTCGGCAGCCAATAGCGTGCCTGCCTGTGATCTCTTGGCCGTGAGCGAACGTGACGCTTGAGCGTCTCGACTACGGCTAAGCGATTGCTACGCAACGTGCGTACCCTTACGGTATTCCATACGTCAATAGCGTACAGTGTTCTTAGACCTCTTAAAGGGTTTTAAGTAAGATAAATATTCTGCTTTAACATTACCTACACCTATTCATCAGCCTGCAAGCTGCCAGTGTTATCTCCAACTACACTGTGAACTTTAATGCTAGTCTCCTGCAACTGCTACCAGCCTTGCTATTTCCACCATCATCTCTGCTGGCTCCACAACCCAAGAACTATCGGTTCCCATACCGACACATCGATCCCCTGATCGATTGAACTCATTATACAAACTTTGCCATAGACTCTCAGCTTCCACGCTGCTCATTCTCATTTGCATCGTTACTGTTATTATTTCTGCTGCCATATTGTTTCAACTTATTGTTTAATAAAACCACTTTGCGCACATGCGCAGGAATCCAATCTGGCCTCCTCACTTCCTCCACATTACTACCACTGACCCACTAGCGCCCCCTCCGGGAACACAAACTAAACAGAACCTGACAGTAAGTCCAGGACCGATGGACTCGGATGGTGGTCAGAGTGTGGGGTCAGGGGCCTTACAAAATCTGGTCTCCCGCTTGGATGGTCAAGAGGCTGCGCAGCAGCAGATGTTCCAGTTCCTGCAAGGAATGTCCTCCCGGCTCGATACACTACAACAATCTCTGCCTAGTGTTCTCATTCCTTCAGTTCCAGTTACCCCCGCTCCTGCAAGTTCAGCGGGTTCTCCTTTACCGGCTGCATCAACTCCAGTGTCACGCTTGCACCTGCCCGTGCCTAGCAAATATGATGGCAGTCCCAAGTTATGTCGCGGGTTTCTGAATCAATGTGAAATCCAGTTTGAGTTGTTATCACACAATTTTCCCACGACAAGATCCAAGGTTGCTTATATTATATCACTGCTCTCTGGATCAGCCTTGAGTTGGGTGTCTCCTCTGTGGGAGCGTGCTGATCCCCTTATGAATAACTACACTGAATTTGTGTCAACCTTCAGACGCATCTTTGATGAACCAGGTCGCGCAACATCAGCTTCTGCAGATCTTATCCAACTCCGTCAAGGTACCCGTAGCATGGGTCAATACGTCATTCAGTTCCAGACGTTGGCTGCAGATATTCAATGGAATAACCAAGCGCTGGTAGCAGCCTTCTGGCATGGACTCTCTGACCGAATTAAAGATGAATTAGCCACCCGTGACATTCCTGAGCAATTATCAGATTTAATTTCTTTATGTATCAAGTTGGACTCTCGCATTCGCGAACGCAATAGTGAGCGTGCTCGTAGTGAGCCCCGCAAGCCGAGAATGGTACCTCCGACACAATTTCAGCCTCCACCTTCTGACGAGCCTATGCAAATTAATAGGTCCCGCTTAACCCCTGAGGAGCGGTCAAGAAGACTTCGAGAGAGACTGTGTCTTTATTGTGCGGCTACAGGTCACCAAATCAATTCTTGTACAGCGCGTTCGGGAAACGCCAGATCCTGACTTGTAAAGGAGGAGTCAAGTTGGGATCTTCTAGACAAGCTCCTTCAGATCAAGACCTTATCCTTCCTGTGACTTTAGCGACTAGGGCGGGACTCCCACTCCTGTGTGTATATTTTAAAGAACAATAAACATGAGATTTTAGGACAGAACTGGCCACCGAGAAATTAAAACAAACACAAAACAGAAGAGGTAGTTAGATATACATCACCTGTGTTAAGATTCTGGAAAATGAGGGCTGTGAGATTCCCAGTAGCCAGAAAGTGCAACACAGCCAGGAGTTTGTGCAGGCCTGAGACAGAGCGAGAGCGTGCTGTCTCAGGGTCTAGGCCCAGTTTGACAAGGTCATACAGACGGAAAATGTTGTTACAATTTAGACGGAACATCTGTATGACCTTATCATCGGACAATGCGTTCAAGTTTAAACGCCCCCTAAAAAAATTAGGCCTGCGCAGCCTCCGCGGAACCTGTACAACCTGCTGACCATGTTCAGTTTCTTGGCCCTGGGTACTTACAGGCTGATGTCTGAGTCTGAGGAATCCCACAGCACACAAAAGATCACTGGCCCACAGTCCTGCTGCCATTTCTGAGTGTAGGTGTATTGAAATGGGCCTAACATCCTTTTATAGGCATCCTAATTCAGGTGTGATTGATTTTTGAGTTGCAACACATGTAAACACGATTGAAAAAAGCAGGTCTATTTTTTTGCCGCTTTTTTTACCGATTCGCAAAAAAATACGACCGCAAATGAGCACTCAGAAACTAACACCCAAAAACGAATGAATAGTGAATTCCCGTATTGTATGAAATAACAGCCGCGTTTGACCGATGGTCTATTCATTCGTATTTCGGAACTTTGCAAATCAAACCATTACGAATAGTCCAAACACTGCCGAGATTGGTGCTTAGTGAATTCCCGGATTGGGACGTAGAAAAAAAAACACAGAACGGACAAACTCAAATTCTTAATAAATATTGGCCACGGAGAGTAAACAGTCCACTGGCGGAGAAGGTTTAGAAGAAACCCCTAGCTTGACTCCTCCGGAACAAGCTAGGACTGCCCGTTTCCCGGTCGAGACTTGCAAAACTTGAGAAAATGATCCGCGGCTCCACAGTAGAGGCAGAGTCTACCATCACGACGACGCTGACGTTCTTCTGGGGACAGCCGAGATCGATTAATCTGCATGGGTTCATCAGGACTTGGAATAACCGTTTGCTTACACGGAAGAGATTGGACCCTTGATCGATCTGACCGACTACGTTCGCCACCTCGTTCCTGCATGCGAAGATCCACCTTTACACAGAGCGAGATCAACTGTTCTAAAGAATCCGGCAAATCTCTAGTGACCAACTCGTCCTTTAGACGATCGGAGAGCCCGTTCCAAAAGGCAGCCCGAAGGGCATCATTATTCCAGCGCAGTTCTGAGGCTATGGTCTGAAAATTAATCACATACTGTCCCACTGAACGAGAGCCTTGTCGGACACGAAGCAAGTCTGCAGAGGCAGCAGTCGTCCTGCCGGGCTCATCAAAGATCCTCAGGAATGACGTAATGAAATTGGTGTAACTAAAAACCAATGGATCAGATCGCTCCCATAACGGAGACACCCAATTCAACGCTGAACCTTCGAGCAAAGAAATAATGTATGCCACCTTGGACCGATCAGTAGGGAAGTTATGTGAAAGAAGTTCAAAATGTACCTCGCACTTATTGAGAAAACCACGGCAATTCTTTGGATTCCCATTATAGCGAGAAGGAGTAGGGAGCTGAAGGCGTGACCTGGTTCCAGAGGAGGATGGAACATTACTAGAGACAACCACTGGAGCGGGTACTGGAGCTGGGGCCGGTACTACTGAAGCCAGAGAAGTCTGAATTTGATCCAACCGGCCAGATAATTCCTGGAGATAATGCATCACCTGACCCTGTGCTGCTTCCTGACTTTGTACTCGAGAAATCAAGTCCTGGATGGTACTTGCCTCTGGTCTCCGATCCCCCGGGTCCATGAGGCCTGAGTATACTGTCACTGACCTAGGTTGGGGGTGTTGTGAACTCGGGGGTTCTCCCGATGGTAGGGGAGAGGAACCACAGTTGGGTCGGAACAGGGATGGCTTGATATAGGTCTTCCTCATACAGGACTCTGACAGTAAAGCTTGGTGAAAATATTAAAGAACTTTATTGCAGGAAGGGAGCAACACAGTGTCACATAGCAGAGAAGGAACGTATGGGGGGAATGTCCAGGCCTATAGGAGAACTTGTAAGCAATGGTAAAGATTCCAGGAAAAGAAGTACTTGTGAGAGTTGGTACAAGATAATAGTGACTGAAGAACTTGTGAGTGATGTTTTTAAAAATACTGATGATTTGAAGAACTGGTGAACGGTGGTTAAAGACTCTGATGATTTGAAACACTTGAGAGCGGTGGTTAAAGACACTGATGATTTGTATGACTTGAGAGCGGTGACTAAAGATACTGATGATTTATAGAACTTGTGAGCGGTGATTAAAGACACGAATGATTTGTATGACTTGAGAACGGTGATTAAAGACACTGATGATTTGTGGAACTTGTGAGCAGTGGTTAAAGACACTGATGATTTGTATGACTTGAGAGCGGTGATTAAAGACACTGATGGTTTGTAGAACTTGAGAACGGTGGTTAAAGACACTGATGATTTGTATAACTTGAGAGCGGTGATTAAAGACACTGATGATTTGTAGAACTTGAGAGCGGTGGTTAAAGACACTGGTAACTTTCAAAACTTGGGAGCGGTGGTTAGCCCGCAGCCCACGCTGACTCCAAGAAGCACTGGTGACTGGATTGCAGAGGAACACACCAGACGCTGTATACGCTGGAACTGTGCAGTAACTGGCACCTGGAAGTGCCGGAGACACTGGGGTACGACTGCAGAGAGATTCGCCGGGAACAAGAGCACTGGCATCCACTTCAGGGGAAAAGAGGATACTCAGGCGCCGAGGCTCTGCCCGGCGTCTGCCTTTGAATCTCCCGCCTCCGCTGGATTGGCGGAACAGTCTGATGACGTCACCTGCTCCCCGCCCACGTGATGCCGGGTGTCATGGCGGTGCCCCTGCCCCGGGGAACAGCCGGGAGCCGCGCCAGCCAGATGCCAGAGCCCGTGGACCATCGAAGGTGGAGGCCGCAACACAGACCAGCAGGCACGCAGAGGTAAGCGCGGTACGGGGTTCCGACCTATTCATTAGTGCCCCATTTATTCCGACAAGTCGGGAAACCCGACTTGTCGGAATGCTCTCGGAATGCACACTGATCAGCGGCTTTTCGACAATTTTTCAAAAAAGTCGGATTGAGATGAGGAGACTAGTGGTGCTGCGGCGGCGGGGAGAGCAGAGATCGTCGGCCGGCGGGAGGAGCAGGCTGCGGGGGGACATGTCTGCGGCGGTGGGGGGGAGGCGTCTCCCGGCCAGGCACCTCTCTCCCTGCAGCGCCTCCCCCCGCCGCAGACATGTAACCCCGCTGCCAAGACCTCCCGCCGGCCGCCGATCAATGCTCCCCCCGCCGCCGCAGCACCTCTCTCCCTGCTGCCAGCTCCGCCTGCGACTCCACAAATGTCCCCCGCAGCCAGCCCCTCCCGCTCACGGCCGCCGCTCTCTGCTCCCCTCACCGTTGCTGTCGGTGCAGCGACCTGACAGGACGGCCAAATCCGACATTCGGATTTGGCCGTCCATTGAATAGGGGTTGTCGGATCCATTCCGACAACTGCATGTCGGAATGGATAAGACTTCTATTGAACATACCCCATAGTGGTGAGAGGTAAGGGATGGCTCTGGTATGCGGTGCACTGCTGCTAGTCTCCCCAGTGCTGGTACAGGAAGGAGACGTAGGAACTGTGTGTGGGATTAGTGTGTGGCTTCAGGATACTGGACATGTGGAAGAAATGTGAGCTGCCAGTAAGAGGCTGCCATTTAGTATGTCACTCTGCTGCCAGCAGGAACTTCTTGTGCCTGCTGCTACCCGCCTATGGGGCTCATTTATCAAATAAATATCTACGGCTATTGTGGCGGTCAGCCACAAATATGCTGGCGATGCTGCCAGATTTATCAAATTCCAGAATGCGATGCATTAGCGAGTTTGATTCAGCTACGCCTATCTGAATATGGCGGTAGTCCATTGTCGCCTATGGGCTACTTACTGCATTCTTAGCAGGTTGTGGACACATATTCTGTGTCATAAGTATATTTTTTATATTATGTAAATATTTTTTAGATTGTAAATTGCTGTTTAAATACATTTGTGCGGCACCGAGAACGGTGCCTCCCGCAGTGCATTGTAATCGGCCGTAAGCAGGGGGCGGGGCCAAGCAAAGTGCTGTAAAAGCCCATTGAAAAAAGTAATAGAAGCGGCACCTGCCCAAGTGCTGCAGAACAGCAGGGATGTGCTTTCAGCCTATCTGAAAGCACGCCCCTGTCACTGTGATTGGTCACTGGACAGCAGCTGCAGCACTGACAGTGACTGCATCCGGCTGTCACTGGCAGTGCTGTACGGGGCAAAGGACGTGCATAGCAGTGGCAGCGTCTGAGTGCGGCTCTCCCCTCTCCTTCGTCTTCCGCCAGCTCCGTCCTCCAAGGCAGCAGCATAACCAGGTCGGGGACATTCTCTCTCTCTCTGCGGCTCTCCCCTTTCCTTCATGTTCCGCCGGCTCCTTCCTCCCAGGCAGCAGCATAACCAAGTCGTGGACTTCCGCCGGCTCCTCCTCCCAGGCAGCAGCATAATCAGTTCTCTAACTCTCTCCCTCTCTCTTTTTCCCCTCCTGTGGATTAGAACGAAGTTTGTAAATATAATTTAAATTTTTCCAGGTACCCCTATTGGATTCTACATGGACAAGTGGACGTGATCGGCGTGGGATGTAGGTAAGTATGTGTGAGTGTGTAAGTGCGTTTTAATAAATTTTTACTTTCATGGTGTGTGTGTTGTGTTTTTGTTTGGGTATTTTTGTTGTTGTAGAACTACAGGTACCAGCGAGCCCGTTATTTCTCCGCATGCTGGTACTTGAGGTTCTCCAAGTAACAGCAAGCGGGGGAGGCTTGCTGGGCCTTGTAGTTCCACAACAACAAAAAACAATGTTCATTTGCTTGACACACTTATGGCTATCACGCATTTTTTTTAAAATGTTTTTAACCCATTCAGACCCTTTTCCATTAAGTTAATGGAAGCCCTGGACAGCAAAATTGCATTCATGTCCTCCTCCCACTCCCTTCACAGTCCCAAACACTAATCTTTATTTTCTATAAAAATGTACAATATATCACAAGTATGATGAGCAGGCAGGCAGAGGGCATTGGCGGCATCGGACTGAGATGCAAATTCGTGGCGGAGGGCTGGGTCAGTTGATGGTGGGAGTGTTTGTAAGCCATTGGCAGTGGCAGCGGGCATCTGCTCAGGGGCAGTAGCCGGCATTGGCTCGGGGTCATCGGCAGGATGTGGCGGACATAATGGCTGTAGTGCCTCACCAGCCACTGACCTCACCGCACGCCACTGAGGTGTAGCCATGCTGATCATGGCTACATCCGAGGTAAATGTGCACCCTTGGCATAGCTATGCGCGCCTGTGCCTAGCCATCCATGTGAATGGGACACACACTTCTTAGACGTCCAGACATACGCGGTGCAGATTACTGGACCAATCTTAGTATGAAATTATGTATTTTGGAATGCAGAGTAAATAATAATAAGAATAATTACAAAAAAATAATAATCATCATAAGTCGGAGAAGAAGAAGAAGAAGAAGAAGAAGAAGAAGAAGAAGAAGAAGAAGAAGAAGAAGAAGAAGAAAAAAAAAAAGTGGCAAAATTTGACTTAAAATAAAAATAGACATTTATTTTGCTTGAAGTTGTCTTTATTAATAAATTGTCTCAAAGGGTGAAGAAATGACACATATTTGGGGAGACAAATATATTAGGAGAGTTCACTTCAGAACCATGCATTGTTTATTCTACACAAGAGAGTACCAGGTGAGGCAGCCATGTTGGGTGCACTACATAGGTTACGCTGTGCGATAAGCAAAACATGGCAGTAAGGCATGAAAGGGTAAAATAAAAAGCAACTAACAGGACACCTAGTTCTGCAGCTTACACAGTAAGGAAAATGGTCTTACTCTATAATTGCTTTTAGATAATTTTCTCTTTTATAAAATTTTTAAAGTGAGCTGAGGTGAAAATGACAAAAGAGGGTCTAGTCACATTTTGAAATAACAATAAAAAAAACTATATCTGACCAAAAAAAAAAAAAAAAAGTATAATAATTCTACAACACTCCGAAGATGGTAAGCTCATATTGTGATTTGCATAAAATATTTATATGAATCCCACATAATCACTGTTACACACTGGTTCTCACTGAGCGGAGGTTGAGACAAGAGGGGTGTCATTCGGCTCCCCAGCTGATGAAAATATACAACAGGTAACAGTGTAGGATCACTGGAAGTATTGTGGGTCTCTGATAATCTCAGGTCTCTGAGGAGTTAAGTGAAAAACTACTGTCTCCCACTGTGATGCTCTAAGACATTGACAAGATGGTGCAGCACTTTTGTGCAGTATTTTGGGTCAGCAGCCATCTTGGTACAGGGAGTGAAGCCTCCCTGAAGGAACAGTATGGAATCTGCACAGTAGCGCTCTCCCCTTTCAACACTTTTTACATACAAATAGGATAATAATGATAAAACTCCCACATAGTCATCAAAATGGGATGTAGTCACCATCCTGGCGATCAGCATACTGGGCAAGGGGCCGAGGGCTACTCCCACTCGTGGATGTCCATGACACCCATTGAGTGTGAATAGAACCTGTGGCAAGCGCAGCAAGCCACCAAGCCCGCAATGTGGAGAACGCTGCGAGCCCGCAAGGAGCTTCGTTTCGCTTGCCCCCCTGCTGGCATTCTGGCAGCCAGAGATCCCGAAATTGGTATGCTGACCACCAGGATCCCGGCTGCCGGTCAACCATACCCAACGTACCTGAATGACTACTTGTGCCTGGTGTAGGATTTTTAAATGTGTGTAGTTTACTGTATACAAGCATTTAAAACCCTATAGGAACTGAGATTTAAGGTGTATTACATGTAGTTAAAAAAAAATTCTTTATTTTATGGCAGTAATTTCTAAACTGGGGGCCGTGACACCCTGGGGTGCCTCGGGAAAGGGGGGGGAGGTTAGGGGGACCTTGCATTAGTGCCATAGGTGGTCATTCCGAGTTGTTCGCTTGCTAGCAGTTTGTAGCAGTCGTGCAAACGCTAAACCGCCGCCCTCTGGGAGCGTATTTTTGCTTAGCAGAAGTGCAAACGAAAGGATCGCAGAGCAGCTACTAAAAAAAATTGTGCCGTTTCAGAGCTGCTCCAGACCTACTCAGCGCTTGCGATCACTTCAGACTATTCAGTTCTTGTTTTGACATCACGAACACGCCTTGCGTTCGCCCAGCCACGCCTGCGTTTTTACTGGCACGCCTGCATTTTTTCGAACACTCCCTGAAAACGGTCAGTTGACACCCACAAATGCCCTCTTCCTGTCAATCACTCTGCGGCCAGCAGTGCGACTGAAATACTTTGCTAGACCTAGTGTAAAACTGCATCGGCCGTTGTGAAAGTACGTCGCGCGTGCGCATTGCTCCGCATTGCTCCGCATACGCATGTGCAGAAGTACCACTTTTTTGCCTGATCGCTGCACAACATCTGAAAACAGCTAGCAAACAACTTGGAATGACCACCATAGTTCGGTGGTCCAGGACCAATTCAAATTATTTATACTTAATTCAATTGGTAAAACCAGTCCCTCACCACATAACTGAACCTAAGGATGACATATTAAAAACACAATTGACTTAATTTTATATTTTTTTCTGAAGTTCTCAATAAGAAACTTTGGCCTAGGGGTGCCGTGAAACTAATTCTGATACTCTAGTGCAGGGACATCACAGCAGCGGCCCACGGGCCGCATGCCTCCCCTACCGCATCCTTTTGCGGCCCACGGGCAGAGGTCCTTTAGCGGCCCGACCACCTTGCTTGCAGCGAGGGCAGGGGAGTGCAGCGCGTGCTTATCCTGCTCCTCAGTACGGCCTCAGCGGAGGTGTGGGTATCTTAAATCAGGCGCCAGTTTGTGAGCCACTCAGAGATCGTGGACAGGCAGCCAATCAGGAGCTGTGCCAGAGTCTTTGCTTTGTATGTGTGACGCCATCTTCCCGAAGAGATCACTGGGAAGATGGCGCCCCTTCCACTGGCTACAGCAAGGGCATACTGGGGAGGGGTAGCAAACTGGGGCCCCTACCGGGCCCCTCCAGCAGCCCCTCCACCAATGCACGTCTTTCGGCGTTTTTGAGGCATTTTTATAACAACATGGTGATGACACTGTAGCACAGAGATTTTCAACCTTTTACAACTCGCAGCACACTGAACAAGATTTAAATATTGCCAAGGCACACTCAAATGTAATGGTGATGCATGGTGCAGTTGCGTGTCCTAGGATGTCATGTCGCAGCTTCTCCATAGGTAACGCCTGAACAGGCACGGCGACAAAGGGGACACTTGTGCAGGGCCCCGAGGTTCAGGCGGGCCCCAAGTATTAAGGACAGAAATAATGGGGCCACAGTGCCAATATTGTTTTATAAAGTGTATGCTCCAGCTGCTTAATTTAAGCAGGAAAACAATTAACAGGCCACCTAAACCCTCCACACTCCTTTTACCCCATCCCTTTGTCCAGTCCCTGTGGTCCATATTGTATTGCCATCATTATGCATGTCGCTGCACTCGGGCTTTTCTGTATGTCCCTGCCACCACCACCACCACCGAAGAGCCGGATAGCCCAGTATGAAAACCACCTGCCGGGCTCACTGACAGGCTGAGTCAAAGGCTCTATTTTATTTAAAAGATCCCCTCTGCCAAGTTAAGGGAGGTTTGAGGGGGCCCCAGAAATATCAGTTTAGTGGGCCCCAAGATTTCTGTTGCTGGCCCTGACCCTAATCCTTACCCCTAAACTAACCCTAATGGCTGCAGTAAAAATCAATGTTTCTATGTATATAGTGTATTGCAAGAAATTATCTGTGAATCCAATGGTACCATAAGTGCGGTATATACTTGCACTTCTTTGCGGGGCGAGAACTTCTCCCCTAAGTGAATTCAGCCCTATGAATAGAGGTTATGTGATCCCTGTGCAGAAGTCACAGAAAGGGTTAATCTCTGCAGTTTGTCACACAAATTAAATTGTTGAATTTTTTCCAGAAGTGGAGCTGGGAGCTGTAACCCACAGACCAGCTGCAATAATTATGCTGGGTACACACTAGACCAGTGGTTCTCAAACTGTACCAGAGCCGGCCATAGGCATAGGCAAACTAGGCAATTGCCTAGGGCATTTGATATGCCTAGGGGCATCAGCAGCTTCTGCTGATTAAAATGATATGCGACATGCCTATATTCTGTGTGTAGCATTTCATATGCAGATACAGCCACAGTCTCACACAGTATATAGGCATGCTGCATATCATTTTAATCAGCAGATGCTGCTTGTGCATCCTAGCCACATAGCAATGCAAATTAGATGCATTTTCATAAAACAAATGTGCCCATCGTGAGCATTGAGGCAAGATTTAGGAGGACACATCTGTATCCAAGCAGAGGCAGAGGTCACAGTGTTAGTGGCAGTGTGAGTGCTGTGTGCATGTGAGTGGGTTGGTTGTGCAGTAGTGTTCGGAATATGTGTAAGGAGTATTATGTGTGTCATTTAAAACTGCATTAATAATGTGCAACATATGTGTAAGGGGCACTATGTGTGTCATTATGTGTATAAGGGCATTAATAATGTGCAGCATATGTGTAACAGGGTACTACTGTATGTGTGTCATTATGTGTATATGGGCACTAAAAATGTGCAGCAAATGTGTAGGGGGCACTATGTGTGTCATTATGTGTATAAGGGCATTAATAATGTGCAGCATATGTGTAAGGGACATTATGTGTAAAAGGGCATTAATAAAGGTTGTCATAATGTGTAAGATGCATTATGTTTATAAGGACATTAATAATGTATCTCATATGTGTAAGGGGCATTACTGTGTGGCATTATGTGTATAAGGTGCTCTACTATGTGGCATTGCATATAGAAAGGGCACTATTGTGTTGTCTAATGTGAATAAAGAGCAAGAGGGTGTGGTGTAATGTGAATAAGGAGCAATTCAGTGTGATGTAATGTGAATAAGGGGCTCTACTGTGAGCAGTAACGTTTATAAGGTAAAGTGATACTACTGTGGGATGTAATATGAATCATGGACACTATCGCATGATCAAATGTGAATAAAGTTGCAGTACTGTGTGGTGTAATTGGAATTGGGGGTACTATTGTGTGGCCATGCCCCTTGCCAGCAAAAACACACCCCTTTTTGGGCTGTGCACCAAATGTGTGAACTGTTCCTATTTAAAATATAGGGGGTACAAACACCAAAATAAGGACTGCTATGGATGAGGGGTGGTGGTGCTGGGAAAGAGGTACAAGGTAAGAGGTGGAACCAGCGGTGGTGCTAGGGGGCACCAGCCAAAATCTTGCCTAGGGCATCATATTGGTTAGGGCCGGCTCTGAACTGTACCCTGGGGTGCCTCAGGACACTTGCAGGGGTGCTTTGGATTGGTGGTCCAGGACCAATTCAAAATATTTATAGTTAGTGTTAGGCAAAACCAGTGCTGGTAGCTGGAAATCATAACATATGTACACAAACAGAAGCAAATCCTATCCCCACCACAGGGCCAGTGCTAGGGTGTTTGGCGCCTCACTGCGAACTATAAATTTGTGCCCTCGCTGCAATACTTCAAAAAGAAGGTATGGTATCACTAGGAAGGGGCATGGCCACACAATAGCAACCGAATTCAAAGTACGCCACACAGTAGCACAATCTTATTGTCATTACACCGCATGTAGTAATAATAATAATGCCCATAGTAGAAGTGCCCTTTATACATTTGCCCACCATATCAGTGCCGCTTATACACATAATAATGCCAACAGTAGCAGTGCTGCTTATATACTGTACATGCCCACGGTAGAAGTGCAACTTATACACATGCCCATGGTAGCAGTGCCACTTATACACATGGCCACGGTAGCAGTGCCACTTATACACATGCCCACGGAAGCAGTATCGCTTTATCTGTGCTACTTATATACATGCCCACGATAGCAGTTGCCACTTATAAACATGCCCACGATAGCAGTGCTGCTCACATACATGCCCACGGTAGCAGTGCCGCTTATATACATGCCCACAGTAGCAGTGCCCCTTATACTCATACCCACGGTATCTGTACCGCTTGTATACATGCCCACGGTAGCAGTGCCACTTATACGCATGCCCACGGTAGCAGTGCCACTTATACTCATGCCCACGGTATCTGTGCCACTTATGTACATGCCCACGGTAGCAGTGCCAATTATACACATGCCCATGCCACTTATACACATGCCCATGCTAGCAGTGCCACTTATACACATACCCATGGTATATGTTCTACTTATATACATGGCCACGGTAGCAGTGCCACTTATACACATGCCCACGGTAGCAGTGTCACTTGTACACAGACCCACTGTATCTGTTCTGCTTATATACATGCCCACGGTGGCAGTGCCACTTATACACATGCCCACGGTAGCAGTGCCACTTTTACACATACCCACGGTATCTGTGCCACTTATATACATGCCCACGGTAGCAGTGCCACTTATACACATGCCCACGGGAGCATTGCCACTTATACACATGCCCACTGTAGCAGTGTCATGTTATCTGTGCTGCTTATATACATGCCCACGATAGCAGTGCTGCTCACATTCATGCCCACGGTAGCAGTGCCACTTATACTCATACCCACGGTATCTGTGCTGCTTATATACATGCCCTAGCAGTGCCACTTTTACACATACCCACAGTAATAGTGCCACTTATGTACATGCCCACGTTAGCAGTGCCAGTTATACACATTCAAACGGTAGCAATGCCACATATACTCATACCCACGAAATCTGTGTCACTTATGCACATGCCCACAGTAGCAGTGCCACTTATATGCATGCCCACAGTAGCAGTGCCACTTATACTCATACCCACGGGATCTGTTCTGCTTATATACATGCCCACGGTAGCAGTGCCACTAATACACATAACCACGGTATCAGTGCCGCTTATATACATGGCCACGGTAGCAGTGCCACTTATACATATGCCCACGTTAGCAGTGCCACTTATACATATGCCCACGTTAGCAGTGCCACTTATACACATCCCCACGGTATCTGTGCCGCTTATTTACATGCCCACATTAGCAGTGCCACTTATACACATGCCCGCGGTAGCAGTGCCACTTGTACAAATGCCCACGGTAGCAGTGTCACTTTATCTGTGCTGCTTATAGACATGCCCACGATAGCAGTGCCACTTATATACATGCCCACAATAGCATTGTTGCTCACATACATGCCCACGGTAGCAGGGCCACATATATACGTGCCCACGGTAGCAGTGCCGCTTATATACATGCCCACGGTAGCAGTGCCGCTTATATACATGCCCACTGTAGCATTGCCACTTATACTCATACCCACGGTATCTGTGCCGCTTACATACATGCCCACGGTAGAAGTGCCACTTATACACATACCTACGGTAGTAGTGCCACTTATGTACATGCCCACGGTAGCAGTGCCACTTATACACATGCCCACGGTAGCAATGCCTCTTATACTCATACCCAAGGTATCTGTGCCGCTTATGTACATGCCCACGGTAGCATGCCACTTATACACATGCCCACGGTAGCAGTGCCACTTATACAAATACCCACGGTATCTGTTCTGCTTATATACATGCCCACGGTAGCAGTGCCACTTATACCCATGCCCATGGTAGCAGTGGTACTTATACACATACCGACGGATTCAGTTCTGCTTATATACATTGCCACGGTAGCAGTGACACTTATAAACATGCCCACGGTAGCAGTGCCACTTATGCACATACCCACGGATTCAGTTCTGCTTATATACATTGCCACGGTAGCAGTGCCACTTATATACATGCCCACGGTAGCAGTGCCGCTTAAAAAAATATTCAGACCAAATTGTAAGCATATACTTGCAACAGAAGGATTCATAATTTTTTTTATACAGAACAAGATTTTCATGGAGTTAAACTCACTGTTGTGTTGGGCTGCCCTGAACACAGAAAAGTGCATCAGCATGTAGAGGGGGAAGGGCTCAAAAACCTGAGTGCAGGGAGAACTGTTCCTTGCTTAAATCACCAGCAGCAGGAACAGAAACTGAAACCAGACAGCCCCTGCGGACAGGAGTTTCAGACTGTTATGTAACCCCTACTGCCACTGCGTGCTCTACTCTACTGGGAGGGAGGATCGGAGATCAGTGGGTGGTCTGGACTGCAGCTTAATTCTGCCGCTGAAGCGCTACCTGTCACACAGCCCAGCGCCTCCCTGCTTTGCAGACTCTGCTGAGCAGGTAGCGCCGGCTTTGCCCTACCATATAACTGAAACTAAGGATGACAGAGAGTGAGAGAGAGAGAGAGAAATATACTATTTTTTTTAAAGCTCCCCTCTGCCAAGTTAAGGGGGGTTGAGGGGGCCCCAGAGATATCAGTGTACTGGGCCCCAAGATTTCTGTTTCTGGCCCTGCGCCTGAGCCACATCTGAGAAAGCCAGAAGAGCCCAACAATGCCCGGGCCCAAAATTAGAACTGGCTCTGCAACCACTAAACCCACCAGTATTGATCATTCCAAGGCCTCAGTAGCGGCAAAACACTGATGGGCCTGGCTCTGCTTCTATGACGGCACACCTGGAGACTGCTCCACAGCACAGTGGTTAAAAAACACTGCTGTAGCATATGCAGAATCAGACCAATCAGATTACGTTTGTGCTTTTCACAGATTTTTTTCATTGTTTTGTCCTTATATGAGGTTATCACTGAAACACTGTAACAGTAAAAAACAACATAACAACAGTGGAAATTGGGTTCATACAAAGCCTTACATAGCCAAAGATAAATAGGGAAACCCTACAATAAAAATCTATACGTATAACAAAACGGTAATAGGCCCTACACACTACGCGATAACACTGAAAGATATGAACGAGATATCATTCATATCTTTCAGTGTGTAGGCACCAATGATGAACGATGCGCGACCCCCACGCTCATTGATCATTGGTGCTGGCTCGTTTATACATGCATGCCAATAAGGGGCAGACTAGATGGGCCAAGTGGTTCTTATCTGCCGTCAAATTCTATGTTTCTATGTTTCTATGTAATATGTATCTTTAAAATAAGTCACCACATAAATACACTGATGGCCTTCATTTAAAACATCATGATGCACAGACGTACCTTACTTACATAACAACATGTAGCTGTAATCCCATAGCAGTTTATTTTTTCCTTACAGATCCCAATTTCCATATATTGTAAGGAAGGAAATGGACTTGCTTACTCTAAAACGGATGTTTTATTAAAACATTAAAAATCCACCAAAATGCTGGAATGATTGCATTAATGGCCTGTGTGATGGAATAACGGCCGTTTACATACAAAACAAAGCCACCATATGTAAAAACCAGCAGTGGTGAATGGACATACATAAAATATAGAGGCAGAGAGCTTTTTCTATTTTTTATGTTCATTTACCACTGCTGGTTTTTACATATGGTGGCCTTGATAAGTCTAAAGTACCCAGGGCCGGATTAAGCCTTAGGGGTGCCCGGTGCACTTAAGACATGGGGGCCCCGGTGGAAGGTGGGGGATTTATATTAGATTGTGCATACCTCCCAACATGTCCCATTTCAGGAGGGACAAAATGCTCTCTACCTTGACTTCCTCTTAATATATGATTGGTGTCACCTGTGTTGAACCATTTAATTGATAAGAAAGGTAGTTCAACACAGATGTTTGCAATCATAAATTAAGAAGGAAGTCCAGGTAGAGAGCATTGTGTCCCTCCTGGAATGGGTCATGGTGGGAGGTATAGATCGTGTACTGTATATTAAATGTCACGATTCAGGTAATTCCTTATCAGTATTTACCTTCCAAATGCCTCCTGAGACTGTCCCAGCATTACAAGCCTGGATTCCATCTGCACTGTCTGTGTGCAGCACGCTGCATCTCATTGTCTCAAATCTCTTTACTGTGATTCTGGCAGCTTCATGGTTAAAGCTCACATAAACAATCTTTCCCTCCAAAAGCTAACATGGGCGCAGCCATGTTTTCCTAGTCACATGTTACCTTTCAGCCTATCAGCTGCACTCTGGTCTCTGCCTAATTATCCGATCAGCTGCACTCTAGACTCTGCTTAATCAGCCAGCCAATCCCTGCTTCCCAGCAGGTATAAATATCCTGTTCCTGGGGTGGAAAGATGTCAGTGCTTCAATTGTCTTCAGTGATTCCAGTGTGCAGTCCTCCCATGGACTTTTTCTGCAGTACAGCCTGACTCTGCAGTGTCTCATTATTGCACCCTGTGACTGGCAGTTACCCGACACCGGCTTCCAGCTTCCAGTGGTGCTCTGCCCTGCCAGTAACCATCGGTGTTCTGCCTTCGATTTCCAGTAACCATCGGTGTCCCGCCATCGATCCCTAGTCACCATCGGTGTTCCGTCATCGATCCCTAGTCACCATCAGTGTTCCATCATCGATCCCTAGTCACCATCGGTGTTCCGCCATCGATCCCTAGTCACCATCGGTGTTCTGCCATCGATCCCTAGTCACCATCGGTGTTCTGCCATCGATCCCTAGTCACCATCGGTGTCCTATCATCAGTATTCCTCTGAACTGTGTTTAATAAACTCTTTTTATACTTTTTACAAAGTTGTCTTGGTCAAGCCATCGGGCATTTGTTCTAAAGGTTCCCTGCATGTCTAAGAACCCTGTACTGCCTCCCAGGTACACATATACCTCAGCCCATACAACTGAGGCTTTCCCCTGGTCAGCACCAGCCTTCAGTTGTGACATTAAATGGAAACCAATAGTGTATATTAGTTTTAAACTAATAGTTTAATAATGCTTGGGTATTGTTTATACAGTAGCTCCACCTAATTGAAAGGCAACTATTTTATAAAATGTTCTTGCAGTGGAACAAAGACAACTTAAACAACCTTAAAATACACATTGAAAAATAAAATAATTTATCTTGTCACATGCAGCCTCTGTACTACTTACACACTGGGACAGGACTCAGGAGGACTCTGTGTGTCTCTCTATCTCTAAACCAAAATGGTTTAGTTGCGTAACAATTTACACAGGACTCAGACACCCAGGCGGGGAGGAGCAGAGCTGGGATCCCTGTATCACTTACAGCTCTCTCCGCCCTCCTATCTCTCCTCTGGTCAGAAAGCTCCAACTGTAGCTCATAAAACATGATGTTCCTGTGTCTCTGCCTGCACTGCATATTGTCCTGCTTGCATTCTGGCTCTCTCATTAAGAGGGAAAGATAGTGATATCAGTGTGCTTTGGCCGGGGGGCCCCTGACACAGGGGGGCTTGGTGTACAGTATGCCCTGCATCCCCCCCTTAATCTGGCTATGCCGGTAGGGGCCCCAGTTTACTACCCCTCCCCAGTATGCCCTTGCTGTAGCCAGTGGAAGGGGTGCTATCTTCCCAGTGATCTCTTCGGGAAGATGGCGTCGCACATACAAAGCAAAGACTCTGGCACAGCTCCTGATTGGCTGCCGGTCCACGATCTCTGATACCCGCACCTCCACTGGAGGCCGGACTGAGGAGCAGGATAAGCACGCGCTGCACTCCCCTGCCCTCGCTGCAAGCAAGGTGGTCGGGCCGCTAAAGGACCCCTGCCTGTGGGCCACAAAAGGATGTGGTAGGGGAGGCATGCGGCCCACGGGCCGCTGCTGTGATGCCCCTGCACTAGAGTATCAGAATTAGTTTCACGGCACCCCTAGGCAAAAGTTTCTTATTGAGAAATTCAGAAAAAAATATAAAATGAAGTCAATTGTGTTTATAATATGTCATCCTTAGGTTCAGTTATGTGGTGAGGGACTGGTTTTACCAAATTAATTAAGTATAAATAATTTGAATTGGTCCTGGACAACCAAACTATGGCACTACTGCAAGGTCCCCCTAACCTCCCCCCCCCCCCCCCATTTCCCGAGGCACCCCAGGATGTCACGGCCCCCAGTTTGGAAACTACTGCCATAAAATAAACCTTTTTTTTTTTTATAAGGTTTTAAATGCTTGTATACAGTAAACTACACATATTTAAAAATCCTACACCAGGCACAAGTAGTCATTCAGGTGCGTTGGGTATGGTTGACCGGCAGCCAGGATCCTGGTGGTCAGCATACCAATGTCGGGATCTCTGGCTGCCAGAATGCCAGCAGGGGGGCAAGCGAAATGAAGCTCCTTGCGGGCTCGCAGCGTTCTCCACATTGCGGGCTTGGTGGCTTGCTGCGCTCGCCACATGTTCTATTCCCACTCAATGGGTGTCATGGACACCCACGAGTGGGATTAGCCCTCGGCCCCTTGCCGGCATTTTGGTGGCCGGGATCCCGGCGGCAGTATGCTGACCGCCGGGATGGTGACTACATCCCATTTAGATGACTATGTGGGAGTTTTATCATTATTATCCTATTTGTATGTAAAAAGTGTTGAAAGGGGAGAGCGCTACTGTGCAGATTCCATACTGGTCCTTCAGGGAGGCTTCACTCCCTGTACCAAGATGGCTGCCGACCCAAAATACTGCACAAAAGTGCTGCACCATCTTGTCAATGTCTTAGAGCATCACAGTGGGAGACAGTAGTTTTTCCCTTAACTCCTCAGAGACCTGAGATTATCAGAGATCCGCAACACTTCCAGTGATCCTGCACTGCTACCTGTTGTATACTTTCATCAGCTGGGGAGCCGAATGACACCCCTCTTGTCTCAACCTCCGCTCAGTGAGAACCAGTGTGTAACAGTGATTATGTGGGATTCATATAAATATTTTATGCAAGTCACAATATGAGCTTACCATCTTCGGGGTGTTGGAGAATTATTATACTTTTTTTTTTTTTGGTCAGATATAGTTTTTATTATTATTATTATTATTATTATTATTATTATTATTATTTAAAAATGTGACTGGACCCTCTTTTGTCATTTTCACCTCAGCTCACTTTAAAATTTTTATAAAAGAGAAAATTATCTAAAAGCAATTATAGAGTAAGACCATTTTCCTTACTGTGTAAGCTGCAGAACTAGGTGTCCTGTTAGTTGCTTTTTCCATCAATGATTTTTATTGAAAACAAGTTTTCTTTTTGCAAGGAGAAGGGGTACAGAAAAGAAAAAAGGAAGGGGCGGGGGGGGGGGGGGGGGGGTACATAGAACCAAGGGAACAGGATGTAAACATGCAAATACCAAAATTGTCAGAAAGTCAAACATAACAATCCAATATAGATACAATAGAAAAAATACAAAGTCATCTTGGAAAAAGATACAGATAAACACGGGCCAAACATGAAAACATATCAATAAACAGATAATTAATAAAAGACATAGGGCTAGTAAGATAAGGCCAGTGCACAGGGCAGAAGTATAAGCCGAGTCAGTTAGGGAGAAGGTGAAACACCGCCTCCAGCAGTGACGTAGTCATGCCATGCCCTCCATTTCACCATTGGGGAGGAGGTGTTAAATATAGTCTATTAAAGAGTTTGATATGCATCTCTGTGTGATTCAAGCACTTGGACATTCGGTAAGAAGAAATAAAAATTTGTTCCCATTGGGCTTCAGATAGGGGAAGATCCAAGTCTTGTTCCCATTTCAGCGCGCATTGGACTTTGTAGTAATAAGCAAGCTGACAAGCGTCCTATACCAAAACGAGATGTCCCCTCTGGAATCACACAGAGATACACGCGTTAAGACAACCTGGGATAACGGGTTCGAGGGAGCCACCTGTCTAGGCAAACCTTTGTACCAGTGGTGAATTTGAAAATAATGCAATAATTCTCCACTGGGGAGATTATATCGAGACTGGAGTTGAGAAAATGATAGCATTACATTACCATCCAGAAGGTCCCCCAAGACAGTCAAACCACAAACAAACCAGGTAGAGAGATTTAAATTAGGGATTCATTTAGCTATGGCTCGTAGTGAGATAGTAGAATAAGGAAATTGATGTCCAGGCAGGCGAGTCACCAATTTATCCCAGATTTGTAAAGATGTTCTAGTGGCGGGGAGGAGGGCCAATAAGCGGGGTCTACAGTTTGGGTGAATCTTAAAAAGGTCTTCTAAGGGAAGGTCCAAACTCCCAGTACGTTCAAGAGATACCCATTCCACTGCAGGCGCCCCACACAAACAGTATTTTAGCTGGGCCAGCACACATGCCTCCTGGTAAAGAACCAGGTCGGGAATATCTACCCTTTCTGCGAGGGAGAATCATTTTGGACCGAGCTAATCGGGGTGGCCGTGCCTTCCAGACATAGTGTAGCATTATAGCACGACACCTTTCAAGGTACGTTTTAGGGAAAAGAAAAGGTATGGTTCGGTATAAGTACATGAGTTTAGGTAAGAGAGTCATTTTAAAGGCTGCTAGGCGGCCAATCCACGAAATATCATAAGATAACCAGGACTTAGTCAGGTCTAAAAAACTATTAATGAGTGGAGGTAAGTTAACATCAAAAACAGAGGCCGTAGAAGGTGGGATTTGGATCCCCAAATACTGAATTGAAGCTGAACGCCAGTTATAATAAGAATTTACTCACCGGTAATTCTATTTCTCGTAGTCCGTAGTGGATGCTGGGTACTCCGTAAGGACCATGGGGTATAGACGGGCTCCGCAGGAGACTGGGCACTCTTAAAAGAAAGATTAGGTACTATATCTGGTGTGCACTGGCTCCTCCCTCTATGCCCCTCCTCCAGACCTCAGTTAGGGAAACTGTGCCCGGAAGAGCTGACATTACTAGGAAAGGATTTGGAATCCAGGGTAAGACTCATACCAGCCACACCAATCACACCGTACAACTCGTGATAACTATACCCAGTTAACAGTATGAACAATAACTGAGCCTCTCTCAACAGATGGCTCATACAATAACCCTTTAACTAAGCAATAACTATATACATGTATTGCAGAGAATTCGCACTTGGGACGGGCTCCCAGCATCCACTACGGACTACGAGAAATAGAATTACCGGTGAGTAAATTCTTATTTTCTCTGACGTCCTAGTGGATGCTGGGTACTCCGTAAGGACCATGGGGATTATACCAAAGCTCCCAAACGGGCGGGAGAGTGCGGATGACTCTGCAGCACCGAATGAGCAAACTCAAGGTCCTCCTCAGCCAGGGTATCAAACTTGTAGAATTTTACAAAAGTGTTTGAACCCGACCAAGTAGCAGCTCGGCAAAGTTGTAAAGCCGAGACCCCTCGGGCAGCCGCCCAAGAAGAGCCCACCTTCCTCGTGGAATGGGCTTTTACTGATTTAGGATGCGGCAGTCCAGCCGCAGAATGTGCAAGCTGAATCGTGCTACAGATCCAGCGAGCAATAGTCTGCTTTGAAGCAGGAGCACCCAGCTTGTTGGGTGCATGCAGGATAAATAGCGAGTCAATTTTTCTGACTCTAGCCGTCCTGGAAACATAAAGTTTCAGGGCCCGGACTATGTCCAGCAACTTGGAATCCTCCAAGTCCCTAGTAGCCGCAGGCACCACAATAGGTTGGTTCAAATAAAACGATGATACCACCTTAGGGAGAAATTGGGGACGAGTCCTCCATTCTGCCCTTTCCATATGGAAGATCAGATATGGGCTTTTACATGACAAAGCCGCCAATTCTGACACACGCCTAGTCCAAGCTAAGGCCAAAAGCATGACCACTTTCCACGTGAGATATTTTAGCTCCACGGTCTTAAGTGGCCCAAACCAGTGGGATTTTAGGAATCCAACACACGTTAAGATCCCAAGGTGCCACTGGAGGCACAAAAGGGGCTGAATATGCAGCACCCCTGTAACAACGTCCGAACTTCAGGCAGTGAAGCCAGTTCTTTTTGAGAGAAAAAGGGATAGGGCCGAAATCTTGGCCTTTATGGATCCTAATTTTAGGCCCATAGTCACTCCTGACTGTAGGAAGTGCAGGAATCGACCCCCCTGGAATTCCTCTGTAGGGCCTTCCCGGCGACACACCAAGCAACCTATTTTCGCCATATACAGTGAAAAAGTCTTGCTGTCACGTCTTTCCTAGCCTTTATCAGTGTAGGAATAACTGCATCCGGAATGCCCTTTTCCGCTAGGATCCGGCGTTCAACCGCCATGCCGTCCAACGCAGCCGCGGTAAGTCTTGGATCAGACAGGGTCCCTGTTGCAACATGTCCTGACTGAGAGGCAGAGGCCATGGGTCCTCTGAGAGCATTTCTTGCAGTTCCGGGTACCGAGTCCTTCTTGGCCAATCCGGAGCAAAGAATATTGTTCACACTCCTCCGTTTATTACAATTCTCAGCCCTTGGGTCTGAGAGGAAGAGGAGGGAATATATAGACCGACTGGAACACCCACGGTGTTACTAGTGCGACCACAGCTATCGCCTGAGAGTCCCTTGACCCAGCGTAAAACCTTTTTTATCTTTTTATTGAGGTGGGACGCCATGTAGTCCACCTGAGGCAGTTTCCATCAATTTGCAAAACTGCGTGAAGACTTCCTGATGAAGTCACCACTTTCCCGGGTGGAGGTCGTGTCCACTCCCGGAATGAACACTGCTGACAGTGCGCTTACTTGATTCTCCGCCCAGCGCAGAATTCTGGTGGCTTCTACCCTCGCCACCCTGCTCCTTGTGCCGCCCTGGCGGTTTACATGAGCCCCTGCGGTCTGACTGTATCAGAACTGGTTGGTCGCGAAGCAGGAACTCCGCTTGACTTAGGGCGTTGTATATGGCCCTTAGTTCCAGGATATTGATGTGAAGGCAAGTCTGTTGGCTTGACCACAAACCTTGGAATTTTCTTACCTGTGTAACTGCCCCCCACCCTCGGAGGCTTGCATCCGTGGTCACCAGGACCCAGTCCTGAATGCCGAATCTGCGGCCCTCGAGAAGGTGAGCACTCCGCAGCCACCACAGGAGAGACACCCTGGCCCTGGGGGATAGGGTGATTAACCGATACATCTGAAGATGTGATCCGGACCACTTGTCCAGTAAGTTCCATTGTCCTTGCATGGAACCAGCCGAAGGGGATGGCCTCGTATGATGCCATCATCCTTCCCAGGACTCGAGTGCAGTGATGCACTGACACCTGTTTTGGTTTTCAATAGATTCCTGAAAAGTGTCATGAGCTCCTGAGCTCTCTCTATCGGGAGATAAACCCTCTTCTGGTCTGTGTCTAGGATCATGACTAGGCGAGGCAGATGAGCTGTAGGAACCAACTGCGACTTCGGAATATATAGAATCCAGTCGTATTGCCGTTTCACTTCCAGAGAAGGTGATACGCTGTCCAGCAACTGCTCTCTTGATCTCGCTTTTATGAGGAGATCATCCAAGTATGTGATAATAGTGACACCTTGCTTCCGCAGGAGCACCATCATATCCGCCATTACCTTGGTGAAATTGGTAATGACAATCCCGTACCGCAATTCTGAGGTACCCTGATGAGGTGGATAAATGGGGACACGAAGGTATGCATCCCTTATGTCCCGATTCATTTCAGGCTTGCAATGACCGCTCTTAGCGATTCCATCTTGAACCTGAACCTTTTCAGGTATATGTTCAGGGATTTTAATTCAATATGGGTCTAACCGAACCGTCTGGTTTCGGGATTATAACATGGTCGAATAATAACACCCTCTTGTTGAAGGAGGGGACCCTTGACCACCACCTGTTGAAGATACAATTTACGAATTGCAGTTAACACTGGCTCCCTCTCTTGGGGGGAAGCCCGCCGGGTCCTCGGTGAGGGGGCATCTTCTCACAGTCCAGCCTGTATCCCTGCGATACAATTTCTATTGTCCAGGGATCTAACAGGGAGTGAACCCACTTGTGGCTGAACTTACGAAGGCGTGTCCCCACCGGGCCTAGCTCCGCCTGTGGAGCCCCAGCGACATGCGGTGGATTTTTGTAGAGGCCGGGGAGGACTTCTGTTCCTGGGGACTAGCTGTGTTGTACAGCTTCTTTCCTCTGCCCCCGGCTCTGACAAGAAAGGACGCACCTCAGACTTTCTTGTTTCTTTATTCGAAAAGCTGCATTTAATAATGTCGTGCTTTCCTAGGCTGTGCAGGAATATAAGGCAAAATATCAGAATTACCAGCTATAGCTGTGGAGACCAGGCCCGAGAACCTTTCTCCACACAATCCTCAGCCTTCCATATGCCTCTTAAGTCGGCATCATCTGTCCAATGTATATTCTACAGGACACGTCAAGCAGAAATCGACATAGCTTTTGTCTCTAGGTCCCAGTATACTCATGTCCCTTTGGGCATGCTTTATAATTATATATCTATCACTTAAGACAGCATCTTAAAATATTTATATGCATACTAGGGTCTCAATCTCTGCTGATAAGGTACCTGTCCACGCTGCCACAGCGCTATAAACCCATGCCGACACAATTGCCGGTCTGGGTAGTATACTAGAATGTGCACACTATCTGCAGGATCCCTGAGAATAGCTAGTGCAAACAGGACACCCAAGGGGAAGATTCTCAACACATCCTGGCCCTAGTGGGGAAAGGATACAGCCTGAGAATTCTCTTGTGGGAAGCTGCCGTCTCTTGTCTGGAGATTCCCACTCTTTTTCCTCATGAGAGGAGGGAAATTTACCTCAGCATTCTTCCCCTTAACATGTGTACTCTCGTGTCAGGGACAGATGAGTCATCAGTGATATGCAAATCATCTTTTATTCCAATAATCATATATTGAATATCTTTTAGCCCTCTTGGCTGTAACTTTGCATTATCGTAGTCGACAGTGGAGTTAAACTCCGTGTCGATAATAAGAATTTACTCACCGGTAATTCTGTTTCTCGTAGTCCGTAGTGGATGCTGGGAACTCCCTAAGGACCATGGGGAATAGCGGGCTCCGAAGGAGGCTGGGCACTCTAGAAAGATCTTAGACTACCTGGTGTGCACTGGCTCCTCCCACTATGACCCTCCTCCAAGCCTCAGTTAGGTACTGTGCCCGGACGAGCGTACACAATAAGGAAGGATTTTGAATCCCGGGTAAGACTCATACCAGCCACACCAATCACACCGTACAACTCGTGATATGAAACACAGTTAACAGTATGAAACAATAGAGCCTCTCAACAGATGGCTCAACAATAACCCGATTTAGTTAACAATAACTATGTACAAGTAATGCAGATAAACCGCACTTGGGATGGGCGCCCAGCATCCACTACGGACTACGAGAAACAGAATTACCGGTGAGTAAATTCTTATTTTCTCTAACGTCCTAGTGGATGCTGGGAACTCCGTAAGGACCATGGGGATTATACCAAAGCTCCCAAACGGGCGGGAGAGTGCGGATGACTCTGCAGCACCGAATGAGAGAACTCCAGGTCCTCCTCAGCCAGGGTATCAAATTTGTAGAATTTTGCAAACGTGTTTGCCCCTGACCAAGTAGCTGCTCGGCAAAGTTGTAAAGCCGAGACCCCTCGGGCAGCCGCCCAAGATGAGCCCACCTTCCTTGTGGAATGGGCATTGACAGATTTTGGCTGTGGCAGGCCTGCCACAGTATGTGCAAGCTGAATTGTACTACAAATCCAACGAGCAATAGTCTGCTTAGAAGCAGGAGCACCCAGCTTGTTGGGTGCATACAGGATAAACAGCGAGTCAGATTTTCTGACTCCAGCCGTCCTGGAAACATATATTTTCAGGGCCCTGACAACGTCTAGCAACTTGGAGTCCTCCAAATCCTTAGTAGCCGCAGGCACCACAATAGGCTGGTTCAGGTGAAACGCTGACACCACCTTAGGGAGAAACTGGGGACGAGTCCTCAATTCTGCCCTATCCATATGGAAAATCAGATAAGGGCTTTTACATGATAAAGCCGCCAACTCTGACACTCGCCTGGCTGAAGCCAAGGCCAACAACATGACCACTTTCCACGTGAGATATTTCAGATCCACGGTTTTTAGTGGCTCAAACCAATGTGATTTTAAGAAACTCAACATCACGTTGAGATCCCAAGGTGCCACAGGAGGCACAAATGGGGGCTGAATATGCAGCACTCCTTTCACAAATGTCTGAACTTCAGGTACTGAAGCTAGTTCTTTTTGAAAGAAAATCGACAGAGCCGAGATCTGTACCTTAATGGAGCCCAGTTTTAGGCCCATATTCACTCCTGCTTGCAGGAAATGCAGAAATCGACCTAGTTGAAATTCCTCTGTTGGGGCCTTTTTGGCCTCGCACCATGCAACATATTTCCGCCATATGCGGTGATAATGCTTTGCCGTAACATCTTTCCTGGCTTTAATAAGCGTAGGAATGACTTCCTCCGGAATGCCCTTTTCCTTCAGGATCCGGCGTTCAACCGCCATGCCGTCAAACGCAGCCGCGGTAAGTCTTGGAACAGACAGGGGCCCTGCTGCAGCAGGTCCTGTCTGAGCGGCAGAGACCACGGGTCCTCTGAGATCATCTCTTGAAGTTCCGGGTACCACGCTCTTCTCGGCCAATCCGGAACCACGAGAATTGTGTTTACTCCTCGCTTTCTTATTATTCTCAATACCTTTGGTATGAGAGGTAGAGGAGGGAACACATAAACTGACCGGTACACCCACGGTGTCACTAGAGCGTCCACAGCTATCGCCTGAGGGTCTCTTGACCTGGCGCAATACTTCTCTAGTTTTTTGTTTAGGCGGGACGCCATCATGTCCACCTGTGGACGACCCCATTGATTTACAATCATTTGGAAGACTTCTGGATGAAGTCCCCACTCTCCCGGGTGGAGGTCGTGCCTGCTGAGAAAGTCTGCTTCCCAGTTGTCCACTCCCGGGATGAACACTGCTGACAGTGCTAGTACATGATTCTCCGCCCATCGGAGAATTTTTGTGGCTTCTGCCATCGCCGTCCTGCTTCTTGTGCCGCCCTGTCGATTCACATGGGCGACTGCCGTGATGTTGTCTGACTGGATCAGCACCGGCTGGTGTAGGAGCAGGGATTTTGCTTGACTTAGGGCATTGTAAATGGCCCTTAGTTCCAGAATATTTATGTGAAGGGCAGTCTCCTGACTTGACCATAGTCCTTGGAAATTTCTTCCCTTTGTGACTGCCCCCCAGCCTCGTAGGCTGGCATCCGTGGTCACCAGGACCCAGTCCTGTATGCCGAATCTGCGGCCCTCCAGAAGATGAGCACTGTGCAGCCACCACAGAAGAGACACCCTGGTTCGTGGAGACAGGGTTATTAAACGATGCATCTGAAGATGCGATCCGGACCACTTGTCCAACAGGTCCCACTGAAAAATCCTGGCATGGAACCTGCCGAATGGAATTGCTTCGTAAGAAGCTACCATCTTTCCCAGGACCCGCGTGCAGTGATGCACCGATACCTGTTTTGGTTTTAGGAGGTCTCTGACTAGAGAAGACAACTCCCTGGCTTTCTCCTCCGGGAGAAACACTTTTTTCTGGGCCGTGTCCAGAATCATTCCCAGGAACATTAGACGTGTCGTGGGGACCAGCTGTGACTTTGGGATATTCAGAATCCAGCCGTGCTGGCTCAGCACTTCCTGAGATAGTGCTACTCCCACTAACAACTGTTCCTTGGATCGTGCCTTTATTAGGAGATCGTCCAAGTATGGGATAATTAAAACTCCCTTTTTTCGAAGGAGTATCATCATTTCCGCCATAACCTTGGTAAATACCCTTGGTGCCGTGGAGAGTCCAAACGGCAGCGTCTGGAATTGGTAATGGCAGTCCTGTACCACAAATCTGAGGTACTCCTGGTGAGAATTGTAGATGGGGACATGCAGGTAAGCATCCTTGATGTCCAGGGATACCATGTAATCCCCCTCGTCCAGGCTTGCAATAACCGCCCTGAGCGATTCCATCTTGAATTTGAATTTTTTTATGTATGTGTTCAAGGATTTCAAATTAAAAATGGGTCTCACCGAACCGTCCGGTTTCGGCACCACAAATAGTGTGGAATAGTAACCCCGGCCTTTTTGAAGTAGGGGTACCTTGATTATCACCTGCTGGGAATACAGCTTGTGAATCGCTGCTAGCACCGCCTCCCTGTCTGAGGGAGCAATCGGCAAGGCGGATTTTAGGAAACGGCGGGGTGGAGTCGCCTCGAATTCCAGCCTGTATCCCTGAGATACTATTTGAAGGATCCAGGGATCCACCTGTGAGCGGGCCCACTGATCGCTGAAATTCCTGAGGCGGGCCCCCACCGTACCTGGCTCCGCCTGTGAAGCCCCACCGTCATGCGGCGGACTTGGAAGAGGAAGCGGGGGAGGACTTTTGTTCCTGGGAACCTGCTGTTTGCTGCAGCCTTTTTCCCCTGCCTCTGCCTCTTGACAGAAAAGACCCTCCTTTTCCCCGCTTGTTTTTCTGGGACCGAAAGGACTGAACCTGAT
The DNA here is from genome assembly GCF_028390025.1 of Pseudophryne corroboree. Taxonomy (NCBI): domain Eukaryota; kingdom Metazoa; phylum Chordata; class Amphibia; order Anura; family Myobatrachidae; genus Pseudophryne; species Pseudophryne corroboree. Next base: position 284,367,358 of record NC_086444.1, on the reverse strand, counting down.
AAAATGGCGCCTTCTTAGGCTGTGAGGGGACATGGGGTAAAAATGCTGACTTCCCAGACGTTGCTGTGGAAACTAGGTCGGAGAGACCATCCCCAAATAATTCCTCCCCCTTATAAGGCAAGACTTCCATGTGCCTTTTGGAATCTGCATCTCCAGTCCACTGGCGAGTCCATAAGCATCTCCTAGCAGAGATAGATAATGCACTTATTTTAGATGCCAGCCGGCAGATTTCCCTCTGTGCATCTCTCATGTATAAGACTGAGTCTTTTATATGGTCAATTGTTAGCAGGATCGTGTCTCTGTCTAACGTGTCAATATTTTCTGACAGTTTATCTGACCACGCAGCGGCAGCACTGCACATCCATGCTGACGCAATAGCTGGTCTGAGTATAATGCCTGAGTGTGTATATACAGACTTCAGGATCGCCTCCTGCTTTCTATCAGCAGGTTCCTTAAGGGCGGCCGTATCCTGGGACGGTAGTGCCACCTTTTTAGACAAACGTGTGAGCGCTTTATCCACCCTCGGGGGTGTTTCCCAACGTAACCTATCATCTGGCGGGAAAGGGAACGCCATTAGTAGCTTCTTAGGAATTACCAATTTCTTATCAGGGGAAGCCCACGCTTCTTCACACACTTCATTTAATTCATCTGACGGGGGAAAAACTACAGGTAGTTTTTTCTCCCCAAACATAATACCCTTTTTTGTGGTACCTGGATGTAAATCAGAAATATTTAACACCTCTTTCATTGCCTCAATCATGCAGTGAACGGCCTTAACGGGCATTAAATTTGACTCATCGTCGTCGACACTGGTGTCAGTATCCGTGTCGACATCTACTTGTGCCACCTGAGATAACGGGCGTTTCAGAGCCCCTGATGACTTTTGAGACACCTGGACAGGCACGAGCTGAAGACTCGGCTGTCCCACAGTCGGCATGTCGTCAAATTTTTTATGTAAGGAGTCTATACGTGCACTCATTTCCTGCCATAATACCATCCACTCAGGTGTCTGACCCCCAGGGGGTGACATCCCTGCTAAAGGCATCTGCTCCCCCTCCACATCATTATCCTCCTCAAACATGTCGACACAGCCGTACCGACACACTCCACACACACAGGGAATGTCAAATAGAGGACAGGACCCACAAAAGCCCTTTGGGGGGACAGAGTAAGAGTATGCCAGCACACACCAGAGCGCTATATATATACAGGGACTAACTGAGTTATGTCCCTAATAGCTGCTTTTTATATAATATACTGTATACAGTGCCAATTTTAATGCCCCCCCCTCTCTTTTCCCTCTTACTGTACTGTAGAATTGCAGGGAAGAGCCAGGGAGCTTCCTTCCAGCCGAGCTGTGAGGGAAAAATGGCGCCAGTGTGCTGAGGAGATAGACTCCGCCCCTTTTTCGCGGCCTATTCTCCCGCTTTTTATGGGATTTTGGCAGGGGTATTTACCTCATATATAGCCCCAGGGGCTATATATTGAGGTATTTTAGCCAGCCAAGGTGTTTTTATTGCTGCCTCAGGGCGCCCCCCCCAGCGCCCTGCACCCTCAGTGACCGGAGTGTGAAGTGTGTATGAGGAGCAATGGCGCACAGCTGCAGTGCTGTGCGCTACCTTGGTGAAGACAGGATGTCTTCATGCCGCCGATTTTCCGGACCATCTTCTTGCTTCTGGCTCTGTAAGGGGGACGGCGGCGCGGCTCCGGGACTGAACATCAAGGCTGGGCCTGCGGTCGATCCCTCTGGAGCTAATGGTGTCCAGTAGCCTAAGAAGCCCAATCCGGCTGCAAGCAGGCGAGTTCGCTTCTTCTCCCCTTAGTCCCTCGCTGCAGTGAGCCTGTTGCCAGCAGGTCTCACTGAAAATAACAAATTCTAAGACTATAACTTTCTAAGAGCTCAGGAGAGCCCCTAGTGTGCATCCAACCTCGGCCGGGCACGAAATCTAACTGAGGCTTGGAGGAGGGTCATAGTGGGAGGAGCCAGTGCACACCAGGTAGTCTAAGATCTTTCTAGAGTGCCCAGCCTCCTTCGGAGCCCGCTATTCCCCATGGTCCTTAGGGAGTTCCCAGCATCCACTAGGACGTTAGAGAAACTTTGTTATTTTGGATAGTGAGCATAGAGAGACTCTGAAGGACTCTGTGACATAGGGACAGACCAGGGTAGATTTCCTTTCTGTTCCCTAACCTTTTGTGCAATAATTTTACCTCAGCACTTACACATATCCAAACAGGTGTCGGCGTTGTTGACGGAGACACCCTCCCACACACTTATCCGCTCTATCACCTCCTTAGAGGAGCCTTTTACCTAAGACATGTCGACACAGGCGTACCGACACACCACACACACAGGGGATGCTCTATTTGAAGACAGTTCCCCCACCAGGCCCTTTGGAGAGACAGAGAGAGAGTATGCCAGCACACACCACAGCGCTATATAATACAGGGATGTACACTATACTGAGTGATTTTTCCCCTATAGCAGCTTATATACACAGTTTTGCGCCTAAATTTATGTGCCCCCCCTCTCTTTTTTACCCTTTGTGTACCAGGATACTGCAGGGGAGAGCCTGGGGAGCTTCCTTCCAGCTGAGCTGTGAAGAGAAAATGGCGCCGGTGTGCTGAGGAAGAAGGCCCGGCCCCCTCAGCGGCGGGCTTCTGTCCTTTTATGTACTTTAATGGCGGGGGTTAATGTACATATACAGTTTATCAGACTGTATTATGTGCTTTTCGCCAAGTAAAATAATCTAATTTCTGCCCAGGGCGCCCCCCCCAGCGCCCTGCACCCATCAGTGACCAGAGTGTGTGGTGTGCTAAGGGAGCAATGGCGCACAGCTGCAGTGCTGTGCGCTACCTTAATGAAGACCGGAGTCTTCAGCCGCCGATTTTCAACTTCTCTTCGTTCTTCTGGCTCTGCAAGGGGGACGGCGGCGCGGCTCCGGGACCGGACGACCGAGGACTGGGCCTGTGTTCGATCCCTCTGGAGCTAATGGTGTCCAGTAGCCTTAAAAGCCCAAGCTAGCTGCAAGCAGGTAGTTTCGCTTCTCTCCCCTCAGTCCCATGTAGCTGTGAGTCTGTTGCCAGCAGATCTCACTGAAAATAAAAAACCTAACAAATACTTTCTTTTCTAGGAAGCTCAGGAGAGCCCCTAGGGTGCATCCAGCTCTGGCCGGGCACAGATACTAACTGAGGTCTGGAGGAGGGGCATAGAGGGAGGAGCCAGTGCACACCAGATATAGTACCTAATCTTTCTTTTAAGAGTGCCCAGTCTCCTGCGGAGCCCGTCTATACCCCATGGTCCTTACGGAGTACCCAGCATCCACTAGGACGTCAGAGAAATGGATATTGTGATTGAAGGGTGGACACTATGGGAGCTGGAATATTAATGGGGAGAGCATCTGTCTTTGTCGTATTAATTTTATAAAAGGAAGCTTCACTATACTGTCCCAAGATAGTATGCAAACATGGAAGAGAGGATAGCGGGTCCGTAACAAACAGAAGGACGTCATCCGCAAAGAGGCACAACTTGTGAGAAGTAGTGCCATAGTCACCCCTGGGAAGCCCCCAGACATCCTAACCTTCTCAGCAAGGGGTTCTATGCCTAACGTAAATATTAATGGTGATAGAGGGCAACCCTGTCGGGTTCCATTCATAATAGGGAATGTATCGGAGAGGAAACCGTTACTAAATACTAGAGATGAGCGGGTTCGGTTTCTCGGAAACCGAACCCCCCGAACTTCACCCTTTTTACACGGGTCCAAGGCAGGTTCGAACCTTCCCGCCTTGCTCGGCTAACCCGAGCGCGCCCGAACGTCATCATCCCGCTGTCGGATTCTCGCAAGATTCGGATTCTATATAAGCAGCCGCGCGTCGCCGCCATTTTCACTCGTGCATTGGAGATTATAGGGAGAGGACGTGGCTGGCGTCCTCTCCGTTTATTGTTGAAGTTGATTGCTTTATTGCTTAATTGTGGGGAGGACTGGGGAGCAGCTGTTAGGAGGAGTACAGTGCAGAGTTTTGCTGATGAGTGACCACCAGTTTTTATCCGTTCTCTGCCTGAAAAAAACGCTCCATACCATATCTGTGCTCAGTGTGCTGCATAATATATCTGTGCTGAGTGCTCACACTGCTTAATTGTGGGGACTGGGGAGCAGCTGTATTATATAGCAGGAGTACAGTGCAGAGTTTTGCTGACAGTGACCACCAGTATACGTTGTCTGCCTGAAAAACACTCCATATCTGTGCTCAGTGTGCTGCTTTATTGTGGGGACTGGGGACCACCAGTATAATTAATATTATATAGGAGGAGTACAGTGCAGAGTGCACTGCTGTACCTACCTCTGTGTCGTCATCCATTAAGTATACTATCCATCTACATTCTATACCTGTGGTGCATTTTAGTTTTGCAGTTTGCTGACACAGTGACCACCAGTATACTATATATAGCAGTACGGTAGGCCACTGCTGTACCTACCTCTGTGTCGTCATCCATTAAGTATACTATCCATCTACATTCTATACCTGTGGTGCATTTTAGTTTTGCAGTTTGCTGACACAGTGACCACCAGTATACTATATATAGCAGTACCGTAGGCCACTGCTGTACCTACCTCTGTGTCGTCATCCATTAAGTATACTATCCATCTACATTCTATACCTGTGGTGCATTTTAGTTTTGCAGTTTGCTGACACAGTGACCACCAGTATACTATATATAGCAGTACGGTAGGCCACTGCTGTACCTACCTCTGTGTCGTCATAAATTAAGTATACTATCCATCTACATTCTATACCTGTGGTGCATTTTAGTTTTGCAGTTTGCTGACACAGTGACCACCAGTATACTATATATAGCAGTACGGTAGGCCACTGCTGTACCTACCTCTGTGTCGTCATCCATTAAGTATACTATCCATCTACATTCTATACCTGTGGTGCATTTTAGTTTTGCAGTTTGCTGACACAGTGACCACCAGTATACTATATATAGTAGTACGGTAGGCCACTGCTGTACCTACCTCTGTGTCGTCATCCATTAAGTATACTATCCATCTACATTCTATACCTGTGGTGCATTTTAGTTTTGCAGTTTGCTGACAGTGACCACCAGTATACTATATATAGCAGTACGGTAGGCCACTGCTGTACCTACCTCTGTGTCGTCATCCATTAAGTATACTATCCATCTACATTCTATACCTGTGGTGCATTTTAGTTTTGCAGTTTGCTGACACAGTGACCACCAGTATACTATATATAGCAGTACCGTAGGCCACTGCTGTACCTACCTCTGTGTCGTCATCCATTAAGTATACTATCCATCTACATTCTATACCTGTGGTGCATTTTAGTTTTGCAGTTTGCTGACACAGTGACCACCAGTATACTATATATAGCAGTACGGTAGGCCACTGCTGTACCTACCTCTGTGTCGTCATAAATTAAGTATACTATCCATCTACATTCTATACCTGTGGTGCATTTTAGTTTTGCAGTTTGCTGACACAGTGACCACCAGTATACTATATATAGCAGTACGGTAGGCCACTGCTGTACCTACCTCTGTGTCGTCATCCATTAAGTATACTATCCATCTACATTCTATACCTGTGGTGCATTTTAGTTTTGCAGTTTGCTGACACAGTGACCACCAGTATACTATATATAGTAGTACGGTAGGCCACTGCTGTACCTACCTCTGTGTCGTCATCCATTAAGTATACTATCCATCTACATTCTATACCTGTGGTGCATTTTAGTTTTGCAGTTTGCTGACAGTGACCACCAGTATACTATATATAGCAGTACGGTAGGCCACTGCTGTACCTACCTCTGTGTCGTCATCCATTAAGTATACTATCCATCTACATTCTATACCTGTGGTGCATTTTAGTTTTGCAGTTTGCTGACACAGTGACCACCAGTATACTATATATAGCAGTACGGTAGGCCACTGCTGTACCTACCTCTGTGTCGTCAAGTATACTATCCATCCATACCTGTTGTGCATTTCAGTTGTGCGCAGTAAATATAGTAGTAGGCCATTGCTATTGACACTGGCATATAATTCCACACATTAAAAAATGGAGAACAAAAATGTGGAGGTTAAAATAGGGAAAGATCAAGATCCACTTCCCCCTCGTGCTGAAGCTGCTGCCACTAGTCATGGCCGAGACGATGAAATGCCATCAACGTCGTCTGCCAAGGCCGATGCCCAATGTCATAGTAGAGAGCATGTAAAATCCAAAAAGCAAAAGTGCAGTAAAATGACCCAAAAATCAAAATTAAAATCGTCTGAGGAGAAGCGTAAACTTGCCAATATGCCATTTACGACACGGAGTGGCAAGGAACAGCTGAGGCCCTGGCCTATATTCATGGCTAGTGGTTCAGCTTCACATGAGGATGGAAGCACTCTTCCTCTCGCTAGAAAAATGAAAAGACTTAAGCTGGCAAAATCACAAATACCCAAGGAGAGTCCAATTGTGTCGGTTGCGATGCCTGACCTTCCCAACACTGGACAGGAAGAGCTTGCGCCTTCCACCATTTGCACGCCCCCTGCAAGTGCTGGAAGGAGCACACGCAGTCCAGTTCCTGATAGTCAAATTGAAGATGTCACTGTTGAAGTACACCAGGATGAGGATATGGGTGTTGCTGGCGCTGGGGAGGAAATTGACAAGGAGGATTCTGATGGTGAGGTGGTTTGTTTAAGTCAGGCACCCGGGGAGACACCTGTTGTTCGTGGGACGAATATGGCCATTGACATGTCTGGTCAAAATACAAAAAAAATCACCTCTTCGGTGTGGAATTATTTCAACACAAATGCGGACAACAGGTGTCAAGCCGTGTGTTGCCTTTGTCAAGCTGTAATAAGTAGGGGTAAGGACGTTAACCACCTCGGAACATCCTCCATTATACGTCACCTGCAGCGCATTCATCATAAGTCAGTGACAAGTTCAAAAACTTTGGGTGACAGCGGAAGCAGTCCACTGACCACTAAATCCCTTCCTCCTGTAACCAAGCTCCTGCAAACCACACCACCAACTCCCTCAGTGTCAATTTCCTCCTTACCCAGGAAAGCCAATAGTCCTGCAGGCCATGTCACTGTCATAGTAACATAGTAACATAGTAACATAGTATCTGAGGTTGAAAAAAGACAATTGTCCATCGAGTTCAACCTATTTGTGGTGTCCTCTGCATGATGATTTGACTAAATAGTAACTATAATGCATGACTATGCACCATACCCCTGGATATCCTTATCCAATAGGAATTTATCTAACCCATTCTTAAAGGTGTTGACAGATTCCGCCATTACAACTCCCTCGGGCAGGGAATTCCAAACACGTATTGTCCTTACCGTGAAAAAGCCTTTACGCCGTATTGTGCGGAATCTCCTCTCCTCTAACCTGAGCGAGTGTCCACGAGTCCTCTGTGTTGATCTAACCAAAAACAGGTCCCGCGCAAGCTCTGAGTATTGTCCCCTTATATATTTGTAGATGTTGATCATATCCCCTCTTAGTCTCCGCTTTTCCAATGTAAACATGCCTAGTCTTTCAAGCCTTTCCTTGTATTCCATCGTCTCCATGCCCTTAATTAGTTTGGTCGCCCTCCTTTGTACCTTTTCAAGCTCCAGGATATCCTTTTTGTAGTACGGTGCCCAGAACTGTACAAGTCTGACGAGTCCTCTCCTGCCTGGGATTCCTCCGATGCATCCTTGAGTGTAACGCCTACTGCTGCTGGCGCTGCTGTTGTTGCTGCTGGGAGTCGATCGTCATCCCAGAGGGGAAGTCGGAAGACCACTTGTACTACTTCCAGTAAGCAATTGACTGTCCAACAGTCCTTTGCGAGGAAGATGAAATATCACAGCAGTCATCCTGCTGCAAAGCAGATAACTCAGGCCTTGGCAGCCTGGGCGGTGAGAAACGTGGTTCCGGTATCCATCGTTAATTCAGAGGCAACTATAGACTTGATTGAGGTACTGTGTCCCCGGTACCAAATACCATCTAGGTTCCATTTCTCTAGGCAGGCGATACCGAAAATGTACACAGACCTCAGAAAAAGACTCACCAGTGTCCTAAAAAATGCAGTTGTACCCAATGTCCACTTAACCACGGACATGTGGACAAGTGGAGCAGGGCAGACTCAGGACTATATGACTGTGACAGCCCACTGGGTAGATGTATTGCCTCCCGCAGCAAGAACAGCAGCGGCGGCACCAGTAGCAGCATCTCGCAAACGCCAACTCGTTCCTAGGCAGGCTACGCTTTGTATCACCGCTTTCCATAAGAGGCACACAGCTGATAACCTCTTACGGGAACTGAGGAAGATCATCGCAGAATGGCTTACCCCAATTGGACTCTCCTGGGGATTTGTGACATCGGACAACGCCAGCAATATTGTGCGTGCATTACATCTGGGCAAATTCCAGCACGTCCCATGTTTTGCACATACATTGAATTTGGTGGTGCAGAATTATTTAAAAAACGACAGGGGCGTGCAAGAGATGCTGTCGGTGGCCCGAAGAATTGCGGGCCACTTTCGGCATTCAGGCACCGCGTACAGAAGACTGGAGCACCACCAAACATTCCTGAACCTGCCCTGCCATCATCTGAAGCAAGAGGTGGTAACGAGGTGGAATTCAACCCTCTATATGCTTCAGAGGATGGAGGAGCAGCAAAAGGCCATTCAAGCCTATACATCTGCCCACGATATAGGCAAAGGAGGGGGAATGCACCTGACTCAAGCACAGTGGAGAATGATTTCAACGTTGTGCAAGGTTCTGCAACCCTTTGAACTTGCCACACGTGAAGTCAGTTCAGACACTGCCAGCCTGAGTCAGGTCATTCCCCTCATCAGGCTTTTGCAGAAGAAGCTGGAGACATTGAAGGAGGAGCTAAAACAGAGCGATTCCGCTAGGCATGTGGGACTTGTGGATGGAGCCCTTAACTCGCTTAACCAGGATTCACGGGTGGTCAATCTGTTGAAATCAGAGCACTACATTTTGGCCACCGTGCTCGATCCTAGATTTAAAACCTACGTTGTATCTCTCTTTCCGGCAGACACAAGTCTGCAGAGGTTCAAAGACCTGCTGGTGAGAAAATTGTCAAGTCAAGCGGAACGTGACCCGTCAACAGCTCCTCCTTCACATTCTCCCGCAACTGGGGGTGCGAGGAAAAGGCTAAGAGTTCCGAGCCCACCCGCTGGCGGTGATGCAGGGCAGTCTGGAGCGAGTGCTGACATCTGGTCCGGACTGAAGGACCTGCCAACGATTACTGACATGTCGTCTACTGTCACTGCATATGATTCTCTCACCATTGAAAGAATGGTGGAGGATTATATGAGTGACCGCATCCAAGTAGGCATGTCAGACAGTCCGTACGTATACTGGCAGGAAAAAGAGGCAATTTGGAGGCCCTTGCACAAACTGGCTTTATTCTACCTAAGTTGCCCTCCCTCCAGTGTGTACTCCGAAAGAGTGTTTAGTGCAGCCGCTCACCTTGTCAGCAATCGGCGTACGAGGTTACTTCCAGAAAATGTGGAGAAGATGATGTTCATCAAAATGAATTATAATCAATTCCTCCGTGGAGACATTCACCAGCAGCAATTGCCTCCAGAAAGTACACGGGGACCTGAGATGGTGGATTCCAGTGGGGACGAATTAGTAATCTGTGAGGAGGGGGATGTACACAGTGAAAGGGGTGAGGAATCGGAGGATGATGATGAGGTGGACATCTTGCCTCTGTAGAGCCAGTTTGTGCAAGGAGAGATTGATTGCTTCTTTTTTGGTGGGGGCCCAAACCAACCAGTCATTTCAGTCACAGTCGTGTGGCAGACCCTGTCGCTGAAATGATGGGTTCGTTAAAGTGTGCATGTCCTGTTTATACAACATAAGGGTGGGTGGGAGGGCCCAAGGACAATTCCATCTTGCACCTCTTTTTTCTTTCATTTTTCTTTGCATCATGTGCTGTTTGGGGACAATTTTTTTGAAGTGCCATCCTGCCTGACACTGCAGTGCCACTCCTAGATGGGCCAGGTGTTTGTGTCGGCCACTTGTTTCGCTTAGCTTAGTCACACAGCGACCTTGGTGCGCCTCTTTTTTTCTTTGCATCATGTGCTGTTTGGGGACAATTTTTTTGAAGTGCCATCCTGCCTGACACTGCAGTGCCACTCCTAGATGGGCCAGGTGTTTGTGTCGGCCACTTGTGTCGCTTAGCTTAGTCACACAGCGACCTTGGTGCGCCTCTTTTTTTCTTTGCATCATGTGCTGTTTGGGGACAATTTTTTGGAAGTGCCATCCTGCCTGACACTGCAGTACCACTCCTAGATGGGCCAGGTGTTTGTGTCGGCCACTTGTGTCGCTTAGCTTAGCCACCCAGCGACCTTGGTGCGCCTCTTTTTTTCTTTGCATCATGTGCTGTTTGGGGACAATTTTTTGGAAGTGCCATCCTGTCTTGATTGACACTGCAGTGCCACTCCTAGATGGGCCAGGTGTTTGTGTCGGCCACTTGTGTCGCTTAGCTTAGTCAAACAGCCACCTTGGTGCGCCTCTTTTTTTCTTTGCATCATGTGCTGTTTGGGGACAATTTTTTTGAAGTGCCATCCTGTCTTGATTGACACTGCAGTGCCACTCCTAGATGGGCCAGGTGTTTGTGTCGGCCACTTGTGTCGCTTAGCTTAGCCATCCAGCGACCTCAGTGCAAATTGTAGGACTAAAAATAATATTGTGAGGTGTGAGGTGTTCAGAATAGACTGGAAATGAGTGGAAATTATGGTAATTGAGGTTAATAATACTATGGGATCAAAATGACCCCCAAATTCTATGATTTAAGCTGTTTTTTAGGGTTTTTTGAAAAAAACACCCGAATCCGACAAAAAAATTTCGGTGAGGTTTTGCCAAAACGCGTCCAAATCCAAAACACGGCCGCGGAACCGAATCCAAAACCAAAACACAAAACCCGAAAAATGTCCGGTGCACATCACTACTAAATACCCGTGCAGAGGGGGAGCTGTATAAAGATAAAACCGAAGAAAGAATATGGCCACTAAAACCAAACTTGTCTAGAACCGAGGACATGTATTGCCAGTTCAGTCTATCAAACGCCTTCTCAGCATCTAAAGAGAGCAGGAGAAGGCCAGTGTTAGAGGGAACAATATCAATCAAGTCAAACACTCTACGGGTATTGTCAGAAGCCTGTCTACCAGGCACAATCCCAACTTGGACGTAGGCAATGAGAGATGGCAGAAAGACATTTAAACGAAAAGCGACAAGTTTGGCAAAAAATTTAATATCGCCGTTCAATAGTGCAATGGGCCTATAATTTTGGCAATGCGCTGGGTTTTTACCTGGCTTGGGTATAGTGATAATTTGAGCCTCCAGCATTTCTGTAGGGAAAGCACCAAGAGAGGAGACTGAATTATACAAGGAGGTCAGGGTGGGCGATAATTGGTCACAGAGAGAAACGTAAAATTAATTAACGAATCCATCTGGACCGGGGGCTTTATTATGCGGGAGTGATTTCATTACTTGAACTACCTCAGAGGAGGTCCACGGGGCATTTAATGTCTCGAGTTGTTCCGCAGAAAGGGAGGGGAGTTTAACGTCAGCTAGGAAGGATCGTATAGAATCAGGAGTGGGTTGAAAAGTAAGGGGATCAGAAGAAAGGTTGTACAGCTTGGTATAATATCTAGCGAATTGATTTGCTATGTCATATGGATTGGACACTTTACCACCCTGAGGAGAGATCAGATGTCTAATCCTATTACGAGCCTGGAGAGCACTGAGCTTGCGAGCCAGCATTTTCCCTGGTCTATTACCAGTCAGGTAAAATTTCTGTCTCAACCTATTTAAAGCAAACTGGGTCCGTCTCATAAGAAGTTTCTGAAGTTGGCCTCAGATATCCTTTAATTCCCTACGTAGGGCCCTAGAGGGGTGGAGCTTATTCCTATCTTCAACCTCCTTAAGTTTAGATTCCAAGTCTTGTTGTTGTTGGATAGCTTGTCGTTTGAGTCTAGCACCGGCTTGGATCGCAGTGCCTCGCACAACTGCCTTAAGGGCACACCAGAAAGTCATGATTGAAGTATCTGAGGGAGAATTAGTTTCCATATAGAGGGAGATGCAATCATCAATCGCTTTTTTAGATATAGGGTCCGATAGCAGGTGGGCAGATAGGCGCCATGGCCGAGGGGGGTAAATTGGTGGCAAATATTCCAAGACCACAGGAGAGGAGCATGATCTGACCAGGAAATAGGCAGAACATCCACCTGTGCTGAGTGCTGCAAAGTCCACTTATCGCAAATAATAAGATCTATGCGAGAGTAGGAATTGTGCACTGGAGAGAAATATGTATAATTTCTCGAAGTTGGGTTCTGAACTCTCAACAAGTCATACAGGTCATATTCTGCCAGCAAATTACGGAAGGCTAGTGACGGGCCAGCTGGAGCAGCAGACATCTGGGAAGGAGACCAAGGAGATCTATCTAATTTAGGATCAAGCACTAAATTATAGTCGCCCAACATAAGCAGGGCACCCTGGCGAACCCTCGCAATAGTCGAGCAAACTTTTCTAAGGAACGGGACTTGGTTAGAATTGGGAGCGTAGAGAGACACAATCGTAACCATCTTATCCTCCAATTTTCCAACTAGAATGAGGAAACGACCATTCTTGTCAGCTATCTGGGACAGCAGTTCAAACGAAACAGAGCTCCGAAAAAGAACAGCCACTCCATTTTGCTTGAAAGGGCCATTTGCAAAAAAGCCAACTGGGTATCCCGGTCTTTCAGAGCCGGGGGACCTGCTGACGAAAAATGTGTTTCTTGCAAAGCAACTATGTCAGCTCTGTGTTTATGAAAGGTGGACAAGGCAAGCCTGCGTTTATTGGGGGAGTTCAACCCTTTAACATTCAATGAATATATTCGTACCATTTAAAATATAGAAAAAGCCAAAACAGCTGACATCCCAAATGGGGGAGGGAGGAGGACAAACTAGGGAAAAAGAGGAAAGGACAGGCAGGAAAAACCAAAAGGGCCCAGTATGTCGGGACCACATTGCTACTGCAGGGGAAAGGTATGCAGTAGAAAAAGTATGGGGAGGTGGCGGTAGTATCACCACCCCGGGTACAAAAGGCACATGTATACCTGGAGCAATAACATATAGCCAAACTACAAGTACCAATAAGGGTACCAAAAAGCACACCAACAAATAATTTAAGTGGCTAGTGCGATACCCACATGTGTAAAAGTAATAAGAAAAGAAGGATAAAAGAGATAGAATCAGAGGAAAATGCAGGTACACATAGTAATATTAACAGCAAATTAAGGAACCAAAAGCATACACATATATAACAGATAAACTCACGTATCCGGTATGCATTATTGGGGGGACGGAGTCCCCAACCAAACATGAAGATCAACCAGGAACTACATTAATTGGAACATAGAGTACTCAGTCAGGTCGCAGACCACTCACGGGTAAGTGGCAGGTGAGGTTTCAATGTAGAGGGCACTTTGACCGAAATATCCCAGTCATTAAGCAGCTTAACCCCAGCGTCCAGATTGGCAACTACGTAGGAGGAATTCTCATGGGAAATCACCAATTTCACTGGGAAGCCCAATCTGTATCTAATGTCATGAGAACGTAGTGCCTCCATGATAGGAGCCAGAGCTCTACGTTTAGAGATGGTCAGTGCCGAGAATATTTGTAGGCCTCCAAGCGAATCCGAATCAGACGCAGATCTAGCAGCTTGCATTATCCGTTCCTTGGTCGTGAAGAAGTGAACACGGAGGAGGGTATCCCGAGTGTAGGAGGCGGAAGCCGACCGCGGTTTCGGAAGCCGGTGAATGCGATCCATGAGAAGATCCCTGTCGTCCGCCGCAGGGAGCAGTTTGCGGAAGAGGGACATAGCATAGTTTAGAAGTTCCGAATTGGCCACCGAGTCTGGGATACCCCGGATTTTAATATTATTTCTCCGCGACCTGTCCTCTATATCCACCATTTTGTCTTTATACGACTCCATCTCAGCTTGTTGTCGGTCATGGGCCGAAATAAGGTCATTATGAGAGGACACCAGTTCCTCCATTTTACATTCAAGATGGTCTGTACGATCACCTAAAGCAGTTATCTCCACTTTAACTTCACGGATAGCCAGGGAGAGGTCTTGAGTGAGCTCAGATTTAAAAGCCGCAAGGACTTGACAGTGAGAGGATCCGTAGAATTAGAGTCCACCCCAGGGACCGATAAGGAATGGCCAGAGCTCTCCTTAGTACGGTCAGGTTGGCTCGAGGGGATGGAGCTCCTGGCAGGAGACGAGGACATACGCGCCCCTTTTTGATTAGAGAAGGCCACCAGGGGCGGGAGTGCGTCCTTAATTTTTTTAGGGGGCATCGTTAGAGGGCTGCAGTAGAAGGAGTAGACGAGTGAAACGGAAAGGCCAATGCGTCACAGTCCCTGGAGGCAGAGTAGTATGCTGGTTCCAATCAGAAGCTAATACGTATGCATGAGAACCCCGGGTGGAGGCATAGAGAGGACAGAGCACATCACATCCCTATCCAAACATTATTACATGCAGGAGATCTTTCAAGGGTCGGGGAGAAATGGCAAATATGAGAGAGGCACAACAAATCCCAGCAAGGGGGTACTCACAGATCCAGAACAGGGGATTCCAGGAGAAATCAGTAGCACTACCATGTAATGTAATATACACCCCAAGGGAGATGCAGTAGCAAAAGCTGGAGGAGAGCCCCAGGCAGATAACACTGGCAGAGTTCAGTTTCAGCCTCAGAAGCTGCAGAGCTGCACAGACTGCAAAATCCAAAACGGCCACCGGCTGTGAATGTCTCCTTCCCAGCTGGAGACAGAGGTGGATCCCAGGCACACAGGAGTAAAAGCACAAGGGCCCACGGGTCCTCGGCCTCTGGGAGTCCCCAGACACCCTCCAGGAGCCTGCAGGGAGAGGTAGGTGCCGTCCAGCGAAGCCACGTTTAGTTTTCCTGGTCCCGGAAGTCCGGCCCGGGTAGGCTTAAAAATGTACTCCCCGGCTTTAGGGCAGAAGGTAGGCCACAATCCGCGGGAGCCTCCAGGAGCGCTCCCCGATTCCGCGGACCTCACCAACCGGCCAGCGCACAGCAGCAGGAGTGGGGGAGAGGACACTAGGCGGAAAGGAGCAGAGATGGGTGTGCAGGGAGGGAGAGAAGTGCCTGAAATTCTGGAGCTCTGCTGAGACACTTCCACTCACAGCACCTGTTAGTTGCTTTTTATTTCACCCTTGTATGTCTTTACTTACTGCCATGTTTTGTTTATATCACAGTGTAACCTATGTAGTGCACCCAACATGGCTGCCTCATCTGGTACTCTCTTGTGTAGAATAAACAATGCATGGTTCTGAACTCTCCTAATATATTTGTCTCCCCAAATATGTGTAATTTTTTCACCCTTTGAGAGAATGTATTAATAAAGACAACTTCAAGCAAAATATATTTAAAAAATAAATGTCTATTTTTATTTTAAGTAAAATTTAGCCACTTTTTCTTCTTATTTTTCTTCTTCTTCTTCGTCTTATGATGATGATGATTATTATTATTATTATTTTGTAATTATTCATATTATTATTGACTCTGCATTCTAAAATAGGTAATTTCGGACTAAGATTGGGCCAGTAATCTTACAAATTTGTCCTATAAGAGGAACAAGATGGCGGGAGCCTCATGACTCATGAAGAGTCATCCTTCAGCACTCAGGAGAGGAAAAACCCCCTTGTGGAGGAAACCTCTGGGGACCCATGGCTGAAGGACTGCCCGTCCCTCTATGCATTAAGAGACTATGCAGAGTTTGCCCAGACCACCCGCCCACCCACTAACCTTGCCTAATCCCTTCTGTTACCTCAAATCTGCTATTTTGACATATTTACCCAGCCGGAGAAAAACGCACCTAAACGTCAATGGTGAGAGCGTGAAGAAAGAGAGCAAGAGATGAATGGGAGTGAGGGGAGGGACAGTCATAACCACCATAGCATTCATTTCTGATGCTAATAGGGATTACAAGTTACAACTGTACAAATGTAGCCATTCTCATCTTGCCTACATCTTACCGCAATTGCGCCTTGTTAGGCACGATCGCACCGCGTATGTCTAAGACGTGTGTGTCCCATTCACATGGATGGGAGCGGCAAATGCCGCAGCTCGGCATGGCTAGGCACAGGTGCACATAGCTGTGCCAAGGGTGCACGTTTACCTCAGATGTAGCCATGATCAGCATGGCTACACCTCAGTGGCGTGCGGTGAGGTCAGTGGCTGGTGAGGCACTACAGCCATAATGTCCGCCGAATCCTGCCGATGACCCCTACCGCCGCCGAACCAATGTCCGCTACTGCCCCTGAGCCGATGCCCGCTGCCACTGCCAATGGCTTACAAACTTTCCAACCATTAACTGACCCAGCCCTCCGCCACTAATTTGCATCTCAGTCCGATGTCGCCAATACCCGCTGCCTGCCTGCTCATCATACTTGTGATATATTGTACATTTTTATAGAAAATTAAAAAAAAAATGAGTGTTTGGGACTGGGAAGGGAGTGGGAGGGGGACATGACTGCAATTTTGCTGTCCAGGGCTTCCATTAACTTAATGGAAAAAGGTCTGAATGGGTTAAAAAAAATAATGAGTGATAGCCATAAGTGTGTCAAACAAATGAATATTGTTTTTTGTTGTGGAACTACTAGGCCCAGCAAGCCTCCCCCGCTTGCTGGTACTTGGAGAACCTCAAGTACCAGCATGTAGGGAAATAACGGGCTCGCTGGTACCTGTAGTTCTACAACAACAAAAATACCCAAATAAAAACACAACACACACACCGTGAAAGTAAAAATAAGATTTTACTCACCGGTAAATCTATTTCTCGTAGTCCGTAGTGGATGCTGGGGACTCCGTAAGGACCATGGGGAATAGCGGCTCCGCAGGAGACTGGGCACAGCTAAGAAAGATTTAGGACTACCTGGTGTGCACTGGCTCCTCCCACTATGACCCTCCTCCAGACTTCAGTAAGGATACTGTGCCCGGAAGAGCTGACACAATAAGGAAGGATTTTGAATCCCGGGTAAGACTCATACCAGCCACACCAATCACACCGTATAACTCGTGATAATATACCCAGTTAACAGTATGAACACAACAGAGCCTCTCAAAAGATGGCTCAACAATAACCCTTGTATTTAACAATAACTATATACAAGTATTGCAGACAGTCCGCACTTGGGACAGGCGCCCAGCATCCACTACGGACTACGAGAAATAGATTTACCGGTGAGTAAAATCTTATTTTCTCTGACGTCCTAGTGGATGCTGGGGACTCCGTAAGGACCATGGGGATTATACCAAAGCTCCCAAACGGGCGGGAGAGTGCGGATGACTCTGCAGCACCGAATGAGAGAACTCAAGGTCCTCCTCAGCCAGGGTATCAAATTTGTAGAGTTTTGCAAACGTGTTTGCCCCTGACCAAGTAGCTGCTCGGCAAAGTTGTAAAGCCGAGACCCCTCGGGCAGCCGCCCAAGAAGAGCCCACTTTCCTCGTGGAATGGGCTTTTACAGATTTAGGCTGCGGCAGGCCAGCCACAGAATGCGCAAGCTGAATTGTGCTACAAATCCAGCGAGCAATAGTCTGCTTTGAAGCAGGAGCACCCATCTTGTTTGGTGCATACAGGATAAATAGCGAGTCAGTCTTCCTGACTCCAGCCGTCCTGGAAACATAAATTTTCAAGGCCCTGACTACGTCTAGCAACTTGGAGTCCTCCAAGTCCCTAGTAGCCGCAGGCACCACGATAGGTTGGTTCAAGTGAAAAGCTGATACCACCTTAGGAAGAAACTGGGGACGAGTCCTCAATTCTGCCCTATCCATATGGAAAATCAAATAGGGGCTTTTACATGACAAAGCCGCCAATTCTGACACACGCCTTGCCGAAGCCAAGGCCAAAAGCATGACCACTTTCCACGTGAGATATTTTAAATCCACGGTTTTGAGTGGCTCAAACCAATGTGACTTTAGGAAACCCAACACCACATTGAGGTCCCACGGTGCCACTGGAGGCACAAAAGGAGGCTGAATATGCAGCACTCCCTTGACAAATGTCTGAACTTCAGGCAGTGAAGCCAGTTCTTTTTGGAAGAAAATCGACAGAGCCGAAATCTGGACCTTAATGAAACCCAATTTTAGGCCCATAGTCACCCCTGACTGTAGGAAGTGCAGAAATCAACCTAGCTGGAATTCCTCCGTTGGGGCCTTCCTGGCCTCACACCACGCAACATATTTTCGCCATATGCAGTGATAATGTTGTACGATTACATCTTTTCTAGCTTTAATAAGCGTAGGAATGACTTCCTCCGGAATACCCTTTTCTTTTAGGATCCGGTGTTCAACCGCCATGCCGTTAAACGCAGCCGCGGTAAGTCTTGGAACAGACAGGGCCCCTGCAGCAGCAGGTCCTGTCTGAGCGGCAGAGGTCATGGGTCCTCTGAGATTAATTCTTGAAGTTCCGGGTACCAAGACCTTCTTGGCCAATCTGGAACAATGAGAATAGTTCTTACTCCTCTTTTCTTTATTATCCTCAGTACCTTGGGTATGAGAGGAAGAGGAGGGAACACATAAACCGACCGGTACACCCACGGTGTCACTAGAGCGTCCACAGCTATCGCCTGAGGGTCTCTTGACCTGGCGCAATATTTTTCTAGCTTTTTGTTTAAGCGGGACGCCATCATGTCCACCTGTGGCTTTTCCCAACGGTTTTCAATCAGTTGGAAGACTTCTGGATCAAGTCCCCACTTTCCCGGGTGGAGGTCGTGCCTGCTGAGGAAGTCTGCTTCCCAGTTGTCCACTCCCGGAATGAACACTGCTGACAGTGCTAACACGTGATTTTCCGCCCATCGGAGAATCCTTGTGGCTTCTGCCATCGCCGTCCTGCTTCTTGTGCCGCCCTGTCGATTTACATGGGCGACTGCCGTGATGTTGTCTGACTGGATCAGAACCGGCTGGTTTTGAAGCAGGGGCTTTGCTTGACTTAGGGCATTGTAAATGGCCCTCAGTTCCAGAACATTTATGTGTAGGGAAGTCTCCTGACTTGACCAAAGTCCTTGGAAGTTTCTTCCCCGTGTGACTGCACCCCAGCCCCGAAGGCTGGCATCCGTGGTCACCAGGACCCAGTCCTGTATGCCGAATCTGCGGCCCTCTCTGAGATGAGCACTCTGCAGCCACCACAGCAGAGACACCCTGGTCCTTGGAGACAGGGTTATCAACCGATGCATTTGAAGATGCGATCCGGACCATTGGTCCAACAGGTCCCACTAAAAGGTTCTGGCATGGAACCTGCCGAATGGAATCGCTTCGTAGGAAGCTACCATCTTTCCCAGGACTCACGTGCAATGATGCACCGACACCTGTTTTGGTTTCAGGAGGCCTCTGACTAGAGATGACAGCTCCTTGGCTTTCTCCTCTGGGAGAAACACTTTTTTCTGGACTGTGTCCAGAATCATCCCCAGGAACAGTAGACGTGTCGCCGGAACCAGCTGAGACTTTGGAATATTCAGAATCCAACCGTGCTGGTGTAGCACCTCCTGAGATAATGCTATGCCGACCAACAACTGCTCTCTGGACCTCGCCCTTATCAGGAGATCGTCCAAGTATGGGATAATTAAAACTCCCTTTTTCCGAAGGAGTATCATCATTTCGGCCATTACCTTGGTAAATACCCTCGGTGCCGTGGACAGGCCGAACGGCAACGTCTGGAATTGGTAATGACAATCCTGTACCACAAATCTGAGGTACTCCTGGTGAGGATGGTAAATGGGGACATGCAGGTAAGCATCCTTGATGTCCAGAGATACCATGTAATCTCCCTCTTCCAGGCTTGCAATAACCGCCCTGAGCGATTCCATCTTGAACTTGAATTTTCTTAAATATGTGCTCAAGGATTTCAAATTTAAAATGGGTCTCACCGAACCGTCCGGTTTCGGTACCACAAACATTGTGGAATAGTAACCCCGTCCTTGTTGAAGTAGGGGCACCTTGACTATCACCTGCTGGGAATACAGCTTGTGAATTGCCTCTAACACAGCCTCCCTTTCTGAAGGAGTCGTTGGTAAGGCAGATTTGAGGAAACGGCGGGGGGGGGGGATGTCTCGAATTCCAGCCTGTACCCCTGAGATACCACTTGAAGGATCCAGGGATCTACCTGTGAGCGAGCCCACTGATTGCTGAAGTTTTTGAGACGGCCCCCCACCGTACCTGGCTCCGCCTGTTGAGCCCCAGCGTCATGCGGCGGACTTAGCAGAAGAAGCGGGGGAGGACTTTTGTTCCTGGGAAGTGGCTGTATCCATGTGCCTTTTAGAATCTGCATCACCTGTCCACTGCCGGGTCCATAACCCTCTCCTGGCAGAAATGGACAGTGCACTTATTTTTGATGCCAGCCGGCAAATATCCCTCTGTGCATCTCTTATGTAGAAGACAGCATCTTTAATATGCTCTACGTTTAGCAATATAGTGTCCCTGTCTAGGGTGTCAATGTTTTCTGACAGGGAGTCTGACCATGCAGCTGCAGCACTGCACATCCATGCTGAGGCAATAGCTGGTCTCAGTATAATACCAGTGTGTGTATATATAGCTTTCTGGAGAGCCTCCTGCTTTCTGTCAGCAGGTTCCTTTAGGGCGGCCGTATCCTGGGACGGCAGTGCCACCTTTTTTGATAAGCGCGTAAGTGCTTTATCCACCCTAGGGGGTGTTTCCCAACGTGACCTATCCTCTGGCGGGAAAGGGTACGCCATTAGTAATTTTTTTGAAATTACCAATTTTTTATCGGGGGAAGCCCACGCTAGTTCACACACTTCATTCAATTCTTCAGAAGGGGGAAAAACTACTGGTAGTTTTTGCTCCCCAAACATAATACAGGTTGAGTATCCCATATCCAAATATTCCAAAATACGGAATATTCCGAATTACGGAATTTTTGGAGTGAGAGTGAGATAGTGAAACCTTTGTTTTCTAATGGCTCAATGTACACAAACTTTGTTTAATACATAAAGTTATTAAAGATATTGTATTACATGACCTTCAGGCTGTGTGTATAAGGTGTATAAGAAACATGAATGAATTGTGTGAATGTAGACACACTTTGTTTAATGCACAAAGTTATTCAAAATATTGGCTAAAATTACCTTCAGGCTGTGTGTATAAGATGTATATGAAACATAAATGCATTCTGTGCTTAGACTTGGGTCCCATCACCATGATATCTCATTATGGTATGCAATTATTCCAAAATACGGAAAAATCCATATCCAAAATACTTCTGGTCCGAAGCATTTTGGTTAAGGGATACTCAACCTGTACCCTTTTTTGTGGTACCTGGGGTCACCTCAGAAATGTGTAAAACATTTTTCATTGCCTCAATCATATAACAAGTGGCCCTATTGGACATTACATTAGTCTCTTCGTCGTCGACACTGGTATCAGTATCCGTGTCGACATCTGTGTCTGCCATCTGAGGTAGCGGGCGTTTTAGAGCCCCTGATGACTTTTGAGACGTCTGGGCAGGCACGGGCTGAGAAGCCGGCTGCCCCGCATTTGGCATGTCGTAAAAAATTTTATGTAAGGAGTCGACACTTTCGCGTAATTCCTTCCACAAGTCCATCCACTCCGGTGTCTGCCCCGCAGGGGGTGACAACACATTTATAGGCACCTGCTCCTCCTCCACATAAGTCTCCTCATCAAACATGTCGACACAGCCGTACCGACACACCGCACACACACAGGGAATGCTCTGACAGAAGACAGGACCCCACAAAGCCCTTTGGGGAGACAGAGAGAGAGTATGCCAGCACACACCAGAGCGCTATATAAATCAGGGATTAACTAAATTATATCCCCTTATAGCTGCTATATGTATATTGCGCCTAAATTTAGTGCCCCCCCCCCTCTCTTTTTTACCCTTTTCTGTAGTGTAGACTGCAGGGGAGAGCCAGGGAGCTTCCTTCCAGCGGAGCTGTGAGGGAGAAATGGCGCCAGTGTGCTGAGGGAGATAGCTCCGCCCCTTTTTTGGCGGACTTTTCTCCCGCTTTTTTATGGATTCTGGCAGGGGTATTTATCACATATATAGCCTCTGGGGCTATATATTGTGATATATTTGCCAGCCAAGGTGTTTTTATTGCTTCTCAGGGCGCCCCCCCCCCCAGCGCCCTGCACCCTCAGTGACCGGAGTGTGAAGTGTGTATGAGGAGCAATGGCACACAGCTGCAGTGCTGTGCGCTACCTTGGTGAAGACTGATGTCTTCTGCCGCCGATTTTCCGGATTCTTCTTGCTTCTGGCTCTGTAAGGGGGCCGGCGGCGCGGCTCCGGAACCAAACATCAATGGCCGGTTTCATGCGGTCGATCCCTCTGGAGCTAATGGTGTCCAGTAGCCTAAGAAGCCCAAGCTACCACCAGTTAGGTAGGTTCGCTTCTTCTCCCCTTAGTCCCTCGCTGCAGTGAGTCTGTTGCCAGCAGATCTCACTGTAAAATAAAAAACCTAAAATATACTTTCTCTCTAGGAGCTCAGGAGAGCCCCTAGTGTGCATCCAGCTCAGCCGGGCACAGGATTCTAACTGAAGTCTGGAGGAGGGTCATAGTGGGAGGAGCCAGTGCACACCAGGTAGTCCTAAATCTTTCTTAGCTGTGCCCAGTCTCCTGCGGAGCCGCTATTCCCCATGGTCCTTACGGAGTCCCCAGCATCCACTAGGACGTCAGAGAAAATGTATTAAAACACACTTACACACTCACACATACTTACCTACATCCCACGCCGATCACGTCCACTTGTCCATGTAGAATCTTATAGGGGTACCTGTAAAAATGAGAGAGAGATTACTTACCTACAATCCCATGCCGATCACGTCCACTTGTCCATGTAGAATCCAATAGGGGTACCTGGAAAAAGGAAAATTATATTTACAAACTTCGTTCTAGTCCACAGGAGGGGAAAAGGAGAGAGTTAGAGAGAGAGAGAGAACTGGTTATGCTGCTGCCTGGGAGGAAAGAGCCGGCGGAACATGAAGGAGAGGGGAAAGCCGCAGAGAGTTATGCTGCTGCCTGGGAGGAAGGAGCCGGCAGAACACGAAGGAGAGCTGCAGCGAGAGAGAGAGTGTCCCCGACCTGGTTATCCTGCTGCCTGGGAGGACGGAGCTGGCGGAAGATGAAGGAGAGGAGAGAGCCGCACTCAGTCACTGCCACTGCTATGCACGTCCTTTACCCCGTACAGCACTGCCAGTGACAGCCGGATGCAGTCACTGTCAGTGCTGCAGCTGCTGTCCAGTGACCAATCACAGTGACAGGGGCGTGCTTTCAGATAGGCTGAAAGCGCATACCTGCTGTTCTGCGGCACTTGGGCAGGTACCGCTTCTATTACTTTTTTCAATGGGCTTTTACAGCCCTTTGCTTGTCCCCGCCCCCTGCTTACGGACGATTACAATGCACAGCGGGAGGCACCGTTCTCGGTGCCGCACAAATGTATTTAAACAGCCATTTAAAATCTAATTTTTTTTACATAATATCAAAAATATACTTATGACACAGAATATGTGTCATAAGTTTCTTCTTTATATTATTTTAATCAAGAATGACAGGGGAGGCACTGCCTTTCCTGCCTCCCCTGACTGCACGTCCCTGCTACACCTGTATATAGTATTGGATAAAAACAAAAATAATGATTAAAGCACAATATAATTCTTTTACATCTCTTTACATTAATAGAAATGGATCAGCCTACAATACTGGCACGCTGGGATTTAAGCAGGCAGAGAGTAAATTATTTAATTTGCAACATTACAGGCTCACCAAACAACTCCAAGGAGATGTCATAAGTGCAGCTGCACATAAAGGATTTAATTAGGAACATCGTAGGCCCATCTAGACAGCACTCTTCAAATATCTCCAATGGCCCATTTGCAGCCGCTTGTGGTTGTTAGGTAATGGTACTGTCCCAGTAGGTGTGAGATTTTGTTTATATCCAATACTATGCTATCCCCAAGGTCATACTATAAGTCATATATTATAATAGTCATGCTAAAAGTCTGCCGACAATTCGAATTAAGCTGCTCTTATCTTTGTCCAGTCACTAACCTTCTACCAGTGTGCTATGCCGTGCCAGGCCTCTGAGGCATATGCAAGAGAGACAGCAACAGCAGAGCCCTGTATAGGCAGTTGCCATTATGACATCACAGCATGACCTCACACACCCCACCAGACCAGCTAAGACTGGTTATTTCTGGTTTGAGGCCCTTGTTGTCTATTATGGAAAAAAGTTTACAGGAAATAGCGCATAATTCTGTTCCAATCAAAATGAGGGAATACTTAGTCCTTTAGTCCATTAAATACAAGGTTGTAACCCAATTTTCTTTTTATCGGTTTCTCATTCATATATGGAATCCATCATCCGTCAAAACGAAGATCCTCAAAAGTAAAACCAGAAAACAGAAAATATAGTGTAATATATTTGATATTTCTGGAGACACCCTCCACCAAAGAGTATAGTGATGATTATGCTGAATCCATATAACAGGTACAGCGTGCCTAAACTCACATAGTGATGAGGTCACTTAGGCTCATAAAGGTATCTTTAGCTTTAACACCCAGTGTGAACCGACAAAATCAGATACTTTAACTTCATCTTTCCCAAAACGAAAGATGTACCATACTCACACAGGATGAAGTGGTTCAAAACACATAGAAGTTTCTTTAGTCTTTGATACTTGTATAAGTTCCCACTTTATGATGCGGTTAAACTCAGAAAAAATAAAGATAAAAGATATATGGTGTAGTACGTTTACAATACAGCAAGATTACACTCAAAAGGTGCACAGGATATCAATATGCCGAAACTCACACTGCAGTGGGTTACTTTAGACTTATCAAGATATCTTTAAAACAAAGCCACCATATGTAAAAACCAGCAGTGGTGAATGGACATACATAAAAAATAGAAAAAGCTCTCTGCCTCTATTTTTTATGTATGTCCATTCACCACTGCTGGTTTTTACATATGGTGGCTTTGTTTTGTATGTAATTGGCCGTTATTCCATCACACAGGCCAATAATGCATTCATTCTGGCATTTTGGTGGATTTTTAATGTTTTAATAAAACATCCATTTTAGAGTAAGCAAGTCCATTCCCTTCCTTACAATATACGGAAATTGGGATCTGTAAGGAACAAAGAAACTGCTATGGGATTACAGCTACATATAAGGGGTCATTCCGAGTTGTTCGCTCGGTAAAAATCTTCGCATCGCAGCGATTTTCCGCTTAATGCGCATGCGCAATGTCCGCACTGCGACTGCGCCAAGTAAATTTGCTATGCACTTAGGAATTTTACTCACGGCATTTTCATCGTTCTGGCGATCGTAATGTGATTGACAGGAAATGGGTGTTACTGGGCGGAAACAGGCCGTTTTATGGGCGTGTGGGAAAAAAACGCTACTGTTTCCGGAAAAAACGCAGGAGTGGCTGGAGAAACGGGGGAGTGTCTGGGCGAACGCTGGGTGTGTTTGTGACGTCAAACCAGGAACGACAAGCAGTGAAATGATCGCAGATGCCGAGTAAGTCTGGAGCTACTCAGAAACTGCTACGAGGTGTGTAATCGCAATATTGCGAATACATCGTTCGCAATTTTAAGATGCTAAGATTCACTCCCAGTAGGCGGCGGCTTAGCATGAGCAAATCTGCTAAAATTCACTTGCGAGCGAACAACTCGGAATGACCCCCATAGGCCCTCATTCCGAGTTGATCGCTAGCTGCTTTCGGTCGCAGCGCGGCGATCAGGCAAAAAAACTGCATTTCTGTGCATGCATATGGGCCGCAGTGCGCATGCGCAAAGTTATTTTACACAAAACTATGCAGTTTTACACAAGGTCTAGCGGCGCTTTTCAGTCGCACGGCTGATTGGGGAGTGATTGACAGGAAAGGGGCATTTCTGGGAGGTAACTGAGCGTTTTCCGGGAGTGTGCTAAAAAACGCAGGCGTGTCAGGTAAAAACGCAGCCGTGCCTGGGGAAACGGGGGAGTGGCTGGCCGAACGCAGGGCGTGTTCGTGATGTCAAAGCAGGAACTAAACTGACTGAAGTGATCGCAAGGAAGGAGTAGGTTTGGAGCTACTCTGAAATGGCATGAAAATTTTTCCGAGCAGTTCTGCTAACCTTTCGGTCGCACTTCTGCTAAGCTAAGATACACTCCCAGAGGGTGGCGACTTAGCGTTTGCACTGCTGCTAAAAGCAGCTAGCGAGCGATCAACTCGGAATGAGGGCCATTGTTATGTAAGTAAGGTACGTCTGTGCATCATGATGTTTTAAATGAAGGCCATCAGTGTATTTATGCGGTGACTTATTTTAAAGATACATATTGGCATGTACTGTATAAACGAGCCAGAACCAACGATGAACGAGCGTGGGGGTCGCGCATCGTTCATCATTGGTGACTACACACTGAAATATATGAAAGATATCTCGATCATTAATGAACGAGATCGTTCATATCTTTCAGTGTTATCGCGTAGTGTGTAGGGCCTATTACCGTTTTGTTATACGTATAGATTTTTATTGTAGGGTTTCCCTACTTATCTTTGGCTATGTAAGGCTTTGTATGAACCCAATTTCAACTGTTGTTATGTTGCTTTTTACCGTTACAGTGTTTCAGTGATAACCTCATTAAAGGACAAAACAATGAAAAAATCGGAGTAAATCTGTGAAAAGCACAAACATAATCTGATTGGTCTGATTCTGCATATGCTACAGCAGTGTTTTTTAACCACTGTGCCATGGAGCAGTCTCCAGGTGTGCCGTCATAGAAGCAGAGCCAGGACCATCAGTGTTTTGCCGCTACTGAGGCCTTGGAATGATCAATACTGGTGGGTTTAGTGGTTGCAGAGCTAGTTCTAATTTTGGGCCTGGGCATTGTTGGGCTCTTCTGGCTTTCTCAGATGTGGCTCAGGCGCAGGGCCAGAAACAGAAATCTTGGGGCCCAGTACACTGATATCTCTGCGGCCCCCTCAACCCCCCCTTAACTTGGCAGAGGGGAGCTTTAAAAAAAATAATAAGAATTTACTTACCGATAATTCTATTTCTCATAGTCCGTAGTGGATGCTGGGACTCCGTAAGGACCATGGGGAATAGCGGCTCCGCAGGAGACTGGGCACAAAAGTAAAAGCTTGAACTAGCTGGTGTGCACTGGCTCCTCCCCCTATGACTCTCCTCCAAGCCTCAGTTAGGATACTGTGCCCGGACGAGCGTACATAATAAGGAAGGATATTGAATCCCGGGTAAGACTCATACCAGCCACACCAATCACACCGTACAACCTGTGATCTGAACCCAGTTAACAGTATGACAAACGAAGGAGCCTCTGAAAAGATGGCTCACAACAATAATAACCCGAATTTTGTAACAATAACTATGTACAAGTATTGCAGACAATCCGCACTTGGGATGGGCGCCCAGCATCCACTACGGACTATGAGAAATAGAATTATCGGTAAGTAAATTCTTATTTTCTCTAACGTCCTAAGTGGATGCTGGGACTCCGTAAGGACCATGGGGATTATACCAAAGCTCCCAAACGGGCGGGAGAGTGCGGATGACTCTGCAGCACCGAATGAGAGAACTCCAGGTCCTCATCAGCCAGGGTATCAAATTTGTAGAATTTAGCAAACGTGTTTGCCCCTGACCAAGTAGCTGCTCGGCAAAGTTGTAAAGCCGAGACCCCTCGGGCAGCCGCCCAAGATGAGCCCACCTTCCTTGTGGAATGGGCTTTTACAGATTTTGGCTGTGGCAGGCCTGCCACAGAATGTGCAAGCTGAATTGTACTACAAATCCAACGAGCAATCGTCTGCTTAGAAGCAGGAGCACCCAGCTTGTTGGGTGCATACAGGATAAACAGCGAGTCAGATTTCCTGACTCCAGCCGTCCTGGAAATATATATTTTCAGGGCCCTGACTACGTCCAGTAACTTGGAGTCCTCCAAGTCCCTAGTAGCCGCAGGCACCACAATAGGCTGGTTCACGTGAAATGCTGAAACCACCTTTGGGAGAAATTGAGGACGAGTCCTCAATTCTGCCCTATCCGTGTGAAAAATCAGGTAAGGGCTTTTATAAGATAAAGCCGCCAATTCTGAGACACGCCTGGCTGAAGCCAGGGCTAACAGCATTACCACCTTCCATGTGAGATATTTTAATTCCACAGTGGTGAGTGGTTCAAACCAATGTGATTTTAGGAACCCCAAAACCACATTGAGATCCCAAGGTGCCACCGGGGGCACAAAAGGAGGCTGTATATGCAGTACCCCTTTGACAAACGTCTGGACTTCAGGCACTGAAGCCAGCTCTTTTTGGAAGAAAATCGACAGGGCCGAAATTTGAACCTTAATGGACCCTAATTTTAGGCCCATAGACAGTCCTGTTTGCAGGAAATGTAGGAAGCGACCCAGTTGAAATTCCTCTGTAGGGGCCTCTTTGGCCTCACACCACGCAACATATTTTCGCCAAATGCGGTGATAATGTTTCGCGGTTACATCCTTCCTGGCCTTTATCAGGGTAGGGATGACTTCTTCTGGAATGCCTTTTTCCTTCAGGATCCGGCGTTCAACCGCCATGCCGTCAAACGCAGCCGCGGTAAGTCTTGGAACAGACAAGGTCCCTGCTGGAGCAGGTCCTTTCTTAGAGGTAGAGGCCACGGGTCCTCCGTGAGCATCTCTTGAAGTTCCGGGTACCAAGTCCTTCTTGGCCAATCCGGAACCACGAGTATAGTTCTTACTCCTCTCCTTTTTATGGTTCTCAGTACTTTTGGTATGAGAGGCAGAGGAGGGAACACATACACTGACTGGTACACCCATGGTGTTACCAGAGCGTCCACCGCTATTGCCTGAGGGTCCCTTGACCTGGCGCAATATCTGTCTAGTTTTTTGTTGAGACGGGACGCCATCATGTCCACCTTTGGTTTTTCCCAACGGTTTACCATCTCTTGGAAGACATCTGGATGAAGTCCCCACTCCCCCGGGTGAAGGTCGTGTCTGCTGAGGAAGTCCGCTTCCCAGTTGTCCACTCCCGGAATGAACACTGCTGACAGTGCTATCACATGATTCTCCGCCCAGCGAAGAATCCTTGCAGCTTCTGCCATCGCCCCCCTGCTTCTCGTGCCGCCCTGTCTGTTTACGTGGGCGACTGACGTGATGTTGTCCGATTGGATCAATACCGCCTGACCCTGAAGCAGGGGTTTTGCTTGACTTAGGGCATTGTAAATGGCCCTTAGTTCCAGAATGTTTATATGAAGAGATGTTTCCATGCTTGACCACAAGCCCTGGAAATTTTTTCCCTGTGTGACTGCTCCCCAGCCTCTCAGGCTGGCATCTGTGGTCACCAGGATCCAATCCTGAATGCCGAATCTGCGGCCCTCTAGTAGATGAGCACTCTGCAGCCACCACAGAAGAGACACCCTTGTCCTTGGCGACAGGGTTATCCGCTGATGCATCTGAAGATCCGATCCGGACCATTTGTCCAGAAGATCCCACTGAAACGTTCTTGCATGGAATCTTCCGAATGGAATCGCTTCGTAAGAAGCCACCATTTTTCCCAGGACCCTCGTGCACTGATGCACTGACACCTGGCCTGGTTTTAGGAGATTCCTGACTAGCTCGGATAACTCCCTGGCCTTCTCCTCTGGGAGAAACACCTTTTTCTGGACTGTGCCAGAATCATTCCTAGGAACAGGAGACGTGTCGTTGGAATCAGCTGCGATTTTGGAATATTTAGAATCCACCCGTGCTGACGTAACACTAACTGAGATAGTGCTACTCCGACTTCTAACTGTTCCCTGGACCTTCCCCTTATCAGGAGATCGTCCAAGTAAGGGATAATTAAAACGCCTTTTCTTCGAAGAAGAATCATCATTTCGGCCATTACCTTGGTAAAGACCCGAGGTGCCGTGGACAATCCAAACGGCAGCGTCTGAAACTGATAATGACAGTTTTGTACTACAAACCTGAGGTACCCTTGGTGAGAAGGGTAGATTGGGACGTGGAGATAAGCATCTTTGATGTCCAGAGACACCATATAGTCCCCTTCTTCCAGGTTTGCTATCACTGCTCTGAGTGACTCCATCTTGAATTTGAACCTCTTTATGTAAGTGTTCAAGGATTTTAGATTTAAAATTGGTCTCACCGAGCCGTCCGGCTTCGGTACCACAAACAGCGTGGAATAATACCCCTTTCCCTGTTGTAGGAGAGGTACCTTGATTATCACCTGCTGGGAATACAGCTTGTGAATGGCTTCCAAAACTGCCTCCCTGTCGGAGGGAGACTTTGGTAGAGCAGACTTCAGGAACCGGCGAGGGGGAGACGTCTCGAATTCCAGTTTGTACCCCTGTGATACTACCTGCAGAATCCAGGGGTCCACTTGCGAGTGAGCCCACTGCGCGTTGAAATTTTTGAGACGGGCCCCCACCGTGTCCGAGTCCGCTTGTAAAGCCCCAGCGTCATGCTGAAGACTTGGCAGAAGCAGAGGAGGGCTTCTGCTCCTGTGAAGAGGCTGCCTGGTGCAGTCTTTTTCCTCTTCCTCTGCCCCGGGGCAGAAATGAGTGGCCTTTTGCCCGCCTGTACTTATGGGAACGAAAGGACTGAGTTTGAAAAGACGGTGTCTTTTTCTGCTGAGAGGTGACCTGGGGTAAAAAGGTGGACTTTCCGGCCGTTGCCGTGGCCACCAGGTCCGATAGACCGGCCCCAAATAACTCCTCCCCTTTAAACGGCAATACTTCCATATGTCGTTTGGAATCCGCATCCCCTGACCACTGTCGCGTCCATAATGCTCTTCTGGCAGAAATGGACATAGCACTCACTCTTGATGCCAGGGTGCAAATATCCCTCTGTGCATCACGCATATATAGTAATGCATCCTTCAAATGCTCTATAGTTAGTAATATACTGTCCCTATCCAGGGTATCAATATTTTCAGTCAGGGAATCCGACCACGCAACTCCAGCACTGCACATCCAGGCTGATGCGATTGCTGGTCGCAGTATAACACCAGTATGTGTGTATATACCCTTCAGGATATTTTCCAGCCTTCTATCCGCTGGTTCTTTGAGGGCGGCCGTATCAGGAGACGGTAACGCTACTTGTTTAGATAAACGTGTGAGCGCTTTATCTACTCTAGGGGGTGTTTCCCAACGCGCCCTAACCTCTGGCGGGAAAGGGTATAGTGCCAATAATTTATTAGAAATTAGCACTTTTTTATCGGGGGAAACCCACGCTTTATCACACACCTCATTTAATTCATCTGACTCAGGAAAAGCTACTGGTAGTTTTTTCACTCCCCACATAATACCCTTCTTTGTGGTACTTGTAGTGTCAGAAATGTTCAATGCCTCCTTCATTGCCGTGATCATGTAACGTGTGGCCCTACTGGACATTACGTTTGTCTCCTCATCGTCGACACTGGACTCAGTATCCGTGTCTGGGTCTGTGTCGACCCACTGAGGTAAAGGGCGTTTTATCGCCCCTGACGGTGTCTGAGACGCCTGGACAGGCACTAATTGATTTGTCGGCTGTCTCATGTCGTCAACATTTTTTTGTAAAGTGCTGACATTGTCACGTAGTTCTTTAAATACAACCATCCAGTCAGGTGTCGACTCCCTAGGGGGTGACATCACTAATACAGGCAATTGCTCTGCTTCCACATCATTTTCCTCCTCATACATGTCGACACAATCGTACCGACACCCAGCACACACACAGGGAATGCTCTGATAGAGGACAGGACCCCACTAGCCCTTTGGGGAGACAGAGGGAGAGTTTGCCAGCACACACCAGAGCGCTATATATATCTATAGGGATAACCTTATATAAGTGTTACTCCCTTTTATAGCTGCTGTTTATAATTTAGCTGCCAATAGTGCCCCCCCTCTCTCGTTTTTACCCTGATTCTGTAGGGACTGCAGGGGAGAGTCAGGGAGCCGTCCTTCCAGCGGAACTGTGAGGGAAAATGGCGCTTGTGTGCTGAGGAGATAGGCTCCGCCCCTTCACGACGGCCTTATCTCCCGCTTTTTTCTGGAAAACTGGCAGGGGTTAAATACATCCATATAGCCCAGGAGCTATATGTGATGTATTTCTTTTGCCATCCTAAGGTATTTCTGTTTTTATTGCGTCTCAGGGCGCTCCCCCCCAGCGCCCTGCACCCTCAGTGACCGGAGTGTGAAGTGTGCTGAGAGCAATGGCGCACAGCTGCAGTGCTGTGCGCTACCTTAGTTGAAGACAGGAACGTCTTCTGCCGCCGATTTCACCGGACCTCTTCGTTCTTCTGGCTCTGTAAGGGGGCCGGCGGCGCGGCTCCGGGACCCATCCAGGCTGAACCTGTGATCGTCCCTCTGGAGCTAATGTCCAGTAGCCTAAGAAACCCAATCCACTCTGCACGCAGGTGAGTTCGTTTCTTCTCCCCTTAGTCCCACGATGCAGTGAGCCTGTTGCCAGCAGGACTCACTGAAAATAAAAAACCTAAAATAAACTTTTACTCTAAGCAGCTCAGGAGAGCCACCTAGCATGCACCCTTCTCGTTCGGGCACAAAAATCTAACTGAGGCTTGGAGGAGGGTCATAGGGGGAGGAGCCAGTGCACACCAGCTAGTTCAAGCTTTTACTTTTGTGCCCAGTCTCCTGCGGAGCCGCTATTCCCCATGGTCCTTACGGAGTCCCAGCATCCACTTAGGACGTTAGAGAAAGTATATTTCTCTATCTCTCACTCTCTGTCATCCTTAGTTTCAGTTATATGGTAGGGCAAAGCCGGCGCTACCCGCTCAGCAGAGTCTGCAAAGCAGGGAGGCGCTGGGCTGTGCGCTGCTGCTGGCTCCGCTGCACCTGTCAGACTCTGTGACAGGCAGCACTTCAGTGGTGCCGGCAGAATGAAGCTCCAGTCCAGACCACCCACTGATCTCTGATCCTCCCTCCCAGTAGAGTAGAGCACGCAGTGGCAGCAGGGGTTACATAACAGTCTGAAACTCCTGTCCGCAGGGGCTGTCTAGTTTAGGGATGGACATCGATGGTCGATGTTTCCAAACCATCGATGTTTTTGTTTCGATGGTAGTGGTTTTAGCATTTAATGGTGCCCTCCCAATGTTTTTCACCATCGAATGATAGTCATTCGATGGTCTTCCGATGGTGGTTTGTTTTTTCTAATTCCCAATAGCTATGCCTCCCCTTGCTGCTGTGTCTGTATCAGGGAAACTTCCTAAATTCGTTTGAGGCTGTCTGACACTCTCTCTGCTTCAGCTAACTTCAGCATCGTCCTGCTCAGCCAGTCCCCTCACCCCCTCCCCTCTCTAGGCTGCTGCTTAGCAACAGGGCCCACTGCTAGCTCTGATTGGCTCTCACTGACTTAGAGAGCCAATCAGAGCACAGACCTCACCCTGCAGCAGCAGCAGAAGCCACAGACAAACGGAGCTGAGGAGGATTTAGAGGAGACAGAGTGACCTCACTGATCTTTATATCACCCCAGCTATACACCGCCACTGATCAGGGGGCAGCATTTAGGAGGGCTATGGACAAAGTCCTTGCTTGAGTATGTTTTGGACTGTGGAAAGAACCAAGAGAAAACACACAAAAAATGGAAAGAACATACAAATTCCACATAATAATCATCAGAATTGGTCCCATGTGAGACAGCAAAGCAAACCGTGCCCTGAGCCAGCTGCCATCCCCATTATTGTTAATGGGTACTGAGTAGGGAGGCCAATCCCGGGATCGGCGGGATCCCGGGATTTGGGCCCAAAAATGCCGGGATTTGAATCCCGGGATTGGAGCCTCCAATCCCGGGATTCACGGGATTAGAGTGCGCATGCGCAGTTTTTACCGGACAGCGCTGAGCACTATAGCTCAGTGCTGCCCGGCTGTCAGCGAGGTAGTTCTACACACACACTGACCGCGCTGGCTGCATTTCAAATATAGCGCCGGCTGCCAGCCAATCAGAGCTGGCAGACCGGCAGCCAATCAGGGACGCGGCCGCTGCTCCTGATTGGCTGCCGGACTGCCAGTTCTGACTGGCTGGCGGCCAGCGCTACATTTGAAATGCGGTCAGTGTGTGTGTGTGTGTCCATGGCTGCTGCCCGCGGCCCGCCCAATTAGTAAGTACTATCGCTACCTACACCCACACTCCCTCACTGCTGCAGACATCCTCCCTCTCTCTCTCTCTACTCCTGACATCCTCCCTGCTCGCTACACCCACCTTCCCTTCCTGCTCCTCACATGCTCCCTACACACCCACTGTCCCGCTGCTCCCTACACTCACCCTCCCTTCCTGCTCCTTACATTCTCCCTACACCCACCCTGCCTTGCTCCCTACATCCACCCTCCCTCCCTCGCTGCCTTCCACCCCTCGCTGCCCTCCACATTTACTCTCTCTGCTCCCTACACTGATCCCTACTGCAATCCCGGGAATCCCGGGATTGAGCATTTTTCAATCCCGAATCCCGAGATTGAAAAAATGCCCCGGGATTGGCCTCCCTAGTACTGAGTCTGAACCTCATGTACCAAGCTCCAAAAAGGGTCCCAGGTTACCGCTATCTGGCTCTGATGGTGAGAGTCGCTTTATGACTATGGAGGAATTTTCAGAGGTGATGGCTATTATGATTTCTCTCCTGCAGTCTTTGTCCAGCACTGAGGAGATGCACATGGCGCAGTGTCAGTCACTGCGCAGGAGTCTTGCTCAGCGCTGAAAGTATGGCGGTACGGGGCAGTACGGCGTACCAGTAAGAAATTCCCAGCCTGTACGCCGTACCGCCGGGCCATCCACCATACTGCAATGCTGCATCCCACTGGCTTTGTTCTGTGTGAGGGGAGGAGAGCGCAGCGCCTCTCCTGCCCCTCAATTCTCTTTGATGCCCGTTCTCACTCTCCATCGGCGGCGAATAGGTCAATCTGAATAAGGCACCGGTTTGCTAGCCAATCAGAACTCGCGGACCGGCAGCTGCGGCTCCTGATTGGTTGCCGGTCCGCGGGCTCTGATTGGCTAACGAACCGGCGCCTCATTACAGATTGACCCCGCCACTGCTGCTGGAGAGTGAGACCGAGCATCAAAGAGAATTTAGGGGCAGGAGAGGCGCTGCGCTGCGCTGTCCTCCCCTCACATAGAAGAACCAGCCAGCGGTAAGAGGGGGGGGGGGGGGGCAATGAGCACACAGTGGGGCAATGTATGTCTGGCACTGTTGGGGCATTGTATATCTGGTACAGGGGGGCATTGTATATCTAGTACAGTGGGGGCAATGTAAGCTGGCACAGGAGGGCATTGTAATTGTATATCTGGCACAGTGGGGGCATTGAATATCTGGCACAGGGGGCATTGTATATCTGGCACAGTGGGGGCATTGTAAATCTGGCACAGGGGGGCATTGTATGTCTGG
This sequence comes from Pseudophryne corroboree, assembly GCF_028390025.1. NCBI lineage: Eukaryota > Metazoa > Chordata > Amphibia > Anura > Myobatrachidae > Pseudophryne > Pseudophryne corroboree. The sequence continues at coordinate 284,331,933 of NC_086444.1, read as the reverse complement.
CACTGTATCTGGCACCGTGGGGGCATTGTATATCTGGCACCGTGGGAGCATTGTATATCTGGCACAGGGGGGCAATGTATATCTGGCACCGTGGGGGCATTGTATATCTGGCACAGGGGGCATTGTATATCTGGCACTGTATCTGGCACCGTGGGGGCATTGTATATCTGGCACTGTGGGGGCATTGTATATCTGGCACAGGGGGGCAATGTATATCTGGCACAGTGGGGCATTGTATATCTGGCACAGTGGGCATTGTATATCTGGCACAGTGGGGGCATTGTAAATCTGGCACAGGGGGGTATTGTATGTCTGGCACTGTATCTGGCACCGTGGGGGCATTGTATATCTGGCACCGTGGGAGCATTGTATATCTGGCACAGGGGGGCAATGTATATCTGGCACTGTGGGGGCATTGTATATCTGGCACTGTATCTGGCACCGTGGGGGCATTGTATATCTGGCACAGGGGGCATTGTATATCTGGCACTGTATCTGGCACCGTGGGGGCATTGTATATCTGGCACTGTGGGGGCATTGTATATCTGGCACAGGGGGGCAATGTATATCTGGCACAGTGGGGCATTGTATATCTGGCACAGTGGGGGCAATGTATAGCTGGCACAGTGGGGGCATTGAATATCTGGCACAGGGGGGCAATGTATAGCTGGCACCGTGGGGGCAGTGTATGACTGGCACTGTGAGGGCATTGTATATCTGGCACCGTGGGGGCAATGTATAACTGGCACTGTGGGGGCATTGTACTGTATATCTGGCACTGTGGAGGCAATGTTACTTCATCATTGGGCATTGTGTGTGTATATTATATATGTATATTATACACACAATGTCCAGTGATAAAATAATATGTTGCACAGAGTCTGGCCCTGCCCCAAATCCCAATTCCCACCTTGCAAAACGGAAATGCAGGCTTTTGCGCATGCGCTAGTCATATAAATAGTTTTCACCATCGAATACTTTTGGTTATAACCATCACATCGACAGTTTCAATGGCGGAAGCATTGCCATCATATGATGGTTTGCTTTCTATGTCCATCCCTAGTCTAGTTTCAGTTTCTGTTTCTGCTGCTGGTGATTTAAGCAAGGAACAGTTCTCTCTGCACTCTGGTTTTTGAGCCCTTCCCCCTCTACATGCTGATGCACTTGTCTGTGTCCAGGGCAGCCAAAACAACAGTGAGTTTAACTCCTTAAAAACCTTGTTCTCTACAAAAAAATGTATGAATCCTTCTGTTGCAAGTATGTGCTTACAATTTGGTCTGAATATTTTTTCAAGCAGCACTGCTACCGTGGGCATGTATATAAGTGGCACTGCTACCGTGGGTATGTCTATAAGTGGCACTGCTACTGTGGGCATGTATATAAGTGGCACAGATTCCGTGGGTATGTGCATAAGTGGTACTGCTACCGTGGGCATGTGTATAAGTGGCACTGCTACCATGGGCATACATATAAGTGGCACAGATACCGTGCGTATGTGTATAAGTGGCACTGCTACTGTGGGCATGTGTATAAGTGGCACTGCTACTGTGGGCATGTAAATAAGCAGAATAGATACCGTGGGTATGTGTATAGGTGGCACTGCTACCGTGGGCATGTACATAAGCGGCACAGATACTGTGGGTATGAGTATAAGTGGCATTGCTACCCTTTGCATGTGTATAACTGCCGCTGCTACCGTGGGCATGTACATAAGTGGCACTATTACTGTGGGTATGTGTATAAATAGCACTGCTACCGTGGGCATGTATATAAGCGGCACTGCTACCGTGGGCATGTATATATGTGGCACTGCTACCGTGGGCATGTATGTGAGCAGCACTGCTATTGTGGGCATGTATATAAGTGGCTCTGCTATCGTGGGCATGTATATAAGCAGCACAGATAAAGTGACACTGCTACTGTGGGCATGTGTATAAGCGGCACTGCTACCGCGGGCATGTGTATAAGTGGCACTGCTAATGTCGGCATGTACATAAACGGCACAGATACCGTGGGTATGTGTATAAGTGGCACTGCTCCCGTGGGCATGTGTATAAGTGGCACTGCTACCGTGGGCATGTATATAAGCGGCACAGATACCGTGGGTATGTGTATAAGTGGCACTGCTACCGTGGGCATGTGTATAAGCGGCACTGCTACCGCGGGCATGTGTATAAGTGGCACAGCTAATGTTGGCATGTACATAAACGGCACAGATACCGTGGGTATGTGTATAAGTGGCACTGCTCCCTTGGGCATGTGTATAAGTGGCACTGCTACCGTGGGCATGTATATAAGCGGCACAGATACCGTGCGTATGTGTATACGTGGCACTGCTATTATGGGCATGTGTATAAGTGGCACTGCTACCGTGGGCATTCCTATAAGTGGCACTGCTACCATGAGCATGTGTGTAAACTGCACTGCTACTGTGGGCATGTATATAAGCAACACTGCTACCGTGGTATGTGTATAAGTGGCACTGCTACCATGGGCATGTGTATAAGTGGCACTGCTACCATGGGCATGTGTATAAGTGGCACTGCTACCGTGGGCATGTATATAAGCGGCACTGCTACTGTTGGCATTATTATGTGTATAAGCGGTACTGATATGGTGGGCAAGTGTATAAAGGGCACTTCTACTCATTATTATTATTACTACATGCGGTGTAATGACAATAAGATTGTGCTACTGTGCGGCATACTTTGAATTGGGTTGCTATTGTGTGGCCATGCCCCTTCCTTGTGATACCACACCTTCTTATTGAAGGCGCGCGCTGTCCCTTTATTAAGTATTGGAGAGAGGGCACAAATTTATATTTGCAGTGACGCGCCAAACACCCTAGCACTGGCCCTGTGGTAGGGGACAGGATTTGCTTCTGTTTGTGCACATATGTTATGATTTCCAGCCACCAGCACTGGTTTTGCCTATAACACTAACTATAAATATTTCTCATACGTCCTAGAGGATGCTGGGGTCACTTCAAGAACCATGGGGTATAGATGGGATCCGCAGGAGACAAGGGCACTTTAAGACTTTCAAAGGGGTGTGAACTGGCTCCTCCCTCTATGCCCCTCCTCCAGACTCCAGTTTAGAATCTGTGCCCAGGCAGACTAGATGCACTCTGAGGAGCTCTACTGAGTTTCTCTGAAAAGACTTTATTTTTTGTTATGTTCAGGGAGAACTGCTGGCAACAGTCTCCCTGCTTCGTGGGACTTAGGAGAGAGAAGTCAGACCTACTTCTGTGAGTTTTAAGACTCTGCTTCTTTGGCTACAGGACACCATTAGCTCCTGAGGGTCTGATCGCTAGGTACGCCTAGATGCTCATTACCAGAGCCCGCCGCCAACCCCCTTGTAGAGCCAGAAGTCAGAAGACAGGTGAGTAGAAGAAGATCAGAAGACTTCAGTGACGGCTTTGAGGTACCGCACAGCGATCGCACGCTGCGCGCCATGCTCCCACTACACAGCGCCACTACAGGGTGCAGGGCGCGGTGGGGGGTGCCCTGGGCAGCATATCTAGACTCAATAACTACCTTGCAAGAGCGGACTAAGTGCCAGGGCACTATCCGGACCCCCGCCAGTATAAACATTTTTTTTTTAAAAGAGCGGGTCTGAAGCGCGCCATTATGGGGGCGGAGCTTAGCGCTCACGGCACACAGCCCGGCGCCATTTTCTCTACACAAGGCTGCAGAGACGCTGGTCCTTCCTCACACTGCTGTACAAGTAACAGGGTGCAAAACGGGGGGGGTACAGTCATTTTGGTGCATTATATGTAACTTATAAAAGCGCTGCAAGTCTGGGACATTTTCTGTGGTGTTTCAGACCGGATTGGGCGCTGGGGTGTGAGCTGGCAATACTCCCTTTGTGTCTCTCTGACAGGCTTTACTGTGGGTCTGTCCCCTATAGGCCTAATGTGTTGCACGTGTGTCGGCATGTCTGAGGCGGAGTGCTCTTCCCAGGAGGAGACTATGTTAGGGACACAAACGGCTGCGGGAGTGACCCTGTCGGCACCGCCAACACCTGATTGGGTGAATGTGTCTCAGAACCAGGCATGGAAGAAATCCGTAGAGGATGTGTTGTTTCAAGTCCAGACCCCCTCGGGGTCACAAAAACGTTCATTTGCCCAGCTGGCTGACACGGATACCGACACGGACACTGACTCAAGTGTCGACTATAGTGATGCCAGATTAGATCCAAAACTGGCAAAGAGCATTCAGCACATGATTGTGGCTATAAAAGACGTATTACATATCACTGAGGACCCTACGGTTCCTGATACTAGGGTCTGTATGTATAAAGGAAAGAAACCTGAGGTAACGTTTCCTCCCTCTCATGAACTGAACACGCTTTGTGAAAAGGTTTGGGACAATCCTGTCAAAAGGTTTCAGATTCCCAAAAGGATTCCAGTGGCGTATCAGTTTTCCTCTGGGGATAGGGAAAAATGGGAGTCACCCCCCATTGTGGACAAAGCTCTATCTCGGCTGTCCAAAAAGGTGGCTCTTCTGTCCCCTGATACGGCAGCCCTAAAGGCCTAAAGGATCCTGCAGGAAAATACATTGAAATCCATTTATGTCACCACGGGTACGCTACTCAGACCAGCCATTGCATCTGCGTGGGTGAGTAGCGCTATCGAAAAATGGGCAGATAACTTGTCATCTGAAATAGATACCCTGGATAGGGATAGCGTTCTTTTGACACTAGGTTATATCAGGGATGTTGCACTCTACCTAAAGGAAGCTGCGAGGGATATTGGCCTCTTGGGATCAAGGGCCAATGCCATGGCAGTCTCAGCTAGGAGAGCATTGTGGATTCGTCAATAGAATGCTGATGCTGACTCTAAGAAAGCTATGTTGTCTCTACCGTATAAAGGTGGTGTATTGTTTGGTGGCGGCCTCGCTGATCTGGTATCTACGGCTACCGCGGGTAAGTCATCATTTTTACCTTATGTGCCTGCACCACAAAAGAAACACCACTATCAGATGCAGTCCTTTCGGCCCAATAAATACAGAAAAGGCAGAGGGTCTTCCTTCCTTGCTACTAGAGGAAAGGGAAAAAGTAAAAGATCACCGGCCGTGGCCGGTTCCCAGGAGCAGAAGTCCTCCCCGGCTTCTGACAAATCCACCGCATGACGCTGGGGCTCCTCTGCGGAAGTCCGCACCGGTGGGGGCACATCTCAAGCTCTACAGTCAGTTCTGGGCTCGGTCGGCTCTGGACCCATGGGTTTTAGAAATAGTGTCCTAAATTTCTACCTAAGGAAATTCAAATTCAAGATGGAATCTCTCCGGGCAGTGATCTCCAGTCTGGAGGAGGGGGATTTTATGGTGTCGGTAGACATAAAGGATGCCTACTTACATGTTCCCAATTATCCTCCACATCAGGCTTACCTGAGGTTTGCAGTTCAGGATTGTCATTACCAATTTCACAAACAAATTCTGAAACCAGCAAAAGTATCGATCCATCAATGCACTCGGTTGCTGGGGAAGATGGTGGCGGCCTACGAGGCCATTCAGTTTGGCAGATTCCATACCAGAGTGTTTCAGTGGGACCTGTTGGACAAGTGGTCCGGGTCCCATCTGCACATGCACCGAAGGATAATCCTGTCTTCCAGGACCAGAATCTCACTCCTGTGGTGGCTGCACAGCTCTCACCTCCTAGAGGGATGCAGGTTCGGGATCCAGGACTGGATCTTAGTGACCACGGATGCGAGTCTCCGAGGCTGGGGAGCAGTCACTCAGGGGGAAAGCTTCCAGGGAAGATGGTCAAGTCAGGAAATTTGTCTACACATAAACGTTCTGGAACTAAGGGCCATTTACAACGACCTTCTGCAAGCGGAACATCTTCTTCGCAATCGGCCCGTCTTGATTCAGTCGGACAACATAACAGCAGTAGCGTACATAAACCACCAGGGCGGAACAAAAAGCAGAGCGGCAATGGCAGAGGCCACAAAGGTGCTCCGTTGGGCGGAAAGGCATACAAGCGCTCTGTCAGCGATCTTCATTCCAGGAGTGGACAACTGGGAAGCAGACTTCCTCAGCAGACACGATCTCCATCCAGGAGAGTGGGGTCTTCATCATGAGGTCTTTGCAGAAGTGACAAGTCTTTGGGGAATTCCTTAAATAGACATGATGGCGTCTCGCCTCAACAAGAAACTTCAGAGATATTGCTCCAGGTCGAGAGACCCTCAAGCAATAGCAGTGGTTGCCCTAGTGACACCGTGGGTGTTTCAGTCCAAAAGTGATAAAGATCATAAGAAGAACAAAGGTTCAAGCGATCCTCATTGTTCCAGACTGGCCAAGGAGGGCTTGGTATCCGGATCTTCAGGAATTACTCATAGGAGATCCCTGGCCTCTTCCTCTGAAGGAGGATCTGTTACAGCAGGGGCCGTGCGTGTTCCAAGACTTACCGCGACTTCGTTTGATGGCTTGGAGGTTGAATGCTGGATCCTAGCCCGAAAGGAGGTCATCCCCACTCTTGTTCAGGCCAGGAAAGGAGTAATGTCTAAACATTACCACCGTATTTGGAGAAAATACGTGTCTTGGTTTGAATCCAAGAAGGTTCCTACGGAAGAATTTCAGTTAGGACGTTTTCTCCATTTTCTGCAAGCCGGTGTGGATGCGGGCCTAAAGTTGGGCTCCATTAAAGTACAAATTTCAGCCTTATCGGTTTTCTTCCAAAAACAAGTAGCTTCCCTTCCAGAAGTTCAGACCTTTGTGAAAGGCGTGTTGCACATCCAACCTCCCTTTGTGCCCCCTGTGGCACCATGGGATCTTAACGTGGTGTTGCAATTCCTTCAATCTCATTGGTTTGAACCTTTACAAAAGGTGTAGTTGAAATTCCTCACTTGGAAAGGGGTCATGCTGTTGGCCTTGGCATCCACCAGGCGGGTGTCTGAATTGGCGGCCTTGTCTCACAAGTGCCCTTATTTGATCTTTCATGAAGATAGAGCAGAACTGAGAACTCGTCAGCAGTTTCTGCCGAAAGTGGTTTCGTCGTTCCACTTAAACCAACCTATTGTGGTGCCACTGGCTACTGACGCCTTGCTGGAATCAAAGTTTCTTGATGTAGTCATAGCTTTGAAAATTTATGTGGCCAGAACGGCTCAGTTTTGGAAAACAGAGGCTCTGTTTGTCCTGTATGCTCACAACAAAATTGGGGCTCCTGCTTCCAAGCAGACTATTGCGCGCTGGATCTGTCATACGATTCAGCAGGCTCATTCTACGGCTGGATTGCCGTTACCGAAATCAGTGAAGGCCCATTCTACCAGAAAGGTGGGCTCGTCCTGGGCGGCTGCCTGGGGGGTCTCGGCATTACAACTTTGACGAGCGGCTACTTGGTCGGGTTCAAACACCTTTGCGAAGTTCTACAAGTTTGATACCCTGGCTGATGAGGACCTCATGTTTGGTCAATCGGTGCTGCAAAGTCATCCGCACTCTCCCGCCCGTTCTAGAGCTTTGGTATAAACCCCATGGTTCTTGAAGTGATCCCAGCATCCTCTAGGACGTATGAGAAAATAGGATTTTAATACCTACCGGTAAATCCTTTTCTCTTAGTCCGTAGAGGATGCTGGGCGCCCGTCCCAGTGCGTACTGTATCTGCAGTTATTAGTTGTGGTTACACACATGTTGTGTTATGTTTATAGTTAGCCTGTTGCTGATGTTGTTCATGCCGTTGACTTGCGTTGTGTGGAATGCCATGTTGTACGGCGTGCTTGAGGTGTGAGCTGGACTGTACCTCACCTTAGTTTAACAATAAATCCTTTTCCTCGAAATGTCCGTCTCCCTGGGCACAGTTCCTATAACTGGAGTCTGGAGGAGGGGCATAGAGGGAGGAGCCAGTTCACACCCCTTTGAAAGTCTTAAGGTGCCCATGTCTCCTGCGGATCCCGTCTATACCCCATGGTTCTTGAAGTGACCCCAGCATCCTCTACGGACTAAGAGAAAAGGATTTACTTGTAGGTTTTAAAATCCTATTTTTGAATTGGCCCTGGACCACCAATCCAATGCACCCCTGCAAGTGTCCTGAGGCACCCCAGGGTACAGTTTGAGAACCACTGGTCTAGTGTGTACCCAGCATAATTATTGCAGCTGGTCTGTGGGTTACAGCTCCCAGCTCCACTTCAGGAAAAAATGCAACAATGTAATTTGTGTGACAAACTGCACTTCTGTACAGGGATCACACAACCTCTATTTATAGGGCTGAATTCACTTAGGGGAGAAGTTCTCGCCCCGCAAAGAAGTGCAAGTATATACCGCACTTATGGTACCATTGGATTCACAGATAATTTCTTGCAATACACTATATACATAGAAACATTGATTTTTACTGCAGCCATTAGGGTAAAGGTGGGTACACACTAATAGATATATCTGCAGATCAGTTGATCTGCAGATATATCTATGGATGGATCGGGCAGTGTGTTGAGCATACACACTGCCCGATCCGTCGGGAACTGACGTCACGAACTGGGAGGGCGTGTACACACGCCCGCCCAGTTCAGCTGTCAATCACCGCCGGCCGCCACAGCATGTCTACGGGCGGTCGGCATACACACACAGCGACGCGCCAATATATCGGTAGATATATTGGCCGTCGGCTATGCTGTGCGGCCGACGCGATACGTCTGTGAACGACGGAGTTCACAGAGACGTATCGGCCGTACACACTGGCCGACGGTACCGCGATCTATCGGCCGTTCAAGAGAACGGCCGATATATCGACCAGTGTGTACGGGCCTTTAGTTTAGGGGTAAGGGTTAGGGTCAGGGCCAGCAACAGAAATCTTGGGGCCCACTAAACTGATATTTCTGGGGCTCCCTTAACTTGGCAGAGGGGATCTTTTAAATAAAATAAAGCCTTTGACTCAGCCTGTCAGTGAGCCCGGCAGGTGGTTTTTATACTGGGCTACCCGGCTCTTCGGTGGTGGTGGCAGGGACATACAGAAAAGCCCGAGCGCAGCGACATGCATAATGATGGCAATACAATATGGACCACAGGGACTTGACAAAGGGATGGGGTAAAAGGAGTGCGGAGGGTTTAGGTGGCCTGTTAATTGTTTTCCTGCTTAAATTGAGCAGCTGGAGCATACACTGTCCTTAATACTTGGGGCCCGCCTGAACCTCAGGGCCCTGCACAAGTGTCCCCTTTGTCCCCCACTGTCGCCGTGCTAGTTCAGGCGTTACCTATGGAGAAGCTGCGACATGACATCCTAGGACACGCAACTGCACCATGCATCACCATTACATTTAAGTGTGCCTTGGCAATATTTAAATCTTGTTCAGTGTGCCGCGAGTTGTGAAAGGTTGAAAATCTCTGTGCTACACTGTCATCACCATGTTGTTATAAAAACACCTCAAAAACTCGGAAAGACGTGCATTGGTGGAGGGGCTGCTGGAGGGGCATAGTATGCCCTTGCTGTAGCCAGTGGAAGGGGCGCCATCTTCCCAGTGATCTCTTCTACGAACTGGCGCCTGATTTAAGATACTCGCACCTCCGCTGGAGGCCGGACTGAGGAGCAGAATAAGCACGCGCTGCACTCCCCTGCCCTCGCTGCAAGCAAGGTGGTCGGGCCGCTAAAGGTCCCCTGCCTGTGGGCCGTAAAAGGATGTGGTAGGGGAGGCATGCGGCCCGCGGGCCGCTGGTGTGATGCCCCTGCACTAGAGTATCAGAATTAGTTTCACGGCACCCCTAGGCAAAAGTTTCTTATTGAGAAATTCAGAAAAAAAATATAAAATGAAGTCAATTGTGTTTATAATATGTCATCCTTAGGTTCAGTTATGTGGTGAGGGACTGGTTTTACCAATTGAATTAAGTATAAATAATTTGAATTGGTCCTGGACCACCAAACTATGGCACTACGGCAAGGTCCCCCTAACCCCAGGGTGTCACGGCCCCCAGTTTGGAAACTACTGCCATAAAATAAACCTTTTTTTTTAACTACATGTAATACACCTTAAATCTCAGTTCCTATAAGTTTTAAATGCTTGTATACAGTAAACTACACATATTTAAAAATCCTACACCAGGCACAAGTAGTCATTGGGTATGGTTGACTGGCAGCCGGGATCCTGGTGGTCAGCATACCAATGTCGGAATCTCTGGCTGCCAGAATGCCAGCAGGGGGGCAAGCGAAATGAAGCTGACCACCGGGATGGTGACTACATCCCATTTAGATGATTATGTGGGAGTTTTATCATTATTATCCTATTTATATGTAAAAAGTGTTGAAAGGGGAGAGCGCTACTGTGCAGTTTCCATACTGGTCCTCCAGGGAGGCTTCACTCCCTGTACCAAGATGGCTGCTGACCCAAAATACTGCACATAAGTGCGGCGCCATCTTGTCAATGTCTTAGAGCATCACAGTGGGAGACAGTAGTTTTTCACTTAACTCCTCAGAGACCTGAGATAATCAGAGATCCGCAACACTTCCAGTGATCCTACACTGGTACCTGCTGCATACATTCATCAGCTGGGGAGCCGAATAACACCCCGCTTGTCTCAACCTCCGCTCAGTGAGAACCAGTGTGTAACAGTGATTATGTGGGATTCATATAAATATTTTCTGCAATTCACAATATGAGCTTACCATCTTCGGAGTGTTGGAGAATTATTATACTTTTTTTTTTTTTTGGTCAGATATAGTTTCTTTTATTATTATTATTATTATTATTATTATTATTATTATTATTATTTAAAAATGTGACCGGACCCTCTTTTGTCATTTTCACCTCAGCTCACTTTAAAAATTTTCTAAAAGAGAAAATTATCTAAAAGCAATTATAGAGTAAGACCATTTTCCTTACTGTGTAAGCTGCAGAACTCGGTGTCCTGTTACTTGCTTTTTATTTTACCCTTGTATGCCTTACTGCCATGTTTTGCTTATCTCACAGTGTAACCTATGTAGTGAACCCAACATGGCTGCCTCATCTGGTACTCTCTTGTGTAGAATAAACAATGCATGGTTCTGAACTCTCCTAATATATTTGTCTCCCCAAATATGTTTAATTTCTTCACCCTTTGAGAGAATGTATTAATAAAGACAACTTCAAGCAAAATATATTTAAAAAATAAATGTCTATTTTTATTTTAAGTAAAATTTAGCCACTTTTTCTTCTTCTTTTTCTTCTTCCTCTTCTTCTTCTTCGTCTTATGATGATTATTATTATTATTATTATTTTGTAATTATTCATATTATTATCTACTCTGCATTCTAAAATAGGTAATTTCGGACTAAGGCCCTCATTCCGAGTTGTTCGCTCAGTAATTTTCTTCGCATCGCAGCAATTTTCCGCTAATTGCGCATGCGCAATTGTTCGCACTGCGACTACGCCAAGTAAATTTGCTAAGAAGTTTGGTATTTTACTCACGGCATTACAAGGTTTTTTCTTCGTTCTAGTGATCGGAGTGTGATTGACAGGAAGTGGGTGTTTCTGGGCGGAAACTGGCCGTTTTATGGGTGTGTGTGAAAAAAACGCTGCCGTTTCTGGGAAAAACGCGGGAGTGGCTGGAGAAACGGGGGATTGTCTGGGCGGACGCTGGGTGTGTTTGTGACGTCAAACCAGGAATGACAAGCACTGAACTGATCGCACTGGAAGAGTAAGTCTCGAGCTACTCAGAAACTGCACAGAAAAATCTTTTCGCAATATTGAGAATACTTCGTTCGCAATTCTGCTAAGCTAAGATTCACTCCCAGAGGGCGGCGGCTTAGCGTGTGTAATGCTGCGAAAAGCGGCTAGCGAGCGAACAACTCGGAATGAGGGCCTAAGATTGGTCCAGTAATCTTACAAACTTGTCCTATAAGAGGAACAAGATGGCGGGAGCCTCATGACTCATGAAGAGTCATCCTTCAGCACTCAGGAGAGGAAAAACCCCCTTGTGGAGGAAACCTCTGGGGACCCATGGCTGAAGGACTGCCCGTCCCTCTAGACTATGCAGAGTTTGCCCAGAACACCCGCCCACCCACTAACCTTGCCTAATCCCTTCTGTCGCCTCAAATCTGCTATTTTGACCTATTTACCCAGCCGGAGAAAAACGCACCTAAACGTCAATGGTAAGAGAGCAAAAGATGAATGGGAGTGAGGGGAGGGACAGTCATAACCACCATAGCATTCATTTCTGACGCTAACAGGGATTACAACTGTACAAATGTAGCCATTCTCGTCGTGGCTACATCTTACCGCAATAGCGCCTTGTTAGGCGCGATCGCACCGCGTATGTCTGGATGTCTAAGACGTGTATGTCCCATTCACATGGATGGGAGCGGCAAATGCCGCAGCTCGGCATGGCTAGGCACAGGCGCGCATAGCTGTGCAAAGGGTGCACGTTTACCTCAGCTGTAGCCATGATCAGCATGGCTACACCTCAGTGGCGTGCAGTAAGGTCAGTGGCTGGTGAGGCACTACAGCCATAATGTCCGCCGAATCCTGCCGATGACCCCTACCGCCGCCGAACCAATGTCCGCTACTGCCCCTGAGCCAATGCCCGCTACACCTGCCAATAGCTTACAAACTTTCCAACCATTAACTGACCCAGCCCTCCGCCACTAATTTGCATCTCAGTCCGATGCCGCCAATACCCGCTGCCAGCCTGCTCATCATACTTGTGATATATTGTACATTTTTATAGAAAAAATAAATAAATTAGTGTTTGGGACTGGGAAGGGAGTGGGAGGGGGACATGAATGCAATTTTGCTGTCCAGGGCTTCCATTAACTTAATGGAAAATGGTCTGAATGGGTTAAAAAACAAATTTAAACTGCGTGATAGCCATAAGTGTGTCAAACAAATGAATATTGTTTTCTCTATCGTCCTAGTGGATGCTGGGGTTCCTGAAAGGACCATGGGGAATAGCGGCTCCGCAGGAGACAGGGCACAAAAAGTAAAGCTTTAGGATCAGGTGGTGTGCACTGGCTCCTCCCCCTATGTCCCTCCTCCAAGCCTCAGTTAGATTTTTGTGCCCGGCCGAGAAGGGTGCAATCTAGGTGGCTCTCCTAAAGAGCTGCTTAGAAAAGTTTAGCTTAGGTTTTTCATTTTACAGTGAGTCCTGCTGGCAACAGGATCACTGCAACGAGGGACTTAGGGGAGAAGAAGTGAACTCACCTGCGTGCAGGATGGATTGGCTTCTTTGGCTACTGGACATTAGCTCCAGAGGGACGATCACAGGTACAGCCTGGATGGTCACCGGAGCCTCGCCGCCGGCCCCCTTGCAGATGCTGAAACGAGAAGAGGTCCAGAATCGGCGGCAGAAGACTCCTCAGTCTTCTTAAGGTAGCGCACAGCACTGCAGCTGTGCGCCATTTCCTCTCAGCACACTTCACACGGCAGTCACTGAGGGTGCAGGGCGCTGGGAGGGGGGCGCCCTGGGAGGCAAATGAAAACCTTTTTTGGCTAAAAATACCTCACATATAGCCTCCGGGGGCTATATGGAGATATTTAACCCCTGCCAGAATCCATTAAAGAGCGGGAGACGAGCCCGCCGAAAAAGGGGCGGGGCCTATCTCCTCAGCACACAGCGCCATTTTCCCTCACAGAAAGGCTGGAGGGAAGGCTCCCAGGCTCTCCCCTGCACTGCACTACAGAAACAGGGTTAAAACAGAGAGGGGGGGCACTAATTTGGCGTTAGAAATATATAAAAGATGCTATAAGGGAAAACACTTATATAAGGTTGTCCCTATATAATTATAGCGTTTTTGGTGTGTGCTGGCAAACTCTCCCTCGGTCTCTCCAAAGGGCTAGTGGGTCCTGTCCTCTATCAGAGCATTCCCTGTGTGTGTGCTGTGTGTCGGTACGTGTGTGTCGACATGTATGAGGACGATGTTGGGAGGAGGCGGAGCAATTGCCTGTAATGGTGATGTCACTCTCTAGGGAGTCGACACCGGAATGGATGGCTTATTTAGGGAATTACGTGATAATGTCAACACGCTGCAAGGTCGGTTGACGACATGAGACGGCCGACAAACAATTAGTACCGGTCCAGACGTCTCAGAAACACCGTCAGGGGTTTTAAAACGCCCGTTTACTTTAGTCGGTCGACACAGACACGGACACTGAATCCAGTGTCGACAGTGAATAAACAAACGTATTCCTTATTAGGGCCACACGTTAAGGGCAATGAAGGAGGTGTTACATATTTCTGATACTACAAGTACCACAAAAGAGGGTATTATGTGGGATGTGAAAAAACTACCGTAGTTTTTCCTGAATCAGATAAATTAAATGAAGTGTGTGATGATGCGTGGGTTCCCCCCGATAGAAAATTATGGGCGGTATACCCTTTCCCGCCCGAAGTTAGGGCGCGTTGGGAAACACCCCTTAGGGTGGATAAGGCGCTCACACGCTTATCAAAACAAGTGGCGGTACCGTCTATAGATAGGGCCGTCCTCAAGGAGCCAGCTGACAGGAGGCTGGAAAATATCATAAAAAGTATATACACACATACTGGTGTTATACTGCGACCAGCGATCGCCTCAGCCTGGATGTGCAGAGCTGGGGTGGCTTGGTCGGATTCCCTGACTAAAAATATTGATACCCTTGACAGGGACAGTATTTTATTGACTATAGAGCATTTTAAGGATGCATTTTCTATATATGCGAGATGCACAGAGGGATATTTGCACTCTGGCATCAAGAGTAAGTGCGATGTCCATATCTGCCAGAAGATGTTTATGGACACGACAGTGATCAGGTGATGCAGATTCCAAACGGCACAAAGGTGTATTGCCGTATAAAGGAAGAGGAGTTATTTGGGGTCGGTCCATCGGACCTGGTGGCCACGGCAACTGCTGGAAAATCCACCGTTTTTACCCTAAGTCACATCTCTGCAGAAAAAGACACCGTCTTTTCAGCCTCAGTCCTTTCGTCCCTATAAGAGTCATATCTGCCCAGGGATAGAGGAAAGGGAAGAAGACTGCAGCAGGCAGCCCATTCCCAGTAACAGAAGCGTTCCACCGCTTCTGCCAAGCTCTCAGCATGACGCTGGGACCGTACAGGACCCCTGGATCCTACATGTAGTATCCCAGGGGTACAGATTGGAATGTCGAGACGTTTCCCCTTCGCAGGCTCCTGAAGTCTGGTTTACCAAGGTCTCCCTCCGACAAGGAGGCAGTATGGGAAACAATTCACAAGCTGTATTCCCAGCAGGTGATAATCAAATTACCCCTCCTACAACAAGAAAAGGGGTATTATTCCACATTATATTGTGGTACTGAAGCCAGAAGGCTAGGTGAGACCTATTCTAAATCTAAAAAAATTTGAACACTTACAAAGGTTCAAATCAAGATGGAGTCACTCAGAGCAGTGATAACGAACCAGGAAGAAGGGGACTATATAGTGTCCCGAGACATCAGGGATGCTTACCTCCATGTCCAAAATTTGCCCTTCTCACTAAGGGTACCTCAGGTTCGTGGTACAGAACTGTCACTATCAGTTTCAGACGCTGCCGTTTGGATTGTCCACGGCACCCCGGGTCTTTACCAAGGTAATGGCCGAAATGATGATTCTTCTTCGAAGAAAAGGCGTCTTAATTATCCCTTACTTGGACGATCTCCTGATAAGGGCAAAGTCCAGGGAACAGTTGGAGGTCGGAGTAGCACTATCTCGGATACTGCTACAACAGCACGGGTGGATTCTAAATATTCCAAAATCGCAGCTGATCCCGACGACAAGTCTGCTGTGCCTAGGGATGATTCTGGACACAGTCCAGAAAAAGGTGTTTCTCCCGGAAGAGAAAGCCAGGGAGTTATCCGAGCTAGTCAGGAACCTCCTAAAATCAGTGCATCATTGCACAAGGGTCCTGGTAAAGATGGTGACTTCCTACGAAGCAATTCCATTCGGCAGATTTCACGCAAGAATTTTTCAGTGGGATCTGCTGGACAAATGGTCCGGATCGCATCTTCAGATGCATCAGCGGATAACCCTATATCCAAGGACAAGGGTGTCTCTCCTGTGGTGGTTACAGAGTGCTCATCTTCTAGAGGGCCGCAGATTCGGCATTCAGGATTGGATGCTGGTGACCACGGAGGCCAGCCCGAGAGGCTGGGGAGCAGTCACACAAGGAAAAAATTTCCAGGGAGTGTGATCAAGTCTGGAGACTTTTCTCCACATAAATATACTGGAGCTAAGGGTAAATTTATAATACTCTAAGCTTAGCAAGACCTCTGCTTCAAGGTCAGCCGGTATTGATCCAGTGGGAAAAACATCACGGCAGTCGCCCACGTAAATAGACGGGGCGGCACAAGAAGCAGGAGGGCAATGGCAAAAACTGCAAGGACTTTTCGCTGGGCGGAAAATCATGTGATAGCACTGTCAGCAGTGTTTCATTCCGGGAATGGAAACTGGGAAGCAGACTTCCTCAGCAGGCACGACCTCCACCCGGCAGAGTGGAAACTTCATCGGGAAGTTTTCCACATGATTGTAAACCGTTGGGAAATACCAAAGGTGGACATGATGGCGTCCCGTCTGAACAAAAAACGGGACAGGTATTGCGCCAGGTTAAGAGACCCTCAGGCAATAGCTGTGGACGTTCTGGTAACACTATGGATGTACCAGTCGGTGTATGTGTTCCATCCTCTGCTTCTCATACCTAAGGTACTGAGACTTATAAGACGTAGAGGAGTAAGAACTATACTCATGGCTCCGGATTGGCCAAGAAGGACTTGGTACCCGGAACTTCAAGAGATGCTCACAGAGGACTTATGGCCTCTGCCGCTAAGAAGGGACTTGTTTCAGCAAGTACCATGTCTGTTCCAAGACTTACCGCAGCTGCGTTTGACGGCATGGCGGTGGAACGCCGGATCCTAAGGGAAAAAGGCATTCCGGAAGAGGTCATTCCTACCCTGGTCAAAGCCAGAAAGGAGGTGACCGCACAACATTATCACCACATGTGGCAAAAATATGTTGCGTGGTGTGAGGCCAGAAAGGCCCCACGAAGAAATTTCAACTCGGTCGATTCCTGCATTTCCTGCAAACAGGAGTGTCTATGGGCCTCAAATTGGGGTCCATTAAGGTTCAAATTTCGGCCCTGTCGATTTTCTTCCAGAAAGAAGTGGCTTCAGTTCCTGAAGTCCAGAAGTTTGTCAAGGGAGTATTGCATATACAACCCCCTTTTGTGCCTCCAGTGGCACTGTGGGATCTCAACGTAGTTCTGGGATTCCTCAAATCACATTGGTTTAAAACCACTCAAATCTGTGGATTTGAAGCATCTCACATGAAAAGTGACCATGCTCTTGGCCCTGGCCTGGACCAGGCGAGTGTCAAATTGGTGGTTTTTTTCTCAAAAAAGCCCATATCTGGTTGTCCATTTGGACAGGGCAGAGCTGCGGACTCGTCCCCAGTTCTCTCCCTAAGGTGGTGTCAGTGTTTCACCTGAACCAGCTTATTTTGGTGCCTTGCGCCTACTAGGGACTTGGAGGACTCCAGGTTGCTAGATGTTGTCAGGGCCCTGTAAATATAGGTTCCAGGACGGCTGGAGTCAGGAAAACTGACTTGCTGTTATCCTGTATGCACCCAACAAACTGGGTGCTCTTGCTTCTAAGCAGACTATTGCTAGTTGGATGTGTAATACAATTCAGCTTGCACATTCTGTGGCAGGCCTGCCACAGCCAAAATATGTAAATGCCCATTCCACAAGGAAGGTGGGCTTATCTTGGGCGGCTGCCCGAGGGGTCTCGGCTTTACAACTTTGCTGAGCGGCTATTTAGTCAGGGGCAAACACGTTGGTAAAATCCTACAAATTTGATACCCTGGCTAAGGAGGACCTGGAGTTCTCTCATTCGGTGCTGCAGAGTCATCCGCACTCTCCCGCCCGTTTGGGAGCTTTGGTATTATCCCCATGGTCCTTTCAGGAACCCCAGCATCCACTAGGACGATAGAGAAAATAAGAATTTACTTACCGATAATTCTATTTCTCGGAGTCAGTAGTGGATGCTGGGCGCCCATCCCAAGTGCGGATTATCTGCAATACTTGTACATAGTTACAAAAATCGGGTTATTATTGTTGTGAGCCATCTTTTCAGAGGCTCCGCTGTTATCATACTGTTAACTGGGTTCAGATCACAGGTTGTACAGTGTGATTGGTGTGGCTGGTATGAGTCTTACCCGGGATTCAAAATCCTTCCTTATTGTGTACGCTCGTCCGGGCACAGTATCCTAACTGAGGCTTGGAGGAGGGTCATAGGGGGAGGAGCCAGTGCACACCACCTGATCCTAAAGCTTTACTTTTTGTGCCCTGTCTCCTGCGGAGCCGCTATTCCCCATGGTCCTTTCAGGAACCCCAGCATCCACTACGGACTCCGAGAAATAGAATTATCGGTAAGTAAATTCTTATTTTTTGTTGTGGAACTACAAGGCCCAGCAAGCCTCCCCCGCTTGCTGGTACTTGGAGAACCCCAAGTACCAGCATGCAGGGAAATAACGGGCTCGCTGGTACCTGTAGTTCTACAACAACAAAAATACCCAAATAAAAACACAACACACACCGTGAAAGTAAAAATTTATGAAAACACACACGCTCACACATACTTACCTACATCCCACGACGATTACGTCCACTTGTCTATGTAGAATCTAATAGGGGTACC
The DNA here is from genome assembly GCF_028390025.1 of Pseudophryne corroboree. Lineage (NCBI taxonomy): Eukaryota > Metazoa > Chordata > Amphibia > Anura > Myobatrachidae > Pseudophryne > Pseudophryne corroboree. The sequence goes on along the minus strand of NC_086444.1, from coordinate 284,313,360 downwards.
TGTAAAAATGAGAGAGAGATTACTTACCTACATCCCATGCCGATCATGTCCACTTGTCCATGTAGAATCCAATAGGGGTACCTGGAAAAATGAAAATTATATTTACAAACTTCGTTCAAGTCCACAGGAGGGGAAAAGGAGAGAGTTAGAGAGAGAGAGAGAGAGATAACTGGTTATGCTGCTGCCTGGGAGGAAAGAGCCGGCGGTACATGAAGGAGAGGGGAGAGCCGCAGAGAGTTATGCTGCTGCCTGGGAGGAAGGAGCCGGCAGAACACGAAGGAGAGCCGCAGCGAGAGAGAGAGTGTCCCCGACCTGGTTATCCTGCTGCCTGGGAGGACGGAGCTGGCGGAAGATGAAGGAGAGGAGAGAGCCGCACTCAGTCACTGCCACTGCTATGCACGTCCTTTACCCCGTACAGCACTGCCAGTGACAGCCGGATGCAGTCACTGTCAGTGCTGCAGCTGCTATCCAGTGACTAATCACAGTGACAGGGGCGTGCTTTCAGATAGGCTGAAAGCACATACCTGCTGTTCTGTGGCACTTGGGCAGGTGCCGCTTCTATTACTTTTTTCAATGGGCTTTTACAGCACTTTGCTTGGCCCCACCCCCTGCCCACCCCCTGCTTACGGACGATTACAATGCACAGCGGGAGGCACCGTTCTTGGTGCCGCACAAATGTATTTGAACAGCCATTTATAATCTAATTTTTTTTACATAATATAAAAAATATACTTATGACACAGAATATGTGTCATAAGTATCTTCTTTGTATTATTTTAATCAAGAATGACAGGGGAGGCACTGCCTCCAATGCCTCCCCTGACTGCACATCCCTGCTACACCTGTATATAGTATTGGATAAAAACAAAAGTAATGATTAAAGCACAACATAATTCTTTTACATCTCTTTACATTACTAGAATTGGATCAGCCTGCAATACTGCCACACCAGGATTTAAGCAGGCAGAGAGAGAGTAAAGGATTTAATTTGCAACATTATAGACTCACCAAACAACTCCAAGGAGATGTCATGGGTGCAGCTGCACATAAAGGATTTAATTAGGAACATTATAGGCCCATCTAGACAGCGCTCTTCAAATATCTCCAATGGCCCATTTGCAGCCGCTTGTGGTTGTTAGGTAATGGTACTGTCCCAGTAGGTGTGAGATTTTGTTTATATCCAATACCATGCTATCCCCAAGGTCATAAGTCATATATTATAATAGTCATGCTAAAAGTCTGCCGACAATTCGAATTAAGCTGCTCTTATCTTTGTCCAGTCACTAACCTTCTACCAGTGTGATATGCCGTGCCAGGCCTCTGAGGCATATGCAAGAGAGACAGCAACAGCAGAGCCCTGTATAGGCAGTTGCCATTATGACATCACAGCATGACCTCACACACTCCACCAGACCGGCTAAGACTGGTTATTTCTGGTTTGAGGCCCTTGTTGTCTATTATGGAAAAAAGTTTACAGGAAATAGCACATAATTCTGTTACAATCAAAATGAGGGAATACTTAGTCCTTTAGTCCATTAAATACAAGGTTGTAACCCAATTTTCTTTTTATCGGTTTCTCATTCATATATGGAATCCATCGTCCATCTAAACGAAGATCCTCAAAAGTAAAACCAGAAAACAGAAAATATAGAGTGGTATATTTGATATTTCTGGAGACACCCTCCACCAAAGAGTATAGTGATGATTATGCTGAATCTATATAACAGGTACAGCGTGCCTAAACTCACATAGTGATGAGGTTACTTAGGCTCATAAAGGTATCTTTAGCTTTAACACCCAGTGTGAACCGACAGAATCAGATACTTCAACTTCATCTTTCCCAAAACGAAAGACGTACCATACTCACACAGGATGAAGTGGTTCAAACACATAGAAGTTTCTTTAGTCTTTGATACTTATATAAGTTCCCACTTTATGATGCGGTTAAACTCAGAAAAAATAAAGATAAAAGATATATGGTGTAGTACGTTTACAATACAGCAAGATTACACTCAAAAGGTGCACAGGATATCAATATACATAGGTACAGCGTACCGAAACTCATACTGCAGTGGGGTACTTTAGACTTATCAAGGTATCTTTAAAACAAAGCCACCATATGTAAAAACCAGCAGTGGTGAATGGACATACATAAAAAATAGAAAAAGCTCTCTGCCTCTATATTTTATGTATGTCCATTCACCACTGCTGGTTTTTACATATGGTGGCTTTGTTTTGTATGTAAACGGCCATTATTCCATCACACAGGCCGATAATGCATTCATTCCGGCATTTTGGTGGATTTTTAATGTTTTAATAAAACATCCGTTTTAGAGTAAGCAAGTCCATTCCCTTCCTTACAATATACGGAAATTAGGATCTGTAAGGAACAAAGAAACTGCTATGGGATTACAGCTACATATAGGCCCTCATTCCGAGTTGATTGCTAGCTGCTTTCGGTCACAGCGCGGCGATTTGGCAAAAAAACTGCATTTCTGCGCATGTGTATGGGCCGCAGTGCGCATGCGCAAAGTTTTTTTTGCACAAAACTATGCAGTTTTACACAAGGTCTAGCGGCGCTTTTCAGTCGCACGGCTGATTGGGGAGTGATTGACAGGAAAGGGGCATTTCTGGGAGGTAACTGAGCATTTTCCGGGAGTGTGCTAAAAAACGCAGGCGTGTCAGGTAAAAACGCAGGCGTGCCTGGGGAAACGGGGGAGTGGCTGGCCGAACGCAGGGCGTGTTCGTGACGTCAAAGCAGGAACTAAACTGACTGAAGTGATCGCAAGGAAGGAGTAGATTTGGAGCTACTCTGAAACGGCATGAAAATTTTTCCGAGCAGTTCTGCTAACCTTTCGGTCGCACTTCTGCTAAGCTAAGATTCACTCCCAGAGGGTGGCGGCTAAGCGTTTGCACTGCTGCTACAAGCAGCTAGCGAGCGATCAACTCGGAATGAGGGCCATTGTTATGTAAGTAAGGTACGTCTGTGCATCATGATGTTTTAAATGAAGGCCATCAGTGTATTTATGCGGTGACTTATTTTAAAGATACATATTGGCATGTACTGTATAAACAAGCCAGAACCAACGATGAACGAGCGCGGGGGTCGCGCATCGTTCATCATTGGTGACTACACACTGAAAGATATGAACGAAATCTCGTTCATTAATGAACGAGATCGTTCATATCTTTCAGTGTTATCGCGTAGCGTGTAGGGCCTATTACCGTTTTGTTATACGTATAGATTTTTATTGTAGGGTTTCCCTATTTATCTTTGGCTATGTAAGGCTTTGTATGAACCCAATTTCCACTGTTGTTATGTTGTTTTTTACTGTTACAGTGTTTCAGTGATAACCTCATTTAAGGACAAAACAATGAAAAAATCGGAGTAAATCTGTGAAAAGCACAAACGTAATCTGATTGGTCTGATTCTGCATATGCTACAGCAGTGTTTTTTAACCACTGTGCCGTGGAGCAGTCTCCAGGTGTGCTGTCATAGAAGCAGAGCCAGGCCCGTCAGTGTTTTGCCGCTACTGAGGCCTTGGAGTGATCAATACTGGTGGGTTTAGTGGTTGCAGAGCCAGTTCTAATTTTGGGCCCGGGCATTGTTGGGCTCTTCTGGCTTTCTCAGATGTGGCTCAGGCGCAGGGCCAGAAACAGAAATCTTGGGGCCCAGTACACTGATATCTCTGCGACCCCCTCAACCCCCCTTAACTTGGCAGAGGGGAGCTTTAAAAAAAAATAGTATATTTCTCTCTCTCTCACTCTCTGTCATCCTTAGTTTCAGTTATATGGTAGGGCAAAGCCGGCGCTACCCGCTCAGCAGAGTCTACAAAGCAGGGAGGCGCTGGGCTGTGCGCTGCTGCTGGCTCCGCTGCACCTGTCAGACTCTGTGACAGGCAGCGCTTCAGTGGTGCCAGCAGAATGAAGCTCCAGTCCAGACCACCCACTGATCTCCGATCCTCCCTCCCAGTAGAGTAGAGCACGCAGTGGAGTAGGGGTTACATAACAGTCTGAAACTCCTGTCCGCAGGGGCTGTCTAGTTTCAGTTTCTGTTCCTGCTGCTGGTGATTTAAGCAAGGAACAGTTCTCCCTGCACTCTGGTTTTTGAGCCCTTCCCCCTCTACATGCTGATGCACTTGTCTGTGTCCAGGGCAGCCCAAAACAACAGTGAGTGTAACTCCTTGAAAACCTTGTTCTCTACAAAAAAAATATGAATCCTTCTTTCTCTAACGTCCTAGTGGATGCTGGGAACTCCGTAAGGACCATGGGGAATAGCGGGCTCCGAAGGAGGCTGGGCACTCTAGAAAGATTTATGACTAATACCCCTTTTCCACTAGCTGTTTTTACCCGTGTTTTTGCACGGGGGCGCGCATCGACACGGATTTTTAGTAGGTGGAAACGGGTCAACACGGGTTGAGTGACCCGGGAATCCAACCCGGCTATTTACCTGGGTAGAACACGGTAATGACACGGATAGCGGTGCAGTGGAAACGGTCATTACACGTGTTTTCAGACCCGAGTAACGCTCTGAGACGCTGATTGGCTGCTTCTGGGGCACTGGAAGATGATGTCATCCCTGGGAGACACGCTGGGCACATGCAGGCACCGCAGCAGCAAACAACACTACGCTGGGCACATGCAGGCATTGAGGCAGCAAACAAAACACTCTGAAGTCGCGCTGGGTACATACAGATATTTTTATTGCAGCAGCTTCCAAACAAACAGACAATATACAGCAGCAGAAGCTCCAGCACAGCAACATGGCTAGCCATACCTGGTCAGACACAGAGATCAAAGAGCTGCTTAATATTCGGGGAGAGGAAGAAATAAGAAGGCAGGTGACTGGAACAGTTAAGGATGCTATCGTCTACAAGAACATATCCCTTATGCTGGCAGAAAGGGGCATCCAAAAAACCCAGCAACAAGTCGTTAACAAATTGAAGGCACTACGCAGACAATTCACCAAAGTACACGACCATAACCGCAAGAAAAGTGGTGCTGGGCGTATGGAATGGCCATATTATGACCTATGCTATAGTGTCTTCGGCAAAACTGCGATAACAAATCCCATAGCACTATCGTCATCCAGCTCTGCCAGTCGCCAGATGTCAGTCGACGAGGACTGTGACGAAACACAGCACAGCCTTCCCAGCTCACAATGCAGCCCATCATCCCCGCTGCTTATATCGGACAGCAGTTTCGAAGACTCGACCGTCAATGATGATTCCATCAGTGCCACTATTGAGGACGTACCACAGTCTCAGGCGGAGACGTCGCAACCCCCCAAGACCACGACTTTGCGCTCAAATAGTAAGTATTACCATTACAAATACAGTTGCAGCAGTCCCTATATGTAAAGGCATGGTAATGTTGCAGAGTATAGCTAGTGTGCAGGTGGGAGAAGGCCACAAACACGTATATGCTACCACTGCTATTTTTTTATAGAATCATGGTAATGTTGCAGAGTATAGCTAGTGTGCAGGTGGGAGAAGGCCACAAACATGTATATGCTACCACTGCTATTTTTATATTGTTGCTTACATTCTGTTTCATCTCCTTCACAGTCTACAACGTTCCACAGCGGAAAAAGAAACTGAACAAAACAGAACAAACGGTCAAAGCAATGAAGTCCATTATCGTGGATCACCTGCGTGAGGCAGATAGTGAGCTCAATGCCCAGGAAGATGCACGGCTTGAGAGATTTCTTGCGTCAGAAAAAGAAATGCATCAAACTTTTATGAGTCAGTTAATGACCATGCATGATAGGCAGATTACATTTTTTGAACGCACGTTTGTACGTACCATAGGGAATACCACACAAACACAACAGCAAGACACAGCCTACCCACAGCACCCATATGGTCCATACAACTATGAACCTCCCTCAAATCCCCCAACACAAATCCCGCAATCCTCAGAATTTCGGGTATATAGACAACTGCCTTAGAGCAGCGGGTTATAAAACAATGTTTGTGTTTTAAGGTTCTGTTTGCACTGTATCCTCAACCCTGATACATACAAATGCAAACATTATTTTGATTTTACAGAGTGCCCTGTTAGCACTTTAAACTTTTATATTGTTACCTCAGAAAATGGGCAGTGGGATCCAGATATTGGGGCTACCTTTTTATATTGTTACCTCAGGAAATGTGCGGCAGTGTGATCCAAATATTGGGGGTAACCCGATACCTGCCAAACCAAACATTAGGGTTTTTTTTTTACAGAGTGCCCTGTTTGCACTTTACTCTTTTACCTCAGGGCAGGTGTCTTCACCATGTGGCCCTCTAGCTGTTGTGGAAACACATAGCAACACATGCTGGTACATGTTGTTCCACAACAGCTGGAGGGACACATGTTGAAGACCCCTTGCGTTATGTGGAATTTTACAGTGACATGTTTGCACTTAAATATTTTATATTGTTACCTCAGAAAATGTGCAGCAGTGTGATCCAAATATTGGGGGTAACCCGATACCTGCCAAACCAAACATTAGGGTTTTTTTTTTACAGAGTGCCCTGTTTGCACTTTACTCTTTTACCTCAGGGCAGGTGTCTTCACCATGTGGCCCTCTAGCTGTTGTGGAAACACATAGCAACACATGCTGGTACATGTTGTTCCACAACAGCTGGAGGGACACATGTTGAAGACCCCTTGCGTTATGTGGAATTTTACAGTGACATGTTTGCACTTAAATATTTTATATTGTTACCTCAGAAAATGTGTGCCAACTGTTTAAAAGAAAAAATATAATAACAACTTTTGAACCAAATTTTTATAACTGAAAATCGAAATAAACAAAAATTGTTTGCACACAAAAACTTGTCTGTCTTCTCTACTGCAACATTGTTTGAAGATTAGCTGCAATGGTGGCCCTTATGCACTCGCTGGCAGCGTCATGCCCCCCCACCAAGCCTGGTGCATCATGTACAGCGACCCCCGCCCCATGATCATGTATATTCCACTCGGGGAGAAAGTTTTCCTTTTGAATCTCACATATGTTATGGAGAATGCAGCAGGCCGCTACTATATCTGGCATTATTTTCAAGTCCACATCATTCCTCTTCATGAGGCAGCGCCAGCGTCCTTTTAAACGCCCAAACGCATTCTCCACTGCCATACGGGCCGAACTTAGGGCATGGGTATATGATGTCTGTTCGGGGGATAAGTGAACATGCTGGGTGTAGCCCTTCATTAGCCAGCGCTGTAATGGGTATGCTGCATCACCAATGAGATGGACCGGGATGTCCACACCATGTACGATCACCGATTTCTGTTAATAAAACATTAATATTATTACAGGGGTAAAACTTGACTATTGGTTTATGGGCAAACATTTCAGTTTAAGTAGTAAATAATCTTACCTCTCGAGGGAAAAGCCATCCACCAAGCTTGTCCTCAGCAATACTGTAAAGATCGGAGTTGGCGAGAACCCTTGCATCATGTGACCGTCCGGGCCACCCTATGAAGACATCTGTGAAACTAAAAATAAAGGTTTATGCATTATCATAAAACAGGCCAAGCCTATTTCAAACACATTAGTGAAACAGTGCTTACCAGTATTTGTGGTCCACTACCGCTTGCAGAACAATGGAATGCAAACCCTTACGATTATAATAGTCTGCTGGGTTGTCACGGGGGGCGATGATGGGGATGTGGGTCCCATCTATGGCACCAGCACACTGTGGGTAGCCACGCTTCTTAAACCCTTTTATAGTCTCATCTAGCCGCTGTCCTTGTGGCAAGGAAATAAAGCGATGGTACATGGTATCCAGCAATGCCCGCGTGACCTGGTAGACAATCTTGCAGACCGTGCCAATCCCTACTCCAAATAAACTGGAAACTGTGCGATACTCTCCAGGGGTAGCATACCACCAGAGAGCAATCGCTAATCTCCTGGCTGGCTCAATGGGCTTACGGAACCTGGTGGTCTGCATGGTTATTGCGGGGGACAGTAGTTCCAAAACATACTCGAATGTAGCGCGAGACATCCTGAAGTTTGCCATCCACTGCTCCTCCTGATATGCTAGAATAGTTTGCATGAATGCTTCCCCATGTCTGCGATCTCTCATCCACATTCTTCGGCTTGGTGTAGAGTTCATTGTTATGAGAGAAATAACAACAGTGGATGATATACGCGCTCTCCTCCTTTTCAAATATTTGCGTCGATAGGTAGCCCTCTCTGCAAAGAATTGAGCTCTCCTTCTCCAGCTCTGCAGTAGGTAGCACAAGGTGAAAAGCTGCATCAAGCTGTCTGTAGCAGAAAGCAGCAGTAAACTGCAAACAGTCTGCGACTCCATGCTAGACACAGCTACTGCACCGGCGTCCATTGCTGCAATGCTGTGAGCAGGCCCCACCCCTCTGTTTTGGTCCTTTTGATGACATCATCTTGATGAGACAGTAAAAAGTCCATTTGTAATGACAGCAATAGGCTTTTACAGAGCTTACCCGGGTTAGGTGGAAACAGATCAGACACGGGAATAACCCGTGTCAAAGTGTAGTGGAAACGGGGGAGCCGACACGGGTTGTAGCCGTGTTAAACATCCCGGATCGGACACGGTACGTAGGTGGAAAAGGGGTATACCTGGTGTGCACTGGCTCCTCCCACTATGACCCTCCTCCAAGCCTCAGTTAGATTTCGTGCCCGGCCGAGGTTGGATGCACACTAGGGGCTCTCCTGAGCCCTTAGAAAGATAGTATAGTTTAGGTTTTTTATTTTCAGTGAGACCTGCTGGCAACAGGCTCACTGCAGCGAGGGACTAAGGGGAGAAGAAGCGAACTCGCCTGCTTGCAGCCGGATTGGGCTTCTTAGGCTACTGGACACCATTAGCTCCAGAGGGATCGACCGCAGGCCCAGTCCTTGGTGTTCGGTCCCGGAGCCGCGCCGCCGCCCCCCTTACAGAGCCAGAAGCAAGAAGAGGTCCGGAAAAACGGCGGCAGAAGACATCAGTCTTCACCAAGGTAGCGCACAGCACTGCAGCTGTGCGCCATTGCTCCTCATGCACACTTCACACTCCGGTCACTGAGGGTGCAGGGCGCTTGGGGGGGGGGGGGGCGCCCTGAGCAGCAATAAAAACACCTTGGCTGGCAAAAATACCACAATATATAGCCCCAGAGGTTATATATGTGGTAAATACCCCTGCCAGAATCCAGAAAAAAGCGGGAGAATAGGCCGCGGAAAAGGGGTGGAGCTATCTCCCTCAGACACACTGGCGCCATTTCTCCTTCACAGATCCGCTGGAAGGAAGCTCCCTGGCTCTCCCCTGCAGTCTACACTACAGAACAGGGTAAAAAACAGAGAGGGGGGGCACTAAATTTAGGCGCAATATATATATAATATAAAAAGCAGCTATAGGGGACATAACTCAGTTAGTCCCTGCATTATATAGCGCTCTGGTGTGTGCTGGCATACTCTCACTCTGTCCCCCCAAAGGGCTTTTGTGGGTCCTGTCCTCATTCGGAGCATTCCTTGTGTGTGTGCGGTGTGTCGGTACGGCTGTGTCGACATGTTTGATGAGGATAATGATGTGGAGGCGGAGCAGATGCCTTTAGAAGGGATGTCACCCCCTGCGGGGCAGACACCTGAGTGGATGGGCTTATGGAAAGTAATGAGTGCACGTATAGACTCCTTATATAAGAAAATCGACGACATGCCAAATGTGGGACAGCCGACTTCTCAGCTTGTGCCTGCCCAGGCGTCGCAGGGGTCGTCAGGGGCTCTAAAACGCCCGCTACCTCAAGCAGACCCAGATGTCGACACTGATACTGACACCAGTGTCGACGACGATGAGTCTAACCTGATGCCCACTAAGGCCATTCACTGCATGATTGAGGCAATGAAAGAGGTGTTACACATTTCTGATATAACTACAGGTACCACTAAAAAGGGTATTATGTTTGGAGAGAAAAAACTACCCGTAGTTTTTCCCCCATCAGATGAATTAAATGAAGTGTGTGAAGAAGCGTGGGCTTTCCCTGATAAAAAATTGGTAATTCCTAAGAAGGTACTAATGGCGTTCCCTTTCCCGCCAGAGGATAGGTCACGTTGGGAAACACCCCCTAGAGTGGATAAAGCGCTCACACGTTTGTCTAAAAAGGTGGCACTACCGTCTCCGGATACGGCCGCCCTCAAGGAACCTGCTGATAGAAAGCAGGAGGCGATCCTGAAGTCTGTATATACACACACAGGCATTATACTTAGGCCAGCTATTGCGTCAGCTTGGATGTGCAGTGCTGCCCCTGCGTGGTCAGATAAACTGTCAGAAAATATTGACACATTAGACAGAGACACGATCCTGTTAACCATAGACCATATAAAAGACTCAGTCTTATATATGAGAGATGCACAAAGGGAAATCTGCCGACTGGCATCTAAAGTAAGTGCATTGTCCATTTCTGCTAGGAGAGGCTTATGGACTCGCCAGTGGACAGGAGATGCAGATTCAAAAAAGTACATGGAAGTGTTACCATATAAGGGTGAGGAATTATTTGGGGATGGTCTCTCGGACCTAGTTTCCACAGCAACGTCTGGGAAGTCAGCATTTTTACCCCATGTCCCCTCACAGCCTAAGAATGCGCCGTTTTATCAGGTTCAGTCCTTTCGGACCCAGAAAAACAGGCGTGGAAAAGGCGGGTCCTTTCTGTCCAGAGGCAGAGGTAGGGGAAAAAGGCTGCAACAAACAGCAGGTTCCCAGGAGCAAAAGTCCTCCCCCGCTTCTTCTTCCAAGTCCGCCGCATGACGGTGGGGCTCCACAGGCGGAGCCAGGTACGGTGGGGGGTCGCCTCAAAAATTTCAGCGATCAGTGGGTTCGCTCACAGGTGGATCCCTGGATCCTGCAAATAGTATCTCAGGGGTACAAGCTGGAATTCGAGGCGTCCCCACCCCACCGGTTCCTAAAATCTGCCTTGCCGATTGCTCCCTCAGACAGGGAGGCGGTGCTTGCGGCAATTCACAAGCTGTATTCCCAGCAGGTGATAATCAAGGTACCCCTACTTCAACAAGGCCGGGGTTATTATTTCACACTATTTGTGGTACCGAAACCGGACGGTTCGGTGAGACCCATTCTAAATTTGAAATCCTTGAACACATACATAAAGAAATTCAAGTTCAAGATGGAATCGCTCAGGGCGGTTATTGCAAGCCTGGACGAGGGGGATTACATGGTATCCCTGGACATCAAGGATGCTTACTTGCATGTCCCCATTTACCATCCTCACCAGGAGTACCTCAGATTTGTGGTACAGGATTGCCATTACCAATTCCAGACGCTGCCGTTTGGACTGTCCACGGCACCGAGGGTATTTACCAAGGTTATGGCGGAAATGATGATACTCCTTCGAAGAAAGGGAGTTTTAATTATCCCGTACTTGGACGATCTCCTAATAAAAGCGAGGTCCAAGGAACAGTTGTTGGTGGGAGTAGCACTATCTCAGGAGGTGCTGCACCAGCACGGCTGGATTCTGAATATCCCAAAGTCACAGCTGGTTCCGACGACACGGCTACTGTTCCTGGGTATGATTCTGGATACAGTCCAGAAGAAAGTGTTTCTCCCGGAGGAGAAAGCCAGGGAGTTGTCATCTCTAGTCAGAGACCTTCTGAAACCAAAACAGGTATCAGTGCATCGCTGCACACGGGTCCTGGAAAAGATGGTAGCTTCTTACGAAGCAATTCCCTTCGGCAGGTTCCATGCCAGAATCTTTCAGTGGGACCTGTTGGACCAGTGGTCCGGATCGCATCTTCAGATGCATCGCTTAATAACCCTGTCTCCAAGAACCAGGGTGTCTCTACTGTGGTGGCTGCAGAGTGCCCATCTTCTAGAGGGCCGCAGGTTCGGAATACAGGACTGGGTCCTGGTGACCACGGATGCCAGCCTTCGAGGCTGGGGGGCAGTCATACAGGGAAGAAACTTCCAAGGACTATGGTCGAGTCAGGAGACTTCCTCTTCACATAAATATTCTGGAACTAAGGGCCATCTACAATGCCCTAAGTCGAGCAAAAGCCCTGCTCCTACACCAGCCGGTGCTGATCCAGTCAGACAACATCACGGCAGTCGCCCATGTAAATCGACAGGGCGGCACAAGAAGCAGGATGGCGATGGCAGAAGCCACAAAAATTCTCCGATGGGCGGAGAATCATGTACTAGCACTGTCAGCAGTGTTCATTCCGGGAGTGGACAACTGGGAAGCAGACTTCCTCAGCAGACACGACCTCCACCCGGGGGAGTGGGGACTTCACCCAGAAGTCTTCCAGATGCTGGTAAACCGTTGGGAAAAACCACAGGTGGACATGATGGCGTCTCGTCTCAACAAAAAGTTAAAAAGATATTGCGCCAGGTCAAGGGACCCTCAGGCGATAGCTGTGGACGCTCTAGTGACACCGTGGGTGTACCAGTCGGTTTATGTGTTCCCTCCTCTGCCTCTCATTCCAAAGGTATTGAGAATAATAAGAAAGCGAGGAGTAAACACTATTCTCGTGGTTCCGGATTGGCCAAGACGAGCGTGGTACCCGGAACTTCAAGAGATGCTCTCAGAGGACCCGTGGCCTCTACCGCTCAGACAGGACCTGATACAGCAGGGGCCCTGTCTGTTCCAAGACTTACCGCGGCTGCGTTTGACGGCATGGCGGTTGAACACCGGATCCTAAAGGAAAAGGGCATTCCGGAAGAAGTCATTCCTACGCTTATTAAGGCCAGGAAAGATGTTACGGCAACGCATTATCACCACATATGGCGAAAATATGTTGCATGGTGCGAGGCCAATAAGGCCCCAACAGAGGAATTTCAACTAGGTCGATTTCTGCATTTCCTGCAAGCAGGAGTGGATATGGGCCTAAAACTAGGCTCCATTAAAGTACAGATCTCGGCTCTGTCGATTTTCTTTCAAAAAGAACTAGCTTCAGTACCTGAAGTTCAGACTTTTGTAAAAGGAGTGCTGCATATTCAGCCCCCGTTTGTGCCTCCAGTGGCACCTTGGGACCTCAACGTGATGTTAAGTTTCTTAAAATCACATTGGTTTGAGCCACTAAAAACCGTGGATCTGAAATATCTCACATGGAAAGTGGTCATGTTATTAGCCTTGGCTTCAGCCAGGCGAGTGTCAGAATTGGCGGCTTTATCATGTAAAAGCCCTTATCTGATTTTCCATATGGATAGGGCAGAGTTGAGGACTCGTCCCCAATTTCTCCCTAAGGTGGTGTCAGCGTTTCACCTGAACCAGCCTATTGTGGTGCCGGCGGCTACTAGTGAATTGGAGGACTCCAAGTTGCTAGACGTTGTCAGGGCCCTGAAAATATATGTTTCCAGGACGGCTGGAGTCAGAAAATCTGACTCGCTGTTTATCCTGTATGCACCCAACAAGCTGGGTGCTCCTGCTTCTAAGCAGTCTATTGCTCGCTGGATTTGTAGTACAATTCAGCTTGCACATTCTGTGGCAGGCATACCACAGCCAAAATCTGTAAATGCCCATTCCACAAGGAAGGTGGGCTCATCTTGGGCGGCTGCCCGAGGGGTCTCGGCTTTACAACTTTGCCGAGCAGCTACTTGGTCAGGGGCAAACACGTTTGCAAAATTCTACAAATTTGATACCCTGGCTGAGGAGGACCTGGAGTTCTCTCATTCGGTGCTACAGAGTCATCCGCACTCTCCCGCCCGTTTGGGAGCTTTGGTATAATCCCCATGGTCCTTACGGAGTTCCCAGCATCCACTAGGACGTTAGAGAAAATAAGAATTTACTCACCGGTAATTCTATTTCTCGTAGTCCGTAGTGGATGCTGGGCGCCCATCCCAAGTGCGGATTGTCTGCAATACTTGTAAATAGTTATTGTTAACTAAAGGGTTATTGTTGAGCCATCTGTTGAGAGGCTCAGTTGTTTTCATACTGTCAAACTGGATATAGTATCACGAGTTGTACGGTGTGATTGGTGTGGCTGGTAAGAGTCTTACCCGGGATTCTAAATCCTTCCTTTTTATGTCTGCTCGTCCGGGCACGGTGTCCTAACTGAGGCTTGGAGGAGGGTCATAGTGGGAGGAGCCAGTGCACACCAGGTAGTCATAAATCTTTCTAGAGTGCCCAGCCTCCTTCGGAGCCCGCTATTCCCCATGGTCCTTACGGAGTTCCCAGCATCCACTACGGACTACGAGAAATAGAATTACCGGTGAGTAAATTCTTATTGTTGCAAGTATGTGCTTACAATTTGGTCTGAATATTTTTTTAAGCGGCACTGCTACCGTGGGCATGTATATAAGTGGCACTGCTACCGTGGTTATGTGTATAAGTGGCACTGCTACCGTGGGCATGTATATACGTGGCACAGATATCGTGGGTATGTGCATAAGTGGTACTGCTACCGTGGGCATGTGTATAAGTGGCACTGCTACCATGGGCATGCATATAAGTGGCACAGATACCGTGGGTATGTGTATAAGTGGCACTGCTACTGTGGGCACGTGTATAATTGGCACTGCTACTGTGGGCATGTATATAAGCAGAATAGATACCGTGGGTATGTGTATAATTGGCACTGCTACCATGGGCATGTGTATAAGTGGCACTGCTACCGTGGGCATGTACATAAGCGGCACAGATACTGTGGGTATGAGTATAAGTGGCATTGCTACCTGTTGCATGTGTATAACTGCCGCTGCTACTGTGGGCATGTACATAAGTGGCACTATTACTGTGGGTATGTGTATAAATAGCACTGCTACCATGGGCATGTATATAAGCGGCACTGCTACCGTGGGCATGTATATATGTGGCACTGCTACTGAGGGCATGTATGTGAGCAGCACTGCTATTGTGGGCATGTATATAAGTGGCTCTGCTATCGTGGGCATGTATATAAGCAGCACAGATAAAGTGACACTGCTACTGTGGGCATGTGTATAAGCGGCACTGCTACCGCGGGCATGTGTATAAGTGGCACTGCTAATGTCGGCATGTACATAAACGGCACAGATACCGTGGGTATGTGTATAAGTGGCACTGCTCCCGTGGGCATGTGTATAAGTGGCACTGATACCGTGGGCATGTATATAAGCGGCACAGATACCGTGCGTATGTGTATATGTGGCACTGCTACCGTGGGCATGTGTATAAGTGGCACTGCTACCGCGGGCATGTGTATAAGTGGCACAGCTAATGTCGGCATGTACGTAAATGGCACAGATACCGTGGGTATGTGTGTAAGTGGCACTGCTCCCTTGGGCATGTGTATAAGTGGCACTGCTACCGTGGGCATGTATATAAGCGGCACAGATACAGTGGGTATGTGTATAAGTGGCACTGCTATTGTGGGCATGTGTATAAGTAGCACTGCTACCGTGGGCATTCCTATAAGTCAGTGTTTCCCAACCACGGTCCTCAAGGCACACTAACAGTCCTGGTTTTAGTGATATCCAGACTTCAGCACAGGTGACTTAATTAGTAGCTCAGTTATTTTGATTTAGCCATCTGTGCTGAAGCCTGGATATCACTAAAACCTGCACTGTTGGTGTGCCTTGAGGACCGCGGTTGGGAATGCCTGCTATAAGTGGCACTGCTACCATGAGCATGTGTGTAAACTGCACTGCGACTGTGGGCATGTATATAAGCGACACTGCTACCGTGGTATGTGTATAAGTGGCACTACTACCATGGGCATGTGTATAAGTGGCACTGCTACCGTGGGCATGTATATAAGCGGCACTGCTACTGTTGGCATTATTATGTGTATAAGCGTTACTGATATGGTGGGCAAGTGTATAAAGGGCACTTCTACTGTGGGCATTATTATTATTATTACTACATCCGGTGTAATGACAATAAGATTGTGCTACTGTGCGGCATACTTTGAATTGGGTTGCTATTGTGTGGCCATGCCCCTTCCTTGTGATACCACACCTTCTTTTTGAAGGCGCGTGCTGTCCCTTTATTAAGTATTGGAGAGAGGGCACAAATTTATATTTGCAGTGAGGCGCCAAACACCCTAGCACTGGCCCTGTGGTAGGGGACAGGATTTGCTTCTGTTTGTGCACATATGTTATGATTTCCAGCCACCAGCACTGGTTTTGCCTATAACACTAACTATAAATATTTCTCATACGTCCTAGAGGATGCTGGGGTCACTTCAAGAACCATGGGGTATAGATGGGATCCGCAGGAGACATGGGCACTTTAAGACTTTCAAAGGGGTGTGAACTGGCTCCTCCCTCTATGCCCCTCCTCCAGACTCCAGTTTAGAATCTGTACCCAGGCAGACTGGATGCACTCTGAGGAGCTCTACTGAGTTTCTCTGAAAAGACTTTATGTTAGGTTTTGTTATGTTCAGGGAGAACTGCTGGCAACAGTCTCCCTGCTTCGTGGGACTTAGGGGAGAGAAGTCAGACCTACTTCTGTGAGTTTCAAGGCTCTGCTTCTTTGGCTACAGGACAGCATTAGCTCCTGAGGGTCTGATCGCTAGGTACGCCTAGATGCTCGATCCCAGAGCCCGCCGTCAACCCCCTTGCAGAGCCAGAAGTCAGAAGACAGGTGAGTAGAAGAAGATCAGAAGACTTCAGTGACGGCTTTGAGGTACTGCACAGCGATCGCACGCTGCGTGCCATGCTCCCACTACACAGCGGCACTACAGGGTGCATGGCGCGGTGGGGGGGGGGCACCCTGGGCAGCATATCTAGCCTCAATAACTACCTGGCAAGAGTGGACTAAGTGCCAGGGCACTATCCGGACCCACACCAGTATAATTTTTTTTTTTAAAAAGAGCGGGTCTGAAGCGCGCCATTATGGGGGCGGAGCTTAGCCCTCATTATGGGGGCGGAGCTTAGCCCGGCGCCATTTTCTCTACACAAGGCTGCAGAGACGCTGGTCCTTCCTCACACTGCTGTACAAGTAACAGGGTGCAAAAACGGGGGGGGGGGGGAGGGGCACAGTTATTTTGGTGCATTATATGTAACTTATAAAAGCGCTGCAGGTCTGGGACATTTTCTGTGGTGTTTCAGACCGGATTGGGCACTGGGGTGTGAGCTGGCAATACTCCCTCTGTGTCTCTCTGACAGGCTTTACTGTGGGTCTGTCCCCTATAGGCCTAGTGTGTCTGCGTGTGTTGCACGTGTGTCGTCATGTCTGACACGGAGTGCTCTTCCCAGGAGGAGACTATGTTAGGGACACAAACGGCTGCGGGAGTGACCCTGTCGGCACCGCCGACACCTGATTGGGTGAATGTGTTGAGCGCTTTGAATGCTAATGTGGCTCTGATAAATAAGAGATTGGATAAATCTGAGTCTCAGAACCAGGCATGGAAGAAATCCGTAGAGGATGTGTTGTTTCAAGTCCAGACCCCCTCTGGGTCACAAAAACGTTCATTTGCCCAGCTGGCTGACACGGATACCGACACGGACACTGACTCAAGTGTCGACTATAGTGATGACAGATTAGATCCAAAACTGGCAAAGAGCATTCAGTACATGATTGTGGCTATAAAAGACGTATTACATATCACTGAGGACCCTACGGTTTCTGATACTAGGGTCTGTATGTTTAAAGGAAAGAATCCTGAGGTAACGTTTCCTCCCTCTCATGAACTGAACACGCTTTGTGAAAAGGTTTGGGAAAATCCTGACAAAAGGTTTCAGATTCCCAAAAGGATTCCAGTGGTGTATCCGTTTCCCTCTGGGGATAGGGAAAAATGGGTGTCACCCCCCCCATTGTGGACAAAGCGCTATCTCGGCTGTCCAAAAAGGTGGCTCTTCCGTCCCCTGATACGGCAGCCCTAAAGGATCCTGCGGATCGTAGGCAGGAAAATACATTGAAATCCATTTATGTCACCACGGGTACGCTACTCAGACCAGCCATTGTATCTGCGTGTGTGAGTAGCGCTATAGAAAAATGGGCAGATAACTTGTCATCTGAAATAGATACCCTGGATAGGGATAGCGTTCTTTTGACACTAGGTTATATCAGGGATGCTGCACTCTACCTAAAGGAAGCTGCAAGGGATATTGGCCTCTTGGGATCAAGGGCCAATGCCATGGCAGTCTCAGCTAGGAGAGCACTGTGGATTCGTCAATAAAATGCTGATGCTGACTCTAAGAAAGCTATGTTGTCTCTACCGTATAAAGGTGGTGTATTGTTTGGTGACGGCCTTGCTGATCTGGTATCTACGGCTACCGCGGGTAAGTCATCATTTTTACCTTATGTGCCTGCACCACAAAAGAAACACCACTATCAGATGCAGCCCAATAAATACAGAAAAGGCAGAGGGTCTTCCTTCCTTGCTACTAGAGGAAAGGGAAAAGGTAAAAGATCACCGGCCGTGGCCGGTTCCCAGAAGCAGAAGTCCTCCCCGGCTTCTGCCAAATACACCGCATGACGCTGGGGCTCCTCTGCAGGAGTCCGCACCGGTGGGGGCACAGCTCAAGCTCTTCAGTCAGTTCTGGGCTCGGTCGGCTCTGGACCCATGGGTTTTAGAAATAGTGTCCCAGGGGTACAAACTGGAGTTTCAAGACGTTCCCCCTCACCGATTTTTCAAATCGGCCTTACCGGCTTCTCTTCCGGACACAGAGCCGGCCATAGGTATAGGCAAACTAGGCAATTGCCTAGGGCATTTGATATGCTCAGGGGCATCAACAGCTTCTGCTGATTAAAATGATATGCGGCATGCCAATATTCTGTGTGGAGCATTTCATATGCAGATACAGCCGCAGTCGCACACAGTATATAGGCATGCTGCATATCATTTTAATCAGCAGAAGCTGCTTGTGCATCCTAGCCACATAGCAATGCAAATAAGATGCATTTTCATAAAAAAAGGTGCCCGACATTAGCATTGAGGCAATATTTATGAGGACACATCTGTATCCAAGCAGAGGCAGAGGTCACAGTGTTAGTGGAAGTGTGAGTGCTGTGTGCATGTGAGTGGGTTGGTTGTGCAGTAGTGTTCGTAATATGTGTAAGGAGCATTATGTGTGTCATGTAAAAATGCATTAATAATATGCAACATATGTGTAAGGGGCACTATGTGTGTCATTATGTGTATAAGGGCATTAATAATGTGTGGCATATGTGTAACAGGGAACTACTGTATGTGTGTCATTATGTGTATAGGGGCACTAATAATGTGCAGCAAATGTGTAAGGGGCACTATGTGTGTCATTATGTGTATAAGGGCATTAATAATGTGCAGCATATGTGTAAGGGACATTATGTGTAAAAGGGCACTAATAAAAGAAGTCATAATGTGTAAGGTGCATTATGTTTATAAGGACATTAATAAGGTGTCTCATGTGTAAGGAGCATTACTGTGTGGAATGTGTGTAAATGCATTACTAATGTGTGGCATTATGCGTATAAGGTGCTCTACTATGTGGCGTTGCGTATAGAAAGGGCACTACTGTATCGTCTAATGTGAATAAAGAGCAATAGGGTGTGGTGTAATGTGAATAAGGAGCAATTCAGTGTGATGTAATGTGAATAAGGGGCTCTACTGTGAGGAGTAACGTTTATAAGGTAAAGTGATACTTCTGTGGGATGTAATATGAATTATGGACACTTTTGCATGATCATATGTGAATAAAGTTGCAGTACTGTGTGACGTAATTGGAATTGGGGTTATTGCGTGGCCATGCCCCTTGCCAGCAAAAACACACCCCTTTGTGGGCTGTGCGCCAAATGTGCAAACTGTTCCTATTTAAAATATAGGGGGTACAAGGTCAGAGGCGGAACCAGCGGTGGTGCTAGGGGGCACCAGCCAAAATCTTGCCTAGGGCATCATATTGGTTAGGGCCGGCTCTGTCCGGACAGGTAGGTGGTATGCGCTGCAATACAAAAATTGTGTCAAAATCAAGTCATTGTCAGGGTTCCCCCGTCGCAACAGGGAGAAGGCTTTTACTCGAGCCTGTTTGTAGTCCCGAAGCTAGACCGCTCAGTCAGACCAATTCTGAACCGCAAATCCCTAAATTTCTACCTAAGGAAATTCAAATTCAAGATGGAATCTCTCCGGGCAGTGATCTCCAGTCTGGAGGAGGGGGATTTTATGGTGTCGGTAGACATAAAGGATGCCTACTTACATGTTCCCAATTATCCTCCACATCAGGCTTACCTGAGGTTTGCTGTTCAGGATTGTCATTACCAATTTCACAAACAAATTCTGAAACCAGCAAAAGTATCGTTCCATCAATGCACTCGGTTGCTGGGGAAGATGGTGATGGCCTACGAGGCCATTCAGTTTGGCAGATTCCATACCAGAGTGTTTCAGTGGGACCTGATGGACAAGTGGTCCGGGTCCCATCTGCACATGCACCGAAGGATAATCCTGTCTTCCAGGACCAGAACTCACTCCTGTGGTGGCTGCACAGCTCTCACCTCCTAGAGGGATGCAGGTTCGGGATCCAGGACTGGATCTTAGTGACCACAGATGCGAGTCTCCGAGGCTGGGGAGCAGTCACTCAGGGGGAAAGCTTCCAGGGAAGATGGTCAAGTCAGGAAATTTGTCTACACATAAACGTTCTGGAACTAAGGGCCATTTACAACGGCCTTCTGCAAGCGGAACATCTTCTTCGCAATCGGCCCGTCTTGATTCAGTCGGACAACATAACAGCAGTAGCGTACATAAACCGCCAGGGTGGAACAAAAAGCAGAGCGGCAATTGCAGAAGCCACAAAGGTGCTCCGTTGGGCGGAAAGGCATACAAGCGCTCTGTCAGCGATCTTCATTCCAGGAGTGGACAACTGGGAAGCAGACTTCCTCAGCAGACACGATCTCCATCCAGGAGAGTGGGGTCTTCATCAAGAGGTCTTTGCAGAAGTGACAAGTCTTTGGGGAATTCCTCAAATAGACATGATGGCGTCTCGTCTCAACAAGAAACTTCAGAGATATTGCTCCAGGTCGAGAGACCCTCAAGCAATAGCAGTGGACGCCCTAGTGACACCGTGGGTGTTTCAGTCGGTGTACGTGTTTCCTCCGCTTTCACTTATTCCAAAAGTGATAAAGATCATAAGAAGAACAAAGGTTCAAGCGATCCTCATTGTTCCAGACTGGCCAAGGAGGGCTTGGTATCCGGATCTTCAGGAATTACTCATAGGAGATCCCTGGCCTCTTCCTCTGAAGGAGGATCTGTTACAGCAGGGGCCGTGCGTGTTCCAAGACTTACCGCGACTTCGTTTGACGGCTTGGAGGTTGTACGCCGGATCCTAGCCCGAAAGGGTATTCCCGAGGAGGTCATCCCCACTCTTGTTCAGGCCAGGAAAGGAGTAATGTCTAAACATTACCACCGTATTTGGAGAAAATACGTGTCTTGGTGTGAATCCAAGAAGGTTCCTACGGAAGAATTTCAGTTAGGACGTTTTCTCCATTTTCTGCAAGCCGGTGTGGATGCGGGCCTAAAGTTGGGCTCCATTAAAGTACAAATTTCAGCCTTATCGGTTTTCTTCCAAAAACAATTAGCTTCCCTTCCAGAAGTTCAGACCTTTGTGAAAGGCGTGTTGCACATCCAACCTCCCTTTGTGCCCCCTGTGGCACCATGGGATCTTAACGTGGTGTTGCAATTCCTTCAATCTCATTGGTTTGAACCTTTACAAAAGGTGTAGTTGAAATTCCTCACTTGGAAAGGGGTCATGCTGTTGGCCTTGGCATCCGCCAGGCGGGTGTCTGAATTGGCAGCCTTGTCTCACAAGTGCCCTTATTTGATCTTTCATGAAGATAGAGCAGAATTGAGGACTCGTCAGCAGTTTCTGCCGAAAGTGGTTTCGTCGTTCCACTTAAACTAACCTATTGTGGTGCCACTGGCTACTGACGCCTTGCTGGAATCGAAGTTTCTTAACGTAGTCATAGCTTTGAAAATTTATGTGGCCAGAACGGCTCAGTTTAGGAAAACGGAGGCTCTGTTTGTCCTGTATGCTCACGACAAAATTGGGGCTCCTGCTTCCAAGCAGACTATTGCGCGCTGGATCTGTCATACGATTCAGCAGGCTCATTCTACGGCTGGATTGCCGTTACCGATATCGGTGAAGGCCCATTCTACCAGAAAGGTGGGCTCGTCCTGGGCGAAAGGTGGGCTCGTCCTGGGCGGCTGCCCGGGGGGTCTCGGCATTACAACTTTGCCGAGCGGCTACTTGGTCGGGTTCAAACACCTTTGCAAAGTTCTACAACTTTGATACCCTGGCTGATGAGGACCTCATGTTTGGGCAATCGATGCTGCAGAGTCATCCGCACTCTCCCGCCCGTTCTAGAGCTTTGGTATAAACCCCATGGTTCTTGAAGTGACCCCAGCATCCTCTAGGACGTAAGAGAAAATAGGATTTTAATACCTACCGGTAAATCCTTTTCTCTTAGTCCGTAGAGGATGCTGGGCGCCCGTCCCAGTGCGTACTGTATCTGCATTTATTAGTTGTGGTTACACACATGTTGTGTTACGTTTATAGTCAGCCTGTTGCTGATGTTGTTCATGCCGTTGACTTGTGTTGTGTTGAATGCCATGTTGTACGGCGTGCTTGAGGTGTGAGCTGGTCTGTATCTCACCTTAGTTTAACAATAAATCCTTTTCCTCAAAATGTCCGTCTCCCTGGGCACTGTTCCTATAACTGGAGTCTGGAGGAGGGACATAGAGGGAGGAGCTAGTTCACACCCCTTTGAAAGTCTTAAAGTGCCCATGTCTCCTGCGGATCCCGTCTATACCCCATGGTTCTTGAAGTGACCCCAGTATCCTCTACGGACTAAGAGAAAAGGATTCACCGGTAGGTATTAAAATCCTATTTTTTAATTGGTCCTGGACCACCAATCCAAGGCACCCCTGCAAGTGTCCTGAGGCACCCCAGGGTACAGTTTGGGAACCACTGGTCTAGTGTGTACCCAGCATAATTATTGCAGCTGGTCTGTGGGTTACAGCTCCCAGCTCCACTTCAGGAAAAAATGCAACGATGTAATTTGTGTGACAAACTGCAGAGCTTAACCCTTTCTGTGACTTCTGCACAGGGATCACACAACCTCTATTCATAGGGCTGAATTCACTTAGGGGAGAAGTTCTCGCCCCGCAAAGAAGTGCAAGTATATATCGCACTTATGGTACCATTGGATTCGCAGATAATTTCTTGCAATACACTATATACATAGAAACATTGATTTTTACTGCAGCCATTAGGGTAAAGGTGGGTACACACTAATAGATATATCTGCAGATCAATTAATCTGCAGATATATCTATGGACGGATCGGGCAGTGTGTTGAGCATACACACTGCCCGATCCGTCGGGGACTGACATCATGAACTGGGCGGGCGTGTACACACGCCCGCCCAGTTCAGCTGTCAATCACCGATGGCCGCCGCAGCATGTGTACGGGTGGTTGGCCGACCGCCCCGTACACACACAGCGACGCGCCAATATATCGGTAGATATATTGGCCGTCGGCTATGCTGCGCGGCCGACGCGATACGTCTGTGAACGACGGAGTTCACAGACGTATCGGCCGTACACACTGGCCGACGGTCCCGCGATCTATCGGCCGTTCAAGAGAACGGCCGATATATCGACCAGTGTGTACGGGCCTTTAGTTTAAGGGTAAGGGTTAGGGTCAGGGCCAGCAACAGAAATCTTGGGGCCCACTAAACTGATATTACTGGGGCCCCCTCAACCTCCCTTAACTTGGCAGAGGGGATCTTTTAAATAAAATAGAGCCTTTGCTTTGACTCAGCCTGTCAGTGAGCCCGGCAGATGGTTTTCATACGGCTCTTCGGTGGTGGTGGTGGCAGGGACATACAGAAAAGCCCGAGCGCAGCGACATGCATAATGATGGCAATACAATATGGACCACAGGGACTGGACAAAGGGATGGGGTAAAAGGAGTGCGGAGGGTTTAAGTGGCCTGTTAATTGTTTTCCTGCTTAAATTGAGCAGCTGGAGCATACACTTTATAAAACAATGTTGGCACTGTGGCCCCATTATTTCTGTCCTTAATACTTGGGGCCCTGCACAAGTGTCCCCTTTGTCCCCCCCTGTCGCCGTGCCTGTTCAGGCGTTACCTATGGAGAAACTGCAACATGACATCCTAGGACACGCAACTGCACCATGCATCACTATTATATTTGAGTGTGCCATGGCAATATTTAAATCTTGTTCAGTGTACTGCGAGTTGTAAAAGGTTGAAAATCTCTGTGCTACACTGTCATCACCATGTTGTTATAAAAACGCCCCCAAAACTCAGAAAGACGTGCGTTGGGGGAGGGGCTGCTGGAGGGGCCCGGTAGGGGCCCCAGTTTACTACCCCTCCCCAGTTTGCCCTTGCTGTAGCCAGTGGAAGGGGCGTCATCTTCCCCGTGATCTCTTCGGGAAGATGGCGTCGCACATACAAAGCAAAGACTCTGGCACAGCTCCTGATTGGCTGCCGGTCCACGATCTCTGATTGGCTCACGAACTTGCGCCTGATTTAAGATACCCGCACCTCCACTGGAGGCCGGACTGAGGAGCAAGATAAGCACGCACTGCACTCCCCTGCCCTCGCTGCAAGCAAGGTGGTCGGGCCGCTAAAGGACCCCTGCCTGTGGGCCGTAAAAGGATGTGGTAGGGGAGGCATGCGGCCCACGGGCCGCTGGTGTGATGCCCCTGCACTAGAGTATCAGAATTAGTTTTACGACACCCCTAGGCAAAAGTTTCTTATTGAGAAATTCAGAAAAAAATATAAAATGAAGTCAATTGTGTTTATAATATGTCATCCTTAGGTTCAGTTATGTGGTGAGGGACTGGTTTTACCAATTTAATTAAGTATAAATAATTTGAATTGGTCCTGGACCACCAAACTATGGCACTACTGCAAGGTCCCCCTAACCCCTCCCCCCCATTTCCCGAGGCACCCCAGGGTGTCACGGCCCCCAGTTTGGAAACTACTGCCATAAAATAAACTTTTTTTTCTTAAACTACATGTAATAGATCTTAAATCTCAGTTCCTATAAGGTTTTAAATGCTTGTATACAGTAAACTACACATATTTAAAAATCCTACACCAGGCACAAGTAGTCATTCAGGTGCGTTGGGTATGGTTGACTGGCAGCCGGGATCCTGGTGGTCAGCATACCAATGTCGGAATCTCTGGCTGGCAGAATGCCAGCAGGGGGGCAAGCAAAATGAAGCTCCTTGCGGGCTTGCTGCGCTCGCCACATGTTCTATTCCCACTCAATGGGTGTAATGGACACCCACGAGTGGGATTAGCCCTCGGCCCCTTGCCGGCATTTTGGTGGCCGGGATCCCGGCGGCAGTATGCTGACCGCGGGGATAGTGACTACATCCCATTTTGATGACTATGTGGGAGCTTTATCATTATTATCCTATTTATATGTAAAAAGTGTTGAATGGGGAGAGCGCTACTGTGCAGATTCCATACTGTTCCTTCAGGGAGGCTTCAATCCCTGTACCAAGATGGCTGCTGACCCAAAATACTGCACATAAGTGCGGCGCCACCTTGTCAATGTCTTAGAGCATCACAGTGGGAGACAGTAGTTTTTCACTTAACTCCTCAGAGACCTGAGATTATCAGAGATCCACAACACTTCCAGTGATCCTGCACTGCTACCAGTTGTATACTTTCATCAGCTGGGGAGCCGAATGACACCCCTCTTGTCTCAACCTCCGCTCAGTGAAAACCAGTGTGTAACAGTGATTATGTGGGATTCATATAAATATTTTATGCAATTCACAATATGAGCTTACCATCTTCGGAGTGTTGGAGAATTATTATACTTTTTTTTTTTTTTGGTCAGATATAGTGTTTTATTATTATTATTATTATTATTATTATTATTATTATTATTATTTAAAAATGTGACTGGACCCTCTTTTGTCATTTTCACCTCAGCTCACTTTAAAATTTTTATAAAAGAGAAAATTATCTAAAAGCAATTATAGAGTAAGACCATTTTCCTTACTGTGTAAGCTGCAGGTGTCCTGTTAGTTGCTTTTTATTTTACCCTTGTATGCCTTACTGCCATGTTTTGCTTATCTCACAGTGTAACCTATGTAGTGCACCCAACATGGCTGCCTCATCCGGTACTCTCTTGTGTAGAATAAACAATGCATGGTTCTGAACTCTCCTAATATATTTGTCTCCCCAAATATGTGTAATTTCTTCACCCTTTGAGAGAATGTATTAATAAAGACAACTTCAAGCAAAATATATTTTAAAAATAAATGTTTATTTTAAGTAATATTTAGCCACTTTTTTCTTCTTCTTCTTCGTCTTATGATGATTATTATTATTATTATTATTATTATTATTATTATTATTTTGTAATTATTCATATTATTATCTACTCTGCATTCTAAAATAGGTAATTTCGGACTAAGATTGGTCCAGTAATCTTATAAACTAGTCCTATAAGAGGAACAAGATGGCGGGAGCCTCATGACTCATGAAGAGTCATCCTTCAGCACTCAGGAGAGGAAAAAACCCCTTGTGGAGGAAACCTCTGGGGACCCATGGCTGAAGGACTGCCCGTCCCTCTAGGCATTAAGAGACTATGCAGAGTTTGCCCAGACCACCCGCCCACCCACTAACCTTGCCTAATCCCTTCTGTCGCCTCAAATCTGCTATTTTGACCTATTTACCCAGCCGGAGAAAAACGCACCTAAACGTCAATGGTGAGAGAGTGAAGAAAGAGAGCAAAAGATGAATGGGAGTGAGGGGAGGGACAGTCATAACCACCATAGCATTCATTTCTGATGCTAACAGGGATTACAACTGTACAAATGTAGCCATTCTCATCGTGGCTACATCTTACCGCAATTGCACCTTGTTAGGCGCAACCACACCACGTATGTCTGGATGTCTAAGACGAGTGTGTCCCATTCACATGGATGGGAGCGGCAAATGCCGCAGCTCGGCATGGCTAGGCACAGGCGCGCATAGCTTTGGCAAGGGTGCACATTTACCTCAGATGTAGCCATGATCAGCATGGCTACACCTCAGTGGCGTGCGGTGAGGCCAGTGGCTGGTGAGGCAATACAGCCATAATGCCCGCCGAATCCTGCCGATGACCCCTACGCCGCTGAACCAATGTCCGCTACTTCCCCTGAGCCGATGCCCGCTGCCACTGCCAATGGCTGACAAACTTTCCAACCATTAGCTGACCCAGCCCTCCGCCACTAATTTGCATCTCAGTCCGAAGCCGCCAATGCCCGCTGCCTGCCTGCTCATCATACTTGTGATATATTGTACATTTTTATAGAAAAAAAAATAATTAGTGTTTGGGACTGGGAAGGGAGTGGGAGGGGGACATGAATGCAATTTTGCTGTCCAGAGCTTCCATTAACTTAATGGAAAAGGGTCTGAATGGGTTAAAAAATTTTTAAAAAAATGCGTGATAGCCATAAGTGTGTCAAACAAATGAATATTGTTTTTTGTTGTGGAACTACTAGGCCCAGCAAGCCTCCCCCACTTGCTGGTACTTGGAGATCCTCAAGTACCAGCATGCAGGGTAATAACGGGCTCGCTAGTACCTGTAATTCTACAACAACAAAAATACCCAAATAAAAACACAACACACACCGTGAAAGTAAAAATTTATTAAAACACACTTACACACTCACACATACTTACCTACATCCCACGCCGATCATGTCCACTTGTCCATGTAGAATCCAATAGGGGTACCTGGGAAAATGAAAATTATATTTACAAACTTCGTTCTAGTCCACAGGAGGGGAAAAGGAGAGAAAACTGGTTATGCTGCTGCCTGGAAGGAAAGAGCTGGCGGAACATGAAGGAGAGGGGAGAGCCGCAGAGAGTTATGCTGCTGCCTGGGAGGAAGGAGCCAGCGGAACATGAAGGAGAGAGGAGAGAGAGTGTCCCCGACCTGGTTATGCTGCTGCCTAGGAGGATGGAGCTGGCGGAAGACGAAGGAGAGGGGAGAGCCGCACTCAGACGCTGCCACTGCTATGCACGTCCTTTGCCCCGTACAGCACTGCCAGTGACAGCCGGATGCAGTCACTGTCAGTGCTGCAGCTGCTGTCCAGTGACCAATCACAGTGACAGGGGCGTGCTTTCAGATAGGTTGAAAGCACATACCTGCTGTTCTGCGGCACTTGGGCAGGTCCCGCTTCTATTACTTTTTTCAATGGGCTTTTACAGCCCTTTACTTGGGCCCGCCCCCTGCTTACGGACGATTACAATGCACAGCGGGAGGCACCGTTCTCGGTACCACAAAAATGTATTTAAACTAGAGATGAGCGCCGGAAATTTTTCGGGTTTTGTGTTTTGGTTTTGGGTTCGGTTCCGCGGCCGTGTTTTGGGTTCGACCGCGTTTTGGCAAAACCTCACCGAATTTTTTTTGTCGGATTCGGGTGTGTTTTGGATTCGGGTGTTTTTTTCAAAAAACCCTAAAAAACAGCTTAAATCGTAGAATTTGGGGGTCATTTTGATCCCATATTATTTTTAACCTCAAAAACCATAATTTCCACTCATTTTCAGTCTATTCTGAATACCTCACACCTCACAATATTATTTTTAGTCCTAAAATTTGCACCGAGGTCGCTGGATGACTAAGCTAAGCGACCCTAGTGGCCGACACAAACACCTGGCCCATCTAGGAGTGGCACTGCAGTGTCACGCAGGATGTCCCTTCCAAAAAACCCTCCCCAAACAGCACATGACGCAAAGAAAAAAAGAGGCGCAATGAGGTAGCTGTGTGAGTAAGATTAGCGACCCTAGTGGCCGACACAAACACCGGGCCCATTTAGGAGTGGCACTGCAGTGTCACGCAGGATGTCCCTTCCAAAAAACCCTCCCCAAACAGCACATGACGCAAAGAAAAAAAGAGGCGCAATGAGGTAGCTGTGTGAGTAAGATTAGCGACCCTAGTGGCCGACACAAACACCGGGCCCATCTAGGAGTGGCACTGCAGTGTCACGCAGGATGGCCCTTCCAAAAAACACTCCCCAAACAGCACATGACGCAAAGAAAAAAAGAGGCGCAATGAGGTAGCTGACTGTGTGAGTAAGATAAGCGACCCTAGTGGCCGACACAAACACCGGGCCCATTTAGGAGTGGCACTGCAGTGTCACGCAGGATGTCCCTTCCAAAAAACCCTCCCCAAACAGCACATGACGCAAAGAAAAAAAGAGGCGCAATGAGGTAGCTGTGTGAGTAAGATTAGCGACCGTAGTGGCCGACACAAACACCGGGCCCATTTAGGAGTGGCACTGCAGTGTCACGCAGGATGTCCCTTCCAAAAAACCCTCCCCAAACAGCACATGACGCAAAGAAAAAAAGAGGCGCAATGAGGTAGCTGACTGTGTGAGTAAGATAAGCGACCCTAGTGGCCGACACAAACACCGGGCCCATTTAGGAGTGGCACTGCAGTGTCACGCAGGATGTCCCTTCCAAAAAACCCTCCCCAAACAGCACATGACGCAAAGAAAAATAAAAGAAAAAAGAGGTGCAAGATGGAATTGTCCTTGGGCCCTCCCACCCACCCTTATGTTGTATAAACAAAACAGGACATGCACACTTTAACCAACCCATCATTTCAGTGACAGGGTCTGCCACACGACTGTGACTGATATGACGGGTTGGTTTGGACCCCCCCCAAAAAAGAAGCAATTAATCTCTCCTTGCACAAACTGGCTCTGCAGAGGCAAGATGTCCACCTCATCATCATCCTCCGATATATCACCGTGTACATCCCCCTCCTCACAGATTATCAATTCGTCCCCACTGGAATCCACCATCTCAGCTCCCTGTGTACTTTGTGGAGGCAATTGCTGCTGGTCAATGTCTCCGCGGAGGAATTGATTATAATTCATTTTAATGAACATCATCTTCTCCACATTTTCTGGATGTAACCTCGTACGCCGATTGCTGACAAGGTGAGCGGCGGCACTAAACACTCTTTCGGAGTACACACTTGTGGGAGGGCAACTTAGGTAGAATAAAGCCAGTTTGTGCAAGGGCCTCCAAATTGCCTCTTTTTCCTGCCAGTATAAGTACGGACTGTGTGACGTGCCTACTTGGATGCGGTCACTCATATAATCCTCCACCATTCTTTCAATGTTGAGAGAATCATATGCAGTGACAGTAGACGACATGTCCGTAATCGTTGTCAGGTCCTTCAGTCCGGACCAGATGTCAGCATCAGCAGTCGCTCCAGACTGCCCTGCATCACCGCCAGCGGGTGGGCTCGGAATTCTGAGCCTTTTCCTCGCACCCCCAGTTGCGGGAGAATGTGAAGGAGGAGATGTTGACAGGTCGCGTTCCGCTTGACTTGACAATTTTCTCACCAGCAGGTCTTTCAACCCCAGCAGACTTGTGTCTGCCGGAAAGAGAGATCCAAGGTAGGTTTTAAATCTAGGATCGAGCACGGTGGCCAAAATGTAGTGCTCTGATTTCAACAGATTGACCACCCGTGAATCCTTGTTAAGCGAATTAAGGGCTCCATCCACAAGTCCCACATGCCTAGCGGAATCGCTCCGTGTTAGCTCCTCCTTCAATGTCTCCAGCTTCTTCTGCAAAAGCCTGATGAGGGGAATGACCTGACTCAGGCTGGCAGTGTCTGAACTGACTTCACGTGTGGCAAGTTCAAAGGGCATCAGAACCTTGCACAACGTTGAAATCATTCTCCACTGCACTTGAGACAGGTGCATTCCACCTCCTATATCGTGCTCAATTGTATAGGCTTGAATGGCCTTTTGCTGCTCCTCCAACCTCTGAAGCATATAGAGGGTTGAATTCCACCTCGTTACCACTTCTTGCTTCAGATGATGGCAGGGCAGGTTCAGTAGTTTTTGGTGGTGCTCCAGTCTTCTGTACGTGGTGCCTGTACGCCGAAAGTGTCCCGCAATTCTTCTGGCCACCGACAGCATCTCTTGCACGCCCCTGTCGTTTTTTAAAAAATTCTGCACCACCAAATTCAAGGTATGTGCAAAACATGGGACGTGCTGGAATTTGCCCATATTTAATGCACACACAATATTGCTGGCATTGTCCGATGCCACAAATCCACAGGAGAGTCCAATTGGGGTAAGCCATTCTGCGATGATCTTCCTCAGTTGCCGTAAGAGGTTTTCAGCTGTGTGCGTATTCTGGAAAGCGGTGATACAAAGCGTAGCCTGCCTAGGAAAGAGTTGGCGTTTGCGAGATGCTGCTACTGGTGCCGCCGCTGCTGTTCTTGCGGCGGGAGTCCATACATCTACCCAGTGGGCTGTCACAGTCATATAGTCCTGACCCTGCCCTGCTCCACTTGTCCACATGTCCGTGGTTAAGTGGACATTGGGTACAACTGCATTTTTTAGGACACTGGTGAGTCTTTTTCTGACGTCCGTGTACATTCTCGGTATCGCCTGCCTACAGAAGTGGAACCTAGATGGTATTTGGTAACGGGGGCACACTGCCTCAATAAATTGTCTAGTTCCCTGTGAACTAACGGCGGATACCGGACGCACGTCTAACACCAACATAGTTGTCAAGGACTCAGTTATCCGCTTTGCAACAGGATGACTGCTGTGATATTTCATCTTCCTCGCAAAGGACTGTTGGACAGTCAATTGCTTACTGGAAGTAGTACAAGTGGGCTTACGACTTCCCCTCTGGGATGACCATCGACTCCCAGCAGCAACAACAGCAGCGCCAGCAGCAGTAGGCGTTACACGCAAGGATGCATCGGAGGAATCCCAGGCAGGAGAGGACTCGTCAGAATGGCCAGTGACATGGCCTGCAGGACTATTGGCATTCCTGGGGAAGGAGGAAATTGACACTGAGGGAGTTGGTGGGGTGGTTTGCGTGAGCTTGGTTACAAGAGGAAGGGATTTACTGGTCAGTGGACTGCTTCCGCTGTCGGCCCAAGTTTTTGAACTTGTCACTGACTTATTATGAATGCGCTGCAGGTGACGTATAAGGGAGGATGTTCCGAGGTGGTTAACGTCCTTACCCCTACTTATTACAGCTTGACAAAGGGAACACACGGCTTGACACCTGTTGTCCGCATTTCTGGTGAAATACTTCCACACCGAAGAGCTGATTTTTTTGGTATTTTCACCAGGCATGTCAACGGCCCTATTCCTCCCACGGACAACAGGTGTCTCCCCGGGTGCCTGACTTAAACAAACCACCTCACCATCAGAATCCTCCTGGTCAATTTCCTCCCCAGCGCCAGCAACACCCATATCCTCCTCATCCTGGTGTACTTCAACACTGACATCTTCAATCTGACTATCAGGAACTGGACTGCGGGTGCTCCTTCCAGCACTTGCAGGGGGCGTGCAAATGGTGGAAGGCGCATGCTCTTCACGTCCAGTGTTGGGAAGGTCAGGCATCGCAACTGACACAATTGGACTCTCCTTGTGGATTTGGGATTTCGAAGAACGCACAGTTCTTTGCGGTGCTACTGCTTTTGCCAGCTTGAGTCTTTTCATTTTTCTAGCGAGAGGCTGAGTGCCTCCATCCTCATGTGAAGCTGAACCACTAGCCATGAACATAGGCCAGGGCCTCAGCCGTTCCTTGCCACTCCGTGTGGTAAATGGCATATTGGCAAGTTTACGCTTCTCCTCCGACAATTTTATTTTAGGTTTTGGAGTCCTTTTTTTACTGATATTTGGTGTTTTGGATTTGACATGCTCTGTACTATGACATTGGGCATCGGCCTTGGCAGACGACGTTGCTGGCATTTCATCGTCTCGGCCATGACTAGTGGCAGCAGCTTCAGCACGAGGTGGAAGTGGATCTTGATCTTTCCCTAATTTTGGAACCTCAACATTTTTGTTCTCCATATTTTAATAGGCACAACTAAAAGGCACCTCAGGTAAACAATGGAGATGGATGGATACTGGTATACAATTATGGATGGACTGCTGAGTGCCGACACAGAGGTAGCTACAGCCGTGGACTACCGTACTGTACTGTGTCTGCTGCTAATATAGACTGGTTGATAAAGAGATGTAGTAGTAGTATGTATGTATAAAGAAGAAAGAAAAAAAAACCACGGGTAGGTGGTATACAATTATGGACGGACTGCCCAGTGCCGACACAGAGGTAGCTACAGCCGTGGACTACCGTACTGTACTGTGTCTGCTGCTAATATAGACTGGTTGATAAAGAGATGTAGTAGTAGTAGTATGTATGTATAAAGAAGAAAGAAAAAAAAACCACGGGTAGGTGGTATACAATTATGGACGGACTGCCCAGTGCCGACACAGAGGTAGCTACAGCCGTGGACTACCGTACTGTACTGTGTCTGCTGCTAATATAGACTGGTTGATAAAGAGATGTAGTAGTAGTATGTATGTATAAAGAAGAAAGAAAAAAAAACCACGGGTAGGTGGTATACAATTATGGACGGACTGCCCAGTGCCGACACAGAGGTAGCTACAGCCGTGGACTACCGTACTGTACTGTGTCTGCTGCTAATATAGACTGGTTGATAAAGAGATGTAGTAGTAGTATGTATGTATAAAGAAGAAAGAAAAAAAAACCACGGGTAGGTGGTATACAATTATGGACGGACTGCCCAGTGCCGACACAGAGGTAGCTACAGCCGTGGACTACCGTACTGTACTGTGTCTGCTGCTAATATAGACTGGTTGATAAAGAGATGTAGTAGTAGTATGTATGTATAAAGAAGAAAGAAAAAAAAACCACGGGTAGGTGGTATACAATTATGGACGGACTGCCCAGTGCCGACACAGAGGTAGCTACAGCCATGGACTACCGTACTGTACTGTGTCTGCTGCTAATATAGACTGGTTGATAAAGAGATGTAGTAGTAGTAGTATGTATGTATGTATAAAGAAGAAAGAAAAAAAAACCACGGGTAGGTGGTATACAATTATGGACGGACTGCCGAGTGCCGACACAGAGGTAGCTACAGCCGTGGACTACCGTACTGTACTGTGTCTGCTGCTAATATAGACTGGTTGATAAAGAGATGTAGTAGTAGTAGTATGTATGTATAAAGAAGAAAGAAAAAAAAACCACGGGTAGGTGGTATACAATTATGGACGGACTGCCCAGTGCCGACACAGAGGTAGCTACAGCCGTGGACTACCGTACTGTACTGTGTCTGCTGCTAATATAGACTGGTTGATAAAGAGATGTAGTAGTAGTATGTATGTATAAAGAAGAAAGAAAAAAAAACCACGGGTAGGTGGTATACAATTATGGATGGACTGCCCAGTGCCGACACAGAGGTAGCTACAGCCGTGGACTACCGTACTGTACTGTGTCTGCTGCTAATATAGACTGGTTGATAAAGAGATGTAGTAGTAGTAGTATGTATGTATAAAGAAGAAAGAAAAAAAAACCACGGGTAGGTGGTATACAATTATGGACGGACTGCCGAGTGCCGACACAGAGGTAGCTACAGCCGTGGACTACCGTACTGTACTGTGTCTGCTGCTAATATAGACTGGTTGATAAAGAGATGTAGTAGTAGTATGTATGTATAAAGAAGAAAGAAAAAAAAACCACGGGTAGGTGGTATACAATTATGGACGGACTGCCGAGTGCCGACACAGAGGTAGCTACAGCCGTGAACTACCGTACTGTGTCTGCTGCGACTGGATGATAAATAATGATATAAAAAATATATATATATCACTACTGCAGCCGGACAGGTATATATTATATAATGACGGACCTGCTGGACACTGTCTGTCAGCAGAATGAGTTTTTTATAGAATAAAAAAAAAAACACCACACAAGTGAAGTCACACGACGAGTGTTTTAACTTTTTCAGGCAATCACAATATAGTATACTATACTACTAACTATACTGGTGGTCAGTGTGGTCAGGTCACTGGTCAGTCACACTGGCAGTGGCACTCCTGCAGCAAAAGTGTGCACTGTTTAATTTTAATAATAATATGTACTCCTGGCTCCTGCTATAACCTATAACTGGCACTGCAGTGCTCCCCAGTCTCCCCCACAATTATAAGATGTGTGAGCTGAGCACAGTCAGATACGAGTGTTTAACTTTTTCAGGCAATCACAATATAGTATACTATACTACTAACTATACTGGTGGTCAGTGTGGTCAGGTCACTGGTCAGTCACACTGGCAGTGGCACTCCTGCAGCAAAAGTGTGCACTGTTTAATTTTAATAATATTATGTACTCCTGGCTCCTGCTATAACCTATAACTGGCACTGCAGTGCTCCCCAGTCTCCCCCACAATTATAAGATGTGTGAGCTGAGCACAGTCAGATATATACATAGATGATGCAGCACACTGGGCTGAGCAGTGCACACAGATATGGTATGTGACTGAGTCACTGTGTATCGTTTTTTTCAGGCAGAGAACGGATATATTAAATAAAACTGCACTGTCTGGTGGTCACTGTGGTCAGTCACTAGTAAACTCTGCACTCTCTACAGTTCTACAGTACTCCTAATCTCCAGTAAATCAGGTCAATCTCTCTCTCTCTCTCTTCTAATCTAAATGGAGAGGACGCCAGCCACGTCCTCTCCCTATCAATCTCAATGCACGTGTGAAAATGGCGGCGACGCGCGGCTCCTTATATAGAATCCGAGTCTCGCGAGAATCCGACAGCGTCATGATGACGTTCGGGCGCGCTCGGGTTAACCGAGCAAGGCGGGAAGATCCGAGTCGCTCGGACCCGTGAAAAAAAACATGAAGTTCGTGCGGGTTCGGATTCAGAGAAACCGAACCCGCTCATCTCTAATTTAAACAGCCATTTACAATCTAAATTTTTTTACATAATATAAAAAATATACTTATGACACAGAATATGTGTTATAAGTATCTTCTTTGTTTGTATTATTTTAAACAAGAATGACAGGGGAGGCACTGCCTTTCCTGCCTCCCCTGACTGCACGTCCCTGCTACACCTGTATATACTATTGGATAAAAACAAAAGTAATGATTAAAGCACAATATAATTCTTTTACATCTCTTTATATTAATAGAAATGGATCAGCCTGCAATACTGCCACACTGGGATTTAAGCAGGCAGAGCGAGAGTAAAGGATTTAATTTGCAACATTATAGGCTCACCAAACAACTCCAAGGAGATGTCATGGGTGCAGCTGCACATAAAGGATTTAATTAGTAACATCATAGGCCCATCTAGACAGCATTCTTCAAATATCTCCAGTGGCCCATTTGCAGCCGCTTGTGGCTGTTAGGTAACGGTATTGTCCCAGTAGGTGTGAGATTTTGTTTATATCCAATACTATGCTATCCCCAAGGTCATAAGTCATATATTATAATAGTCATGCTAAAAGTCTGCCGACAATTCGAATTAAGCTGCTCTTATCTTTGTCCAGTCACTAATCTTCTACCAGTGTGCTATGCCGTGCCAGGCCTCTGAGGCATATGCAAGAGACAGCAACAGCAGAGCCCTGTATAGGCAGTTGCCATTATGACATCACAGCATGACTTCACACACCCCACTAGACCAGCTAAGACTGGTTATTTCTGGTTTGAGGCCCTTGTTGTCTATTATGGAAAAAAATGTACAGGAAATAGCGCATAATTCTGTTCCCAATTTTCTTTTTATCGGTTTCTCATTCATATATGGAATCCATTGTCTGTCAAAACGAAGATCCTCAAAAGTAAAACCAGAAAACAGAAAATATAGTGTAGTATATTTGACATTTCTGGAGACCAGAGGCGTAACAAGGGCGGGGAGAGCAGGGCATGTGCCCTGGGCACCGTGACAGGTTCAGCAGAGAGGGGTGCCACAAGGCAGGGGAATGTATGTACTATGCAGTGGAGTGTCTGCAGGGGTGCGTGCAGGGCCAGCGCTAAGCAGTCAGCTAGGTGAGCAATGCAGTGAGGGAAGCACTGGGCAGGAGAGGTGCCATCTATGCTCCACTGCTGTCCACTCTGTTGCTGCGACTGTCACTCAAGGCACTGCAGCGCCAATCCTTATCATGCATCCTAAATCCCCATACACACACATGCTAATGTGTGTACATCATCCGTCCCCCTACCGCTGGTGCTCCCCCTCCAACTGCTCACGGGTGTACAGAGTCGCCCGTCCCCCACCCTCCCTAGCTCAAGGGTGCACAGCGCGTCCTCCACCTCCTGTGATCGCGGGTGCACAGCGCACCCCTCCTCCTGTGATCGCGGGTACACAGCATACTCCCCCTCCTGTGATCGCGGGTGCAGAGTGCTGAGCGCACCCCCCCTCCTGTGATCGCTGGTGCACAGCGCAATTCCCCCTCCTGTGATCATGGGTGCACAGTGCCCCCCCCCCCCTCCTGTGATCAATGGTGCACAGCGCAATTCCCCCTCCAGTGATCGCGGGTCACAGCGCACCCCCCCTCCAGTGATCGCAGGTGCCACTCCTCTGGTCATCATGGGTGCATAGCCCCCCCCCTCCCGCGATCGCAGGTGTCCCCTCCTGCTCATGGGTGTCCTCTCATGATCGCTGATGCTTCAGCGCACCACAATCCCCCCTCACATTGGGTGCAGTTTCCTCCCCGTCACGCGATCGTGAGTGCACAGTGCCCCCCTCCCCTGATCCCGGGTGCACAGCGTCACCCTCCCACCCCCAAGTGGATTCCTTAACTTTACTGCTCCTTCAATCCACCTGGTAGGTGTATAGGACCTTTACAAATGTATGTAAACTATATTTTCATGTGTGCTGACTTCCTCTGTGACAGCTGTTGCATGTCACCCACCTCCCCCCTGTTCACATGCGTCCAGTGCACACCCCCCTCCCCCCGCTTATGGGTGCACAGCAACCCTCCCACGATCGCGTGTGCCCCCCTCCCCCTGCTCATAGGTGCACAGCGTTCCCCCCCCCCCCCTATGCTCACAGGTGCACAGCACCCCCCACTTCTCCTGTATGCACAACGTCACCCCCTTCCCCCTGCTCACAGGTACACATCACCCCCCCCCCCCCCTTCTTGCGATCACAGGTGCCCAGGGGCAAACACAGGATTTTTAAAGGGGGGTTTCCAATTAATTTAGAGTTTTCTCCCAGCCACTGTGTCACCCCCCCTCCCCTTGTGTCTTGTCACTGCGTCACACCCCTCCTCTGTGTCCTGTCTCAGTCACTGTCATACCCCCCCTTCTCTGTGTTCTCTCCTGGTCACTGTCACACACACGCCCTCTGTATTCTGTCCCAATTACTGTGTCACCACCACCCCCCATGTTCTGTCCCAGTCACTGTGTCACCCCCTTGTGTTCTGTTGTAGTTACTGTCAGCCCTCATCCTGTCTTCTTTCCAAGTTACTTTGTCAAACCTCAACCAGGTGCTTTCCCAGCCACTGTGCCCCCCTCCGCTGGATTCCCTGCAACCTGTTGAATGGAGCTTCCCCATCGACCAGCACCAGCTGCAGCTTGTTCTGTTTCGGTGGTGCATTACGGTCTCCTACCTCCGGTCTCCTGCTGGTGTGCGGGTACAGGTGCCTCAGCCCTTCCCCTCCATGCCGCTTGGGTCAGCCTGTCTCTCAGACACCGACACTGCGCAGTAGCGATGCCTGGCAAACAGCTTCCCTCCCTGTCCCGAGCCCCGTAACACTATTGGTGTCTGGGCCTCCCGCTCCGCACACACACTCACATGCACAGTGACATCATGTCGGAGCTCCTGTGAGAACTCCAATGGAGTTCCGGCTCACAGGGGGAAAAAAAACATGGTGTGGCTGCAACGATGGATCAGCAGGCAAGGGGGGTTTCCAGATACTGAGAAACCCCCACCACGTGCGCGCGAAATAGACACAGATTACCCCCTGCTCACATGTGCACACTAATCACTATTATATTGCCCTATACTGTACTATGCTCCCCAGCGTCAGCCACTGCTGCCACCCACTGCCTCTCCCCAGCGTCACCTACTGCTGTCACCCACTGTCTCTTTCCATCCACACCTACTGCTATCATCCACTGCCTCTCCCCAGCGTCACTTACTACTGTCACCCACTGCCTCTTTCCATCCTCACCTACTGCTGTCATCCACTGCCCCCCCCCCCAGCGCACCCTACTGCCTCTCTACAGCATCTCCTACTGTGTCACCCACTGATTTTCCCCAGCATAACCCACTGCATCTCCCTAGTGTCACATACTGCAGTCACCCACTGCCTCTCCCAAGCATCACCTACTGCGTGTCACCCACTGCCTCTCCCCAGTGTTACCTACTGCCTGTCACCCACTGTCTCTCCCCAGAATCTCCCACTATGTCACCCACTGCCTCTCCCGAGCGTCACCCACTGCCTCTTCCTAGCATCACATACTGTGGTCACCCACTGCCTCTCCCAAGCGTCACCTACTGACTGTCACCCACTGCCTCTCCCCAGCATGACCCACTGCCTCTCCCCAGTGTCACCTACTGCCTGTCACCCACTGTCTCTCCCCAACATCACCCACTGCCTCTCCCTAGCGTCACAATCTGTGGTCCCCCACTTCCTCTGCCAAGCGTCACCTACTGACTGTCTGTCACCCACTGCCTCTCCTCAGCATCAGCCACTGCCTCTCCCCAGCATCACCTACTGTGCGTCACCCACTGCCTCTCCCCAGTGTCACCTACTGTCTCACCCACTGTCTCTCCCCAGCATCTCCCACTGTGTCACCCACTGCCTCTCCCCAGTGAGTATGGGTATGGATAGACGCCGCCGAGCCAATAAGAGAAGGGATTTTATAAGGAGGCAGGAGGTAGCATCCGACAGGCCAATAGGAGCAGGATGGGGTGGGGATTTGGGATACAGCCACCAGCCAGAGAGAGCCTCATTGGGTGGGCGGGGTGTCGAGAAGCCATCATAGGTTTCAAAATCCCAAACATAATCTGCATGGTTGGTGCCAGAGCGGGGCTGAGGGGTGGCATGACAAGTACACAAAACTGGGGGCCGCAGTGAGGAGGACTCCAAGACTGAGGAGTAGGAGGACCCAGAGGCTCTCATCTCAACTGTTGTGTCTGCCTCCCTAGGATTTTATATTGCAATGTCTGTCTACTCTAAGGAGCCTGGCCCTGGAGGGCAGCTGTAAGTAAACTCTGCAGTGCACAGATGAGTATAATTGATTTGCCTGTCTCTGTCTGTCTCCAGTCTCATCTATGTTAAGGACCTTAAGGTGTATGGTGGGCAAAATGGGCACTACTACTGTGTGGCATAATGTGTAATGGGCACTAATACTCCATGGCGTAAGGTGTACATGGGGTGCTACAGTACTACTGTGTTGCGTAACGTGTGTATGGGGTACTACTACCATGTGGCATGATGTGCATAATGGGTACTACTACTGTGTGGCATAATGGATTCTACTATGGTGTGGCATGTGTATAATGTGTACTACT
Organism: Pseudophryne corroboree; assembly: GCF_028390025.1. Lineage (NCBI taxonomy): Eukaryota > Metazoa > Chordata > Amphibia > Anura > Myobatrachidae > Pseudophryne > Pseudophryne corroboree. The sequence continues at coordinate 284,273,161 of NC_086444.1, read as the reverse complement.
ACAGTGTGGCATAATGGACACTACTACTGTTTTGGCATAATGTGTATAATTGGTATTACTACTGTGTGGTATATTGGGCACTACTACTCTGTGGCGTACCGTGTACATGGGGTACTACCACTGTGTGGCGTAACGTATGGGTACTACTACCATGTGGCGTGATGTGTATAATGGGTACTACTACTTTGTGGCACAAGGTATACTACTATGGTATGGCATGTGTATAATGGGTACTACTACAGTGGGGCAGGTGTATAATGGGCATTACTACTGTTTGGCATAATGTGTATAATTGGTACTACTAATGTGTCAATGTGTATAATGGGCTCTACTACTCTGAGGTGTAATGTGTACATGGGGTACTACTACTGTGTGGCATAACTTGTATATTGGGTACTACTACTGTGTGGCATGTTTATAATTTTTAAAAAGCCACCCTGGGGCCACCCCTTTCTTAAATAATAAAAAAAAATGCACCAGGCCTTGCTTAAGAAATAAAAAAAAAAGAGCCCCAGGCCTTTCTTATTTATTTAAAAAGCGTGGAGCCATGGCCCCTTCCCAGTAAGCCACACCCCCTTTTTGGGAATGCATGACACACTCAATGACGCTCTGCCCAGCCCTCATTCTAGCACGAACACTAGATTATGTATCTACAGTTTATAAGATTCCTAATTTTGTATCATACTTTTATAGAAAAAAAAAATTCTGCGTGTGTTGGTGGTGGTGGTGGTGGTGGTGGTGGTGGGTGGGGGGGGCGGCGCCGTTTCTCATCTTGCACTGGACTCCAATAACCCTAGTTACGCCTCTGCTGGAGACACTCTCCACCAAAGAGTATAGTGATGATTATGCTGAATCCACATAACAGGTACAGCGTACCTGAACTCACATAGTGATGAGGTCACTTAGGCTCATAAAGGTATCTTTAGCTTTAACACCCAGTGTGAACCGACAAAATCAGATACTTCAACTTCGTCTTTCCCAAAACGAAAGACGTACCGTACTCACGCAGGATGAAGTGGTTCAAAACACGTAGAAGTTTTTTTAGTCTTTGATACTTGTATAATTCCACCTTTATGATGCAGTTAAACTCAGAAAAAAAAAAGATATACAGTATGGTGTTGTACATTTACAACACAGCAAGATTACACTCAAAAGGTGCACAGGATATCAATATGCATAGGTACAGCGTACCGAAACTCACATTGCAGTGGAGTACTTTCATAGCCAGATTAAGGGGGGGATGCAGGGCATACTGTACACCAGGCCCCCCTGTGTCAGGGGCCCCCCGGCCAAAGCACACTGATATCACTATCTTTCCCTCTTAATGAGAGAGTCAGAATGTGAGCAGGACAATATGCAGTGCAGGCAGAGACACAGAAACATCATGTTTTATGAGCTACAGTTGGAGCTTTCTGACCAGAGGAGAGATAGGAGGGCGGAGAGAGCTGTAAGTGACACAGGGATCCCATCTCTGCTCCTCCCTGCCTGGGTGTCTGAGTCCTGTGTAAATTGTTACGCAACTAAACCATTTTGGTTTAGAGATAGAGAGACACACAGAGTCCTCCTGAGTCCTGTCCCAGTGTGTAAGTAGTACAGAGGCTGCATGTGACAAGATAAATTATTTTATTTTTCTATGTGTATTTTAAGGTTGTTTAAGTTGTCTTTGTTCCACTGCAAGAACATTTTATAAAATAGTTGCCTTTCAATTAGGTGGAGCTACTGTATAAACAATACCCAATCATTATTAAACTATTAGTTTAAAACTAATATACACTATTGGTTTCCACTTAATGTCACAACTGAGGGCTGGTGCTGACCAGGGGGAAGCCTCAGTTGTATGGGCTGAGGTATATGTGTACCTGGGAGGCAGTACAGGCTTCTTAGACATGCAGGGAACCTTTAAAACAAATGCCCGAAGGCGTGACCAAGACAACTTTGTAAAAAGTATAAAAAGAGTTTATTAAACACAGTTCAGAGGAATACTGATGATAGGACACCGATGGTGACTAGGGATCGATGGTGGAACACCGATGGTGACTAGGGATCGATGATGGAACACTGATGGTGACTAGGGATCGATGACGGATCACCGATGGTGACTAGGGATCGATGGCGGGACACCGATGGTGACTAGGGATCGATGGCGGGACACCGATGGTTACTGGAGATTGATGGTGGAACACCGATGGTTACTGGCAGGGCAGAGCACCGCTGGAAGCTGGAAGCCGGTGTCGGGTAACTGCCAGTCACAGGGTGCAATGATGAGACACTGCAGAGTGAGGCTGTACTGCAGAGAAAGTCCATGGGAGGACTGCACACTGGAATCACTGAAGACAATTGAAGCACTGACATCTTTCCACCCCAGGAACAGGATATTTATACCTGCTGGGAAGCAGGGATTGGCTGGCTGATTAAGCAGAGTCTAGAGTGCAGCTGCTGGATAATTAGGCTGAGACCAGAGTGCAGCTGATAGGCTGAAAGGTAACATGTGACTAGGAAAAAATGGCTGCGGCCATGTTAGCTTTTGGAGGGAAAATAAGATTTTAAACCTACCGGTAAATCTTTTTCTCGTAGTCCGTAGAGGATGCTGGGACTCCGTAAGGACCATGGGGATAGACGGGCTCCGCAGGAGACATGGGCACTTTAAGAAAGACTTTGACTCTGAGTGTGCACTTGCTCCTCCCTCTATGTCCCCCCTCCAGACCTCAGTTAGAGAAACTGTGCCCAGAGGAGATGGACAGTACAAGGAAAGGATTTTAGTTAATCCAAGGGTAAGATTCATACCAGCCACACGAATCACACCGTATAACTTGTGTTAAACTAACCAGTTAACAGTATGAAAAACAACATAGTTTCGGTCCAAAACCGATGAAACTATAACATAACCCTTATTTAAGCAATAACTACAGTATATACAAGTCTTGCAGAAGTAGTCCGCACATGGGACAGGCGCCCAGCATCCTCTACGGACTACGAGAAAAAGATTTACCGGTAGGTTTAAAATCTTATTTTCTCTAACGTCCTAGAGGATGCTGGGACTCCGTAAGGACCATGGGGATTATACCAAAGCTCCCAAACGGGCGGGAGAGTGCGGATGACTCTGCAGCACCGATTGAGCAAACAGGAGGTCCTCCTCAGCCAGGGTATCAAACTTATAGAACTTTGCAAAGGTGTTCGACCCCGACCAAGTAGCAGCTCGGCATAGCTGTAGTGCCGAGACCCCTCGGGCAGCCGCCCAAGAAGAGCCCACCTTCCTAGTGGAATGGGCCCTAACCGATTTTGGTAACGGCAATCCTGCCGTAGAATGCGCCTGCTGAATCGTGTTACAGATCCAGCGAGCAATAGTCTGCTTTGAAGCAGGAGCGCCAACCTTGTTGGCTGCATACAGGACAAATAGTGCTTCTGTTTTTCTGACTCTAGCCGTTTTGGCCACGTAAATTTTCAAAGCCCTGACCACATCCAGAGACTCGGAATCCTCCAAGTCACGCGTAGCCACAGGCACAACAATAGGTTGATTCATATGAAAGGATGAAACCACTTTAGGTAGGAATTGAGGCCGAGTCCGCAATTCTGCCCTATCCACATGAAAAACCAGATAGGGGCTTTTATGTGATAAAGCCGCTAATTCCGAGATTCGCCTAGCTGAAGCCAAGGCTAGCAACATGACCACCTTCCAAGTGAGATATTTTAACTCCACCGTTTTGAGTGGTTCAAACCAATGTGACTTCAGGAAACTTAACACCACGTTAAGGTCCCAAGGCGCCACCGGAGGTACAAAAGGAGGCTGAATATGCAGTACTCCCTTTACAAAAGTCTGTACTTCAGGTAGAGAGGCCAATTCCTTTTGAAAGAAAATGGATAAGGCCGAAATCTGAACTTTTATGGCGCCTAATTTTAGGCCCAAATTCACTCCAGTTTGCAGGAAGTGAAGGAGACGACCCAGATGGAATTCCTCCGTAGGAGCATTCCTGGCCTCACACCAAGAAACATATTTTCTCCATATTCGGTGATAATGTTTTGATGTCACGTCCTTCCTAGCCTTTATTAGCGTAGGAATGACCTCATCCAGAATACCTTTTTCGGCTAGGATCCGGCGTTCAACCGCCATGCCGTCAAATGCAGCCGCGGTAAGTCTTGGAACAGACAGGGCCCCTGCTGCAGCAGGTCCTGTCTTAGAGGAAGAGGCCACGGATCTTCTGTGAGCAATTCCTGTAGATCCGGATACCAAGTCCTTCGTGGCCAATCTGGTACAATGAGGATTGTTCTCACTCTTCTCTGTCTTATTATTCTCAACACCTTGGGTATGAGAGGAAGAGGAGGAAACACATAGACCGACCGAAACACCCACGGTGTCACCAGGGCATCCACAGCTATCGCCTGAGGATCTCTTGACCTGGCGCAATACCTTTTTAACTTTGTGTTGAGACGGGACGCCATCATGTCTATTTGGGGCAGTCCCCACCGACTTGTGATCTGCGCGAAGACTTCCTGATGAAGTCCCCACTCTCCCGGATGCAGGTCATGTCTGCTGAGGAAGTCTGCTTCCCAGTTGTCCACTCCCGGAATGAACACTGCTGACAGTGCGCTTACATGATTATCCGCCCAGCGAAGAATCCTGGTGGCTTCCGCCATTGCCCCCCTGCTCCTTGTGCCGCCTTGGCGGTTTACATGAGCTACTGCGGTGACATTGTCCGACTGAATCAGAACTGGTTTGTCGTGAAGTAATGCCTCCGCTTGACGTAGGGCGTTGTATATGGCCCTCAACTCCAGGATGTTGATGTGGAGACAAGTCTCTAGACTCGACCAAAGACCTTGGAAATTTCTTCCCTGTGTGACTGCTCCCCAACCTCGGAGACTTGCATCTGTGGTCACCAGGATCCAGTCCTGAATGCCGAACCTGCGACCCTCTAGGAGGTGAGCACTCTGCAGCCACCACAGGAGAGACACCCTGGCTCTGGGGGACAGGGTGATCCTCTGATGCATTTGTAGATGTGACCCGGACCACTTGTCCAGTAGGTCCCATTGGAAGGTCCTCGCATGGAACCTGCCGAAGGGAATGGCTTCGTACGATGCCACCATTTTCTCCAGGACTCGAGTGCAGTGATGCACTGATACCTGCTTTGACTTCAATAGGTTCCTGACCAGAGTCATGAGTTCCTGAGCTTTTTCCATTGGAAGAAAAACCTTCTTCTGGTCTGTGTCCAGAATCAAGCCCAAGAAGGTCAGACGCGTCGTAGGAACCAACTGTGACTTTGGGATATTGAGAATCCAGCCGTGTTGCTGTAACACCTTCAAAGACAGAGACACGCTGTCCAGTAACTTCTCCCGAGATCTCGCTTTTATGAGGAGATCGTCCAAGTATGGGATAATTGTGACCCCTTGCTTGCGCAGGAGCACCATCATTTCCGCCATTACCTTGGTGAAAATCCTTGGGTGCGTTGAAAGCCCAAACGGCAATGTCTGAAATTGGTAATGACAATCCTGTACAGCAAATCTCAGGAACGCCTGATGAGGAGGAAATATTGGAACATGAAGGTATGCATCCTTTATGTCCAGGGAAACCATAAAATCCCCCCCTTCCAGGCTGGCGATGACCGCCCTGAGCGATTCCATCTTGAACTTGAACTTTCTCAAGTATAGGTTCAGGGATTTTAAATTCAAAATGGGTCTGACCGAACCGTCCGGTTTCGGAACCACAAACAGGGTTGAGTAATAACCCTTTCCTTGCTGCAGTAGAGGAACCTTGACCACTACCTGTTGAAGATACAATTTTTGTATTGCATTCAACACTAACTCCCTCTCTGAGGGAGCCGCAGGTAGAGCTGATTTGAAAAACCGGCAAGGAGGCACCTCTTCGAATTCCAGCTTGTATCCCTGAGAAACAATTTCTATTGCCCAGGGATCCACCTGTGAATGAACCCAGATGTGGCTGAAAAGTCGAAGACATGCCCCCACTTGAGTGGACTCCCCCAGGGAAGCCCCAGCGTCATGCGGTGGATTTTGCAGAGGCAGGGGAGGACTTCTGTTCCTGGGAACTAGCTGTGTGCAGCTTTTTTCCTCTGCCCTTACCTCTGGCAAGAAAGGACGATCCTCGTACTCTTTTGCTTTTATTCGAACGAAAGGACTGCATTTGATAATGAGGCGCTTTCTTAGGCTGTGAGGGAACATAAGGCAAAAAATTCGATTTACCTGCCGTAGCTGTGGAGACGAGGTCCGAGAGGCCTTCTCCAAATAACTCCTCACCTTTGTAAGGCAAAGACTCCATATGCCTCTTTGAGTCGGCATCACCCGTCCACTGTCGGGTCCATAAGACTCGCCTAGCAGAAACAGACATACAGTAGCGTTTATTCTGGAACTTAACAAACAAATGTCTCTTTGAGCATCCCTCATATATAACGCAGCATCTTTTATATGCCCTAGGGTCATTAAAATGGTATCCTTATCTAGGGTCTCAATTTCCGTAGATAAGGAGTCTGTCCATGCTGCGACAGCACTACAAACCCAGGCCGACGCCATTGCCGGTCTAAGAATTGTACCTGAATGTGTGTAAATGGACTTCATGGTAACCTCCTGTCTGAGATCAGCAGCATCCTTGAGGGTAGCCGTATCTTGGGATGGCAGCACTATCTTTTTTGATAAACGTGTTAATGCCTTGTCCACCTTAGGAGAAGACTCCCATCGTATACTATCCGTTTGCGGGAAAGGATACGCCATAAGAATCCTTTTGGGAATCTGCAGCCTCTTGTCTGGAGATTCCCATGCCTTTTCGCACAGCTCGCTCAGCTCATACGAGGATGGAAAAGTGACCTCAGGCTTTTTCTCTTTATACATGTGTTCCCTCATGTCAGGGACAGGGGGTTCCTCTGTGATATGCAAAACATCTTTTATTGCAATAATCATATATCGAATGCCCTTAGCCACTTTTGGCTGTAATTTTGCCTCCTCATAGTCGACACTGGAGTCTGAATCCGTGTCGGTATCTGTGTCCATTATTTGGGACAATGTGCGCTTCTGAGACCCGGAAGGTCCCGGTGACACAGGGACAGGCATGGTCTGACTACCTGACTGTTCCCTAGCCTCAGCCTTGTCTAATCTCTTGTGTAATAAATTTACACTAGCACTCAAGACATTCCACATCTCCATCCAGTCCGGAATCGGCTCTGCCGACGGAGATCTGACATTCATAAACTCCCCCTCCTCCTTAGGTGAGCCTTCCACTTCATACATGTCGACACACGCGTACCGACACACCCCACACACACAAGGAAGCTCTTATATGAAGACAGGCCCTTTGGAGAGACAGAGAGAGAGTATGCCAGCACACACCCCAGCGCTATATAACCCAGGCGAAACACAGAATGTTTCCCCAGTAGCGCTGAAATAACTTGTTTTTCGCCAATTATGTGCCCCCTCCCCCTCTTGAAAAACCCACTGTTACCTCAGTAAGCAGGGGAGAGTCCGGGGAGCTTCCTCTCAGCGCTGTGCTGTGGAGAAAAATGGCGCTGGTGAGTGCAGAGGGAGAAGCCCCGCCCCCTCGGCAGCGGGCTTCTGTCCCACTCAAATTATTCAAAAACATGGCGGGGGCTCTTTATATACATGAACAGTGCCCAGCTGTACATGTATATATGTGTTTATGCCATAATAGAGGTTTATAATGCTGCCCAGGGCATCCCCCCCCTGCGCCTTGCACCCTTACTGTGACCGGAGTGTGTGAGGTGTATGGGAGCAATGGCGCACAGCTGCAGTGCTGTGCGTTACCTCAGTGAAGATCACGAAGTCTTCTGCCGCCTTTGAAGCCTTCATCTTCTCATACTCACCCGGCTTCTATCTTCTGGCTCTGCGAGGAGGACGGCGGCGCGGCTCTGGGACGAACTCCAGGGTGAGACCTGTGTTCCGACTCCCTCTGGAGCTAATGGTGTCCAGTAGCCTAAGAAACAGGACCTTAGTAGGGCTGTTTCTCTCTCCTCAGTCCCACGATGCAGGGAGTCTGTTGCCAGCAGTGCTCCCTGAAAATAAAAAACCTAATTAAAATACTTTCTTAGAAGGAAACTCAGGAGAGCTCCCTGCACTGCACCCATCTCCTCTGGGCACAGTATCAAACTGAGGTCTGGAGGAGGGGCATAGAGGGAGGAGCCAGTGCACACCCAGAGTCAAAGTCTTTCTTAAAGTGCCCATGTCTTCTGCGGAGCCCGTCTATCCCCATGGTCCTTACGGAGTCCCAGCATCCTCTAGGACATTAGAGAAAGATTGTTTGTAACTTGAATGTGAGCTTTAACCATGAAGCTGCCAGAATCACAGTAAAGAGATTTGAGACAATGAGATGCAGTGTGCTGCACACAGACAGTGCAGATGGAATCCAGGCTTGGAATGCTGGGACAGTCTCAGGAGGCATTTGGAAGGTAAATACTGATAAGGAATTACCTGGATCGTGACATTTAATATACAGTACACGATCTATACCTCCCACCATGACCCATTCCAGGAGGGATAAAATGCTCTCTACCTGGACTTCCTTCTTAATTTATGATTGCAAACATCTGTGTTGAACTACCTTTCTTATCAATTAAATAGTTCAACACAGGTGACACCAATCATATATTAAGAGGAAGTCAAGGTAGAGAGCATTTTGTCCCTCCCGAAATGGGACATGTTGGGAGGTATGCACAATCTAATATAGATCCCCCACCTTCCACCGGGGCCCCCATGTCTTAAGTGCCCCGGGCACCCCTAAGGCTTAATCCGGCCCTGCCTACCAGGCCCCTCCAGCAGCCCCTCCACCAATGCACATCTTTCAGAGTTTTTATATCAACATGGTGATGACACTGTAGCACAGAGATTTTCAACCTTTTACAACTCGCAGCACACTGAACAAGATTTAAATATTGCCATGGCACACTCAAATGCATGGTGCAGTTGCGTTTCCTAGGATGTCATGTCGCAGCTTCTCCATAGGTAACGCCTGAACAGGCACGGCGACAGGGGGGGACAAAGGGGACACTTGTGCAGGGCCCCGAGGTTCAGGCGGGCCCCAAGTATTAAGGACAGAAATAATGGGGTCACAGTGCCAATATTGTTTTATAAAGTGTATGTGTCAGAATCCGTTTGGATTTCCCTCTGTAGGAACATATTCACAGGGACTGATGTTCTCGGCACAATAGCAGGTTTATTTATACAGGGTAAAGCAGTGTACAACTGTAAACAATAAGTATAAACCAGGAATGATTGAAGAACACAAAATGAAAGGGAGAACTGGAATTGCACTTGCAATGCTGGGAGTCTGGGAAGTACTTGGCGGTACTGGATACTTGGGAACACACTTGTGATACTGCGATTGGAAACTCACTTGCGATGCTGGGAACTGAGGGGACATGGGATGCCAGGAGACTGAGTACAAGGGATGCCAGAAGACTGTGAGTACACGGACACAATGAAGACTATGATTACATGAAAACGGTGTAGACTGTGGGAACACTTGAGACACTGGACTGTGAAGGCACTTGTAATAGGATTGTTCTGTAGCAGATTTAGCACCATAGCAGGATGCACTTGAGCAGAGGTTGCAGGATTGCACTGTAGAAGGTTAGCACCGTAGCAGGATGCACTTGAGCAGAGAATGCAGGGTTGCAGGATTACACTGTAGCAGGTTAGCACCGTAGCAGGATGCACTTGAGTAGAGAATGCAACGTACCAGGATAATAGGATTGCACTGTAGCAGGATCACAGGATAGCACTGTGGTAGAGTATGCAACATACCAGGATAACAGGATTGCACTGTAGCAGGATCACAGGATAGCACTGTGGTAGAGTATGCAACATACCAGGATAACAGGATTGTACTGTAGCAGGATCACAGGATAGCACTGTGGTAGAGTATGCAACGTAGCAGGATAACAGGATTACACTGCAGCAGAGTAGCTACACAGGATAGCTGTTGGACCCTGGCAGTACTATGGACGATTTTAGCAGAAGAGACCAGCATAACCAGGACCAGGAACTGAGACAACCTTGACACGATGAACTGGCAACTGGCAGCCTGTGTGGCTGGCCTAAATAGTGAGGTCAGGTGCTGCTCACAGCTGTGGTAACAGCTAATTATCAAGATGCAGATACAGAGCATAGTGCTGAGCACCATAGCAGAGAGCGCCACCCCAGGCATGGAGGAGAAACTGCATGGATCGTGACAGTATGCTCCAGCTGCTCAATTTAAGCAGGAAAACAATTAACAGGCCACCTAAACCCTCCGCACTCTTTTTACCCCATCCCTTTGTCCAGTCCCTGTGGTCCATATTGTATTGCCATCATTATGCATGTCGCTGCGCTCAGGCTTTTCTGTATGTCCCTGCCACCACCACCGAAGAGCCGGGTAGCCCAGTATGAAAACCACCTGCCGGGCTCACTGACAGGCTGAGTCAAAGGCTCTAGTTTCTTTAAAAGATCCCCTCTACCAAGTTAAGGGAGGTTGAGGGGGCCCCAGAAATATCAGTTTAGTGGGCCCCAAGATTTCTGTTGCTGGCCCTGACCCTAACCCTTACCCCTAAACTAACCCTAATGGCTGCAGTAAAAATCAATGTTTCTATGTATATAGTGTATTGCAAGTAATTATCTGCGAATCCAATGGTACCATAAGTGCGTTATATACTTGCACTTCTTTGCGGGGCGAGAACTTCTCCCCTAAGTGAATTCAGCCTTATGAATAGAGGTTGTGTGATCCCTGTGCAGAAGTCACAGAAAGTGCTGCAATAATTATGCAGAACCCACAGACCAGCTGCAATAATTATGCTGGGTACACACTAGACCAGTGGTTCTCAAACTGTACCCTGGGGTACCTCAGGACACTTGCAGGGGTGCCTTGGATTGGTGGTCCAGGACCAATTCAAAATATTTATAGTTAGTGTTATAGGCAAAACCAGTGCTGGTGGCTGGAAATCATAACATATGTGCACAAACAGAAGCAAATCCTGTCCCCTACCACAGGGCCAGTGCTAGGGTGTTTGGCGCCTCACTGCAAATATAAATTTGCGCCCTCTGTCCAATACTTAATAAAGGGACAGCGTGTGCCTTCAAAAAGAAGGTGTGGTATTACAAGGAAGGGGCATGGCCACACAATAGCAACCCAATTCAAAATATGCCGAACAGTAGCACAATCTTATTGTCATTACACCGCATGTAGTAATAATAATAATAATGCCCACAGTAGAAGTGCCCTTTATACACTTGCCCACCATATCAGTACCGCTTATACACATAATAATGCCAACAGTAGCAGTGCCGCTTATATACATGCCCACGGTAGCAGTGCCACTTAAATACATGCCCATGGTAGCAGTGCCACTTATACACATGCCCATGGTAGCAGTGCCACTTATACACATACCACGGTAGCAGTGTCGCTTATATACATGCCCACAGTAGCAGTGCAGCTTACACACATGCTCACGGTAGCAGTGCCACTTATACACATGCCCACAGTAGCAGTGCCACTTATACACATGCCCACGGTAGCAGTGCCACTTATACACATGCCCACGGGAGCAGTTCCACTTATACACATACCCACAGTATCTGTGCCGTTTATGTACATGCCGACATTAGCAGTGTCACTTATACACATGCCCGCGGTAGCAGTGCCACTTATACACATGCCCATGGTAGCAGTGCCACTTATACACATACGCACGGTATCTGTGCTGCTTATATACATGCCCACGGTAGCAGTGCCACTTATACACATGCCTACGGGAGCAGTGCCACTTACACACATACCCAAGGTATCTGTGCCGTTTATGTACATGCCGACATTAGCAGTGCCACTTATACACATGCCCGCGGTAGCAGTGCCGCTTATACACATGCCCACAGTAGCAGTGTCACTTTATCTGTGCTGCTTATATACATGCCCACGATAGCAGAGCCACTTATATGCATGCCCATAATAGCAGTGCTGCTCACATACATGCCCACGGTAGCAGTGCCACATATATACATGCCCACGGTAGCAGTGCCATTTATACACATACCCACAGTAATAGTGCCACTTATGTACATGCCCACAGTAGCAGTGGCAGTTATACACATGCAAACGGTAGCAATGCCACTTATACTCATACCCACGGTATCTGTGCCGCTTATGTACATGCCCATGGTAGCAGTGCCACTTATACACATGCCCACGGTAGCAGTGCCACTTATACACATACCCACGGTATCTATTCTGCTTATATACATGCCCACGGTAGCAGTGCCACTTATACACATGCCCACGGTAGCAGTGCCACTTATACACATACCCACGCTATTAGTGCCGCTTATATACATGGCCACAGTAGCAGTGCCACTTATACACATGCCCACGTTAGCAGTGCCACTTATACACATACCCACGGTACCTGTGCCGTTTATGTACATGCCCACATTAACAGTGCCACTTATATACATGCCCGCTGTAACAGTGCCGCTTATACACACGCCCACGGGAGCTGTGTCACTTTATCTGTGCTGCTTATATACATGCCCACGATAGCAGTGACACTTATATACATGCCCACAATAGCAGTGCTGCTCACATACATGCCCATGCTAGCAGTGCCACATATATAGATGCCCACGGTAGCAGTGCCGCTTATATACATGCCCATGGTAGCAGTGCCACTTATACTCATACCCATGGTATAAGTGCCATTTATATACATGCCCATGGTAGCAGTGCCACTTATACACATACCCACGGTAATAGTGCCACTTATGTACATGCCCACAGTAGCAGTGCCACTTATACACATGCCCACGGTAGCAATGCCACTTATACTCATACCCACCGTATCTGTGCCAATTATGTACATGCCCAATGTAGCAGTGCCACTTATACACGTGCCCACAGTAGCAGTGCCACTTATACACATAACCACGGTATCTGTTCTGCTTATATACATGCCCACGGTAGCAGTGCCACTTATACCAATGCCCATGGTATCAGTGCCACTTATATACAAGGCCACGGTAGCAGTGCCACTTATACACATGTCCACGGCGGTAGCAGTGCCACTTATACACATGTCCACGGCAGCAGTGCCACTTATACACATACCCACGGTATCTGTGCCGCTTATGTACATACCCACATTAGCAGTGCCACTTATACACATGTCCGCGGTAACAGTGCCACTTATATACATACCCACGGTATCTGTGCCACTTATATGCATGCCCATGGTAGCAGTGCCACTTATACACATACCCACGGTAGCAGTACCACTTATGCACATACCCACGGTATCTGTGCCGCTTATATACATGCCCACGGTAGCAGTGCCTCTAATACACATACCAACGGTAGCAGTGCCACTTATATACATGCCCACGGTAGCAGTGCCGCTTAAAAAAATATTCAGACCAAATTGTAAGCACATACTTGCAACAGAAGGATTCATACATTTTTTTGTAGAGAACAAGGTTTTCAAGGAGTTAAACTCACTGTTGTTTTGGGCTGCCCTGAACACAGACAAGTGCATCAGCATGTAGAGGGGGAAGGGCTCAAAAACCAGAGTGCAGAGAGAACTGTTCCTTGCTTAAATCACCAGCAGCAGAAACAGAAACTAGACAGCCCATGTGGACAGGAGTTTCAGACTGTTATGTAACCTCTGCTGCCACTGCGTGCTCTACTCTACTGGGAGGGAGGATCGGAGATCAGTGGGTGGTCTGGACTGGAGCTTCATTCTGCCGGCGCCGCTGAAGCGCTACCTGTCACAGAGTCTGACAGGTGCAGCGGAGCCACAGCAGCGCACAGCCCAGCACCTCCCTGCTTTGCAGACTCTGCTGAGCGGGTAGCGCCGGCTTTGCTCTACCATATAACTGAAACTAAAGATGACAGAGAGTGAGAGAAAGAGAAATATACTATTTTTTTTTAAAGCTCCTGTAATAACCAGTATCTCTGAGGTCACGTAGAGCTAAGTTGCTTTATTTTCTGTCACTTCTTCTATATATTTCTCGTTACCTGTTTTATTTCGTTGTTCCAGTTCGTTCTTGATCTGATCCACTTCCAAGTATTTAAGGAATTTCACGTCAATCAATGAATAAGGTTCTAAGGAATTTTGTAGATTAAATGTTCTTTCTATTAAATGTAAATGTGAATATTCGCAATAGTAAGAGTAATAGTCTAAACAACTCTATCTAAACTGATTACACCAAAGTTGATTAATAAAATGATATTTATTGGCCTGGAATCCTTGTCTGAAATTATGATAAATATTTGCTGTATCCGCTCTCCCTAGGGCATGAAAAGGTTAGATAACCGGGTTTAACATTCACTTTTTAGTAATACATGACAAAATACTGGGTAAGATATTCTACAAATAAAATAACCAAACATTACAGTTAGACTGAATCAATTAAACCAATCGGCCACTATGTTCGCCGTTAACTTATATAAGTAGCTACTGCTTCAAACCAAATTAAATGTGTCCCAGGTTCCCCGAGTACTCTCTTCTTATCTGTCGTTGGTGCACAATTCAACTGCTATACTGATGTTTTAGATTCTCTTGTGTATTCTCAGGTAGTTTGGATAAAGTCTATAAGGTGTGTTTTAGTTTCACCATCTTCTCCCTTTTTAAACTATCTCCGCAGGTTTTCTAGATACTCTTTGCCGATTATAACTCCACAGAAACTGCCTGTATTATTGTATTCCACTGGGATTATTTTCCAAATTTGGAGAGGATGTAGCTGCGGGAATTCTACTCTGTTCCTAATATTTCACGGGATATAAGTCTGTGAAGGTGAGTAACTTAATATTTCGGGCTAATAATTAAATAAACGATTTTCCTTTCGGAAATGACGCACCTATGCGTGGATATTTATCGGAGACAATAACCGATGTTATGACATACAATAGCGTAAAACGTCTTACTGTTCGTCCTTGGAGCTGTTACTCCCACTATCGGGTTTTTCTCTTTATTCAAAGTAACTGTGTATTTATTGTATTTTGGTGGGGTAATGAGGAGAGTAAAGAGACTGATAATCTATGCTTCCAGTCTCTATCGCCAAACAATTGTTGCTGAAAACTGCGGTATCCTGTCTGATTAGTTTAGGAGTGAATGAAGGTTTAAACTAGAACTATATACTGACATCCGGCATTAGTAGGGAATACATTGTTCTGTGCCTCATAGTGACTGTCCTATGTGATGGAGGTGTAGTGATAAATACCTGTATAACAACGACAGGGGCTCTGACGACTGCACCCAGGTATACACTCTCCTGGATGACTTTGTCCTCAATTAATCTTCCCCCTGCGGTTCATGTCATTCAACACTAGGGGAAGTTCACCCCGCCTTCGGCAGTCACTCCTCTTATTGTGAGACGTCACCTACCGATGATCATACAGATCGGCGTCACCTCCTCCCAACCTCCGCAGCCTTAGACGTCAGTGGGAATGTCCATTCGCCTTTACCGCGGCCCGGCACGAAGTCACCTCTCCCTCGCCGCTCATCAGTGTCTGTGCAGCTGGAGCTTGTGGCAGCCGGAGCTTGTTGCCGCTGACCGTCTCCACCGCTCCTGCGATGGGTCACTTGGAGACACAGACCTTCCGGCGAAACAACTCCCGGATCAGGGTCGAGCTGCCTCCTTGATGTCGCACTTCTAAAACGGGTAACGCAGAGCCGCAGTCCTGGTACTCTCCTCTTACGCGAACCGCCAGCAAAACCCCCAACGGTTCATTGTTCAGTCTCTTTATAGGTTCCTCTAGGTTACCCGGATCAATCCTGCTCGTGGTTGTTCCCCGCGAGCTGGCCCACAGTATTATAGTCTCGTGCTGTCTCTCTTTTACGTGCTTGTAAGTGAACCCAGTCTTTATTCCTGGCATACAAACAACTGTTTCTGACTCCCCTCATGCGGGAGACCCCGACCATCCATTTTTTTTATAAAGCCCACTTATGTAAATGGCCACAATATCCCCTGGAAAGGGAATATATACATATATCTACATATATCAATGTATATTCTTTTCCTATATATTAAGTTTAACATGTATATTTTCAGTTATCACTATACCTTATTTGTTATATATATATATATATATATATATATATATATATACCTAGATGTTTTCACAGGGTGTTACACTCTTCCCTACTGGAAATTTGCGTGTCCACACGCATTCTACTATCTTATTCCTAACGATTTTTTTTTTGTTTTTCCGATTTATCACTCAGCTGAAGTGACCTCTACATTCTGAAATAGAGAACATGGTGTAGTTTGTTTACCCTTTTCCACCCCAGATATTAGCCCAGGGCAATAGCCGGTCATGGCACTACTTTAGTCTTGATATCTCAACGGTAGCATACCTTGGTTGGTGCGTTTTGACCTTCTAACTGATAACATAGGTAGATCACCTTTGGCTTTATCTTCCGTATTTTCAGGTATTTTACTAATCTTCGCTGATTCGTTCTTATCTGAACTTGTGACTTCTCGTTTGTCTGCACATTGAGTCACTGAATTTCCCATAAAGAGCAAGAGTTCGACGGGATCATTCAAGGGGATGCACTCTGAGCTTGCCAATTCCTCCGTTTCTGACATGTCCGACTGTTCTCTAGTGACTCTCGCAGTATAAAGTTTAATTTGGTCACGGGATACAACACTTACTGGTCCCTCCATATCGCAACGGATCTCGTAAGTATAATGTTCACGATCCGGTACCCTGATTATTACATACGGACGGACTTCCCACATAGGATCCAATTTACTAGAACGACGGTTCCTTCTCCTCCAGACCAAATCCCCGATTTTAAGAGGTATGGATTGGTTGTGCGTATTATAATTCCTTTCTTGACGCTGGTGTACTAACTCCATCCGCTTCTCTACGATGGCATGAGCGGCTTTAATTCTTCGTTGATGTTCGCGGACCCAGTCTGTTTTAGGGTGTTCAGTATGATTTACTGGAGGTGTAAATTCTAGATCCTGAGGTAATTTGCCCAGTCTGCCGAACAGGAGATAATGAGGAGTAAATCCAGTGGAACAGTGT
Organism: Pseudophryne corroboree; assembly: GCF_028390025.1. NCBI lineage: Eukaryota > Metazoa > Chordata > Amphibia > Anura > Myobatrachidae > Pseudophryne > Pseudophryne corroboree. The sequence goes on along the minus strand of NC_086444.1, from coordinate 284,256,153 downwards.
TCGGTATTATTGTATAGGTAAACGAGCTCCGGTAATAGAGTCGGCCACCTAGCTCGATCCTCTTTTGACAAACTTCTTAGCATTCCTATAATGGTTTGATTCGCCCGCTCACATAGTCCGTTCCCTTGCGGGTGGTAGGCAGTGGTTCTTGACTTTCGGCATCCGTAATAAGAACAAAACTCATGGAAAAGTTGAGATTCGAATGCAGAGCCCTGATCTGTCAGGATACAGTCGGGGTATCCATAGGGCCGGGCAAAATGTTTTAAGAATAGCTCGGTAGTAGTCTTTGCAGTTGTATCCTTGGCGGGCACTACCACTAAAAATTTACTATAATGATCGATCATAGTCAAGGCGTACTGGTACCCGCTGTTGCTGGGTTCAAGTTTTACGTGATCCAAGGCAACTATCTGTAGTGGATAAGAACTTTTAATAGGATGAAGATGATCTCTTTGATGAAGGTCAGGAGGTCTTTTGAGATTGCATGGTACGCAATCTCTACACCATTCTTCGACGTCTCTCCTCATTCCTATCCAAAAATATCGTTTTCTCAATATAGCCTCCGTTTTTTGTGTGCCAAAGTGTCCAGATTTATTGTGGTAGGCTTCTAATAAGATGTTGGCCCGATCCCTAGGAACGATAATCTAGTTGACTTTCTGATGAGTACTAGGATCGAGGCTAATACGTACCAGGAGACCCTGTCTGTATTGAATACGATCACGATGCCTTAATAACTTTACTAGCTCTACATCAGCCTCTGCTCGTTGGGTTTTATTCAACCCATGTTGCTGTCGTATCATTCTCCCGAGTTCTTTCAATATGTGACTTTGTTGTTGGATTTCGATCCAGTTGACGCTGGGTGTGTTGTACAAGCGTTCCTCACGCAATGGGTCATGCGAGACAAATACCGGACCTGAAATAACTGTCTCCCCGGTTCTCCGGCCTTTAAATACAGGAGTCTCAAGGTCTTCATTCACATCATTCATTTCTTCTGCAAGCTCTGTGGTGGGTAGACGAGATAGAGCATCCGCATTGGCATTGGATTTCCCACTTCTGTATGATACTGTGTAATTGAAGTTGGCAAGTCGAGATACCCATCTCTGCTCCAGGGCCCCAAGCCGTGCATTAGACAGATGAGCTAATGGATTATTATCCGTCATGATAATAAAGGGCGCAGCAGCCAAGTAATCTTTGAACTTCTCCGTAATTGCCCAGACGAGCGCAAGCAATTCTAATTTGAAAGTACTATAATTTTCGCTATTACGCTCGGTCTTGCGGAGACCTCGGCTCGCGTAGGCAATGACTCTCTCTCGACCATCTTGCCTTTGTGACAATACAGCTCCCAACCCACGGTGGCTGGCATCCGTGTATACTTCGAATGGTTTATCATAGTCAGGATAGGCAAGTATGGGAGCTTCGGTTAATGCCATCTTCAATTGATCAAAGGCTTGTTGATGTTCCTGCCTCCAATCAACGGAAGATGCGCCTCGTCTTTCAATGCCTGTCTTGCCCCTTAGAAGCTCATGTAACGGTGCTGCTACTTTGGCAAAATTTACAACAAAACGTCTGTAGTAGCCAACAAACCCCAGAAAACTTCTGACGTCTCTAACCGTTTTGGGTGTGGGCCAACTCTGCACGGCGTTAATCTTTTCCGGATCCGGTCTTACTCCTTCTGCGCTAACCACGTGACCGAGATATCGCACTTTGGGCTTGAGCAAATGGCATTTTGCCGGTTTGATTTTCAGTCCGGCTCGGGCCAGTAATTCGAATACCTCCTCCAGATGCCTTAGGTGTTCTTCATAACTCCTGGAGAAAATGATAACATCATCGAGATACAATAGAACTGTCTCAAAATTGTGTTGACCAAGACAATGTTCCATCAGCCGTTGAAATGTAGCTGGAGCATTGCAGAGTCCAAACGGCATCCTGTCAAATTCGAACAAACCCATCGGGGTCGTGAAAGCGGTCTTCTCTCTATCCTCAGGAGCCACTTGGATTTGCCAGTATCCGCTGGTGAGATCTAATGTTGAGAAAAAGGCCGCCGTTTTCAACGCCGTTAAGGACTCTTCGATTCGCGGGAGTGGATATGCGTCCTTGTGTGTCGCGGCATTTAATTTTCGGTAATCGAAACAGAAACGAAGACTTCCGTCCTTTTTTCTTACTATCACTACCGGGGCCGCCCATGGGCTATGACTTTCCCGGATAACACCGGCTTCCTTCATTTCTGTTATCATACTCCGTACTGGTTGATACATGGCAGGGGGTAAAGGTCGGTGTCGTTCCTTAATCGGAGGAGTCGTCCCTGTCGAAATATGATGAAACACTCTTTCTGCCTTTCCGAAATCGGCCGGATATTGGCTAAAGACTCTGGCATGTTGGCGCACAATCTGGAGGACTCCTTCTATCTGGTGTTTCGGGGTGTTCTCGTCACCAATTTGGATGTCAGTCCACCAGGATTCCCCGTCATTATTCTTCGGCTGTTCTTCTGTAATCGTTCTTGGTGAAGCTATCGTTAAGTTCTGCACCACTACATCCTGGAAATCTACTTGAAGTACCCTTGCCACTGGACAATGTCGGTACAGCCGGATAGAGTAATTATGTGGATTCAGCATCCGTACAGGTATTCTACCATGTTTCACCTTGGCCAAAGCCCTGGCCACTACGAACGGTTGTTGACCGCTAGGATCACAGGGTTCTATTAAGGCTTCGTAATCTGTACCCAGAGGACCAATCCGGGTCTTGCACCATACTACATGTTCAGACCGGGGATTTAACACGACTGGATGTTGATCAGTAATTCGGGCCTTTCCAACCTCTCCCCGCATGTTGGCGAAGCACTTCTGTTTTTCAATCAACCGTACTGTTTGTTGTAAGACTCTCTTTTCCGTAGAAGTTTCAATCCTCATCTCACCACGAAGAGCTTCTACTAACTCATCTGGACAATTTTTTAATATGTTCATGCCCAAAATTACCGGAGGTAGATGTGCATTATGGGTGGTGGTAATTAGGCATCCTTGTCTGAATAATTGGGCTTTGCCTATTCTCATGTCAGGTTCCCAATAGCCTTGATAAGTAATTGGCTGTCCGTTGCTTGCTAATAGGTGAAGCCAGGTGGTTGGTGGGGTCACAATGTCGGCCTCATCCCAATGTTGACGAAACTCCGTGAGCCGAATGGTCGACACCTGCGAACCTGTGTCTAAGAGAGCTGTTATTTCAACCCCATTAATCCAGATTTTCAAATGGGGACATTCGCTGACATACCTGGGCCACCACCCTTGCGCCGACGGACCGGTTAATGAATCTCCTCCCGAGGGTCGGTCCCTTGCCTCGGGGTCTCTCTGTTTAAATTAGCATTGGGACAGTTTCGCTCAATGTGTCCACTTTTCTGGCAACCTCGGCAAATCGGTATTCCTTGAGGATCAAACTGGTCAGTCGGCCTTCGGCCTGTTTCCCCGGGAATGTCCCAACGGGGTCGATTCCTACCACCACGTCCTTGACGCCACTCCCTTCTCCTATTATCATTATGCGTCCGGCTTATTTCATCTAACCTTTGATCCATCCGAGCCAGATTTAAAGTGAGTTCTGTGAGTTTACTACCTAGCATACTTATAGGATCGTTCCCCAAAGGAGCCTGGGCCTGTTGTGAAACGGTTCCCTTTTGTATCAAAGTTTCCAATTTAGTGCACAGTTTGATTTCCTGAGGATTTTCCTCCTCGAGTTTTTCGGAAAACGCATCGCCCTCCAAACTGTCGCTCTGATTTAGCCCCATGATCTGGAAGATGGCTTCTTTAAATTCAGAGAACGAACAATTTGGTTGTTGCCTTCTCCACATTCTCAATTGAGATCTAACAGCTTCTCCTTGTGCTCCTTCCACGAAGAGGTTAATCAACGTCTCATCGGCTTGTTCGATCTCTCGGGCGTCAAGATTTTTAACTGCCTTCATCGCTTCTTGAAGACCGAGGGCAAATTCTCGCAGGGATTCATTGGCATGTTGTTTTCTCGCATAAAGACGACTTTTCCATTCTGCTACTGTTTTAGCATCAAAACTATTTGTTAACTTCTTGAAAATATCTTCTAGTTTCTTTTTCATGATCCTCCAAAGCCTTCACCTCACGCAATGCAGGGTCTTTCAGTTGTCCCATTACGATCTCTATCCGTTGCTTCTCGCTCAGAGGATATAGGCGAAACATTGAATACATCTTGTCTTTAAAATCCTTAAGCGTACTTGAACCCGCGGAACGAACATTTCCAGCATAGGTCGGTAACCATGGTGCCCCGAAATAGTACGGCATGGTGATAGGTGATGCCGATGCGGTATTCCAATTTCCCCTTCCTGGAGACGCTGGTAGGTGTCTCCGGCCTGATGTTGATATAGGAGTCTGTGGAGCCGACATTTTACAGAGATCCTGTTCGTAGACGCCAAAAGTGTAATAACCAGTATCTCTGAGGTCACGTAGAGCTAAGTTGCTTTATTTTCTGTCACTTCTTCTATATATTTCTCGTTACCTGTTTTATTTCGTTGTTCCAGTTCGTTCTTGATCTGATCCACTTCCAAGTATTTAAGGAATTTCACGTCAATCAATGAATAAGGTTCTAAGGAATTTTGTAGATTAAATGTTCTTTCTATTAAATGTAAATGTGAATATTCACAATAGTAAGAGTAATAGTCTAAACAACTCTATCTAAACTGATTACACCAAAGTTGATTAATAAAATGATATTTATTGGCCTGGAATCCTTGTCTGAAATTATGATAAATATTTGCTGTATCCGCTCTCCCTAGGGCATGAAAAGGTTAGATAACCGGGTTTAACATTCACTTTTTAGTAATACATGACAAAATACTGGGTAAGATATTCTACAAATAAAATAACCAAACATTACAGTTAGACTGAATCAATTAAACCAATCGGCCACTATGTTCGCCGTTAACTTATATAAGTAGCTACTGCTTCAAACCAAATTAAATGTGTCCCAGGTTCCCCGAGTACTCTCTTCTTATCTGTCGTTGGTGCACAATTCAACTGCTATACTGATGTTTTAGATTCTCTTGTGTATTCTCAGGTAGTTTGGATAAAGTCTATAAGGTGTGTTTTAGTTTCACCATCTTCTCCCTTTTTAAACTATCTCCGCAGGTTTTCTAGATACTCTTTGCCGATTATAACTCCACAGAAACTGCCTGTATTATTGTATTCCACTGGGATTATTTTCCAAATTTGGAGAGGATGTAGCTGCCGGAATTCTACTCTGTTCCTAATATTTCACGGGATATAAGTCTGTGAAGGTGAGTAACTTAATATTTCGGGCTAATAATTAAATAAACGATTTTCCTTTCGGAAATGACGCACCTATGCGTGGATATTTATCGGAGACAATAACCGATGTTATGACATACAATAGCGTAAAACGTCTTACTGTTCGTCCTTGGAGATGTTACTCCCACTATCGGGTTTTTCTCTTTATTCAAAAGTAACTGTGTATTTATTGTATTTTGGTGGGGTCATGAGGAGAGTAAAGAGACTGATAATCTATGCTTCCAGTCTCTATCGCCAAACAATTGTTGCTGAAAACTGCGGTATCCTGTCTGATTAGTTTAGGAGTGAATGAGGGTTTAAACTAGAACTATATACTGACATCCGGCATTAGTAGGGAATACATTGTTCTGTGCCTCATAGTGACTGTCCTATGTGATGTAGGTGTAGTGATAAATACCTGTATAACAACGACAGGGGCTCTGACGACTGCACCCAGGTATACACTCTCCTGGATGACTTTGTCCTCAATAAATCTTCCCCCTGCGGTTCATGTCATTCAACACTAGGGGAAGTTCACCCCGCCTTCGGCAGTCACTCCTCTTATTGTGAGACGTCACCTACCGATGATCATACAGATCGGCGTCACCTCCTCCCAACCTCCGCAGCCTTAGACGTCAGTGGGAATGTCCATTCGCCTTTACCGCGGCCCGGCACGAAGTCACCTCTCCCTCGCCGCTCATCAGTGTCTGTGCAGCTGGAGCTTGTGGCAGCCGGAGCTTGTTGCCGCTGACCGTCTCCACCGCTCCTGCGATGGGTCACTTGGAGACACAGACCTTCCGGCGAAACAACTCCCGGATCAGGGTCGAGCTGCCTCCTTGATGTCGCACTTCTAAAACGGGTAACGCAGAGTCGCAGTCCTGGTACTCTCCTCTTACGCGAACCGCCAGCAAAACCCCCAACGGTTCATTGTTCAGTCTCTTTATAGGTTCCTCTAGGTTACCCGGATCAATCCTGCTCGTGGTTGTTCCCCGCGAGCTGGCCCACAGTATTATAGTCTCGTGCTGTCTCTCTTTTACGTGCTTGTAAGTGAACCCAGTCTTTATTTCTGGCATACAAACAACTGTTTCTGACTCCCCTCATGCGGGAGACCCCGACCATCCATTTTTTTATAAAGCCCACTTATGTAAATGGCCCCAATATCCCCTGGAAAGGGAATATATACATATATCTACATATATCAATGTATATTCTTTTCCTATATATTAAGTTTAACATGTATATTTTCAGTTATCACTATACCTTATTTGTTATATATATATATATATATATATACCTAGATGTTTTCACAGGGTGTTACACTCCCCTCTGCCGTGTTAAGGGGGGTTGAGGGGGCCTCTGAGATATCAGTGTAATGGGCCCCAAGATTTCTGTTGCTGGCCCTGCGCCTGAGCCACATCTGAGAAAGCCAGAAGAGCCCAACAATGCCCGGGCCCAAAATTAGAACTGGCTCTGCAACCACTAAACCCACCAGTATTGATCATTCCAAGGCCTCAGTAGCAGCAAAACACTGATGGTCCTGGCTCTGCTTCTATGACGGCACACCTGGAGACTGCTCCACGGCACAGTGGTTAAAAAACACTGCTGTAGCATATGCAGAATCAGACCAATCAGATTATGTTTGTGCTTTTCACAGATTTACTCCGATTTTTTCATTGTTTTGTCCTTAAATGAGGTTATCACAGAGACACTGTAACAGTAAAAAACAACATAACAACAGTGGGAATTGGGCTCATACAAAGCCTTACATAGCCAAAGATAAATAGGGAAATCCTACAATAAAAATCTATACATATAACAAAACGGTAATAGGCCCTACACACTACGCGATAACACTGAAAGATATGAACGAGATATCGTTCATATTTTTCAGTGTGTAGGCACCAATGATGAACGATGCGCGACCCCCACGCTCATTCATCGTTGGTGCTGGCTCGTTTATACATGCATGCCAATATGTATCTTTAAAATAAGTCACTGGATAAATACACTGATGGCCTTCATTTAAAACATCATGATGCACAGACGTACCTTACTTACATAACAATGGCCTTCATTCCGAGTTGATCGCTCGCTAGCTGCTTTTAGCAGCAGTGCAAACGCTAAGCCGCCACCCTCTGGGAGTGTATCTTAGCTTAGCAGAAGTGCTCGGAAAAATTTTCATGCTGTTTCAGAGTAGCTCCAAACCTACTCCTTCCTTGCGATCACTTCAGTCAGTTTAGTTCCTGCTTTGACGTCACGAACATGCCCTGCGTTCGGCCCGCCACTCCCCCATTTCCCCAGGCACGCCTGCGTTTTTACCTGACACGCCTGCGTTTTTAGCACACTCCAGGAAAACTCTCAGTTACCTCCCAGAAATGCCCCTTTCCTGTCAACCACTCCCCAATCAGACGTGCGACTGAAAAGCGCCACTAGACCTTGTGTAAAACTGCATAGTTTTGTGTAAAATAACTTCGCGGGTGCGCACTGCGGCCCATACGCATGCGCAGAAATGCTGTTTTTTTGCCTGAACGCCACGCTGCGACCGAAAGCAGCTAGCGATCAACTCGGAATGAGGGCTTATATGTAGCTGTAATCCCATAGCAGTTTCTTTGTTCCTTACAGATCCCAATTTCCGTATATTGTAAGGAAGGGGATGGACTTGCTTACTCTAAAACGGATGATTTATTAAAACATTAAAAATCCAACAAATTCCCGGAATGAATGCATTATTGGCCTGTGTGATGGAATAACGGCCGATTACATACAAAACAAAGCCACCATATGTAAAAACCAGCAGTGGTGAATGGACATACATAAAATATAGAGGCAGAGAGCTTTTTCTATTTTTTATGTATGTCCATTCACCACTGCTGGTTTTTACATATGGTGGCTTTGTTTTAAAGATACCTTGATAAGTCTAAAGTACCCCACTGCAGTGTGAGTTTCGGTACGCTGTACCTATGCATATTGATATCCTGTGCAACTTCTACGTGTTTTGAACCACTTCATCCTGTGTGAACCACTTAAATCTGTGGAGTTAAAATATCTCACATGGAAAGTGGTCATGCTGTTGGCCCTGGCCTGGGCCAGGCGCGTGTCAGAATTGGCGGCTTTATCCTGAAATAGCCCTTATATGATGTTCCATTCGGACAGGGCGGAATTGAGGACTCGTCCTCAGTTTCTCCCTAAGGTGGTTTCAGCGTTTCACCTGAACCAACCTATTTGTGGCGCCTGCGGCTACTAGGGACTTGGAGGACTCCAAGTTGCTAAACGTTGTCAAGGCCCTGAAAATATATGTTTCCAGGAGGGCTGGAGTCAGGAAATCTGACTCGCTGTTTATCCTGTATGCACCCAACAAGCTGGGTGCTCCTGCTTCTAAGCAGACTATTGCTCGTTGGATTTGTAGTACAATTCAGCTTGCACATTCTGTGGCAGGCCTGCCACAGCCAAAAATCTGTAAATGCCCACTCCACAAGGAAGGTGGGCTCATCTTGGGCGGCTGCCCGAGGGGTCTCGGCTTTACAACTTTGCCGAGCAGCTACTTGGTCAGGAGCAAATACGTTTGTAAAATTCTACAAAATTGATATCCTGGCTGAGGAGGACCTGGAGTTCTCTCATTTGGTGCTGCAGAGTCATCCGCACTCTCCCGCCCGTTTGGGAGCTTTGGTATAATCCCCATGGTCCTTACGGAGTCGCCAGCATCCACTTAGGACGTTAGAGAAAATAAGAATTTACTTACCGATAATTCTATTTCTCATAGTCCGTAGTGGATGCTGGGCGCCCATCCCAAGTGCGGATTGTCTGCAATACTTGTACATAGTTATTGTTACAAAAATCGGGTTATTATTGTTGTGAGCCATCTTTCAGAGGCTCCTCTGTTATCATGCTGTTAACTGGGTTCAGATCACAGGTTATACGGTGTGATTGGTGTGGCTGGTATGAGTCTTACCCGGGATTCAAAATCCTTCCTTATTGTGTACGCTCGTCCGGGCACAGTATCCTGGCTGAGGCTTGGAGGGGGGTCATGGGGGGAGGAGCCAGTGCACACCAGATGGTCCTAAGGCTTTCTTTGGATGTGCCCGGTCTCCTGCGGGGAGACTGAGCACATCTAAAGAAAGCTTTAGGACTATCTGGTGTGCACTGGCTCCTCACCCTATGACCCTCCTCCAAGCCTCAGTTAGGATACTGTGCCCGGACGAGCGTACACAATAAGGAAGGATTTTGAATCCCGGGTAAGACTCATACCAGCCACACCAATCACACCGTATAACCTGTGATCTGAACCCAGTTAACAGCATGATAACAGAGGAGCCTCTGAAAGATAGCTCACAACAATAATAACCCGAATTTTGTAACAATAACTGTGTACAAGTATTGCAGACAATCCGCACTTGGGATGGGCGCCCAGCATCCACTACGGACTATGAGAAATAGAATTATCGGTAGGTAAATTCTTATTTTCTCTAACGTCCTAAGTGGATGCTGGGGACTCCGTAAGGACCATGGGGATTATACCAAAGCTCCCAAACGGGCGGGAGAGTGCGGATGACTCTGCAGCACCAAATGAGAGAACTCCAGGTCCTCCTCAGCCAGGATATCAATTTTGTAGAATTTTACAAACGTATTTGCTCCTGACCAAGTAGCTGCTCGGCAAAGTTGTAAAGCCGAGACCCCTCGGGCAGCCGCCCAAGATGAGCCCACCTTCCTTGTGGAGTGGGCATTTACAGATTTTTGGCTGTGGCAGGCCTGCCACAGAATGTGCAAGCTGAATTGTACTACAAATCCAACGAGCAATAGTCTGCTTAGAAGCAGGAGCACCCAGCTTGTTGGGTGCATACAGGATAAACAGCGAGTCAGATTTCCTGACTCCAGCCCTCCTGGAAACATATATTTTCAGGGCCCTGACAACGTCTAGCAACTTGGAGTCCTCCAAGTCCCTAGTAGCCGCAGGCACCACAAATAGGTTGGTTCAGGTGAAACGCTGAAAACACCTTAGGGAGAAACTGAGGACGAGTCCTCAATTCCGCCCTGTCTGAATGGAACATCAGATAAGGGCTTTTTCAGGATAAAGCCGCCAATTCTGACACGCGCCTGGCCCAGGCCAGGGCCAACAGCATGACCACTTCCCATGTGAGATATTTTAACTCCACAGATTTAAGTGGTTCAAACCAATGTGACTTTTGGAACCCAAAACTACATTGAGATCCCAAAGTGCCACTGGAGGCACAAAAGGAGGCTGTATATGCAGTACCCCTTTTACAAACGTCTGAACTTTAGGGACTGAAGCCAGTTCTTTCTGGAAGAAAATTGACAGGGCCGAAATTTGAACCTTAATGGACCCCAATTTCAGGCCCATAGACACTCCTGTTTGCAGGAAATGTAGGAATCGACCCAGTTGAATTTCCACCGTCGGGCCTTACTGGCCTCGCACCACGCAACATATTTTCGCCAATTGCGGTGATAATGTTTTTGCGGTTACATCCTTCCTGGCTTTGATCAGGATAGGGATGACTTCATCCGGAATGCCTTTTTTCCTTCAGGATCCGGCGTTCAACCGCCATGCCGTCAAACGCAGCCGCGGTAAGTCTTGGAACAGACAGGGTCCTTGCTGGAGCAGGTCCCTTCTTAGAGGTAGAGGCCACGGATCCTCCGTGAGCATCTCTTGAAGTTCCGGTTACCAAGTCCTTCTTGGCCAATCCGGAGCCACGAATATAGTGCTTACTCCTCTCCATCTTATCAATCTCAGTACCTTGGGTATGAGAGGCAGAGGAGGGAACACATACCCTGACTGGTACACCCACGGTGTTACCAGAGCGTCTACAGCTATTGCCTGAGGGTCCCTGGACCTGGCGCAATACCTGTCGAGTTTTTCCCAACGGTTTATAATCATGTGGAAGACTTCTGGGTGAAGTCCCCACTCTCCCGGGTGGAGGTCGTGCTGAGGAAGTCTGCTTCCCAGTTGTCCACTCCCGGAATGAATACTGCTGACAGTGCTATCACATGATTTTCCGCCCAGCGAAGAATCCTTGCAGCTTCTGCCATTGCCCTCCTGCTTCTTGTGCCACCCTGTCTGTTTACGTGGGTGACTGCCGTGATGTTGTCCGACTGGATCAACACCGGCTGACCTTGAAGCAGAGGTCTTGCTAAGCTTAGAGCATTGTAAATGTCCCTTAGCTTCAGGATATTTATGTGAAGTGATGTCTCCAGGCTTGACCATAAGTCCTGGATATTCCTTCCCTGTGTGACTGCTCCCCAGCCTCGCAGGCTGGCATCCGTGGTTACCAATACCCAGTCCTGAATGCCAAACCTGCGGCCCTCTAGAAGATGAGCACTCTGCAACCACCACAGGAGGGACCCCTTGTCCTTGGTGACAGGGTTATCTGCTGATGCATCTGAAGATGCGACCCGGACCATTTGTCCAGCAGGTCCCACTGGAAAGTTCTTGCGTGGAATCTGCCGAATGGGATTGCTTCGTAGGAAGCCACCATTTTACCCAGAACCCTTGTGCATTGATGCACTGAGACTTGGCTCGGTTTTAGGAGGTTCCTGACTAGCTCGGATAACTCCCTGGCTTTCTCCTCCGGGAGAAACACCTTTTTCTGGACTGTGTCCAGGATCATCCCTAGGAACAGAAGACAAGTCGTCGGAACCAGCTACCGTCTTTCGTTTTGGGAAAGACGAAGTTGAAGTATCTGATTCTGTCGGTTGACACTGGGTGATAAAGCTAAAGATACCTTTATGAGCCTAAGTGACCTCATCACTATGTGAGTTCAGGTACGCTGTACCTGTTATATGGATTCAGCATAATCATCACTATACTCTTTGGTGGAGGGTGTCTCCAGAAATATCAAATATACTACACTATATTTTCTGTTTTCTGGTTTTACTTTTGAGGATCTTCGTTTTGACGGACGATGGATTCCATATATGAATGAGAAACCGATAAAAAGAAAATTGGGTTACAACCTTGTATTTAATGGACTAAAGGACTAAGTATTCCCTCATTTTGATTGGAACAGAATTATGCGCTATTTCCTGTAAACTTTTTTCCATAATAGACAACAAGGGCCTCAAATCAGAAATAACCAGTCTTATCCGGTCTGGTGGGGTGTCATAATTGCAACTGCCTATACAGGGCTCTGCTGTTGCTGTCTCTCTTGCAGAGCCGGCCTTAGGCATAGGCAAACTAGGCAAATGCCTAGGGCATTTGGTATGCTTAGGGGCACCAGCAGCTTCTGCTGATTAAAATGATATGCAGCATGCCTATATTCTGTGTGTGACTGCGGCTGTATCTGCATACAAAATGCTACGTTGCAGTGTTGCCTGTAATGTAGCATTTCGTATGCAGATACAGCCGCAGTCGCACACACAATATAGGCATGCTGCATATCATTTTAATCAGCAGAAGCTGCTTGTGCATCCTAGCCACATAGTAATGCAAATATTATGATGCATTTTCATAAACAAAAGGCGCCAGAGTTAGCAGAGCTGCCAGCTAACTCATGCCAGGCATCTCCTGCAGAACTAGTGGCGGTGCTAGGGGGCACCAGCCAAAATCTTGCCTAGGGCATCATATTGGTTAGGGCCGGCTCTGCTCTCTTGCATATGCCTCAGAGGCCTGGCACGGCATAGCACACTGGTAGAAGGTTAGTGACTGGACAAAGATAAGAGCAGCTTAATTCGAATCGTCGGCAGACTTTTAGCATGACTATTATAATATATGACTTATGACCTTGCATGGTATTGGATATAAACAAAATCTCAAACCTACTGGGACAGTACCGTTACCTAACAACCACAAGCGGCTGCAAATGGGCCATTGGAGATATTTGAAGAGTGCTGTCTAGATGGGCCTATGATGTTCCTAATTAAATCCTTTATGTGCAGCTGCACCCATGACATCTCCTTGGAGTTGTTTGGTGAGTCTATAATGTTGCAAATTAAATCCTTTACTCTCTCTCTGCCTGCTTAAATCCCAGTGTGCCAGTATTGCAGGCTGATCCATTTCTATTAATGTAAAGAGATGTAAAAGAATTATATTGTACTTTAATCATTACTTTTGTTTTTATCCAATACTATATACAGGTGTAGCAGGGACGTGCAGTCAGGGGAGGCATGGGAGGTAGTGCCTCCCCTGACATTCTTGATTAAAATAATACAAAGAAAATACTTATGACACATATTCTGTGTCATATGTATATTTTTTATATTATGTACATTTTTTTAGATTTTAAATGGCTGTTTAAATACATTTGTGCAGCACCGAGAATGGTGCCTCCCACTGTGCATTGTAATCGTCCGTAAGCAGGGGGCGGGGACAAGCAAAGGGCTGTAAAAGCCCATTGAAAAAAGTAATAGAAGCAGCACCTGCCCAAGTGCCGCAGAACAGCAGGGATGTGCTTTCAGCCATCTGAAAGCACGCCCCTGTCACTGTGATTGGTCATTGGACAGCAGCTGCAGCACTGACAGTGACTGCATCTGGCTGTCACTGGCAGTGCTGTAAGATGCAAAGGACGTGCATAGCAGTGGCAGCGTCTGAGTGCAGCTCTCCCCTCTCCTTCGTCTTCCGCCAGCTCCGTCCTCCCAGGCAGTAGCATAACCAGGTCGGGGACACTCTCCCTCTCTGCGGCTCTCCCCTTTCCTTCGTGTTCCGCCGGCTCTTTCCTCCCAGGCAGCAGCATAACTCTCTGCGGCTCTCCCCTCTCCTTCGTGTTCCGCCGGCTCTTTCCTCCCAGGCGGCAGCATTACCACTTCTCTCTCTCTCTCTCTCTAACTCTCTCTCTCTCCTTTTCCCCTCCTGTGGACTAGAACGAAGTTTGTAAATATAATTTTCATTTTCCCAGGTACCCCTATTGGATTCTACATGGACAAGTGGACGTGATCGGCGTAGGATGTAGGTAAGTAATGATGGTGTAGGAGCTTCCGCAGTATAGCAAATATATTGATTCACGCTTTTTTGCATTGATTAAGATATTTACTGTTAATCACAAAATGTGTTCGTGTATCCTTAAAAATATTGGACAGATATATTCAGACTATATACCTCGAATATCTTGTTTTAAAGCATGACGTGTTCAAGGACAAGGCAACGCCAGATGTATCCAAGGCTAATTGTAAAGAAGTTTATGTCCGAAAGACTGATAAACGAAGCACTAACCATTTTCTAGAATGTTCTAATTGCTAATTATAATCTTGTATGACAATTGATGTATTACAGTTTTTGAGACATACATGGTGTATTCTGATTGGCTAAATGTATTGGCAAACATGAATCCTTTGTCTTTGAGCTATAAAAATAAACCTTATATGGCCCCTAAGGCAGGTCAACTATGGACTGCTTAGGTTACACATGATCCTGTGTCACCTTTTCATTCACTGATCTCCAACCGGTTGCAAAAGAAACAGAATTCTGACTGATGACTGCAGAGAGTTTATAGACCAGACCTGAATAGGTTAACATACCCTAACATTTTGGGGGCTCGTCCGGGATATTCCAGCATCTCCTCCACTGGCAACAAATCCTCTGATCTTTCAGGAACCGCTGATAAAAAAAACCGGTAAGTGAGCTTTAATGTGTAGATTTCTACCTGCTCATTTGAATCAGCATTTCTTGAATGAATCTGCGGAAGTCCAGTCGGGAAGGTCAGAGAATATCTTAAAGAGCCCAGTGTCAGTCAGAAGAAATTTTTTAAGGTACCATACATTTATGTTATATTGTTGAATTGTGGGTAAATATCTTCAGCTAATTTGTCACAAGTGTACAGGGGAAATTAATCAAATATCCAGAAAAAAGTTACATTTTTAAAAGGTGGCGTATGGCCAAGGTGTATTCTAATGCTGATAAACAGTTTGAATTGAGAAATAACCAAAGAGGTGTATGCAAATCTTGTACCTGTGTTGTTGTGTTAAGAAAATACAAAGGGTCTGTAGCACCGAGATTGGTGGCAATTACAAGCACTGAAGTCTCATTTGGTTATGTGGAAAATGATGATGAATTTTATTGTACAATAGGTTGTCATTTAAAAAAGGGAATTGTTGGAACATTACATTAAGAATGATTGATCTAACATCATAACCTATTGGCCTAGAAACCACATAATCCCAGGTCTAAGACCCATGTGCCCGTGCAGCCTCAAACAGCTGCCGTGCACACAGATAACAGATATAGCATTTACTGTCATCCTTGTTTTTGTATCCTTGCACTGTTGTATGTACTCTGCCAATATGCTTTTGAAAAGGTGGGGGGGAGTCGGGTTGTCTGCTGAATAATGAAACCAGTGTCAGTAACTAGATTCTCCTGCACACATTGTACTGTATATATTGTATGTCCCTATGCAAGACAGTTAAGGGGTAGGATTGGGTCAGTAATAAAGAACAGCTACTGTCTGAAAGAGACACAAGGTGAACGTATTCCAAGAATAGTGGGGAGTTTACCAAGAACACAAGGAACAACAGGGGTACTGGTACAAGCAGGAGTCTATATAGGCAGAAGGGATAGACCCTTGGAGTGACTTAACAATAATATTAGGGACGCATCTCAGTGATCCAGAAGAAATAATCTATTATGCAGGTCTCACTTGGGGAGCAGTACTAACAGATTTTCCACCAATACAGGGAGGAAGGGACAACACTACAACCCCAGTCATTTGTCCACAGACGGATTTAAGGAGCTCTTTAGGTACAAGGATAGAAGAGATTCTTCAGAGTCAGCGTCTCACAAGGAGATTTTAAGTCCCTCATAAGGGGTTACTAAAATACCACATCAGGAGGGGTTCAAACCCGTGGATATTGTTAGTAACAGGGAGGGGAAGAAAGCTCTGAAAGGAATAAGATTTTTTTTTCAAAAGAGCAGGTTTTCCGTCAGAAGGGACACTAGACCTAGAGAAATGGGAAAAATTTGCCTCCTGTAACAAGAGTTGGATAATAAAGCTCTAAAAGGAGATTTTAATTCCCTCATAAGGAGTTACTAAAATACCACATCAGGAGGGGTTCCGCGCACGTTCACCCAGGCATGGGAGCGCGGTCTGTAAAGATGTCAGGGCCCGACAAACCCGTGGATATTGTTAGTAACAGGGAGGGGAGGAAAGCTTTGAAAGGAATAAGTAAAATTTTCAAAAGAGCAGGTTTTCCGTCAGAAGGGACACTAGACTTAGAGAAATGGGAAAAATTTGCCTCCTGTAACAAGAGTTGGATAATTAAGCATAATTGCAGAGATCAGGGCCCTCATTCCGAGTTGTTCGCTCGGTAAAAATCTTCGCATCGCAGCGATTTTCCGCTTAATGCGCATGCGCAATGTTCGCACTGCGACTGCGCCAAGTAAATTTGCTATGCAGTTAGGAATTTTACTCACGGCTTTTTCATCGTTCTGGCGATCGTAATGTGATTGACAGGAAATGGGTGTTACTGGGCGGAAACAGGCCGTTTTATGGGCGTGTGGGAAAAAACGCTACCGTTTCCGGAAAAAACGCAGGAGTGGCCGGAGAAACGGAGGAGTGTCTGGGCGAACGCTGGGTGTGTTTGTGACGTCAAACCAGGGACGACAAGCACTGAACTGATCGCAGATGCCGAGTAAGTCTGAAGCTACTCAGAAACTGCTACGAGGTGTGTAATCGCAATATTGCGATTACTTCGTTCGCAATTTTAAGATGCTAAGATTCACTCCAAGTAGGCGGCGGCTTAGCGTGAGCAACTCTGCTAAAATCGCCTTGCGAGCGAACAACTCGGAATGACCTCCCAAGTATCCATCTGGATCACTGTAGCACAAGAAAGAGAAAATGAAAAAATAAGAAAAGCCAAAGAAAAGAATGCCATACCGAAGGTAACAGTTCACGTTGTCCAGGAACAAAGCAAGTGGAAAATCAGAAGCCCAACGCAAGGGGCCACAGGAAGGAACTCAAAAGAAGGAACCAAGCAAGATGACAGAAAGTGTTATTTCTGCAAGCAAAAAGGAAATTTCAAGAAGAATTGCAAAAAATACAAGGAATGGTGTGAAAACCAGCAAGAAAAACCTAAAGCATGAAGAAGTGGCTTCCCGAGGTACCTCCCTGCCAAAACACCATCTGAACAAGAAAATGATCAAGTGACCCTTGTACTGCCAACAGGTCACCAATATCAATGCATTATAGACTAGGGAGCAAGCCGAACAATTTT
Organism: Pseudophryne corroboree; assembly: GCF_028390025.1. Classification (NCBI taxonomy): domain Eukaryota; kingdom Metazoa; phylum Chordata; class Amphibia; order Anura; family Myobatrachidae; genus Pseudophryne; species Pseudophryne corroboree. Next base: position 284,238,712 of record NC_086444.1, on the reverse strand, counting down.
AAAGCAGCAAGAGGTACCAAGTGAATTAATGACCACTGAGACCTAGTCCAGCAACAGCACCTCCACACTATACCCCACCCCTATACCCAGACATGCATGCACACCCAGGTACCCCTAGTATGAACAGAATTGAATCATCTGCAAGCTCACTAACAGTGAAATTGAAAAGAGATGAACCAGGAAAAGAGTGACGAATAATCAGCCCTATCTTGAAAGGATCTGTGGTTGAAAATCCGAATGATTTACCTGAGCTATGTGTACAGAATATGCCCCAGTGTCCTGATGCTTTATCACAAGAAACCCCAACAAGACCAACCAAAGAAACTAGCCACCTAAAGCTCCCCTCATGTTTAAACGAGTGGTGGACACCTGGAATCAAGCTATGAGTCCAGTAAACAATTGTCCACAATCAGGAACTATAGGCGAAAGGGTGCAAATCAGGTGAAGAGGAGAAGCAAGAGGTCAAGACACAGCCTCTACAGCTTTTCATGCCCAGGTGCATAATGTACAGAATAAACTGACATATTTTCCAGAAAGATTGTGTTCGGTATGTCAGTTTTGCGTTCCAGAAGGATATGAACATTGCCCAAATTGTGGAAACTGGATTTCACCCCATGAACCACCATGCCAAGATATCTATGCGACTAGAAATACTGAAAGACGGTCATCATTGCCTGTTTCTCTGTATCCAGCACAAGTACAGAGAATACGCAACCCAGATAATGCAGCCAGGACGAACGAACCATACATCGTACAGAGCCAATACCACAAACCATGGTATGGCAATGACCTCGCAAATATAGTTGCAGAGTCCCCAGATCCTAGAAAAAAACCCAACAGCATTTTATGCCTATATGGAAAGAATTAAAACCATATGGACACCGGCATGGGTCAACTACCACCAGTTGTGTGAGGCTATACTAGGACCAGGAACTGCCCAAACAGTAAGCACCATGTTAAAAGCAGATGCAGTAGATGATTGCCCAGCCATAACGGACGTTCCGACAGAGGAAAATAGAACAACGTTTGAAAGTGGAAAGATGTACATGACAAGACTTAAGAGATTGTGTCATGCACAGACACTCAGAGCACCAACAGCCCCAGATTTGAAACAGGAAAAGACTGAGTCCATCAGAACTTACTATGATAAAGTCACTATACGACACACAAGATGATAGAATATGAAGGTGTGCAACTCCTGTGTCGGCAACAGTGTACTCAGTCACCACTGGCAGTTCGATAAAAGTGACTTTACCCACAGGAGACCCAAGGGTTTCAAAAGCTGTTTTTATGCACAACCAGATTCCTCTACGTTTACTTACAGATCAAGCCATTGCAACGACTGGATTGGGAGGTTAAGCCCTACCCCTGCAAGAAAGCAAAGATGTAACCTGAAATACAAGCTGCTATACAAGACTATCTCTCACAGGAAAAGTAAGACAAAGAGGAACAACAACTCCCAGCATAAACATCATTATGTTAAACACCAGCCTGGGTGGACTTGGACTAAGAAGATGACATGCCAGCAGCAGTGAGAAAGAATATGCAAGTAAAGAAAGGACAAAGTATGAAGAATAATGAATGAATCATAAAGAGAGGTGATTGGAAAAAGAAAAGTTGAGAAACAATATGAAGGTCGCATGAAAGTTTGGAGACTAAATGAAGTCTGCTTTAAGAAGGACAAAGAAAGACATCTGACAAGTGGTCAGTACTACATGGCAAGATTACAGAGATAATACAATGATTTAAAGCAACAGAAGCTCCGGGGTTTAAAGCAAATAATAAGGAACAAGACAGAAAAAGTTCCAGAAGACAAATTAATGATGCTTCTTCTGCCAATATGAAGTACAAGCTTCTTCAGGTACTCCCCAGTGAACATAATGTCTCCAGAGGAAACAGCAGAAGGTATGATTACAGTCACCTTGCCCACTGGAGAAATACGTTTGTGCCTACTGAATACTGGAGCCAGCACACGCAGAAGACTGCAGAGGGAGATACCACAAGACCTGATGATATCAGAAATTCTTAAAAGGACATGAGATGCAAGAACTACAGTCACCAATACCAGCCCAGTTCTTGACCTCGGAGTACATGTCCAGAGACTTTGCTGAAGCACAATGTACTAAAGCTTATCCAAGGAGAATACAGTACACACCAGCAGAAGTTTAACTTTCCAGCAACTTATCAAAGGAAAGAACAAAAAGCCATTTAGAAGCAAGTTAAAACAGAAGTTCAGTATTGGCTCATTCCCGCAGTACCAGTTGTAGAAGAAAGTAAGCAATACTACTGGACCAGGATAGCCATGTGGAGGGGCTATATCACCAAGTGATTTATCCACAAAACACACAGCTAAATACAGGATGTGAATGAACTGCTGATTGCCACCACCACTAAAAGAAGTACCAAGAAGGGGCAGTGTCCTTAGTGAAGTTTCTGGAAGACCAAGACTGCAGAGCCTCAGAAGGAGAAATTGCAGCTAGTCAAGCAAGAGGTAATCTTCCTAGGAATCCCAAGGTACCCGACATCTAACAAAAGTGAGAAGGAAAAGATTCAGACTGCAAGCTAAGATGCCAACTAGTGTCAAGCAAGTCAGATGATCATTCCTGGGCCTAGTAGGACACTACAGAACACGGATACCTCTAGCACCAGTCTACATGCAAGCATTGTATGGCAACACTGAAAGGGAGGAGGGTCCGCATCCTACATACAGCAACAGATGAATTAAGCTATTGAACAATTGGAAACAGCAGTTGCCTCATCTCAAGCCCTAGAACTACCTGACTATTAAAGAAGGAGGCCATACATAGAAGTCCTTATGCAAAATCATGGACTGAGGTGAAGACCAGTGGCCTACAACTCAAGCAAGCTTGACAGCGGTAATCAAAGAGAACCTACCGGCATCAGAGCAGTGATAGCAGCAACAGTCCTAGAAGAGTATAAGAGCACAGGCATAGTGCTGACTCATGAACTTATCATCCAGGGTCCACATGCAGGTACAGAGAAGCTTCAACAAGCAAGAACCAGACACCTGTCAGTGGCAAGGCTGACCATGTATGAAGTAGCACTGCCAAAGTGCGACAAGTAACCATCAGACGATGTATTACCCTCAACTCAGCAACCCTTTTCTAGCATTAATCAATAAAGGTGTTGAATCTCAAGATTCAAAAGGAGGGAAAAACAGATTATCTACTGATGAATGGGAAAGCCAGAAGTTTCTAACATTCACTCACGAAGGTAAACAATATTGTTGGACACGATTACCCCAAGGGGGAGCAACCAGTCCATCAGATTTCTCAGAGGCAATGGCATTAATCCTGCAGAAATGGAGACCGCACTTTACAGACACCCAGTTAGTTCAATATGTTGATGATCTGCTTATTGCTGCACAGACAGAAGAGAAGTGCAAAAAGGAAACAGCATCACTACTCATCTTTTTGGCAGAAGAAGATTGCAGAGTGTCAAAAGCCAAACTACAGCTAGTACAGAAAAGAGTTATCTTTTTAGGACACTGCATATCCCAAGGAACAAGGCATCTTACTGATGAAAGAACAAAAGCAATAACTCAAGCAAAAACCCCAAGAACATTAAAGGAAATCAGAGCTTTCCTGGGCCTTATTGGTTATTGCAGAGAATGGATACCCTCAGCCTCATTACTGATGCATCCCCTATATGAATTAACAAAAAAGGAGGCGTCAGCAGAAAACAGGGACACCATTGAAGAAGCAGTAAGAAAACTAAAGCAAGCCATAATAACAGCCCCAGCATTGGGATTGCCTGATTACAAAAAGCCTTTTAACCTATTCTGCCATGAAAACAGAGGGCATTCTTTAGGGGTGCTCACCCAGAATACGGACCAAAACAAAGACCAGTGGCATACTATTCAGCCCAGCTGGATCCGATTATCAGAGGAGCACCATCCTGTGTCCGAGCAGTGGCAGCAGCAGCAATACTGAAGGAAAAGGTGACAGACTTTACCTCTTCCTAATGTCCAAGATACACCACTGGACAATCCAGACATGAACCTGTTCGTCGATGGATCAAGATATTATGATAATGGATCCCCAAGGACAGGATATGCAGTAACAACTGAAACTGAAGTCATAGACTCTGGACCATTGCTACCAAGAATGTCAGCACAAGAAGCAGAACTCATAGCAATGACCAGAGCCTGCATACATGCTGAAAACAAGACAGCTAACATCTAGTCCCAGGATTACGCTGTTATTTGGAAAAGTAGGGACTTCAAAGGTGCAAATGGAAAACCCATCAAACATGCCAGTTTGATTATGGAACTCTTCAGAGCATTGGAACTACCTAAAAGGATTGGCATAATCAAGGTACAAGCACATACTAAGAGCCAAACCATGGAAGCTAAAGGAAATGCATGTGCAGATGCAGAAGCCAAGAGAATTGCCTTACAATCAAAAGAACCTGAGCAAGTCTTAGTAGCTCAAGATGTGAAGCAAATGCCCAGTGAAGAGGAGCTGATCAAAATTCAACAACAAGCATCACAAGGAGAAAAGGAGAAATGGAGACGATTGGGGGCAGAAGAAGATGAACATGGACTTTGGAAGTCAAGAGAATTAAAGTACTGTCTACCAGCAGCTCTATTTCCACCTATGTTACAAGTAGCTCATGGACAAGTACATCATTCAAAGGAAGCCATGGTAAATAGAGTACAAGAGCATTGGATAGCTCCAGGCTTCAATAAAGCTGCAACAAACTTAATCAGCAATCCAGGACAAAGAACCAAGACACCTCTAGGAACTATACCCAAAGGCTCTTACCCATTTCAAAGACTACAAATCAACTATATACAGTTGCCACGAAGCGGTCCATATGAATATGTACTAGTAACAACGGACATGTTTAGTCACTGGGCCGAAGCCTGGCCAGTAAGCAAAGCCACAGCAAAAACCACTGCAAAGAAACTGATAGCAGAAGTAGTATGTAGATTTGGGATACCTGAGGTTATAGAATCAGATAGAGGTACACATTTCACAGGAGAAGTCATGCAGCATATAATGAAAGATTTGGGGGTACAGCAGGCCTTCCACGTGCCTTACCGTCCCCAGGCGAGTGGGAGGGGGGGGACATCTGAACTTTGACCTTAAGCTAAAACTACAGAAAATGATGACAGAATCCAAAAGAACTTGGCCGGAATGCTTACCTATAGTCTTGTTCAATATTAGGACCACACCTATGAGACCTAGTAAACTGACTCCATATGAAATATTGTTTGGGTCAGCTCCAAGAACAGGTTGTTATTATCCACAACAATTACAACATAATCATAGTGATTTAACAGGTTATGTACAGGAGGTCTGTAAAACATTGACTAACCTCCATTGCCGAGTGTTTTCTTCCATTCCAGACCCAGAAGGATCAGCTACGCATAAGCTAAATCCAGGAGATTGGGTCTATTTAAAGAGACATGTGAGAAAGACCTTTGAACCAAGATATGATGGTCCATATCAAGTGCTACTAACCATGCCTACCTCAAATTAAGGTGAAAGGTCGTGATACCTGATTACATGCATCCCACTCGAAGAAGTTGACAGTGACTCTCCAGCCAGAAGAATTAAGTTGCTTATCCTTTGGTTGTTGTTAGGGGTAATCCCCAAGGTTTGGACTATAAATCCAGGGGACTGGTTTACTGAAAGGGAATAGTTCAGGCCTAGTGTAGGTAGAATAGGGAGAAAAAGTGGAATCAAAAAGAGGGGAAATGATGGTGTAGGAGCTTCCGCAGTATAGCAAATATATTGATTCACGCTTTTTTGCATTGATTAAGATATTTACTGTTAATCACAAAATGTGTTCGTGTATCCTTAAAAATATTGGACAGATATATTCAGACTATATACCTTGAATATCTTGTTTTAAAGCATGACGTGTTCAAGGACAAGGCAACGCCAGATGTATCCAAGGCTAATTGGAAAGAAGTTTATGTCCGAAAGACTGATAAACGAAGCACTAACCATTTTCTAGAATGTTCTAATTGCTAATTATAATCTTGTATGACAATTGATGTATTACAGTTTTTGAGACATACATGGTGTATTCTGATTGGCTAAATGTATTGGCAAACATGAATCCTTTGTCTTTGAGCTATAAAAATAAACCTTATATGGCCCCTAAGGCAGGTCAACTATGGACTGCTTAGGTTACACATGATCCTGTGTCACCTTTTCATTCACTGATCTCCAACCGGTTGCAAAAGAAACAGAATTCTGACTGATGACTGCAGAGAGTTTATAGACCAGACCTGAATAGGTTAACATACCCTAACAGTAATCTCTCAGTCATTTTTACAGGTACCCCTATTAGATTCTACATGGACAAGTGGACGTGATCAGCGTGGGATGTAGGTAAGTATGTGTGAGTGTGTAAGTGTGTTTTAATACATTTTTACTTTCACGGTGTGTGTGTTGTGTTTTTATTTGGGTATTTTTGTTGTTGTAGAACTACAGGTACCAGCGAGCCCGTTATTTCCCTGCATGCTGGTCCTTGAGGTTCTCCAAGTACCAGCAAGCGGGGGAGGCTTGCTGGGCCTTGTAGTTCCACAACAAAAAATAATATTCATTTGTTTGACACACTTATGACTATCACGCATTTTTTTAAAACATTTTTTAACCCATTCAGACCCTTTTCCATTAAGTTAATGGAAGCCCTGGACAGCAGAATTGCATTCATGTCCCCCTCCCACTCCCTTCCCAGTCCCAAACACTAATTTTCTATTTTTTTTTCTATAAAAATGTACAATATATCACAAGTATGATGAGCAGGCATCAGACTGAGATGCAAATTAGTGGTGGAGGGCTGGGTCAGTTAATGGTTGGAAAGTTTGTAAGCCATTGGCAGTGGCAGCGGGCATGGGCTCAGGGGCAGTAGCGGACAATGGCTCGGCGGCGGTAGGGGTCATCGGCAGGATTCGGCGGACATTATGGCTGTAGTGCCTCACCAGCCACTGACCTCACCACACGCCACTGAGGTGTAGCCAGGCTGATCATGGCTACATCTGAGGTAAACGTGCACCCTTGGCACAGCTATGCGCGCCTGTGCCTAGCCATGCCGAGCTGCAGCATTTGCCGCTCCCATCCATGTGAATGGGACACACACGTCTTAGACATCCAGACATATGTGGTGCGGTCGCTCCAAACAAGGCGCAATTGCGGTAAGATGTAGCCACGACGAGAATGGCTACATTTGTACAGTTGTAATCCCTGTTAGCATCAGAAATGAATGCTATGGTGGTTATGACTGTCCCTCCCCTCACTCCCATTCATCTCTTGCTCTCTTCTTCACTCTCTCACCATTGACGTTTAGGTGTATTTTTCTCCGGCTGGGTAAATAGGTCAAAATAGCAGATTTGAGGCGACAGAAGGGATTAGGCAAGGTTAGTGGGTGGGCGGGTGGTCTGGGCAAACTCTGCATAGTCTCTTAATGCCTAGAGGGACGGGCAGTCCTTCAGCCATGGGTCCCCAGAGGTTTCCTCCACAAGGGGGGTTTTCCTCTCCTGAGTGCTGAAGGATGACTCTTCATGAGTCATGAGGCTCCCGCCATCTTGTTCCTCTTATAGGACAAGTTTGTAAGATTACTGGACCAATCTTAGTCCGAAATTACCTATTTTAGAATGCAGTCAATAATAATATGAATAATTACAAAATAATAATAATCATCATCATAAGACGAAGAAGAAGAAGAAAAAGAAGAAGAAAAAGTGGCTAAATTTTACTTAAAATAAAAATAGACATTTATTTTTTAAATATATTTTGCTTGAAGTTGTCTTTATTAATACATTCTTTCAAAGGGTGAAGAAATTACACATATTTGGGGAGACAAATATATTAGGAGAGTTCAGAACCATGCATTGTTTATTCTACACAAGAGAGTACCAGGTGAGGCAGCCATGTTGGGTGCACTACATAGGTTACACTGTGATATAAGCAAAACATGGAAGTAAGGCATACAAGGGTAAAATAAAAAGCAACTAACAGGACACCTAGGGGGTAATTCCAAGTTGATCGCAGCAGGATTTTTTTTAGCAGTTGGGCAAAACCATGTGCACTGCAGGGGAGGCAGATTTAACGTGTGCAGAGAGAGTTAGATTTGGGTGGGGTGTGTTCAATCTGCAATCTAAATTGCAGTGTAAAAATAAAGCAGCCAGTATTTACCCTGCACAGAAACAAAATAACCCACCCAAATCTAACTCTTTCTGCACATGTTATATCTGCCTCCCCTGCAGTGCACATGGTTTTGCCCAACTGCTAACAAAAATCCTGCTGCGATCAACTTGGAATTACCCCCCTAGTTCTGCAGCTTACACAGTAAGGAAAATGGTCTTACTCTATAATCGCTTTTAGATAATTTTCTCTTTTATAAAAATTTTAAAGTGAGCCGAGGTGAAAATGACAAAAGAGGGTTCAGTCACATTTTTAAATAATAATAATAATAATAATAATAATAATAATAATATTGATAAAAAATATATCTGACCAAAAAAAAAAAAAGTATAATAATTCTCCAACATTCCGAAGATGGTAAGCTCATATTGTGAATTGCATAAAATATTTATATGAATCCCACATAATCACTGTTACACACTGGTTCTCACTGAGCAGAGGTTGAGACAAGGGGGGTGTCATTTGGCTCCCCAGCTGATGAATGTATGCAACAGGTAGCAGTGTAGGATCACTGGAAGTGTTGCGGATCTCTGATAATCTCAGGTCTCTGAGGAGTTAAGTGAAAAACTACTGTGATGCTCTAAGACATTGACAAGATGGCGCCGCACTTATGTGCAGTATTTTGGGTCAGCAGCCATCTTGGTACAGGGAGTGAAGCCTCCCTGAAGGAACAGTATGGAATCTGCACAGTAGCGCTCTCCCCTTTCAACACTTTTTACATACAAATTATAAGATTTTAAACCTACCGGTAAATCTTTTTCTCCTAGTCAGTAGAGGATGCTGGGGACTCCGTAAGGACCATGGGTTATAGACGGGCTCCACAGGAGACATGGGCACTCTAAAGACTTTAGAATGGGTGTGCACTGGCTCCTCCCTCTATGCCCCTCCTCCAGACCTCAGTTAGAGAAACTGTGCCCAGAGGAGACGGACAGTACGAGGAAAGGATTTTTGTTAATATAAGGGCAAGATTCATACCAGCCCACACCATATAACCTGGAATATACGAACCAGTTAACAGTATGAAACAAAACAGCATCAGCCCGAGACTGATCAAAACTGTAACATAACCCTTATGTAGGCAATAACTATATACAAGTCTTGCAGAATTTTGTCCACACTGGGACGGGCGCCCAGCATCCTCTACGGACTAGGAGAAAAAGATTTACCGGTAGGTTTAAAATCTTATTTTCTCTTATGTCCTAGAGGATGCTGGGGACTCCGTAAGGACCATGGGGATTATACCAAAGCTCCAGACCGGGCGGGAGAGTGCGGATGACTCTGCAGCACCGACTGAGCAAACATGAGGTCCTCCTCAGCCAAGGTATCACACTTGTAGAATTTAGCAAAAGTGTTTGAACCCGACCAAGTAGCCGCTCGGCAAAGTTGCAATGCCGAGACACCTCGGGCAGCCGCCCAAGAAGAGCCCACCTTCCTAGTGGAATGGGCCTTTACCGAATTTGGTACCGGCAATCCAGCCGTAGAATGGGCCTGCTGAATCGTGTTACTGATCCATCGGGCAATAGTCTGCTTAGAAGCAGGGGCGCCAACCTTGTTGGCTGCATACAGGACAAACAGTGCCTCTGTTTTCCTAATTCGAGCCGTCCTGGCTACATAAACTTTTAAGGCCCTGACTACATCAAGAGACTTGGAATCCTCCAAGTCCCCGGTAGCCACAGGCACCACAATAGGTTGGTTCATATGAAACGATGAAACCACCTTAGGCAGAAATTGAGGACGAGTCCTCAACTCTGCTCTATCCACATGGAAAATCAGATAGGGGCTTTTGTGAGACAAAGCCGCCAATTCGGACACCCGCCTCGCAGATGCCAAGGTCAACAACATGACCACTTTCCAAGTGAGAAATTTAAACTCAACTGTTTGAAGAGGTTCAAACCAGTGTGACTTAAGGAACTGTAACACCACGTTAGGGTCCCATGGTGCCACTGGGGGCACAAAAGGAGGCTGGATGTGCAGCACTCCCTTTACAAAAGTCTGGACTTCTGGGAGAGAAGCCAATTCCTTCTGAAAGAATATAGATAGGGCCAAAATCTGTACCTTAATGGAGCCTAACTTCAGGCCCATATCCACTCCTCTCTGTAGAAAGTGGAGAAAACGGCCCAGGTGGAAATCTTCTGTAGGAGCATTCTTGGCTGCACACCAAGAAAAAAACTTCCTCCAGATACGGTGATAATGTTTCGCGGTCACCTCCTTCCTAGCCCTTATCAGAGTAGGGATGACTTCCTCCGGAATACCTTTCCCAGCTAGGATTTGATGTACAACCGCCATGCCGTCAAACATAACCGCGGTAAGTCTTGGAACACGCAGGGCCCCTGCTTCAACAGGTCCTCCCTGAGAGGAAGAGGCCATGGATCTTCTGTGAGCATCTCCTGAAGATCTGAATACCAGGCCCTTTGAGGCCAACCTGGAACAACGAATATTGTCTGCACTCTTTTTCTTCTTATGATTCTCAATATTTTGGAGATGAGAGGAAGAGGAGGGAATACATAGACCGACTGAAACACCCATGGTGTCACCAGGGCGTCTACCGCTACTGCCTGAGGGTCCCTTGACCTGACACAATACCTCCGTAGCTTCTTGTTGAGGCGTGACGCCATCATGTCTATTTGAGGAAGTCCCCAAAGACTTGTTAGCTCTGCAAAAACTTCTTGATGAAGTCCCCACTCTCCTGGATGGAGATCGTGTCTGCTGAGGAAGTCTGCTTCCCAGTTGTCCACTCCCGGAATGTAGACTGCTGACAGAGCGCTTACGTGATTTTCCACCCAGCGCAGAATCCTTGTGGCTTCCGCCATTGCCACTCTGCTCCTTGTCCCGCCTTGGCGGTTTACATGAGCCACGGCTGTGACGTTGTCCGATTGAATCAGAACCGGTAGGTCACGAAGAAGATTCTCCACTTGTCGTAGGCCGTTGTATATGGCCCTTAATTCCAGTATGTTGATGTGTAGACAAGCCTCCTGGCTTGACCATGTTCCCTGAAAATGTCTTCCTTGTGTGACTGCTCCCCATCCTCGGATACTCGCATCCGTGGTCACCAGAACCCTGTCTTGAATGCCGAACCTGCAACCCTCTAGAAGGTGAGCACTCTGCAGCCACCACAGGAGAGACACCCTGGCCCTGGGGGACAGGCTTATTTTCTGATGAATTTGAAGATGGACCAGGACCACTTGTCCAGAAGGTCCCACTGAAATGTCCTCGCATGAAACCTGCCGAAGGGGATGGCCTCGTAGGTCGCCACCATTTTTCCCAGTACACGAGCGCATTGATGGACCGACACCCTTTTTGGTTTTAACAGGTCTCTGACCATGTTCTGGAGTTCCTGGGCTTTTTCCATCGGGAGAAAAACCCTCTTTTCTTCCGTGTCCAGAATCATGCCTAAGAAAGATAGCCGAGTCGTTGGAACCAACTGTGACTTAGATTCAGAATCCAGGCATGTTGCTGCAGCACTCTCAGGGAGAGCGACACCCTTTTCAGCAACTGATCTCGCGATCTCGCTTTTATCAGGAGATCGTCCAAGTACGGGATAATTGTGACTCCCTGCCTGCGCAGGAGCACCATCATTTCCGCCATTACCTTGGTGAAAATCCTCGGGGCCGTGGAAAGCCCAAACGGCAACGTCTGATACTGGTAATGACAGTCCTGTACAGCGAATCTCAGGTACGCCTGATGAGGGGGATATATGGGGACATGAAGGTATGCATCCTTTATGTCTAGTGACACCATAAAATCCCCCCCTTCCAGGCTGGAGATAACCGCCCGGAGCGATTCCATCTTGAATTTGAACTTTTTCAAGTACAGGTTTAGGGATTTTAGATTTAGAATGGGCCTGACTGAGCCATCCGGTTTCGGAACCACAAACAGGGTTGAATAGTACCCCTTCCCCTGTTGAACTAGGGGAACCTTGACAATCACTTGCTGTTGATACAGCTTTTGAATTGCAGCTAAAACTATCACCCTCTCTGGGGGAGACGCCGGTAAAGCCGATTTGAAAAATCGGCGCGGAGGCACCTCTTCGAATTCCAGCTTATATCCTTGGGATACAATTTCCATCGCCCAAGGATCCACGTCTGATTGAACCCAGACGTGGCTGAAGAGTCGAAGACATGCCCCCACCGGGGCTGACTCCCTCAGTGGAGCCCCAGCGTCATGCGGTGGATTTAGTAGAAGCCGGGGAGGACTTTTGCTCCTGGGAACTAGCCGTAGCAGGCATTCTTTTCCCTCTCCCCTTACCTCTGGCGAGGAAGGAAGAGCCCCGACCTCTTCTGGACTTATGCGACCGAAAGGACTGCATCTGATATTGTGGTGTTTTCTTTTGCTGTGGGGGAACATAAGGTAAAAAAGTAGATTTACCCGCGGTAGCTGTGGAAACCAGGTCCGCGAGACCTTCCCCAAATAAAACCTCACCCTTGTAAGGAAAAACTTCCATATGTCTCTTTGAGTCGGCATCACCCGTCCATTGGTGGGTCCACAGAGCTCGCCTAGCAGAAATCGCCATGGTGTTGGCTCTTGAACCCAACAGTCCAACGTCTCTTGAAGCGTCTCTCATATATAAGACTGCGTCTTTAATTTGACCCAAGGTCAATAAAATGCTATCCCTATCTAGGGTATCAATGTCAGCTGACAAGGTATCTGCCCAAGCCGCTACAGCGCTACAAACCCAAGCCGACGCTATTGCCGGTCTGAGCAAGGCACCCGTATGTGCATAAATTGATTTTAAGGTAGTTTCCTGTCTGCGATCAGCAGGATCCTTGAGGGCTGCCGCGTTAAAGCCTTGTCCACCCTGGGTGAGGATTCCCACCGTAACCTGTCCTGTGCAGGGAACGGATACGCCATAAAAATTCTCTTGGGAATCTGCAGTTTCTTGTCTGGAGTTTCCCAAGCTTTTTCAACAAACGCGTTCAGCTCATGAGATGGGGGAAAGGTTACCTCAGGTTTCTTTTCATTAAACATGCATACCCTCGTGTCAGGGACAGAGGGGTCATCTGTGATATGTAAAACATCTTTTATTGCAATAATCATATAATGAATACTTTTGGCCACCCATGGGTGTAACCTCGCATCATCGTAGTCGACACTGGAGTCAGAATCCGTGTCGGTATCAGTGTCTGCTACCTAGGACAGGGGACGTTTCTGAGACCCTGAAGGACCCTGTGACACAGTCAAAGCCATGGATTGACTCCCTGTCTTATCCCTGGACTCTGCTTTGTCCAATCTCTTATGTAAAAAAGACACATTTGCATTTAAAACATTCCACATATCCAACCAATCAGGTGTCGGCGTTGCCGACGGAGACACCACAATCATCTGCTCCACCTCCTCCTTAGATGAGCCTTCCGCTTCAGACATGTCGACACACACGTACCGACACCCCCACACACTCAGGGATATATCTATATGGAGACAGTCCCCCAGTAAGGCCCTTTGGAGAGACAGAGAGAGAGAGTATGCCAGCACACACCCAGCGCCACTGGACACTGGAATAAAATCCCAGTTAGTACAGCGCTTTTATATAAATATATAAATACACTCACTGCGCCAATTAAATGTGCCCCCCCCCACCTCTTTTTTGCCCTCTGTAACCGTGTTCAGCAGGGGAGAGTCCGGGGAGCCAGCTTCTCTGCAGTGTGCTGTGGAGAAAATGACGCTGGTTAGTGCTGGAGGATCAAGCTCCGCCCCTTCACCGGCGGGCTTTGGTCCCGCTCAAATTATTTATACTGGTTTTTTCAATATACCGCATCTGCAGTGTCTAATCTATTTGTCAGTGTCCCTTGAGGTTAATATAGCTGCCCAGGGCGCCCCCCCTGCGCCCTGCACCCTCACAGTGCCCGCTATGTGTATATGTGTGGGAGCAATGGCGCGCAGCGTTATCGCTGCGCATTACCTCAGTGAAGATCTGAAGTCTTCTGCCGCCTTTGAAGTCTTCTTTCTTCTTAATACTCACCCGGCTTCTATCTTCCGGCTCTGTGAGGACGGCGGCGCGGCTCCAGGACGAACGGCGAGGGTGAGACCTGCGTTCCGACCCTCTGGAGCTAATGGTGTCCAGTAGCCTAAGAAGCAGAGCCTAGCATTTAAGTTGGTCTGCTTCTCTCCCCTCAGTCCCACGATGCAGGGAGCCTGTTGCCAGCAGTGCTCCCTGAAAATAAAAAACCTAACAAAAAGTATTTTTCAGAGAAACTCAGTAGAGCTCCCCTGCAGTGCACCCAGTCTCCTCTGGGCACAGGATCTAACTGAGGTCTGGAGGAGGGGCATAGAGGGAGGAGCCAGTGCACACCCATCTAAAGTCTTTAGAGTGCCCATGTCTCCTGCGGAGCCTGTCTATACCCCATGGTCCTTACGGAGTCCCCAGCATCCTCTAGGACGTAAGAGAAAGGATAATAATGATAAAGTCATCAAAATGGGATGTAGTCACCATCCCGGTGGTCAGCATACTGCCGCCGGGATCCCGGCCACCAGAATGCCGGCAAGGGGCCGAGGGCTATTCCCACTCGTGTGTGTCCATGACACCCATTGAGTGGGAACAGAACATGTGGCGAGCGCAGCAAGCCACCAAGCCCGCAATGTGGAGAACACTGCGAGCCCGCAAGGAGCTTCGTTTCGCTTGCCCCCCTGCTGGCATTCTGGCAGCCAGAGATCCCGACATTAATATGCTGACCCCCAGGATCCCGGCTGCCGGTCAACCATACCCAACGCACCTGAATGATTACCTTTGCCTGTTGTAGGATTTTTAAATATGTGTAGTTTATTGTATACAAGCATTTATAACCTTATAGGAACTGAGATTTAAGGTCTATTACATGTAGTTAAAAAAAAAGTTTATTTTATGGCAGTAGTTTCCAAACTGAGGTCCGTGACACCCTGGGGTGCCTCGGGAAATGAGGGGGGAGGGGTTAGGGGGACCTTGCAGTAGTGCCATAGTTTGGTGGTCCAGGACCAATTCAAATTATTTATACTTAATTAAATTGGTAAAACCAGTCCCTCACCACATAACTGAACCTAAGGATGACATATTATAAACACAATTGACTTCATTTTATATTTTTTTCTGAATTTCTGAATAAGAAACTTTTGCCTAGGGGTGCTGTGAATCTAATTCTGATACTCTAGTGCAGGGGCATCACAGCAGCGGCCCGTGGGCCGCATGCCTCCCTTACCGCATCCTTTTGCGGCCCACAGATAGGGGTCCTTTAGCGGCCCGACCACCTTGCTTGCAGCGAGGGCAGGGGAGTGCAGCGCGTGCTTATCCTGCTCCTCAGTCCGGCCTCCAGTGGAGGTGCGGGTATCTTATATCAGGCGCCAGTTCGTGAGCCAATCAGAGATCGTGGACCGGCAGCCAATCAGGAGATGTGCCAGAGTCTTTGCTTTGTATGTGCGACACCATCTTCCTGAAGAGATCACTGGGAAGATGGCGCCCCTTCCACTGGCTACAGCAAGGGCATACTGGGGAGGGGTAGTAAACTGGGGCCCCTACCGGCCCCCTCAAGCAGCTCCTTCACCATTGCACGTCTTTCGGAGTTTTTGAGGCATTTTTATAACAACATGGTGATGACAGTGTAGCACAGAGATTTTCAACCTTTTACAACTCGCAGTACACTGAACAAGATTTAAATATTGCCAAGGCACACTCAAATGTAATGGTGATGCATGGTGCAGTTGCGTGTCCTAGGATGTCATGTCGCAGCTTCTCCATAGGTAACGCCTGAACAGGCACGGCGACAGGGGGGGACATACGGGACACTTGTGCAGGGCCCCGAGGTTCAGGCGGGCCCCAAGTATTAAGGACAGAAATAATGGGGCCACAGTGCCAATAGTGTTTTATAAAGTGTATGCTCCAGCTGCTCAATTTAAGCAGGAAAACAATTAACAGGCCACAGATACCGTTACATAGATAACAATTAACAGGCCACAGATACAATTAACAGGCCACAGATACCGCACTCCTTTTACCCCATCCCTTTGTCCAGTCCCTGTGGTCCATATTGTATTGCCATCATTATGCATGTCGCTGCGCTTGGGCTTTTCTGTATGTCCCTGCCACCACCACCGAAGAGCCGGGTAGCCCAGTACGAAAACCACCTGCCGGGCTCACTGACAGGCTGAGTCAAAGGCTCTATTTTATTTAAAAGATCCCCTCTGCCAAGTTAAGGGAGGTTGAGGGGGCCCCAGAAATATCAGTTTAGTGGGCCCCAAGATTTCTGTTGCTGGCCCTGACCCTAACCCTTACCCCTAAACTAACCCTAATGGCTGCAGTAAAAATCAATGTTTCTATGTATATAGTGTATTGCAAGAAATTATCTGCGAATCCAATGGTACCATAAGTGCGGTATATACTTGCACTTCTTTGCGGGGCGAGAACTTCTCCCCTAAGTGAATTCAGCCCTATGAATAGAGGTTGTGTGATCCTGTGCAGAAGTCACAGAAAGGGTTAATCTCTGCAGTTTGTCACACAAATTATATCGTTGCATTTTTTTCCTGAAGTGGAGCTGGGAGCTGTAACCCACAGACCAGCTGCAATAATTATGCTGGGTACACACTAGACCAGTGGTTCTCAAACTGTACCCTGTGGTGCCTCAGGACACTTGCAGGGGTGCCTTGGATTGGTGGCCCAGGACCAATTCAAAATATTTATAGTTAGTGTTATAGGCAAAACCAGTGCTGGTGGCTGGAAATCATAACATATGTGCACAAACAGAAGCAAATCCTATCCCCACCACAGGGCCAGTGCTAGGGTGTTTGGCGCCTCACTGCAAATATAAATTTGCGCCCTCTCTCCAATACTTAATAAAGGGACAGCGCACGCCTTCAAAAAGAAAGCGTGGTATCACAAGGAAGGGGCATGGCCACAATAGCAACCCAATTCAAAGTATGCCGAACAGTAGCACAATCTTATTGTCATTACACCGCATGTAGTAATATTAATAATGCCCACAGTAGAAGTGCCCTTTATACACTTGCCCACCATATCAGTAACGCTTATACACATAATAATGCCAACAGTAGCAGTGCCGCTTATATACATGCCCACGGTAGCAGTGCCACTTATACACATACCCACGGTATCTGTTCTGCTTATATACATGCCCACGGTAGCAGTGCAACTTATACCCATGCCCACGGTAGCAGTGCCACTTATACACATACCCACGGTATCAGTGCCGCTTATATACATGGCCACGGTAGCAATGCCACTTATACACATGCCCACGGTAGCAGTGCCACTTATACACATACCCACGGTATCTGTGCCGCTTATGTACATGCCCACATTAGCAGTGCCACTTATACACATGCCCGCGGTAGCAGTGCCACTTATACACATACCCATGGTATCTGTGCCACTTATATGCATGCCCATGGTAGCAGTGCCACTTATACACATGCCCACAGTAGCAGTACCACTTATGCACATACCCACGGTATCTGTGCCGCTTATATACATGCCCACGGTAGCAGTGCCACTTATACACATACCCACGGTAGCAGTGCCACTTATATACATGCCCACGGTAGCAGTGCCACTTCAAAACATATTCAGACCAAATTGTAAGCACATACATGCAACAGAAGGATTCATAATTTTTTTTGTAGAGAACAAGGTTTTCAAGGAGTTAAACTCACTGTTGTTTTGGGCTGCCCTGGACAAAGACAAGTGCATCAGCATGTAGAGGGGAAAGGGCTCAAAAACCAAAGTGCAGAGAGAACTGTTCCTTCCTTAAATCACCAGCAGCAGGAACAGAAACTGAAACTAGACAGCCCCTGCGGACTAGAGATGAGCGCCTGAAATTTTTCGGGTTTTGTGTTTTGGTTTTGGGTTCGGTTCCGCGGCCGTGTTTTGGGTTCGAACGCGTTTTGGCAAAACCTCACCGAATTTTTTTTGTCGGATTCGGGTGTGTTTTGGATTCGGGTGTTTTTTTCAAAAAACACTAAAAAACTGCTTAAATCATAGAATTTGGGGGTCATTTTGATCCCAAAGTATTATTAACCTCAAAAACCATAATTTACACTCATTTTCAGTCTATTCTGAATACCTCACACCTCACAATATTATTTTTAGTCCTAAAATTTGCACCGAGGTCGCTGTGTGAGTAAGATAAGCGACCCTAGTGGCCGACACAAACACCGGGCCCATCTAGGAGTGGCACTGCAGTGTCACGCAGGATGTCCCTTCCAAAAAACCCTCCCCAAACAGCACATGACGCAAAGAAAAAAAGAGGCGCAATGAGGTAGCTGTGTGAGTAAGATTAGCGACCCTAGTGGCCGACACAAACACCGGGCCCATCTAGGAGTGGCACTGCAGTGTCACGCAGGATGGCCCTTCCAAAAAACCCTCCCCAAACAGCACATGACGCAAAGAAAAAAAGAGGCGCAATGAGGTAGCTGTGTGAGTAAGATTAGCGACCCTAGTGGCCGACACAAACACCGCGCCCATCTAGGAGTGGCACTGCAGTGTCACGCAGGATGGCCCTTCCAAAAAACCCTCCCCAAACAGCACATGACGCAAAGAAAAAAAGAGGCGCAATGAGGTAGCTGTGTGAGTAAGATTAGCGACCCTAGTGGCCGACACAAACACCGGGCCCATCTAGGAGTGGCACTGCAGTGTCACGCAGGATGTCCCTTCCAAAAAACCCTCCCCAAACAGCACATGACGCAAAGAAAAAAAGAGGCGCAATGAGGTAGCTGTGTGAGTAAGATTAGCGACCCTAGTGGCCGACACAAACACCGGGCCCATCTAGGAGTGGCACTGCAGTGTCACGCAGGATGTCCCTTCCAAAAAACCCTCCCCAAACAGCACATGACGCAAAGAAAAAAAGAGGCGCAATGAGGTAGCTGTGTGAGTAAGATTAGTGACCCTAGTGGCCGACACAAACACCGGGCCCATCTAGGAGTGGCACTGCAGTGTCACGCAGGATGTCCCTTCCAAAAAACCCTCCCCAAACAGCACATGACGCAAAGAAAAAAAGAGGCGCAATGAGGTAGCTGACTGTGTGAGTAAGATTAGCGACCCTAGTGGCCGACACAAACACCGGGCCCATCTAGGAGTGGCACTGCAGTGTCACGCAGGATGTCCCTTCCAAAAAACCCTCCCCAAACAGCACATGACGCAAAGAAAAAAAGAGGCGCAATGAGGTAGCTGTGTGAGTAAGATTAGCGACCCTAGTGGCCGACACAAACACCGGGCCCATCTAGGAGTGGCACTGCAGTGTCACGCAGGATGTCCCTTCCAAAAAACCCTCCCCAAACAGCACATGACGCAAAGAAAAAAAGAGGCGCAATGAGGTAGCTGACTGTGTGAGTAAGATTAGCGACCCTAGTGGCCGACACAAACACCGGGCCCATCTAGGAGTGGCACTGCAGTGTCACGCAGGATGTCCCTTCCAAAAAACCCTCCCCAAACAGCACATGACGCAAAGAAAAAAAGAGGCGCAATGAGGTAGCTGACTGTGTGAGTAAGATTAGCGACCCTAGTGGCCGACACAAACACCGGGCCCATCTAGGAGTGGCACTGCAGTGTCACGCAGGATGTCCCTTCCAAAAAACCCTCCCCAATCAGCACATGATGCAAAGAAAAAGAAAAGAAAAAAGAGGTGCAAGATGGAATTGTCCTTGGGCCCTCCCACCCACCCTTATGTTGTATAAACAAAACAGGACATGCACACTTTAACCAACCCATCATTTCAGTGACAGGGTCTGCCACACGACTGTGACTGATATGACGGGTTGGTTTGGACCCCCCCCAAAAAAGAAGCAATTAATCTCTCCTTGCACAAACTGGCTCTACAGAGGCAAGATGTCCACCTCATCTTCACCCTCCGATATATCACCGTGTACATCCCCCTCCTCACAGATTATCAATTCGTCCCCACTGGAATCCACCATCTCAGCTCCCTGTGTACTTTGTGGAGGCAATTGCTGCTGGTCAATGTCTCCGCGGAGTAATTGATTATAATTCATTTTAATGAACATCATCTTCTCCACATTTTCTGGATGTAACCTCGTACGCCGATTGCTGACAAGGTGAGCGGCGGCACTAAACACTCTTTCGGAGTACACACTTGTGGGAGGGCAACTTAGGTAGAATAAAGCCAGTTTGTGCAAGGGCCTCCAAATTGCCTCTTTTTCCTGCCAGTATAAGTACGGACTGTGTGACGTGCCTACTTGGATGCGGTCACTCATATAATCCTCCACCATTCTATCAATGTTGAGAGAATCATATGCAGTGACAGTAGACGACATGTCCGTAATCGTTGTCAGGTCCTTCAGTCCGGACCAGATGTCAGCATCAGCAGTCGCTCCAGACTGCCCTGCATCACCGCCAGCGGGTGGGCTCGGAATTCTGAGCCTTTTCCTCGCACCCCCAGTTGCGGGAGAATGTGAAGGAGGAGATGTTGACAGGTCGCGTTCCGCTTGACTTGACAATTTTGTCACCAGCAGGTCTTTCAACCCCAGCAGACCTGTGTCTGCCGGAAAGAGAGATCCAAGGTAGGCTTTAAATCTAGGATCGAGCACGGTGGCCAAAATGTAGTGCTCTGATTTCAACAGATTGACCACCCGTGAATCCTTGTTAAGCGAATTAAGGGCTGCATCCACAAGTCCCACATGCCTAGCGGAATCGCTCCCTTTTAGCTCCTTCTTCAATGCCTCCAGCTTCTTCTGCAAAAGCCTGATGAGGGGAATGACCTGACTCAGGCTGGCAGTGTCTGAACTGACTTCACGTGTGGCAAGTTCAAAGGGCATCAGAACCTTGCACAACGTTGAAATCATTCTCCACTGCACTTGAGACAGGTGCATTCCACCTACTATATCGTGCTCAATTGTATAGGCTTGAATGGCCTTTTGCTGCTCCTCCAACCTCTGAAGCATATAGAGGGTTGAATTCCACCTCCTTACCACTTCTTGCTTCAGATGATGGCAGGGCAGGTTCAGTAGTTTTTGGTGGTGCTCCAGTCTTCTGTACGTGGTGCCTGTACGCCGAAAGTGTCCCGCAATTTTTCTGGCCACCGACAGCATCTCTTGCACGCCCCTGTCGTTTTTTAAAAAATTCTGCACCACCAAATTCAAGGTATGTGCAAAACATGGGACGTGCTGGAATTTGCCCATATTTAATGCACACACAATATTGCTGGCGTTGTCCGATGCCACAAATCCACAGGAGAGTCCAATTGGGGTAAGCCATTTCGCGATGATCTTCCTCAGTTGCCGTAAGAGGTTTTCAGCTGTGTGCGTAT
The DNA here is from genome assembly GCF_028390025.1 of Pseudophryne corroboree. Lineage (NCBI taxonomy): Eukaryota > Metazoa > Chordata > Amphibia > Anura > Myobatrachidae > Pseudophryne > Pseudophryne corroboree. The sequence goes on along the minus strand of NC_086444.1, from coordinate 284,217,291 downwards.
TCTGGAAAGCGGTGATACAAAGCGTAGCCTGCCTAGGAAAGAGTTCGCGTTTGCGAAATGCTGCTACTGGTGCCGCCGCTGCTGTTCTTGCGGCGGGAGTCCATACATCTACCCAGTGGGCTGTCACAGTCATATAGTCCTGACCCTGCCCTGCTCCACTTGTCCACATGTCCGTGGTTAAGTGGACATTGGGTACAACTGCATTTTTTAGGACACTGGTGAGTCTTTTTCTGACGTCCGTGTACATTCTCGGTATCGCCTGCCTAGAGAAGTGGAACCTAGATGGTATTTGGTAACGGGGGCACACTGCCTCAATAAATTGTCTAGTTCCCTGTGAACTAACGGCGGATACCGGACGCACGTCTAACACCAACATAGTTGTCAAGGACTCAGTTATCCGCTTTGCAGTAGGATGACTGCTGTGATATTTCATCTTCCTCGCAAAGGACTGTTGAACAGTCAATTGCTTACTGGAAGTAGTACAAGTGGGCTTACGACTTCCCCTCTGGGATGACCATCGACTCCCAGCGGCAACAACAGCAGCGCCAGCAGCAGTAGGCGTTACACGCAAGGATGCATCGGAGGAATCCCAGGCAGGAGAGGACTCGTCAGAATTGCCAGTGACATGGCCTGCAGGACTATTGGCATTCCTGGGGAAGGAGGAAATTGACACTGAGGGAGTTGGTGGGGTGGTTTGCGTGAGCTTGGTTACAAGAGGAAGGGATTTACTGGTCAGTGGACTGCTTCCGCTGTCACCCAAAGTTTTTGAACTTGTCACTGACTTATTATGAATGCGCTGCAGGTGACGTATAAGGGAGGATGTTCCGAGGTGGTTAACGTCCTTACCCCTACTTATTACAGCTTGACAAAGGGAACACACGGCTTGACACCTGTTGTCCGCATTTCTGGTGAAATACCTCCACACCGAAGAGCTGATTTTTTTGGTATTTTCACCTGGCATGTCAACGGCCATATTCCTCCCACGGACAACAGGTGTCTCCCCGGGTGCCTGACTTAAACAAACCACCTCACCATCAGAATCCTCCTGGTCAATTTCCTTCCCAGCGCCAGCAACACCCATATCCTCCTCATCCTGGTGTACTTCAACACTGACATCTTCAATCTGACTATCAGGAACTGGACTGCGGGTGCTCCTTCCAGCACTTGCAGGGGGCGTGCAAATGGTGGAAGGCGCATGCTCTTCACGTCCAGTGTTGGGAAGGTCAGGCATCGCAACCGACACAATTGGACTCTCCTTGTGGATTTGGGATTTCAAAGAACGCACAGTTCTTTGCGGTGCTTTTGCCAGCTTGAGTCTTTTCAGTTTTCTAGCGAGAGGCTGAGTGCTTCCATCCTCATGTGAAGCTGAACCACTAGCCATGAACATAGGCCAGGGCCTCAGCCGTTCCTTGCCACTCCGTGTGGTAAATGGCATATTGGCAAGTTTACGCTTCTCCTCCGACAATTTTATTTTAGGTTTTGGAGTCCTTTTTTTACTGATATTTGGTGTTTTGGTTTTGACATGCTCTGTACTATGCCATTGGGCATCGGCCTTGGCAGACGACGTTGCTGGCATTTCATCGTCTCGGCCATGACTAGTGGCAGCAGCTTCAGCACGAGGTGGAAGTGGATCTTGATCTTTCCCTAATTTTGGAACCTCAACATTTTTGTTCTCCATATTTTAATAGGCACAACTAAAAGGCACCTCAGGTAAACAATGGAGATGGATGGATTGGATACTAGTATACAATTATGGACGGGCTGCCGAGTGCCGACACAGAGGTAGCCACAGCCGTGAACTACCGCACTGTACTGTGTCTGCTGCTAATATATAGACTGGTTGATAAAGAGATAGTATACTCGTAACTAGTATGTATGTATAAAGAAAGAAAAAAAAACCACGGTTAGGTGGTATATACAATTATGGACGGGCTGCCGAGTGCCGACACAGAGGTAGCCACAGCCGTGAACTACCGCACTGTACTGTGTCTGCTGCTAATATATAGACTGGTTGATAAAGAGATAGTATACTCGTAACTAGTATGTATGTATAAAGAAAGAAAAAAAAACCACGGTTAGGTGGTATATACAATTATGGACGGGCTGCCGAGTGCCGACACAGAGGTAGCCACAGCCGTGAACTACCGCACTGTACTGTGTCTGCTGCTAATATATAGACTGGTTGATAAAGAGATAGTATACTCGTAACTAGTATGTATGTATAAAGAAAGAAAAAAAAACCACGGTTAGGTGGTATATACAATTATGGACGGGCTGCCGAGTGCCGACACAGAGGTAGCCACAGCCGTGAACTACCGCACTGTACTGTGTCTGCTGCTAATATATAGACTGGTTGATAAAGAGATAGTATACTCGTAACTAGTATGTATGTATAAAGAAAGAAAAAAAAACCACGGTTAGGTGGTATATACAATTATGGACGGGCTGCCGAGTGCCGACACAGAGGTAGCCACAGCCGTGAACTACCGCACTGTACTGTGTCTGCTGCTAATATATAGACTGGTTGATAAAGAGATAGTATACTCGTAACTAGTATGTATGTATAAAGAAAGAAAAAAAAACCACGGTTAGGTGGTATATACAATTATGGACGGGCTGCCGAGTGCCGACACAGAGGTAGCCACAGCCGTGAACTACCGCACTGTACTGTGTCTGCTGCTAATATAGACTGGTTGATAAAGAGATAGTATACTCGTAACTAGTATGTATGTATAAAGAAAGAAAAAAAAACCACGGTTAGGTGGTATATACAATTATGGACGGGCTGCCGAGTGCCGACACAGAGGTAGCCACAGCCGTGAACTACCGCACTGTACTGTGTCTGCTGCTAATATATAGACTGGTTGATAAAGAGATAGTATACTCGTAACTAGTATGTATGTATAAAGAAAGAAAAAAAAACCACGGTTAGGTGGTATATACAATTATGGACGGGCTGCCGAGTGCCGACACAGAGGTAGCCACAGCCGTGAACTACCGCACTGTACTGTGTCTGCTGCTAATATAGACTGGTTGATAAAGAGATAGTATACTCGTAACTAGTATGTATGTATAAAGAAAGAAAAAAAAACCACGGTTAGGTGGTATATACAATTATGGACGGGCTGCCGAGTGCCGACACAGAGGTAGCCACAGCCGTGAACTACCGCACTGTACTGTGTCTGCTGCTAATATATAGACTGGTTGATAAAGAGATAGTATACTCGTAACTAGTATGTATGTATAAAGAAAGAAAAAAAAACCACGGTTAGGTGGTATATACAATTATGGACGGGCTGCCGAGTGCCGACACAGAGGTAGCCACAGCCGTGAACTACCGCACTGTACTGTGTCTGCTGCTAATATAGACTGGTTGATAAAGAGATAGTATACTCGTAACTAGTATGTATGTATAAAGAAAGAAAAAAAAACCACGGTTAGGTGGTATATACAATTATGGACGGGCTGCCGAGTGCCGACACAGAGGTAGCCACAGCCGTGAACTACCGCACTGTACTGTGTCTGCTGCTAATATATAGACTGGTTGATAAAGAGATAGTATACTCGTAACTAGTATGTATGTATAAAGAAAGAAAAAAAAACCACGGTTAGGTGGTATATACAATTATGGACGGGCTGCCGAGTGCCGACACAGAGGTAGCCACAGCCGTGAACTACCGCACTGTACTGTGTCTGCTGCTAATATATAGACTGGTTGATAAAGAGATAGTATACTCGTAACTAGTATGTATGTATAAAGAAAGAAAAAAAAACCACGGTTAGGTGGTATATACAATTATGGACGGGCTGCCGAGTGCCGACACAGAGGTAGCCACAGCCGTGAACTACCGCACTGTACTGTGTCTGCTGCTAATATATAGACTGGTTGATAAAGAGATAGTATACTCGTAACTAGTATGTATGTATAAAGAAAGAAAAAAAAAACACGGTTAGGTGGTATATACAATTATGGACGGGCTGCCGAGTGCCGACACAGAGGTAGCCACAGCCGTGAACTACCGCACTGTACTGTGTCTGCTGCTAATATATAGACTGGTTGATAAAGAGATAGTATACTCGTAACTAGTATGTATGTATAAAGAAAGAAAAAAAAACCACGGTTAGGTGGTATATACAATTATGGACGGGCTGCCGAGTGCCGACACAGAGGTAGCCACAGCCGTGAACTACCGCACTGTACTGTGTCTGCTGCTAATATATAGACTGGTTGATAAAGAGATAGTATACTCGTAACTAGTATGTATGTATAAAGAAAGAAAAAAAAACCACGGTTAGGTGGTATATACAATTATGGACGGGCTGCCGAGTGCCGACACAGAGGTAGCCACATCCGTGAACTACCGCACTGTACTGTGTCTGCTGCTAATATAGACTGGTTGATAAAGAGATAGTATACTACTAATATTATATATACTGGTGGTCAGGTCACTGGTCACTAGTCACACTGGCAGTGGCACTCCTGCAGCAAAAGTGTGCACTGTTTAATTTTAATATAATATTATGTACTCCTGGCTCCTGCTATAACCTATAACTGGCACTGCAGTAGTGCTCCCCAGTCTCCCCCACAATTATAAGCTGTGTGAGCTGAGCAGTCAGACAGATATATAATATATATAGATGATGCAGCACACTGGCCTGAGCCTGAGCAGTGCACACAGATATGGTATGTGACTGACTGAGTCACTGTGTGTATCGCTTTTTTCAGGCAGAGAACGGATATATTAAATAAACTGCACTGTGTGTCTGGTGGTCACTCACTATATAATATATTATGTACTCCTGGCTCCTGCTATAACCTATAACTGGCACTGCAGTAGTGCTCCCCAGTCTCCCCCACAATTATAAGCTGTGTGAGCTGAGCAGTCAGACAGATATATATAATATTATATATATAGATGATGCAGCACACTGGCCTGAGCCTGAGCAGTGCACACAGATATGGTATGTGACTGAGTCACTGTGTGCTGTGTATCGCTTTTTTCAGGCAGAGAACGGATTATAAATAAAACTGGTGGTCACTGGTCACTATCAGCAAAACTCTGCACTGTACTGAGTAGTGAGTACTCCTAATGCTCCCCAAAATTAGTAAATCAAGTGTCTCTCTAATCTATTCTAAACGGAGAGGACGCCAGCCACGTCCTCTCCCTATCAATCTCAATGCACGTGTGAAAATGGCGGCGACGCGCGGCTCCTTATATAGAATCCGAGTCTCGCGATAGAATCCGAGCCTCGCGAGAATCCGACAGCGTCATGATGACGTTCGGGCGCGCTCGGGTTAACCGAGCAAGGCGGGAAGATCCGAGTCGCTCGGACCCGTGAAAAAAAACATGAAGTTCTGGCGGGTTCGGATTCAGAGAAACCGAACCCGCTCATCTCTACTGCGGACAGGAGTTTCAGACTGTTATGTAACCCCTGCTGCTACTGCGTGCTCTACTCTACTGGGAGGGAGGATCGGAGATCAGTGGGTGGTCTGGACTGGAGCTTCATTCTGCCGGCACCACTGAAGCGCTGCCTGTCACAGAGTCTGTCAGGTGCAGCGGAGCCAGCAGCAGCGCACAGCCCAGCGCCTCCCTGCTTTGCAGATTCTGCTGAGCGGGTAGCGCCGGCTTTGCCCTACCATATAACTGAAACTAAGGATGACAGAGAGTGAGAGAGAGAGAAATATACTATTTTTTTTAAAGCTCCCCTCTGCCAAGTTAAGGGGGGTTGAGGGGGCTGCAGAGATATCAGTGTACTGGGCCCCAAGATTTCTGTTTCTGGTCCTGCGACTGAGCCACATCAGAGAATACCAGAAGAGCCCAACAATGCCTGGGCCCAACATTAGAACTGGCTCTGCAACCACTAAACCCACCAGTATTGATCATTCCAAGGCCTCAGTAGTGGCAAAACACTGATGGGCCTGGCTCTGCTTCTATGACGGCACACCTGGAGACTGCTCCACGGCACAGTGGTTAAAAAACACTGCTGTAGCATATGCAGAATCAGACCAATCAGATTATGTTTGTGCTTTTCACAGATTTACTCCGATTTTTTCATTGTTTTGTCCTTAAATGAGGTTATCACTGAAACACTGTAACGGTAAAAAACAACATAACAACAGTCGAAATTGGGTTCATACAAAGCATTACATAGCCAAAGATAAATAGGGAAATCCTACAATAAAAATCTATACGTATAACAAAATGGTAATAGGCCCTACACACTACGCGATAACACTGAAAGATATGAACGATCTCGTTCATTAATGAACGAGATATCGTTCATATCTTTCAGTGTGTAGGCACCAATGATGAACGATGCGCGACCCCCACGCTCGTTCATCGTTGGTGCTGGCTCGTTTATACATGCATGCCAATATGTATCTTTAAAATAAGTCACCGCATAAATACACTGATGGCCTTCATTTAAAACATCATGATGCACAGACGTACCTTACTTACATAACAATGGCCTTCATTCCGAGTTGATCGCTCGCTAGCTGCTTTTAGCAGCAGTGCAAAAGCTAAGCCGCCGCCCTCTGGGAGTGTATCTTAGCTTAGCAGAAGTGCAACCGAAATGTTAGCAGAAGTGCTCGGAAAAATTTTCATGCCGTTTCAGAGTAGCTCCAAACCTACTCCTTCCTTGCGATCACTTCAGTCAGTTTAGTTCCTGCTTTGACGTCACGAACACGCCCTGCGTTCGTTCGGCCAGCCACCCCCCGTTTCCCCAGGCACGCCTGCGTTTTTACCTGACACGCATGCGTTTTTTAGCACACTCCCGGAAAACGCTCAGTTACCTCCCAGAAATGCCCCTTTCCTGTCAATCACTCCCCAATCAGCCGTGCGACTGAAATGCGCCGCTAGACCTTGTGTAAAACTGCATAGTTTTGTGTAAAATAACTTTGCGCATGCGCACTGCGGCCCATATGCATGCACAGAAATGCAGTGTTTTTGCCTGATTGCCCCGCTGCGACCGAAAGCAGCTAGCGATCAACTCGGAATGAGGGCCTATATGTAGCTGTAATCCCATAGCAGTTTCTTTGTTCCTTACAGATCCCAATTTCCGTATATTGGTGGTCATTCCGAGTTGTTCGCTCGTTGACGATTTTCGCTATATTGCGATTAGTCGCTTAATGCGCATGCGCAAGGTTCGCAGAGCGCATGCGCTTAGTTATTTTACACAAAAGTTAGGTATTTTACTCACGGCATAACGAGGAATTTTCATCGTTCTGGTGATCGTACTGTGATTGACAGGAAGTGGGTGTTTCTGGGCGGAAACTGGCCGTTTTCTGGGAGTGTGTGAAAAAACGCTGGCGTTTCTGGGAAAAACGCGGGAGTGTCTGAAGAAACGGGGGAGTGTCTGGGCGAACGCTGTGTGTGTTTGTGACGTCAAACCAGGAACGAAACTGACTGAACTGATCGCAATGGCTGAGTAAGTCTGGAGCTACTCAGAAACTGCTAAGAAATTTCTATTCGCCATTGTGCTAATCTTTAGTTCGCAATTCTGCTAAGCTAAGATACACTCCCAGAGGGCGGCGGCTTAGCGTGTGCAATGCTGCTAAAAGCAGCTAGCGAGCGAACAACTCGGAATGAGGGCCATTGTAAGGAAGGGAATGGACTCGCTTACTCTAAAATGGATGTTTTATTAAAACATAAAAAATCCACCAAAATGCCAGAATGATTGCATTATTGGCCTGTGTGATGGAATAACGGCCGATTACATACAAAACAAAGCCACCATATGTAAAAACCAGCAGTGGTGAATGGACATACATAAAATATAGAGGCAGAGAGCTTTTTCTATTTTTTATGTATGTCCATTCACCACTGCTGCTTATTACATATGGTGGCTTTGTTTTAAAGATACCTTGATAAGTCTAAAGTACCCCACTGCAGTGTGAGTTTCGGTACGCTGTACCTATGCATATTGCTATCCTGTGCACTTTTTGAGTGTAATCTTGCTGTGTTGTAAACGTACTACACCATATATCTTTTATCTTTATTTTTTCTGAGTTTAACCACATCATAAAGTGGGAACTTATACAAGTATCAAAGACTAAAGAAACTTCTATGTGTTTTGAACCACTTCATTCTGTGTGAGTACGGTACGTCTTTCGTTTTGGGAAAGACGAGGTTGAAGTATCTGATTTTGTCGGTTCACACTGGGTGTTAAAGCTAAAGATACCTTTATGAGCCTAAGTGACCTCATCACTATGTGAGTTCAGGTACGCTGTACCTGTTATATGGATTCAGCATAATCATCACTATACTCTTTGGTGGAGGGTGTCTCCAGAAATATCAACTATACTACACTATAGTTTCTGTTTTCTGGTTTTACTTTTGAGGATCTTCGTTTTGACGGACGATGGATTCCATATATGAATGAGAAACCGATAAAAAGAAAACTGGGTTACAACCTTGTATGTAATGGACTAAAGGACTAAGTATTCCCTCATTTTGATTGGAACAGAATTATGCGCTATTTCCTGTAAACTTTTTTCCACAATAGACAACAAGGGCCTCAAACCACAAATAACTAGTCTTAGCCGGTCTGGTGGGGTGTGTGAGGTCATGCTGTGATGTCATAATTGCAACTGCCTGTACAGGGCTCTGCTGTTGCTGTCTCTTACATATGCCTCAGAGGCCTGGCACGGCATAGCACACTGGTAGAAGGTTAGTGACTGGACAAAGATAAGAGCAGCTTAATTCGAATTGTCGGCAGACTTTTAGCATGACTATTATAATATATGATTTATGACCTTGGGGATAGCATGGTATTGGATATAAACAAAATCTCACACCTAGTGGGACAGTACCGTTACCTAACAACCACAAGCGGCTGCAAATGGGCCATTGGAGATATTTGAAGAGTGCTGTCTAGATTGGCCTGTGATGTTCCTAATTAAATCCTTTATGTGCAGCTGCACCCATGACATCTCCTTGGAGTTGTTTGGTGAGCCTATAATGTTGCAAATTAAATCCTTTACTCTCTCTCTGCCTGCTTAAATCCTGGTGTGGCAGTATTGCAGGCTGATCCATTTCTATTAATGTAAAGAAATGTAAAAGAATTATGTTGTGCTTTAATCATTACTTTTGTTTTTATCCAATACTATATACAGGTGTAGCAGGGACGTGCAGTCAGGGGAGGCAGTGCCTCCCCTGTCATTCTTGATTAAAATAATACAAAGAAAATACTTATGACACATATTCTGTGTCATAAGTATATTTTTTATATTATGTAATTTTTTTTAGATTTTAAATGGCTGTTTAAATACATTTGTGCGGCACCGAGAATGGTGCCTCCCGCTGTGCATTGTAATTGTCCGTAAGCAGGGGGCGGGGCCAAGCAAAGGGCTGTAAAAGCCCATTGAAAAAAGTAATAGAAGCGGCACTTACCCAAGTGCCGCAGAACAGCAGGGATGTGCTTTCAGCCTATCTGAAAGCACGCCCCTGTCACTGTGATTGGTCACTGGACAGCAGCTGCAGCACTGACAGTGACTGCATCCGGCTGTCACTGGCAGTGCTGTACGGGGCAAAGGACGTGCATAGCAGTGGCAGCGTCTGAGTGCGGCTCTCCCCTCTCCTTCGTCTTCCGCCAGCTCCGTCCTCCCAGGCAGCAGCATAACCAGGTCGGGGACACTCTCTCTCTCTCTCTCTGCGGCTCTCCCCTCTCCTTCGTGTTCCGCCGGCTCCTTCCTCCCAGGCAGCAGCATAACTCTCTGCGGCTCTCCCCTCTGCTTTGTGTTCCGCCGGCTCTTTCCTCCCAGGCGGCAGCATAACCAGTTCTCTCTCTCTCTCTCTCTCTCTCTCTCTCTAACTCTCTCTCTCTCCTTTTCCCCTCCTGTGGACTAGAACGAAGTTTGTAAATATAATTTTCATTTTTCCAGGTACCCCTATTGGATTCTACATGGACAAGTGGACGTGATCGGCGTGGGATGTGGGTAAGTAATCTCTCTCTCATTTTTACAGGTACCCATATTAGATTCTACATGGACAAGTGAACGTGATCGGCGTGGGATGTAGGTAAGTACAGTATGTGTGAGTGTCTAAGTGTGTTTTAATAAATTTTTACTTTCACGGTGTGTGTGTGTGTGTGTGTGTGTGTGTGTGTGTTTTTATTTGGGTATTTTTGTTGTTGTAGAACTACAGGTACCAGCGGGCCCATTATTTCCCTGCATGCTGGTACTTGAGGTTCTCCAAGTACCAGCAAGCGGGGAAGGCTTGCTGGGCCTTGTAGTTCCACAACAAAAATAGGATTTTAATACCTACCGGTAAATCCTTTTCTCTTAGTCCGTAGAGGATGCTGGGGACTCCAAAAGGACCATGGGCAGTGGCGTAACTACTGCCCCCGCAGCCCTCTCGGTGGCTTGGGGGCGCAGAGCTGCGGGGGCGCCGCCACTGATTTAGCGCAGATTGACATGCGGATGAGCGTCCGCATGTCAATCTGCTGTCCTCTCCCTCCTTCCCTCCACTGCTGTGATGGATGGACACGGAGGGCACAGCGCGCGCCTCTCCTATGTCCCTCCTGGGTCTCCGGCGGGTCTAATAAATGAAGTGCCGTTCATGAGCTCTGATTGGCTCACAAATCGTTACTTCCTCTAACAGATCCGCCGGAGACGCAGGAGGGACACAGGAGAGACGCGCGCTGTGCCCTCTGTGTCCCTCCATCACAAAACAGCGGGGGAGTGCGGGGGGTGGGGATTTAACTGGCACTGGGGGAGCATATTCGGCACAGGGGGAGGGGGAGCATATTTTGCACTTCAGGGGGCATATGTGGCACTGAGGGGTCATATGTGGCACTGGGAGGGTATATGTGTAACTGGCACATGGGGGGGCTATATTTGGCACTGGGGGCATGTGAGTACCTGGCACTGGGGGCATATGTGGCACTGGGGGGGTATATGTGTACCTGGCACATGAGGGGGCTATATTTGGCACTGGGGGCATGTGAGTACCTGGCACTGTGGGGGAATATCTGGCACTGGGGGCATATGTGGCACTGGGAGCACAGCCCTCGCATCAAGCACTACCCCCTAGCAACAAGCATGACACCCAGTGCATGAAACCCCTGGCAACGAGCATGACACCCAGTGCATGAAACCCCTGGCAACGAGCATGACACTCTGAGCATGAATACCCCTGGCACCGTGCATGGAACCAAGAGCATGAAACACCTGGCAACGAGCATGACACCCAGTGCATGAAACCCCTGGCAACGAGCATGACACCCAGTGCGTGAAACCCCTGGCAACGAGCATGACACCCTGAGCATGAAAACCCCTGGCACCGTGCATGGAACCAACAGCATGAAACCCCGGGCAATGAGCAGGTAATTTAAAAGTAATTAGAAGCCTTACTGTAGGACTTAATGTGTAATGGGCATTACGGTGTTTGGCATAATGTATCACGGACATTGCGGTGTGTGACATAATGTGTCACAGGCATTACTGTGTCTGGCATACTATATCACGGGCATTGTGGTATGTGGTATAATGTCTCAGGGGCATTGCAGTGTGGCATAATGTATAACGGGCATTGCAGTGTGTGGCATAGGGTATAACGGGCATTGTGGTATGTGTCACAGGCATTACAGTGTATGGTATACTATATCACGGGCATTGTGATATGTGGTATAATGTCTCAGGGTCATTGCGGTGTGTGTCATAATGTGTCACAGACATTGTATGTGCTATAATGTATCAGGGGCATTGCAGTGTGTAGCATAATGTATAACGGGCATTGCGATTCCTGTCATGTGTCACAGGCATTACAGTGTGTGGCATAATGTGTCGGGGGCATTATGGTGTGTGCATATTGTGTCATGTGCATTACTGTGTGTGGCATAATGTCTAAGGGCCATTGCAGTATGTGGCATAATGTATACTGGGCATTACTATAAGGAGGAAAAATGACAAATAATGTAAGGGGCATGAATCAGGATTCTTTTTCTTTCCTGTGGTGGCTAACGTCTGGGCGTGCAGGTTGCAAAACTGGGGTATAAGGTAGTCTTTTCCTGCAATGCCACGGCCCTTTATGCGAAGCCACGCCCATTTCGATTAAGCCACACCCCTTTTTGTGACGTGCACATGTTTGTCCCTTTACTAGTGCCAATTATGGGGGATGGGGGTGGCAACGAAGAATTTTTTGGCTTGGAGGAGAAAAATTTCTAGTTACGCCACTGACCATGGGGGGGGGGGGGGGGGGTATAGACAGGCTCCGCAGGAGACATGGGCACTTTAAGACTTAAAATGGGTGTGAACTGGCTCCTTCCTCTATGCCCCTCCTCCAGACTTCAGTTATAGAACTGTGCCCAGAGGAGACGGACATTTCGAGGAAAAGGATTTTTGAAACACGGTGAGCGTCATACCAGCTCACACCTCCAACATGTCGCAGAACGTGGTATTCAAGAGAGCACCAGTTTACGGCATGAATAATATGCAGCAATATACTGCCAGAAACGTAACACAACCAGTGTGTAGATCTAATCAATAACAGCAGAACGCATGCCACTGAACAACGTTAGCCACAGGATGACTGAAAAGTTACACAGCATCTGTGTAACCATAACAAATACTGCAGATACAGTACGCACTGGGACGGGCGCCCAGCATCCTCTATGGACTAAGAGAAAAGGATTTACCGGTAGGTATTAAAATCCTATTTTCTCATACGTCCTAGAGGATGCTGGGGACTCCAAAAGGACCATGGGGTCTATACCAAAGCTCCAAACCGGGCGGGAGAGTGCGGATGACTCTGCAGCACCGATTGAGCAAACATGAGGACCTCATCAGCCAGGGTATCAAACTTATAGAATTTAGCAAAAATGTTTGAACCAGACCAAGTAACCGCTCGGCAGAGATGCAATGCCAAGACCCCTCGGGCAGCCGCCCAAGATGAGCCCACCTTTCTGTTAGAATGGGCCTTCACTGATTTCGGTAACGGCAATCCAGCCTTAAAGTAAGCCTGCTGAATCGTAGTACAGATCCAGTGTGCAATAGTCTGCTTGGAAGCAGGAGCCCCAATCTTGTTGGGCTCATACAGGATTAACAGAGCGTCTGTTTCCCTAATCAGAGCCAATCTGGCAACATAAATTTTCAAACTAAGAGCACATCAAGACACTTCGATGTCGCCCAGGCGTTATTGGTCCCCGGCACCACAATAGGTTGGTTCATGTGAAACGGTGAAACCACATTTGGCAGGAATGCCGACAAGTTCTCAACTACTCTATCTTCATGGAAGATTAAACATGGGCTCTTGGGAGACAAAGCCGCAATTCAGACACCCGCCTTGCGGATGCCAAGGCCATCCGCATGACCACTGTCCAAGTGAGGAATTTTCACTCAATCTTATTGAAAAGGTTATCCAGTGAGACTGCAGGAACTGCAATACCATGTTAAGATCCCATGGTGCCCCAGGGGCACAAGGGAGAATAGATGTTTAACACTTCTGTTGCAAAAATTTTAACCTCCGGAAAAGGAGGCCAATTGTCTGGAAGCAACTCGACCAGGCTGAAAACTGAACCTTAATTGAGCCCATCTAGAGGCCCACATTCAATCTTGCAAGGAAAGAATGGAGAAAATGACCCAACTGGAATTCTTCCTTAGGAACTTTCTTGGATTCACACCAAGACACATACTTTCTCCAAACTGGTGGTGATGTTTTAACGTTACCTCATTCTGCCTGAAGAAGAGTAGGGCTTTCGGGTTGGTATCCGGCGTTCAACCTCTAAGCCGTCTATGGAAACCGTGGTAAGTCCTGGAACACACACCGCCCCTGCTGCAACAGATCCTCTCGCAGAGGAGAGGTACGGTATCTCCTATGAATAATTCCTGAGGATCCGGACACCAGCCCACCTTGACCAGTCTGGAAGTATGAGGATCACCTGAACCTTTTTTCTTCCTTTGATCTTTTAGCATTTTTGTAAAGAGTGGAAGTGGAGGGAACAACTAGACCGACTGAAAACACCCCCGGTGTCACTAGGGCGCCCCCCGCTATCTTGAGGAACCCTAGACCTTGAACAATATCTCCGAAGTTTCTTGTCTAGGCGAGACTCCATCCTGACTAGTTTCAAAATTCCCCAAACTTGTCACTTCTGTGAACCGTTCAATGAAGACTTCACTCTCCTGGATGGAGAACGTGTCCACCGAGGAAGTCTGCTTCCCAGTTGTCCACTCTTGGAACGAACATCGCTGACAGAGCGCATAATTGTTTTCGTCGTCCAGCGGAAATTCTTTCTGGCATCTGCCATTCTTCCACGGTTTTTGTTTTAGAAAACCATTATAACGGCCCTTGACTCTAGACCGTTAATGTGGTGATAAGTATCCTAACTTGACACTTGTCTTGGTGAGAATTACGCCTCCGCCACGGAAGTGATATTCTGGTCTTGAAATCATGATTATCCCAGGTGGAAACCGGACCACTTGTCTAATAGATCCTGCTAACCCTCTGGCAAGCAAGTTGGCCACTGAATGGCCTCGTAGGCCGCAACCCTCTATTCAAATAAACCAACTTCATTGATGGATTGACACTGTTGCAGTTCTGAACAGACTCTGAAAGAAAGAAAATAATATTGCCCCAACCGACCACCGCGTCGATGGGACCAACCGGTATTTTGGCAATATCTGTTGTTGAAGAACAGTCAGGGAGAATGCAATCTTTAGCACCATTTGACTTCATGCTCTCTCCTTCATCCGGAGCGAACCAGTACCGAATACTTCTGACTTCCTTCCCACAAAGGAAAAACCTCATACCGCCATCACTCCGGCGAATTGGTAACCCCAACCCTGAATCGCAAACCTCAGGTAAGCCTAATGCGGAAGAAACCGTAATTAGACCTCTTTTCTCCTTTTTCTGAGTGGAGAACCCTGCCACGAGAGAGTCCCTCATGGAGTTTAAGAAGAAATTATGAGATTTCAAATATAGGATTCGAAGGGTCTCGAGACATCCGGCCTTGGAAGGATGAAAAAGCTTGAAGAACAGCTTCTTCTCTTTTTTTTTTTTTGTGTGACCGGGACAGCAGGACAATGACCTGATTTTTACACAACTCTTGTATTGTGTCACCTACTACCTCCCTATCCGGAGGAGACTCTGTAAGGTCTTTTCTGAAAAAATTGATTGAGGGGAAATGTCTGGACAACTCCCATATGTCCCCCGGGGAATCTATCCTTTACTCACTGGTCTATGTCCTTTCTAGGGCTGACTGAAGAGTTTTAGATGCGGGCCCACCGGTGTGGGCTCCCGCAAGATAGACTCCACATCCTGCGGTGGACCTGGCAGAAACATAGGATGAATTCTGCTCCTGTGAACCTGAAAACAAGGTAGCTGACCTCTTACCTCCTTTCACCTTCCTGTTCCTGCCAAGAAAATGGAATCCTTATCCATTCGGTCGAAATGACTGCATCCTACAAGAATGCGTAACCCACCTTAGTGAGGCAACCTAGGGCAAGAAGGTAGACTTACTAGTGGCATCTGCCGCGAGCATAATCACACAGCCATCACCAAACCAGACTTCACTTTCCTGGGGAAGAGACTCCACTACATCTCGGAGTTAGTAGTAGCATTCGTTTAGTAAATCCACCACGCCCTCCTAACCGAGGCCCCATGGATTTGGCTCGCGAACCCAAGAGTCCCACATCCCTTGCAGTCGCACGGCAGTATGCTACCATGTTCTAGATATGACCCCACGTAAGGAGTGTCCCATCTCTCCCCAGGGTAGATATATCGGATGTCAAAGTAACCGACCATTTCGGAATACAAGCACTCCCCCATGCGCATGTAATGCAAGTATAATCAACGTATATAATTAAAAAATCACTTAGCTTCCTGTATAAGATCCTCTGTGACAGGGCCCCATGCCGGGCAGGGGTGGACTCTCACCTTATTCTATCCGTGGTGGGAAAAGAATAAACACTTGGCCTCCTCGTGAGGATTCGAAACCATCTCGTCACGGCTGACGTAGAGTTTTCCAACAGAGCGACCAGCACATGAAAAGGCATAACGTTACTCCAGCATTCATTCTAAATTTTTTATATATACATTTGCACATTTATATACCCATATATACACACATATATCACTCGGATATTAGTGATGTGCACCGGACATTTTTCGGGTTTTGTGTTTTGGTTTTGGATTCGGTTCCGTGGCCGTGTTTTGAATTCAGACGCGTTTTGGCAAAACCTCACCGAAATTTTTTTGTCGGATTCGGGTGTGTTTTGGATTCGGGTGTTTTTTTCAAAAAACCCTAAAAAACAGCTTAAATCATAGAATTTGGGGGTCATTTTAATCCCATAGTATTATTAACCTCAATAACCATAATTTCCACTCATTTCCAGTTTATTCTGAACACCTCACAATATTATTTTTAGTCCTAAAATTTGCACCGAGGTCGCTGGATGGCTAAGCTAAGCGACACAAGTGGCCGACACAAACACCTGGCCCATCTAGGAGTGGCACTGCAGTGTCAGGCAGGATGGCACTTCAAAAAAATTGTCCCCAAACAGCACATGATGCAAAGAAAAAAGAGGCGCATCAAGTTCGCTGTGTGACTAAGCTAAGCGACACAAGTGGCCGACACAAACACCTGGCCCATCTAGGAGTGGCACTGCAGTGTCAGACAGGATGGCACTTCCAAAAAATAGTCCCCAAACAGCACATGATGCAAAGAAAAAAAGAGGCGCAATGAGGTAGCTGTGTGACTAAGCTAAGCGACCCAAGTGGCCGACACAAACACCTGGCCCATCTAGGAGTGGCACTGCAGTGTCAGACAGGATGGCACTTCAAAAAAATTGTCCCCAAACAGCACATGATGCAAAGAAAAAAAGAGGCCCACCAAGGTCGCTGTGTGACTAAGCTAAGCGACACAAGTGGCCGACACAAACACCTGGCCCATCTAGGAGTGGCACTGCAGAGTCAGGCAGGATGGCACTTCAAAAAAATAGTCCCCAAACAGCACATGATGCAAAGAAAAAAAGAGGCGCAATGAGGTAGCTGTGTGACTAAGCTAAGCGACCCAAGTGGCCGACACAAACACCTGGCCCATCTAGGAGTGGCACTGCAGTGTCAGACAGGATGGCACTTCAAAAAAATTGTCCCCAAACAGCACATGATGCAAAGAAAAAAAGAGGCGCACCAAGGTCGCTGTGTGACTAAGCTAAGCGACACAAGTGGCCGACACAAACACGTGGCCCATCTAGGAGTGGCACTGCAGTGTCAGACAGGATGGCACTTCCAAAAAATCGTCCCCAAACAGCACATGATGCAAAGAAAAAAAGAGGCGCAATGAGGTAGCTGTGTGACTAAGCTAAGCGACCCAAGTGGCCGGCACAAACACCTGGCCCATCTAGGAGTGGCACTGCAGTGTCAGACAGGATGGCACTTCAAAAAAATTGTCCCCAAACAGCACATGATGCAAAGAAAAATGAAAGAAAAAAGAGGTGTCAGATGGAATTGTCCTTGGGCCCTCCCACCCACCCTTATGTTGTATAAACAGGACATGCACACTTTAACGAACCCATCATTTTAGCGACAGGGTCTGTCACACGACTGTGACTGAAATGACTGGTTGGTTTGGTCCCCCACCAAAAAAAGAAGCAATCAATCTCTCCTTGCACAAACTGGCTCTACAGAGGCAAGATGTCCACCTCATCATCATCCTCCGATTCCTCACCCCTTTCACTGTGTACATCCCCCTCCTCACAGATTATTAATTCGTCCCCACTGGAATCCACCATCTCAGGTCCCTGTGTACTTTCTGGAGGCAATTGCTGCTGGTGAATGTCTCCACGGAGGAATTGATTATAATTCATTTTGATGAACATCATCTTCTCCACATTTTCTGGAAGTAACCTCGTACGCCGATTGCTGACAAGGTGAGCGGCTGCACTAAACACTCTTTCGGAGTACACACTGGAGGGAGGGCAACTTAGGTAGAATAAAGCCAGTTTGTGCATGGGCCTCCAAATTGCCTCTTTTTCCTGCCAGTATACGTACGGACTGTCTGACGTGCCTACTTGGATGCGGTCACTCATATAATCCTCCACCATTCTTTCAATGGTGAGAGAATCATATGCAGTGACAGTAGACGACATGTCAGTAATCGTTGGCAGGTCCTTCAGTCCGGACCAGATGTCAGCACTCGCTCCAGACTGCCCTGCATCACCGCCAGTGGGTGGGCTCGGAATTCTTAGCCTTTTCCTCGCACCCCCAGTTGCGGGAGAATGTGAAGGAGGAGATGTTGACGGGTCACGTTCCGCTTGACTTGACAATTTTCTCACCAGCAGGTCTTTGAACCTCTGCAGACTTGTGTCTGCCGGAAAAAGAGATACAACGTAGGTTTTAAATCTAGGATCGAGCACGGTGGCCAAAATGTAGTGCTCTGATTTCAACAGATTGACCACCCGTGAATCCTGGTTAAGCGAATGAAGGGCTCCATCCACAAGTCCCACATGCCTAGCGGAATCGCTCTGTTTTAGCTCCTCCTTCAATGTCTCCAGCTTCTTCTGCAAAAGCCTGATGAGGGGAATGACCTGACTCAGGCTGGCAGTGTCTGAACTGACTTCATGTGTGGCAAGTTCAAAGGGTTGCAGAACCTTGCACAACGTTGAAATCATTCTCCACTGCGCTTGAGTCAGGTGCATTCCCCCTCCTTTGCCTATATCGTGGGCAGATGTATAGGCTTGAATGGCCTTTTGCTGCTCCTCCATCCTCTGAAGCATATAGATGGTTGAATTCCACCTCGTTACAACCTCTTGCTTCAGATGATGGCAGGGCAGGTTCAGGAATGTTTGGTGGTGCTCCAGTCTTCGGCACGCGGTGGCTGAATGCCGAAAGTGGCCCGCAATTCTTCGGGCCACCGACAGCATCTCTTGCACGCCCCTGTCGTTTTTTTAAATAATTCTGCACCACCAAATTCAATGTATGTGCAAAACATGGGACGTGCTGTAATTTGCCCAGATGTAATGCACGCACAATATTGGTGGCGTTGTCCAATGTCACAAATCCACAGGAGAGTCCAATTGGGGTAAGCCATTCTGCGATGATGTTCCTCAGTTTCCGTAAGAGGTTGTCAGCTGTGTGCCTCTTCTGGAAAGCGGTGATACAAAGCGTAGCCTGCCTAGGAACGAGTTGGCGTTTGCGAGATGCTGCTACTGGTGCCGCCGCTGCTGTTCTTGCTGCGGGAGGCAATACATCTACCCAGTGGGCTGTCAGTCATATAGTCCTGAGTCTGCCCTGCTCCACTTGTCCACATGTCCGTGGTTAAGTGGACATTGGGTACAACTGCATTTTTTAGGACACTGGTGAGTCTTTTTCTGAGGTCTGTGTACATTTTCGGTATCGCCTGCCTAGAGAAATGGAACCTAGATGGTATTTGGTACCGGGGACACAGTACCTCAATCAAGTCTCTAGTTGCCTCTGAATTAACGATGGATACTGGAACCACGTTTCTCACCGCCCAGGCTGCCAAGGCCTGAGTTATCCGCTTTGCAGCAGGATGACTGCTGTGATATTTCATCTTCCTCGCAAAGGACTGTTGGACAGTCAATTGCTTACTGGAAATAGTACAAGTGGTCTTCCGACTTCCCCTCTGGGATGACGATCGACTCCCAGCAGCAACAACAGCAGCGCCAGCAGCAGTAGGCGTTACACTCAAGGATGCATCGGAGGAATCCCAGGCAGGAGAGGACTCGTCAGACTTGCCAGTGACATGGCCTGCAGGACTATTGGCTTTCCTGTGTAAGGAGGAAATTGACACTGAGGGAGTTGGTGGTGTGGTTTGCAGGAACTTGGTTACAAGAGGAAGGGATTTAGTGGTCAGTGGACTCCTTCCGCTGTCACCCAAAGTTTTTGAACTTGTCACTGACTTCTGATGAATGCGGTCCAGGTGACGTATAAGGGAGGATGTTCCTAGGTGGTTAACGTCCTTACCCCTACTTATTACAGCTTGGCAAAGGCAACACACGGCTTGACACCTGTTGTCCACATTTGTGTTGAAATAATTCCACACCGAAGAGCTGATTTTTTTTGTATTTTGACCAGGCATGTCAATGGCCATATTCGTCCCACGGACAACAGGTGTCTCCCCGGGTGCCTGACTTAAACAAACCACCTCACCATCAGAATCCTCCTTGTCAATTTCCTCCCCAGCGCCAGCAACACCCATATCCTCATCCTGGTGTACTTCAACAGTGACATCTTCAATTTGACTATCAGGAACTGGACTGCGGGTGCTCCTTCCAGCACTTGCAGGGGGCGTGCAAATGGTGGAAGGCGCAAGCTCTTCCCGTCCAGTGTTGGGAAGGTCAGGCATCGCAACCGACACAATTGGACTCTCCTTGGGGATTTGTGATTTAGAAGAACGCACAGTTCTTTGCTGTGCTTTTGCCAGCTTAAGTCTTTTCATTTTTCTAGCGAGAGGATGAGTGCTTCCATCCTCATGTGAATCTGAACCACTAGCCATGAACATAGGCCAGGGCCTCAGCCGTTCCTTGCCACTCCGTGTCGTAAATGGCATATTGGCAAGTTTACGCTTCTCCTCAGACGCTTTTGATTTTTGGGTCATTTTACTGAACTTTTGTTTTTTGGATTTTACATGCTCTCTACTATGACATTCGGCATCGGCCTTAGCAGACGACGTTGATGGCATTTCATCGTCTCGACCATGACTAGTGGCAGCAGCTTCAGCACGAGGTGGAAGTGGATCTTGATCTATCCCTATTTTACCCTCCACATTTTTGTTCTCCATTTTTTAATGTGTGGAATTATATGCCAGTATCAATAGCAATGGCCTACTACTATATATACTGCGCACAACTGAAATGCACCACAGGTATAGAATGTAGATGGATAGTATACTTGACGACACAGAGGTAGGTACAGCAGTGGCCTTCCGTACCGTACTGCTATATATACTGGTGGTCGCTGTGTCAGCAAACTGCAAAACTAAAATGCACCACAGGTATAGAATGTAGATGGATAGTATACTTGACGACACAGAGGTAGGTACAGCAGTGGCCTTCCGTACCGTACTGCTATATATACTGGTGGTCACTGTGTCAGCAAACAGCAAAACTAAAATGCACCACAGGTATAGAATGTAGATGGATAGTATACTTGATGACACAGAGGTAGGTACAGCAGTGGCCTTCCGTACCGTACTGCTATATATACTGGTGGTCACTGTGTCAGCAAACTGCACAACTGAAATGCACCACAGGTATAGAATCTAGATGGATAGTATACTTGACGACACAGAGGTAGGTACAGCAGTGGCCTTCCGTACCGTACTGCTATATATACTGGTGGTCACTGTGTCAGCAAACTGCAAAACTAAAATGCACCACAGGTATAGAATGTAGATGGATAGCATACTTGACGACACAGAGGTAGGTACAGCAGTGGCCTTCCGTATCGTACTGCTATATATACTGGTGGTCACTGTGTCAGCCAACTGCAAAACTAAAATGCACCACAGGTATAGAATGTAGATGGACAGTATACTTGACGACACAGAGGTAGGTACAGCAGTGGCCTTCCGTACCGTACTGCTATATATACTGGTGGTCACTGTGTCAGCAAACAGCAAAACTAAAATGCACCACAGGTATAGAATGTAGATGGATAGTATACTTGATGACACAGAGGTAGGTACAGCAGTGGCCTTCCGTACCGTACTGCTATATATACTGGTGGTCACTGTGTCAGCAAACTGCACAACTGAAATGCACCACAGGCATAGAATCTAGATGGATAGTATACTTGACGACACAGAGGTAGGTACAGCAGTGGCCTTCCGTACCGTACTGCTATATATACTGGTGGTCACTGTGTCAGCAAACTGCAAAACTAAAATGCACCACAGGTATAGAATGTAGATGGATAGCATACTTGACGACTCAGAGGTAGGTACAGCAGTGGCCTTCCGTACCGTACTGCTATATATACTGGTGGTCACTGTGTCAGCAAACTGCAAAACTAAAATGCACCACAGGTATAGAATGTAGATGGACAGTATACTTGACGACACAGAGGTAGGTACAGCAGTGGCCTTCCGTACCGTACTGCTATATATACTGGTGGTCACTGTGTCAGCAAACTGCAAAACTAAAATGCACCACAGGTATAGAATGTAGATGGATAGCATACTTGACGACACAGAGGTAGGTACAGCAGTGGCCTTCCGTACCGTACTGCTATATATACTGGTGGTCACTGTGTCAGCAAACTGCAAAACTAAAATGCACCACAGGTATAGAATGTAGATGGACAGTATACTTGACGACACAGAGTTAGGTACAGCAGTGGCCTTCCGTACCGTACTGCTATATATACTGGTGGTCACTGTGTCAGCAAACTGCAAAACTAAAATGCACCACAGGTATAGAATGTAGATGGATAGTATACTTGACGACACAGAGGTAGGTACAGCAGTGGCCTTCCGTACCGTACTGCTATATATACTGGTGGTCACTGTGTCAGCAAACTGCAAAACTAAAATGCACCACAGGTATAGAATGTAGATGGATAGTATACTTGACGACACAGAGGTAGGTACTGCAGTGGCCTACTGTACCGTAATGCTATATATTATATACTGGTGGTCAGCAAACTGTGCAAAACTTAAATGCACCACAGGTATGGATGGATAGTATACTTGACGACACAGAGGTAGGTACAGCAGTGGCCTTCTGTACCGTACTCCTATATATTATATACTGGTGGTCAGCAAAATTATGCACTGTACTCCTACTATATACTACACAATGCAGCACAGATATGGAGTGTTTTTCAGGCAGACAACGTATACTGGTGGTCACTGGTCAGCAAAACTCTGCACTGTACTCCTTCTATATAATATTATACTGGTGGTCCCCAGTCCCCACAATAAAGCAGTGTGAGCACAGATATATGCAGCACACTGAGCACAGATATGGAGTGTTTTTCAGGCAGACAACGTATACTGGTGGTCACTGTCAGCAAAACTCTGCACTGTACTCCTCCTATATAATACAGCTGCTCCCCAGTCCCCACAATTAAGCAGTGTGAGCACAGATATATGCAGCACACTGAGCACAGATAAGGAGCGTTTTTTTCAGGCAGAGAACGGATAAAACTGGTGGTCACTGATCAGCAAAACTCTGCTCCCCAGTCCCCACAATGATATAAGCAAGCACAAATATTTGCATCAACTCAACAATGAATAAACGGAGAGGACACCAGCCACGTCCTCTCCCTAACATTTCCAATGCACGAGTGAAAATGGCGGCGACGCGCGGCTGCTTATATAGAATCCAAATCTCGCGAGAATCCGACAGCGGGATGATGACGTTCGGGCGCGCTCGGGTTAACCGAGCCATACGGGAGAATCCGAGTATGCCTCGGACCTGTGTAAAATGGGTGAAATTCGGGGGGGGTTCGGTTTCCGAGGAACCGAACCCGCTCATCACTATCGGATATATATATATATTTCTCTGACGTCCTAGTGGATGCTGGGTACTCCGTAAGGACCATGGGGTATAGACGGGCTCCGCAGGAGACTGGGCACTCTTAAAAGAAAGATTAGGTACTATATCTGGTGTGCACTGGCTCCTCCCTCTATGCCCCTCCTCCAGACCTCAGTTAGTATCTGTGCCCGGACAGAGCTGGATGCACCCTAGGGGCTCTCCTGAGCTTCCTAGAAGAGACAGTATTTGTTAGGTTTTTTATTTTCAGTGAGATCTGCTGGCAACAGACTCACTGCTACGTGGGACTGAGGGGAGAGAAGCGAACCTACCTGCTTGCAGCTAGCTTGGGCTTCTAAGGCTACTGGACACCATTAGCTCCAGAGGGATCGAACACAGGCCCAGTCCTCGGTCGTCCGGTCCCGGAGCCGCACCGCCGTCCCCCTTGCAGACCCAGAAGAACGAAGAGAAGTTGAAAATCGGCGGCTGAAGACTCCGGTCTTCATTAAGGTAGCGCACAGCACTGCAGCTGTGCGCCATTGCTCCCTTAGCACACCACACACTCCGTTCACTGATGGGTGCAGGGCGCTGGGGGGGGGGGGGGGGGGGCCTGGGCAGCAATTAGATTACCTTACTTGGCGAAAAGCACATAATACAGTCTGATAAACTGTATATGTGCATTAACCCCCGCCATTAAAGTACATAAAAGGACAGAAGCCCGCCGCTGAGGGGGCCGGGCCTTCTTCCTCAGCACACCGGCGCCATTTTCTCTTCACAGCTCAGCTGGAAGGAAGCTCCCCAGGCTCTCCCCTGCAGTATCCTGGTACACAAAGGGTAAAAAAGAGAGGGGGGGCACATAAATTTAGGCGAAAAACTGTGTATATAAGCTGCTATAGGGGAAAAATCACTCAGTATAGTGTACATCCCTGTATTATATAGCGCTGTGGTGTGTGCTGGCATACTCTCTCTCTGTCTCTCCAAAGGGCCTGGTGGGGGAACTGTCTTCAAATAGACCATCCCCTGTGTGTGTGGTGTGTCGGTACGCCTGTGTCGACATGTCTGAGGTAAAAGGCTCCTCTAAGGAGGTGATAGAGCGGATATGTGTGTGGGAGGGTGTCTCCGTCGACAACGCCGACACCTGTTTGGATATGTGTAAGTGCTGAGGTAAAATTATTGCACAAAAGGTTAGGGAACAGAAAGGAAATCTACCCTGGTCTGTCCCTATGTCACAGAGTCCTTCAGAGTCTCTCTATGTTCACTATCCAAAATAACAAAGTATCGACACGGAGTTTAACTCCACTGTCGACTACGATAATGCAAAGTTACAGCCAAGAGGGCTAAAAGATATTTAATATATGATTATTGGAATAAAAGATGATTTGCATATCACTGATGACACATCTGTCCCTGACACGAGAGTACACATCTTAAGGGGAAGAATGCTGAGGTAAATTTCCCTCCTCTCATGAGGAAAAAGAGCGGGAATCTCCAGACAAGAGACGGCAGCTTCCCACAAGAGAATTCTCAGGCTGTATCCTTTCCCCACTAGGGCCAGGATGTGTTGAGAATCTTCCCCTTGGGTGTCCTGTTTGCACTAGCTATTCTCAGGGATCCTGCAGATAGTGTGCACATTCTAGTATACTACCCAGACCGGCGATTGTGTCGGCATGGGTTTATAGCGCTATGGCAGCGTGGACAGGTACCTTATCAGCAGAGATTGAGACCCTAGTATGCATATAAACATTTTAAGATGCTGTCTTAAGTGATAGATATATAATTATAAAGCATGCCCAAAGGGACATGAGTATACTGGGTCCTAGAGACAAAAGCTATGTCGATTTCTGCTTGACGTGTCCTGTAGAATATACATTGGACAGATGATGCCGACTTAAGAGGCATATGGAAGGCTGAGGATTGTGTGGAGAAAGGTTCTCGGGCCTGGTCTCCACAGCTATAGCTGGTAATTCTGATATTTTGCCTTATATTCCTGCACAGCCTAGGAAAGCACGACATTATTAAATGCAGCTTTTCGAATAAAGAAACAAGAAAGTCTGAGGTGCGTCCTTTCTTGTCAGAGCCGGGGGCAGAGGAAAGAAGCTGTACAACACAGCTAGTCCCCAGGAACAGAATCCTCCCCGGCCTCTACAAAAATCCACCGCATGTCGCTGGGGCTCCACAGGCGGAGCTAGGCCCGGTGGGGACACGCCTTCGTAAGTTCAGCCACAAGTGGGTTCACTCCCTGTTAGATCCCTGGGCAATAGAAATTGTATCGCAGGGATACAGGCTGGACTGTGAGAAGATGCCCCCTCACCGAGGACCCGGCGGGCTTCCCCCCAAGAGAGGGAGCCAGTGTTAACCTCCTTCAACAAGAGGGTGTTATTATTCGACCATGTTATAATCCCGAAACCAGACGGTTCGGTTAGACCCATATTGTATTAAAATCCCTGAACATATACCTGAAAAGGTTCAGGTTCAAGATGGAATCGCTAAGAGCGGTCATTGCAAGCCTGAAATGAATTGGGACATAAGGGATGCATACCTTCGTGTCCCCATTTATCCACCTCATCAGGCGTACCTCAGAATTGCGGTACGGGATTGTCATTACCAATTTCACCAAGGTAATGGCGGATATGATGGTGCTCCTGCGGAAGCAAGGTGTCACTATTATCACATACTTGGATGATCTCCTCATAAAAGCGAGATCAAGAGAGCAGTTGCTGGACAGCGTATCACCTTCTCTGGAAGTGAAACGGCAACACGACTGGATTCTATATATTCCGAAGTCGCAGTTGGTTCCTACAGCTCATCTGCCTCGCCTAGGCATGATCCTAGACACAGACCAGAAGAGGGTTTATCTCCCGATAGAGAGAGCTCAGGAGCTCATGACACTGGTCAGGAATCCATTGAAAACCAAAACAGGTGTTAGTGCATCACTGCACTCGAGTCCTGGGAAGGATGATGGCATCATACGAGGCCATCCCCTTCGGCTGGTTCCATGCAAGGACAATGGAACTTACTGGACAAGTGGTCCGGATCACATCTTCAGATGCATCGGTTAATCACCCTATCCCCCAGGGCCAGGGTGTCTCTCCTGTGGTGGCTGCGGAGGGCCGCAGATTCGGCAATCAGGACTGGGTCCTGGTGACCACGGATGCAAGTATCCGAGGGTGGGGGGCAGTTACACAGGGAAGAAAATTCCAAGGTTTGTGGTCAAGCCAACAGACTTGCCTTCACATCAATATCCTGGAACTAAGGGCCATATACAACGCCCTAAGTCAAGCGGAGTTCCTGCTTCGCGACCAACCGGTTCTGATCCAGTCAGACCGCAGGGGCTCATGTAAACCGCCAGGGCGGCACAAGGAGCAGGGTGCCGAGGGTAGAAGCCACCAGAATTCTTCGCTGGGCGGAGAATCAAGTAAGCGCACTGTCAGCAGTGTTCATTCCGGGAGTGGACACGACCTCTACCCGGGAAAGTGGTGACTTCATCAGGAAGTCTTCACGCAGTTTTGCAAATTGATGGAAACTGCCTCAGGTGGACTATATGGCGTCCCACCTCAATAAAAAGATAAAAAAGGTTTTACGCTGGGTCAAGGGACTCTCAGGCGATAGCTGTGGTCGCACTAGTAACACCGTGGGTGTTCCAGTCGGTCTATATATTCCCTCCTCTCAGACCCAAGGGCTGAGAATTGTAATAAACGGAGGAGTGTGAACAATATTCTTTGCTCCGGATTGGCCAAGAAGGACTCGGTACCCGGAACTGCAAGAAATGCTCTCAGAGGACCCATGGCCTCTGCCTCTCAGTCAGGACATGTTGCAACAGGGACCCTGTCTGATCCAAGACTTACCGCGGCTGCGTTGGACGGCATAGCAGTTGAACGCCGGATCCTAGCGGAAAAGGGCATTCCGGATGCAGTTATTCCTACGCTGATAAAGGCTAGGAAAGACATGACAGCAAGACTTTTTCACTGTATATGGCGAAAATAGGTTGCTTGGTGTGTGGCCGGGAAGGCTCTACAGAGGAATTCCAGGGGGGTCGATTCCTGCACTTCCTACAGTCAGGAGTGACTATGGGCCTAAAATTAGGATCCATAAAGGCCAAGATTTCGGCCCTATCCCTTTTTCTCTCAAAAAGAACTGGCTTCACTGCCTGAAGTTCGGACGTTGTTACAGGGGTGCTGCATATTCAGCACCTTTTGTGCCTCCAGTGGCACCTTGGGATCTTAACGTGTGTTGGATTCCTAAAATCCCACTGGTTTGAGCCACTTAAGACCGTGGAGCTAAAATATCTCACGTGGAAAGTGGTCATGCTTTTGGCCTTAGCTTGGACTAGGCGTGTGTCAGAATTGGCGGCTTTGTCATGTAAAAGCCCATATCTGATCTTCCATATGGAAAGGGCAGAATGGAGGACTCGTCCCCAATTTCTCCCTAAGGTGGTATCATCGTTTCATTTGAACCAACCTATTGTGGTGCCTGCGGCTACTAGGGACTTGGAGGATTCCAAGTTGCTGGACGTAGTCCGGGCCCTGAAACTTTATGTTTCCAGGACAGCTAGAGTCAGAAAAACTGACTCGCTATTTATCCTGAAAGAAGAAAAAAGGAAGGTAGTTGTGTGGTGCACTGAGTCGATAAATATCACAATTGCTAAAACATAACTTTTATTAGTGTCATAAAATATTATCTCCCCACTTAACTATAAAAAGCGAAATATTAAAATATACAGATAGAAAGAAATGAAATAGTAAAATCTGGCGTTGGAGCACCCGATATTCCTCCTGTTATTATTTAAATATTTAATCCAAATATCATTAGTATTATTGTGTCTGAACTAAAATGATGTATTAATTCTGATTCTCTAAGTATATCATAGAGTGATCTATTCGTGGTATCCTCCCTCCTCTTATACACCAATCCGATTGTATGGTTGTGAGGTAATTACGGATAGAAAATATATAGATCACTAAACATGAAATAGATAGTATGCAATTTTAAATCAAGTGCAGTTCAACTGTCCTATTCAATTCAATGGTATATTGCCTCATACAGTGTGGTGAGGTTGATACAATGTATTATATTCGATCCTTACACTGCTACAAATTGATTGAGCAGATCACTGTGGCAATATTGTAACAGATGGGTTGCTCACTCACTCCTCTGTGCTTTTAAATGCAGAGCATAATCCCAAATCAGTGCGTCTATAAAGACAATGGCCCTCATTCCGAGTTGATCGGTCGCAAGGCGAATTTAGCAGAGTTACACACGCTAAGCCGCCGCCTACTGGGAGTGAATCTTAGCTTCTTAAAATTGCGACCGATGTATTCGCAATATTGCGATTACTAACTACTTAGCAGTTTCAGAGTAGCTCCAGACTTACTCTGCCTGTGCGATCATTTCAGTGCTTGTCGTTCCTGGTTGACGTCACAAACACACCCAGCGTTCGCCCAGGCACTCCCACCGTTTCCCCGGCCACTCCTGCGTTTTTTCCGGAAACGGTAGCGTTTTCAGCCACACGCCCCTGAAACGCCGTGTTTCCGCCCAGTAACACCCATTTCCTGTCAATCACATTACGATCGCCGGAGCGAAGAAAAAGCCGTGAGTAAAAATACTTTCTTCATAGTAAAGTTACTTGGCGCAGTCGCAGTGCGAACATTGCGCAATGCGTACTAAGCGGATTTTCACTGCGATGCGATGAAAAATACCGAGCGAACAACTCGGAATGAGGGCCAATGGCCCTCATTCCGAGTTGATCGGTCGCAAGGCGAATTTTGCAGAGTTACACACGCTAAGCCGCCGCCTACTGGGAGTGTATCTTAGCATCTTAAAATTGCGACCGATGTATTCGCAATATTGCGATCACAAACTACTTAGCAGTTTTAGAGTAGCTCCACACTTACTCTGCCTGTGCGATCAGTTCAGTGCTTGTCGTTCCTGGTTTGACGTCACAAACACACCCAGTGTTCGCCCAGACACTCCTCCGTTTCTCCGGCCACTCCTGCGTTTTTTCCGGAAACGGTAGCGTTTTCAGCCACACACCCATAAAACGCCGTGTTTCCGCCCAGTAACACCCATTTCCTGTCAATCACATTACGATCGCCGGAGCGATGAAAAAGCCCTGAGTAAAAATACTATCTTCATAGCAAAGATACTTGGCGCAGTCGCAGTGCGATTATTGCGCATGCGCACTAAGCGGAATTTCACTGCGATGCGATGAAAAATACCGAGCGAACGACTCGGAATGAGGGCCAATATGTTGTGATATGAGGATGCACAATTATCCCATTCACAATTGCCACAGTACCTCCCACTAGCTCGTACAATGGGATAATTGTGCATCCCCATATCACAACATATTGTCTTTATAGACGCACTGATTTGGGATTATGCTCTGCATTTAAAAGCACAGAGGAGTGAGTGAGCAACCCATCTGTTACAATATTGCCACAGTGATCTGCTCAATCAATTTGTAGCAGTGTAAGGATCGAATATAATACATTGTATCAACCTCACCACACTGTATGAGGCAATATACCATTGAACTGAATAGGACAGTTGAACTGCACTTGATTTAAAATTGCATGATACATTGTATCAACCTCACCACACTGTGGCCCTCATTCCGAGTTGTTCGCTCGGTAAATTTCATCGCATCGCAGCGATTTTCCGCTTAGTGCGCATGCGCAATGTCCGCACTGCGACTGCGCCAAGTAAATTTGCTATGAAGATAGGATTTTTACTCACGGCTTTTTCTTTGCTCCGGCGATCGTAGTGTGATTGACAGGAAATGGGTGTTACTGGGCGGAAACAGGCCGTTTTATGGGCGTGTGGGAAAAAACGCTACCGTTTCCGGAAAAAACGCAGGAGTGGCCGGAGGAACGGGGGAATGTCTGGGCGAACGCTGGGTGTGTTTGTGACGTCAAACCAGGAACGACAAGCACTGAAATGATCGCAGATGCCGAGTAAGTCTGAAGCTACTCTGAAACTGCTACGAGGTGTGTAATCGCAATATTGCGAATACATCATTCGCAATTTTAAGAAGCTAAGATTCACTCCCAGTAGGCGGCGGCTTAGCGTGTGCAATACTGCTAAAATCGCCTTGCGAGCGAACAACTCGGAATGAGGGCCTGTATGAGGCAATATACCATTGAATTGAATAGGACAGTTGAACTGCACTTGATTTAAAATTGCATACTATCTATTTCATGTTTAGTGATCTATATATTTTCTATCCGTAATTACCTCACAACCATACAATCGGATTTGTGTATAAGAGGAGGTAGGATACCACGAATAGATCACTCTGATATACTTAGAGAATCAGAATTAATACATCATTTTAGTTCAGACACAATAATACTAATGATATTTGGATTAAATATTTAAATAATAACAGGAGGAATATCGGGTGCTCCAACGCCAGATTTTACTATTTCATTTCTTTCTATCTGTATATTTTAATATTTTGCTTTTTATAGTTAAGTGGGGAGATAATATTTTATGACACTAATAAAAGTTATGTTTTAGCAATTGTGATATTTATCGACTCAGTGCACCACACAACTACCTTCCTTTTTTCTTCTTTCGGTATAATACATGTTCTAGGTAGCTGGTAGCACATCCCCCCCCCCCCTTTATACATCCTGATTTTGAGGTTAATATATTAAAGATGGGGATATAGTCGCACTGAACCTGTGCGGAAACCTTTGTTTCTCCTCTACAAATCGCTATTTATCCTGCATGCACCCAACAAGCAGACTATTGCTCGCTGGATCTGTAGCACGATTCAGCTTGCACATTCTGCGGCTGGACTGCCACATCCTAAATTAGTAAAAGCCCATTCCACGAGGAAGGTGGGCTCTTCTTGGGCGGCTGCCCGAGGGGTCTCGGCTTTACAACTTTGCCGAGCTGCTACTTGGTCGGGTTCAAACACTTTTGCAAAATTCTACAAGTTTGATACCCTGGCTGAGGAGGACCTTGAGTTTGCTCATTCGGTGCTGCAGAGTCATCCGCACTCTCCCGCCCGTTTGGGAGCTTTGGTATAATCCCCATTGTCCTTACAGAGTACCCAGCATCCACTAGGACATCAGAGAAAATAAGAATTTACTCACCAGTAATTCTATTTCTCGTAGTCCGTAGTGGATGCTGGGAGCCCGTCCCAAGTGCGGACTCTCTGCAATACATGTATATAGTTATTGCTTAACTAAAGGGTTATTGTATGAGCCATCTGTTGAGAGAGGCTCAGTTATTGTTCATACTGTTAACTTGGTATAGTTATCACGAGTTGTACGGTGTGATTGGTGTGGCTGGTATGAGTCTTACCCTGGATTCCAAATCCTTTCCTAGTAATGTCAGCTCTTCCGGGCACAGTTTCCCTAACTGAGGTCTGGAGGAGGGGCATAGAGGGAGGAGCCAGTGCACACCAGATATAGTACCTAATCTTTCTTTTAAGAGTGCCCAGTCTCCTGCGGAGCCCGTCTATACCCCATGGTCCTTACGGAGTACCCAGCATCCACTACGGACTACGAGAAATAGAATTACCGGTGAGTAAATTCTTATTATATATATATGTCAGGAACCGAAGGGTCCCTAGTGACGTTAATATGTTCTTAATGTGTGTGAAACATGTACTGAATGCTGATTTAGTGGATCTAATCAGGAAACATTATGGTCGACATAAGAATTATTATTCGAGTCTATATCAGGGAGTAGCAACTGGGCAAAATAAATTTTTTGCGACCCTGAGGGATCTGAGGGAAATATATATTAAGCATAATACACCCTCCACAGATATTACTACGTCTGTGCAACCTTACTATACATATATATATACATACATGTATAGGTTTTCTGAAATGCATCACATTATCATGTAACTGTTTACCCAGTCAGATTTGTTGGTGCCGACAAGGTCACCCACACACGTCTGTATGTCCCATATAGCTTTCTCTTGTGAAAAAAAAAATATATATACACAGAGGCGGAACTACCACCAGTGCAACCAGTGCGTTGCACTGGGGCCCGCCTCTGTCCAGGGGCCCAAAGCATGTAATGAGTCAAACTGACTCATTATATGCCGCTGTGTGCTGCGGGCAACCGCTGCCCGCAGCACACAGCCGCCCAGAGAGGAGAGGAGCGCACTGCAGCGGCACGGGGGAGAAGGAGGAGGAGGGAGGTGGAGGAGGGAGCCACAGCAGCGCTTTGTTACTGGTTGAGGCGCTGCTGCTGCTGTCCCTCTGCTTCACTATAGGCTGTCTTCCGAGAACAGCATATAGTGAAGCAGAGGGGCAGCAGCAGCAGAGCCTCCACCAATGACACAGCGCTGCTGCGGCTCCCTCCTCCACCTCCCTCCTCCTCCTTCTCTCCTGCCCGGGAATCGTCAGAAGCTGCACCGAGGAGCCTGAGCCAGCGGAGAGGGTAAGTATAATTCTTTTCTTCTTTCTTTCTTTCTTTCTTTCTTTCTTTCTTTCTTTCTTTCTTTCTCTCTTCTGTCTATCTTGGGACTGTCTGCCGCAATGTGTAAAAAGGGGGAATCTGCCTGTCGCAATGTGTAAAAATGGGGAATCTACCTGCCGCAATGTGTAAAAAGGGGGAATCTGCCTGCCGCAATGTGGAAAAATGGGGAATCTGCCTGCCGCAATGTGTAAAAATTGGGAATCTGCTTGCTGCAATGTGTAAAAAGGGGGAATCTGCCTGCCGCAATGTGTAAAAAGGGGGAATCTGCCTGCCGTAATGTGTAAAAATGGGGAATCTGCCTGATGTAATGTGTAAAATGGGGGAATCTGCCTGATGTAATGTGTAAAAAGGGGGAATCTTTGCCGTAATGTGTAAAAAGGGGGAATCTTGCCGCAATGTGTAAAAAGGGGGAATCTGCCTCACGTGATGTGTAAAAAGGGGGAATCTGCCTGCCGTAATGTGTAAATAGGGGGACGCTGTCTGCCGTAATGTGTAACAAGGGCACGCTATCTGCCGTAATGTGTACAAAGGGGACGCTGTCTGCCGTTATGTGTAAAAAGGGCACGCTGTCTGCCGTTATGTGTAAAAAGTGTACGCTGTCTGCCGCTATTTTTAACAAGGGCACGCTATCTGCCGTTATGTGTAAAAAGTGTACGTTGTCTGCCGCTATGTGTAACAAGGGCACGCTGTCTGCCGTTATGTGTAAAAAGGGGACGCTGTCTGCCGTAATGTGAAAAAAAGAGTAATCTGTCCGCCGTAAGGTGTAAAAGGGTCTCTACCTGGTGTAGTGGTGCTACTGTGCGGCGTAATTTGAATAATGGAGACTACTGTGCACCGTTTTATGAATTGCTATTATTTTGTGGCCACACCCCTTCTCCACGAAGCCACGCCACTATGTATTTTTGCGCGCGCCTACGGCATGCAGGGGTGGGGCTCCGATGCCGTTTCTTGCACACAGTGCTAAAAATAAGATTTTACTTACCGGTAAATCTATTTCTCGTAGTCCGTAGTGGATGCTGGGGACTCCGTAAGGACCATGGGGAATAGACGGGCTCCGCAGGAGACAGGGCACTTTAAGAAAGAATTAGGACTACTGGTGTGCACTGGCTCCTCCCTCTATGCCCCTCCTCCAGACCTCAGTTAAGGAAACTGTGCCCGGAAGATCTGACAGTACAAGGAAAGGATTTTGGAATCCAGGGTAAGACTCATACCAGCCACACCAATCACACCGTATAACTCGTGATAAACTTACCCAGTTAACAGTATGAAAAACAACAGAGCATCAGACAAACCTGATGCAACCATAACATAACCCTTATTTAAGCAATAACTATATACAAGTATTGCAGAAGAAGTCCGCACTTGGGACGGGCGCCCAGCATCCACTACGGACTACGGGAAATAGATTTACCGGTAAGTAAAATCTTATTTTCTCTAACGTCCTAGTGGATGCTGGGGACTCCGTAAGGACCATGGGGATTATACCAAAGCACCCAAACGGGCGGGAGAGTGCGGATGACTCTGCAGCACCGAATGAGCAAACTCAAGGTCCTCCTCAGCCAGGGTATCAAACTTGTAGAACTTTGCAAAGGTGTTTGAACCCGACCAAGTAGCTGCTCGGCAAAGCTGTAATGCCGAGACCCCTCGGGCAGCCGCCCAAGAAGAGCCCACCTTCCTTGTGGAATGGGCTTTTACTGATTTTGGATGCGGCAATCCAGCCGCAGAATGAGCCTGCTAAATCGTGTTACAGATCCAGCGAGCAATAGTTTGCTTTGAAGCAGGAGCACCCAGCTTGTTGGATGCATACAGGGTAAACAGCGAGTCAGTTTTCCTGACTCCAGCCATTCTGGCTACATAAATCTTCAAAGCCCTGACTACATCTAGTAACTTAGAATCCTCCAAGTCACGAGTAGCCGCAGGCACCACAATAGGTTGGTTCAAATGAAAGGATGACACCACCTTTGGCAGAAATTGCGGACGAGTCCGTAACTCTGCCCTGTCCATATGGAAAACCAGATAGGGGCTTTTACATGACAAAGCCGCCAATTCAGACACACGCCTAGCCGAAGCTAAGGCCAATAGCATGACCACTTTCCACATGAGATATTTTAACTCCACAACTCCACGGTCTTAAGTGGCTCAAACCAGTGAGATTTCAGGAAACTCAACACCACGTTAAGATCCCAAGGTGCCACTGGTGGCACAAAAGGGGGCTGAATATGTAGCACTCCCTTTACAAACATCTGAACTTCAGGAAGAGAAGCCAGTTCCTTTTGAAAGAAAATGGATAGGGCCGAAATCTGGACCTTAATGGACCCTAATTTTAAGCCCATAGTCACTCCCGCCTGTAGGAAGTGAAGGAAACGGCCCAGTTGGAATTCCTCTGTAGGGGCCTTCCTGGCCTCACACCAAGCAACATATTTTCGCCATATACGGTGATAATGTTTTGCTGTCACGTCCTTCCTAGCCTTTATCAGCGTAGGAATAACCTCATCCGGAATGCCTTTTTCGCTAGGATCCGGCGTTCAACCGCCATGCCGTCAAATGCAGCCGCGGTAAGTCTTGGAACAGACAGGGCCCCTGTTGCAACAGATCCTGTCTGAGAGGCAGAGGCCATGGGTCCTCTGTGAGCATTTCTAGCAGTTCCGGATACCAAGCCCTTCTTGGCCAATCCGGAACAATGAGTATTGTTCTCACTCCTCTTTTTCTTACGATTCTCAGCACCTTGGGTATGAGAGGAAGAGGAGGAAACACATAAACCGACTGGAACACCCACGGTGTCACTATTGCATCCACAGCTATCGCCTGAGGGTCTCTTGACCTGGCGCAATACCTTTGTAGCTTTTTTTTTTTGAGGCGGGATGCCATCATGTCCACCTGTGGCAGTTCCCATCGATTTGTAATCTGTGTGAAGACTTCTTGATTAAGTCCCCACTCTCCCGGGTGGAGGTCGTGCCTGCTGAGGAAGTCTGCTTCCAAGTAGTCCACTCCCGGAACGAACACTGCTGACAGTGCTTACACGTGATTCTCCGCCCAGCGAAGAATTCTGGTGGCTTCTGCCATTGCCACCCTGCTTCTTGTGCCGCCCTGGCGGTTTACATGAGCCACTGCGGTGATGTTGTCTGACTGAATCAGCACCAGTTGGTTGCGAAGCAGAGGCTCCGCTTGACTCAGGGCGTTGTATATGGCCCTTAGTTCCAGGATATTGATGTGCAGACAAGTCTCTTGACTTGACCACAGCCCCTGGAAGTTTCTTCCCTGAGTGACTGCCCCCCACCCTCGGAGGCTTGCATCTGTGGTCACCAGGACCCAGTCCTGTATGCCGAACCTGCGGCCCTTGAGAAGGTGAGCACTCTGCAGCCACCACAGAAGAGACACCCTGGCCCTGGGGGGATAGGGTGATCAGCCGATGCATCTGAAGATGCGATCCGGACCACCTGTCCAACAGATCCCACTGAAAGGTCCTCGCATGGAACCTGCCGAAGGGAATGGCTTCGTATGATGCCACCATCTTTCCCAGGACTCGCGTGCATAGATGCACCGACACCTGTTTTGGTTTTAAGAGGTCTCTGACCAGAGTCACGAGCTCCTGGTCCATCTCCTCCGGGAGAAACACCTTCTTCTGGTCTGTGTCCAGAATCATGCCCAGGAAGGGCAGACCCGTCGTAGGAATCAGCTGCGACTTTGGAATATTCAGAATCCAGCCGTGCTGTTGTAACACCTCCCGAGAGTGTGCTACGCTGATCAGCAACTGCTCTCTGGACCTCGCCTTTATGAGGAGATCGTCCAAGTATGGGATAATTGTAACTCCTTGCTTTCGCAGAAGCACCATCATTTCTGCCATTACCTTGGTAAATATTCTCTGTGCCATGGACAGACCAAACGGCAACGTCTGGAATTGGTAATGACAGTCCTGTACCACAAATCTGAGGTACTCCTGATGAGGTGGATAAATGGGGACATGCAGGTAAGCATCCTTTATGTCCAGAGACGGGTGGTATTCATGTGACCGCCGGTCAGCTGACCGACAGTCACATGACCTGCTCCGTGAGCCCGACGGCTCACTATCCCGATGGTCGGCATGCCGACCAACAGGGACTATTTCCACTCGTGGGTGTCCACGACACCCATAGAGTGGGAATAGAACCCGTGGCGACCGCAGGTCGCCACCGAGCCCGCAGCGTGGCGAATGCAGCGAGCCCGCAAGAGGCTTGCTGCACTCGCCCCTCCCCGCCGGGATCCCGGCGTCGGTATGCTGCCGGGATCCCGGCGTTGGTAAGGTGACCGGCGGTCAGGAGACCGCCGGTCACCAGTACTACACCCCCAGAGACACCATAAAATCCCCCTCTTCCAGGCTTGCAATGACCGCCCTGAGCGATTCCATCTTGAACTTGAACCTTTTCAGGTAAATGTTCAGGGATTTTAAATTCAATATGGGTCTGACCGAACCGTCCGGTTTCGGAACCACAAACATTGTGGAATAGTAACCCCTTCCCTGTTGAGGGAGGGGAACCTTTACCACCACCTGCTGGAGATATAATTTGTGAATTGCCGCTAACACTACTTCCCTTTCTATGGAGGAAGCTGGCAGGGCCGATTTGAGGTAACGGTGAGGGGGCATCACTTCGAATTCCAGCTTGTATCCCTGAGACACAATCTGTATAGCCCAGGGATCCACCCGTGAGCGAACCCACTGGTGGCTGAAATTTCGGAGACGCGCCCCCACCGCTCCTGGCTCCACCTGTGGAGCCCCAGCGTCATGCGGTGGATTTAGTGGAAGCCGGGGAGGACTTCTGTTCCTGGGAACTAGCTGTATTGTGCAGCTTCTTTCCTCTACCCCTGCCTCTGGCAAGAAAGGACGCACCTCTGACTTTCTTGCCTCTTTGTGATCGAAAGGACTGCATTTGGTAATACGGTGCTTTCTTAGGTTGTGAGGGAATATATGGCAAAAAATTTGACTTCCCAGCCGTAGCTGTGGAAACTAGGTCCGAGAGACCGTCCCCAAACAATTCCTCACCCTTATAAGGTAAAACCTCCATTTGCTTTTTTGAGTCGGCATCACCTGTCCATTGCCGAGTCCACAGGACCCTTCTGGCAGAAGTTGACATTGCATTTATTCTAGAGCCCAGTAGGCAAATGTCTCTCTGGGCATCCCTCATGTATAGGACAGCGTCTTTTATATGCCCCAGGGTCAGCAATATAGTATCCTTGTCCAAGGTATCAAGCTCCTCAGACAGAGTATCTGTCCATGCTGCTACAGCACTACACATCCAGGCCGACGCAATTGCCGGCCTTAGTAGGGTACCTGAATGTGTATAAACGGACTTCAGGATACCTTCCTGCTTTCTATCCGCAGGATCTTTTAGGGCGGCCGTATCCTGTGACGGCAGGGCTACCTTCTTAGATAAGCGTGTCAAAGCTTTGTCTACCCTAGGGGAGGATTCCCAGCGTAACCTGTCCGTTGGCTGGAAAGGATACGCCATAAGTAACC
This sequence comes from Pseudophryne corroboree, assembly GCF_028390025.1. Lineage (NCBI taxonomy): Eukaryota > Metazoa > Chordata > Amphibia > Anura > Myobatrachidae > Pseudophryne > Pseudophryne corroboree. The sequence goes on along the minus strand of NC_086444.1, from coordinate 284,178,916 downwards.
GTTTGGAAATCTGCATTTTCCTATCAGGAGAATCCCAAGCTTTTTCACATAACTCGTGTGAAGGGGGAAAAGTCACTTCTTGCCTTTTCTCCCCAAACATATAAACCCTCTTGGCAGGGACAGGGTTTTCCTCTGAGATGTGCAATACATCCTTCATTGCTATAATCATGTAGCGGATGGCTTTAGCCATTTTAGGCTGCAACTTTGCATCATCGCCATCGACACTGGAGTCAGAATCCGTGTCGATATCCGTGTCAACAATTTGGGATAGTGGGCGCTTCTGAGACCCTGACGGCCTCTGCGCTGTAGGATCAGGCATGGGTTGGGACCCTGACTGTCCCAAGGCATCAGCTTTATCCAACCTTTTATGCAAGGAGTTTACATTATCATTTAACACCTTCCACATATCCATCCAATCAGGTGTCGGCGCCGTCGGCGGAGACACCACATTCATCTGCACCTGCTCTGCTTCCACATAGCCTTCCTCGTCAAACATGTCGACACAAGCGTAGCGACACCCCACACACACAGGGGATGCTCTATTTGAGGACAGAACCCACACAAGGCCTTTTGGAGAGACAGAGAGAGAGTATGCCAGCACACACCCCAGCGCTATATGACCCAGGAATTACACAGTAACTTAGTGTTTACCCAGTAGCTGCTGTATATACTGATATTGTGCTAAATTTATGTGCCCCCCCTCTCTTTTTACCCTCTTTCTACCTTGAATCTGCAGGGGAGAGCCTGGGGAGCTTCCTCTCAGCGGAGCTGTGGAGAGAAAATGGCGCTGGTGAGTGCTGAGGAAGAAGCCCCGCCCCCTCAGCGGCGGGCTTCTGTCCCGCGATTTTGTGTAAAATAATGGCAGGGGCTCATGCATATATACAGTGCCCAACTGTATATATGCCCTTTTATGCCAAGAGGTACTTAATTGCTGCCCAGGGCGCCCCCCCCTGCGCCCTGCACCCTACAGTGACCGGAGTGTGTGGGTTTTATGTGGGAGCAATGGCGCACAGCTACAGTGCTGTGCGCTACCTCATATGAAGACTGGAGTCTTCTGCCGCCGCTTTTGACGTCTTCTTGCTTCACACGCCGGCTTCTGGCTCAGCGAGGGGGGCGGCGGCGCGGCTCCGGGATCGGACGACCAAGGGTGCGTTCCTGTGTTCGATCCCTCTGGAGCTAATGGTGTCCAGTAGCCTAAGAAGCATGACCTATCCGCAGTTAGTAGGTCTGCTTCTCTCCCCTCAGTCCCACGTAGCAGAGAGCCTGTTGCCAGCAGATCTCTCTGAAAATAAAAAATCCTAACAAAATACTTTCTTATTAGCAAGCTCAGGAGAGCTCACTAAAGTGCACCCAGCTCGGCCGGGCACAGACTCTAACTGAGGTCTGGAGGAGGGGCATAGAGGGAGGAGCCAGTGCACACCAGTAGTCCTAACTCTTTCTTAAAGAGCCCTGTCTCCTGCGGAGCCCGTCTATTCCCCATGGTCCTTACAAAGTCCCCAGCATCCACTAGGACGTTAGAGAAATGTCTAGTTACGGCACTGTTGCTAGGTATCCATTTCTCTGGCCCTGAGCAGGTCCCCCTCACCAGATCCTCTCCAGGGGTGAGGGGGTGGATTTGGATGGGATGGGGGGGGGGGGCAAAGCATTTTGTCGCACCTGGGCCCACCGCTCGCTAGTTCCGCCACTGTATATACATCTACTGACATGTCGATACTTATTTACATCAGGCGTCGGTGGTGCCGACTGAGACATTTTTGACAGAGTACTCAGCCGCAGACATGCTGACACACATGTACTAAACACCCACCAACATTACACTGATTATTTTATGTCAGGGAGACACATAAGATGTTTTTCAGCTCTATTACACCATGTTCTTTATATAATGTGCTTTTCTTTTACATATAACACACTAATCTACTGTGCCCCCCCCCGTTTTTCACTGTGATAAGATCTGCAGTGCTTTAGGTAGGGCTAGCATCTCTGTGAGGAGAAAATGGCGCTGTGTAGAGCTGTGAGGGCTAAGTCCCGCCCCCTTAATGGCGCGCTTCAGCCCCGCTATTTTTTAAGCTTTTTATCCTGGCGGGGGCCTGTATACAGTGCCTATGCACTGTATACTTCTTGTGCCAGCCTTATATTGAGATTTTATTGCTGCCCAGGGCGCCCCCCCTGCGCCCTGCACCCATGCAGTGCCTGTGTGTACAGGAGCAATGGCGCGCAGCGCGACTGCTGTGCGGTACCTCAGGAAAACTGAAGTCTTCTGCCGCCTTCACTGAAGTCTTCTTTGCTTCGGTTACTCACCTGTCTTCTTTCTTCTGGTTCTGTGAGGGGGGTGACGGCGGCGCGGCTCCGGGAGTGAGCTGCAAGGCGACCCAAGCGATCAGACCCTCTGGAGCTAATGGTGTCCAGTAGCCTAAGAAGCAGAGCCTTTCAACTCACAGAAGTAGGTCTGCTTCTCTCCCCTCAGTCCCACGATGCAGGGAGCCTGTTGCCAGCAGTGCTCCCTGAAAATAAAAAACCTAACAAAAGTCTTTTTAGAGAAACTCTGTAGAGCTCCCCTAGTGTGTGACCAGTCTCCTCTGGGCACAGAATCTAACTGGGGTCTGGAGGAGGGGCATAGAGGGAGGAGCCAGTTCACACCCATTTAAAGTCTTAAAGTGCCCATGTCTCCTGCGGAGCCCCGTCTATACCCCCATGGTCCTTTTGGAGTCCCCAGCATCCTCTAGGACGTATGAGAAAAAACAATATTCATTTGTCTGACACACTTATGGCTATCACACATTTTTTTTTACATTTTTTAACCCATTCAGACCCTTTTCCATTAAGTTAATGGAAGCCCTGGACAGCAAAATTGCATTCATGTCCCCCTCCCACTCCCTTCCCAGTCCCAAACACTAATTTTTTTTTCTATAAAAATGTACAATATATCACAAGTATGATAAGCAGGCAGGCAGCGGGCATTGGCGGCATCGAACTGAGATGCAAATTAGTGGCGGAGGGCTGGGTCAGTTAATGGTTGGAAAGTTTGTAAGCCATTGGCAGTGGCAGCAGGCATCGGCTCAGGGGCAGTAGCAGACATTGGCTCGGCGGCAGTAGGGGTCATCGGCAGGATTCGGCGGACATTATGGCTGTAGTGCCTCACCAGCCACTGACCTCACCGCACGCCACTGAGGTGTAGCCATGCTGATCATGGCTACATCTGAGGTAAACGTGCACCCTTGGCACAGCTATGTGCGCCTGTGCCTAGCCATGCCGAGCTGCGGCATTTGCCGCTCCCATCCATGTGAATGGGACACACACGTCTTAGACATCCAGACATACGCGGTGCGAATTGCGGTAAGATGTAGCCACGACGAGAATGGCTACATTTGTACAGTTGTAATCCCTGTTAGCGTCAGAAATGAATGCTATGGTGGTTATGACTGTCCCTCCCCTCACTCCCATTCATCTCTTGCTCTCTTTCTTCACTCTCTCACCATTGATGTTTAGGTGCGTTTTTCTCCGGCTGGGTAAATAGGTCAAAATAGCAGATTTGAGGCGACAGAAGGGATGACTGGGTTAGGCAAGGTTAGTGGGTGGGCGGGTGGTCTGGGCAAACTCTGCATAGTCTCTTAATGCCTAGAGGGACGGGCAGTCCTTCAGCCATGGGTCCCCAGAGGTTTCCTCCACAATGGGGTTTTTCCTCTCCTGAGTGCTGAAGGATGACTCTTCATCTTGTTCCTCTTATAGGACAAGTTTGTAAGATTACTGGACCAATCTTAGTCCGAAATTACCTATTTTAGAATGCAGAGTAAATAATAATATGATAAATACAAAATAATAATAATAATAATAATAATAATCATCATCATCATAAGACGAAGAAGAAGAAGAAAAAGAAGAAAAAGTGGCTAAATTTATTTACTTAAAATAAAAATAGACATTTATTTTTTAAATATATTTGCCTTGAAGTTGTCTTTATTAATACATTCTCTCAAAGGGTGAAGAAATTACACATATTTGGGGAGACAAATATATTAGGAGAGTTCAGAACCATGCATTGTTTATTCTACACAAGAGAGTACCAGATGAGGCAGCCATGTTGGGTGCACTACATAGGTTACACTGTGAGATAAGCAAAACATGGCAGTAAGGCATACAAGGGTAAAATAAAAAGCAACTAATACCCCTTTTGCACTCGCACTCCCGGGTCACTCCCGGGATGCTTCCCGGTATGCGACCCGGGATGCATTCCCGGTACTGACCCCTTTCACACTGCACTAAGACCTGGGATCGACCCGGGACAGCCCCATTCACACTGCTCCCGGGATATCCCTGCAAATGCATATGTATGTCATTAGAAATGGCCTTTTCTGGCTTACATAGATGAGGTCACACTAGTCAACAAAAGGGAGGGGTGAAGAAGAATCAACACAACATGTTTGGCAAATTAATTTATTTTTATAGGGTTTGCGGTGTATCGCTGGGTGTTTTGCGCTGTGTGTACTTTGTACCCCCAGCGCGGAGTTTGTGCACAAAGTCCGTACACGGTACGGGACTCTGTACGCAAACGGTGTACAAAGTACGTAGGTTGCGTACAGAGTAAAGCGGCCGCAGCGGCTTTCTCTTACGCTTCCTGGACGCTCCCCAGGGCCCTGAAAGGTGACATAATCTTTTCAGAGCCCAAGAAAGATCCAATCTGAGGCCTTTAAACAGTCCCGGGATACTGAATCCCGAGACGGGCCCTTTCACACTACACAGCTTCCCGGGACGGTCCCGGGACCAACCCTGGACGAGACCTGGGTTGAAATCCCGGGATGCTCGTTCCGGGAAATTGACCCTGTACCCTTTCACACTGAGAAAAATCCCGGGATGATGCGCGTTCACGTGCAAAATCCCGGGATTTTTCATGCGAGTGTAAAAGGGGTATAACAGGACACCTAGGCCCTCATTCCGAGTTGATCGCTAAGTTTTTCGGTCGCACAACATATTTGCAAAGTTGCGTTAATGTAGTAAATATGCGAACCTCCGCCCCCAACGTATTTTTGCACATTCGTACGCAGTATTACACAAAGTGGGCGTACGCCAAATGACATCGCAGTAATGCGAAACCATCGCAGCATTGCGAAATCATCGCAATAACACATACTTAATCGTAAAAATACTAAGTTTGAGTATATTTACAAAGTTTTGCGTAAAAGTGCACACTTTTAAGGTAAAACGCACAAAAATGTTTTTTTGGCCTATTAAGTGCAATGACACCTTTCCTTTTAAAGACCACAAGCCCTTTTCAATTACGAACCCAATTAGTGTAATGATTGATAATGTTCCAAAACAATTAAGTGTGAGAATAAAAAAAAATTAACACTTTGTTGCCATAATTGGCCATCAACATGTCAAAGTGTAAAATTTTTTTATTTTTTTTTTCACTTTTTTAATTTTTAAAGGTGTTGTTTGTGAATGAAGGTGTTTACATGTTTCTTAACACAATAATCTCCTTTTTTTTTTGGTAAAAATGTAACGTTAGATGTGTGTAATTTTTTGTACAAAACAAATTCTGCCTGCCAATCTGCTGATCCTTTTTTGCATTAATAAACACAACACCCGGTTAACTTTAATCAACTTTTTTATTTTTGTATTTGTTAATATTTTTTTTTTTTACAAATCAAAGAATACAACTCAAGCAAATTTTTGCAAATGGTCCACACAATCCATCATTCCTTGCAGGTGTTGGCGCATGGTGTAAAGTATCCCTGAAAAACTTGTGGGATCTCCAACTGCAACATCTGAAATTAAGATGCAACACAAACATTAATAACTTAATTACATTACTTATTAGCCAAGCAAGGCGCAAAGCACACTTAAATGCTGGCATGTCCAAACTGCTGGACTCCAGCTGTTGTGAAACTACATATACCAGCATGCCTTTACACAGTTTTGTGGTCAGGGAATGGCAAAGCTGTGTCAGGGCATGCTGGGATGTGTAGTTTCTCAACAGTTGGAGTGCCGCAGTTTGGACAGGCCTGCTTTAATGGCAAAGTTACTACATCCTGCCTGTTTTATGGTACAATCATTAGCAGAACACACAAACCTGCTCAGCCTTTTTATCAGATTTTAAAGTGTTCCAGACCATGTGTTACATTTACTACTATGTGAGTTATATTTAAGATGGAACGTTGCCCATAGCAATCAAGCAAAAATATGATTATTATATTGTAGAAGTGGATCCCAATTTTTTAAGTATAATCTTATTGATTGCTATGTCCGACATCCCATGTTAAAGATAACTACCATCTTCGTCAATGTGACACCATGTTGGCATTCATTCCCATTTGTTGTTTTATTTGTTTTTTATTTTTAGTGGGTTGGTCCTGCATCATCACACTGCATATCCACATCTTCAGAAGGCCAACATATCATAGCATTCCCACACTCCATGAAAGCTGCCCTTACTAAATAAGTGCAAACATGTTTGACTCGAACACTTATTAATTTTGAGAATGTAACTTTCACACAAAAAAACAGTGTGTCATTAGGCTGCATAACAAAGTGAAGCATGTGATTTTTAAGTGTAAATATTCAGACTACACAGGCCCAAGTGTAAAAGGCAAACATACTAAACTCCACTCAGGTCTAACTGTTTCCCAGAAAAAGTAACACATATAAACCCTGTTCTCCTGGCAACCCTGGCTACCTAATGAGTGTCAACCTAGAGTGGACACACAAAACATTGCACACATACACACTGTACATATAATGACACTCACAAATATGTAAAGGCAACATGTACACCATGATGAAATTTTTAAATATTTTTCCAGGGTCCAAGAATTCAAACAGTACAACACTGCATGTTTTGGCATTGTAAGTGTAAGTGGGTAATCATTTTTTAAAAAATTAAAATATACTTACTTTCCACGGCAACATCCAGACTCCCGGAACGTTCGGCAGGGGCTTCCTCTGCCCATTCACTTGGTGGGGATGTTGGCTGGATGGGGGAAGGCGGCTGGATGGGGGAAGGAGGAGGGATTGGGGAAGGAGGAGGGATTGGGGAAGGAGGAGGGATTGGGGAAGGAGGCTGGATGGGGGAAGGAGGCTGGATTTGGTCCGCAATTTCAGAGGGGGGGTCTGATTGAGAGGGCGAGGGGGGCGGAGAAAAAGTTAAAGCAATAGAGGGTGAGGGTGGTTCAGATTGTGATGTTGATTTTGAAGGAGAAGGGGTATGGGAAGGAGGAGAAGGGGTCCCAGAAAGAGATGGAGAGGTGTGGTGAGAAGGGGAATGTAAAGTGGAGTGGGCCAGGGAAGCTGATGGGGCCTGGGAAGATGAGGGGGACTGGGAAGCTGAGGGGGACTGGGAAGCTGAAGGGGAGTGAGAAGGGGAGGGGGAGTGAGAAGGGGAGGGGGAGTGAGAAGGGGAAGGGGGTGGGGAGTTTTGCCGTTGTTGTTGTCCTAGAATGATAATATTGTTCAAATTGTTCAAACATGATAAATTACATAGTAATCAATTTGTTTTATCAATGTTCTGTTCATTGTTAAATTATTTGTTTTGTTCCAAAGAAAAGCAAACATGTTAAGATCCTCTTCATGTTGGCCACAGCAAACAAAATGAGTCTAAAATTTAACTTTGAAGCTCATTCCTTAATCTAGCCAATTGAGTCATAGTGATTGGTCTCAGCAACATCACCAGATTACTATTCAAGGCACCTTATTATATAGCCTGCACTGATCAAGTATTGTGGATTAATTTCCTGCCTGCTTCTTATTTTTTGTAAACATGCACTTGTTTGGTGTTACTTTGCTACAGTCAGTACTGTTTTACCTAACCACACACAGTGTCCTAATTTCCATAAAAGGGCATTGCAGGTTGCAATTAGCCTACCACTTACTGTAAAATGTCTGCAAATCCAAGGGGTTTACAGCAGGTATTTAGTAGGCAATTGGCCAAAAGCATGTGCAGTGCAGGGGTGGCAGATATAACATGTCCCGAGAGAGTGTTTTTTTTTTTTATAATTTAAAATTATGGCCAGGGTAAATACATGCAGCTTTATTTTAGCCTTGCAAATTTTTGCACCTGATTTAACACACCCCACCCAAAACTTACTCTCTCTGCACATGTTACATATGCTTCCCCTGCAGTGCTCATTGTATTTAACAATTGTTACTTAAATTACGGAAGGCCAAAATTTGGAAAATAACACATTAGCACAATTTAGTGCAAAAAACTTATGTAAGGTAACTTACTTCGTGTATGCAGCGCACGGATTTGATGGCGGATCTCCGCCAACAAATCTGGAGTCCGCCTACGGAGATCACTCCACCTCCTTTCGAGCTGGATGATTGTCCGCCTGCTGCGGACTCGCGTCCGCAGCAGGCGGCGGACCTCCGCGTAGGCCTCGCGCTTCACCCGATTGGGGATGAAGCGCCCAACGCGGCCTACGCGGCGGTCCATCACCGCAACCAGCACGCGGAGCTCCCGCCTGGTGAACGGTGCTGCACGCATCATGGCAATGGCGTTTTCCTTATTTGGGCATATATTTATAGTGTCTGTTAGCATGTGATTGGTCAAAAATCTATGTTGTCATTTCTATTAACTTTATTGATCTTTGCAATGCTGTGAAAAGCAGAGTGTTATTTGGCACGAGCGTAAAAACGCAATAGCAGAAGCGAAAATGTTTGGTACACAAATTTAAGCAAACAAAACACACACAGAGACACAGACTTTAGTTACAAATACTAAACATATCTGTGTACTCACCACAGTTCGTGTGATCATTCAGCTGGACAGTCACAAAGTGTGAAACATTGAGTATCATTTGTTTGTGTGTTTGGTTACATAATCAGGATTTGATGATATAAAACAAATAAGGACACTATTTAGCAACATTACAGTATTTAAATTTCAAAATAAACATTGTAAGCTTAACGTGTTTTTGTATTTTGAACCAAAAACAATTACACATTCCAACACCACAAAATCCGTACCCAATCACTTTACAAGATCATACAAATTGAAATCATGGTTTATAAAACAGAAGCATACTGTGTTGTATTATTTGGGCAAATATAAAATATATAAACACTATACCTGAAATATTCTGCTACAATTCTTGCCCTCACTTGGCTCCCCCTCCGTGTCACACTCCCCCCACCGAAGCGTGGCACAACCCCTGGCTCCTCATCAGGCAATTCCTCTGCCTGAGGAAGCTCTACACTACTCCTTACCGCGATATTATGGAGTATTGCGCACAGGACCACTATTTTACTTGCCATCTCCGGCGAATACATGATGTCGCCACCAGTGCGGTGGAGAACACGAAACCGCCCTTTCAGGACACCAATTGTGCGCTCCACCAGCTGCCTAGTGGCAGTAAGCGCGGAGTTAAATGCCATCTGTGGTCCTGGCCTGGGATTACGGTAAGGAGTCATGAGCCAGGGGGTGCAAGGATATCCACGGTCTCCTGTTGGAATAAAAGCAAAAATTTAGATCTTAAAATTTTAAATTTTTTTTTTTTTTTAATCAAAAATATTTGAGCAACAACTCACCCAATAACCACATGTCTGGTCGTTGACTTGATCTTAATCTCTGCCATATCCCTGATTGTCTAATGACATACGCATCATGGGAACTTCCAGTAAACTTTGCGTTCAGGGAAAGGATCTGGAGGGATGGCCCACAAACAACCATTACATTCAGAGAATGAAACAGTTTCCTGTTTCTATAAATTTCTTCATTATGTTTTGGTGGCTGAATAGCTACATGTGTGCCATCCACAACCCCAATAACATGTGGGAAGCGACTACCACCTTCCGCAAATTGCCGCTTCACCACATCTAGGGCACCAACATCCAAAGGCATAGCAATAAATTGCTTAACACGCTTGAGGAAAGCCTGGCAGACACGTCGCAGGACCTTACTGAACTGGCCCTGCGACATGCCAACCAGGTCTCCAACCACATGCTGGAATGATCCTGTGGCCAAAAAATGTAACACTGCAAGGAATTGTGTCAATGGTGGTATTGCTGTAGGATACCGAATTTCAGACTCCAGATCACTCTCTATTATGGAGAGAGTGTCTAGGATTAGATGTGGTGGCAGCCGGTATCTACGCACCACCACATCATCTGGCATCCCAAAAAGTCTGACACGGGTTCTGAAAATTGGTGGCCTAGCACGCCTCCGTTGCCTTGGTTGATGAGGAGCCGGCTGTGGTTGTGGGGCTGGCGGTTGGGGTGGGAGTGCTGGCGTGGGTTGGGGAGGTAGGGCTTCTGCCGCAATATGTATTGACATCACACACTTTTTGGAGAGAATGTTAAGAAATGTAAAAAACAAATAATTCAAAGTTTTCCAAAATTTTACACAATAACTGTTTTTACAATTGTGGTGTCAACTTACTGCAGGAGCGTACATTTTTTCTGTGTTGAATTCATGTCCAAAATGCAAAAATAAAAAGCAAATAAAACTAAATTTAATATTTGGATATAAAAAACATATATTAATGCAAAAAAACTTTATTAAAAAAAAAAAACCAAAATAATAAGAAATTTAGTACCTAGTCCAGGAAAGACAAACACTACTTTGCAGATCAATCCTGGAAAACCCAAACACTTTGTTTAGCAAACTTAAAAAAAAAAAAAAAAAAAACTTTTAACAAACACAAACAAGCACCAACACAGGCCAAGGACACTTACCTGCTCCTAAAGAAATAAAGTCTTGTTTTTGTGGACCACACCCAAAAATGAATACAAAATTGGTTTTTCTCAACAAAAAATAAACTCCTACAAGAGAACACAAATGACAGTCAAAAACAGCATACAGACACTTCCAACAAACAAGCTCCAACACAGGCCAACGACACTTACCTGCTCCTAAAGAAATAAAGTCTTGTTTTTGTGGACCACACCCAAAAATGAATACAAAATTGGTTTTTCTCAACAAAAAATAAACTCCTACAAGAGAACACAAATGACAGTCAAAAACAGCATACAGACACTTCCAACAAACAAGCTCCAACACAGGCCAACGACACTTACCTGCTCCTAAAGAAATAAAGTCTTGTTTTTGTGGACCACACCCAAAATCGAAAAAAAATTTGCTTTTTCTCACCAAAAAGTAAACTCCTACAAGAGAACACTAATGACAGTCAAAACAAAGAAGCACGGGAATATTTTCACAAATGGACTTGCAAAATATATATGTGTTATAAAAATTAAAATATTAAAATGTATTAAAAAAACTTGCCAACACAAAAAAAAACAAAAAAAAACAGAATACTCACAAACGAAAATACCCACAAAAAATGCCACTGTCTATATTCAAAACGCAAAGAAAAGGACAAAGGTATGCTTGACAATTACTCACTCTGCCAATTCCACTATCACCTTCCCGCACAAGCCAACAACTCAAACGCCAAACTACCAACACTTACAGCATGCACAGTAGGCCCTTAAATAAGCAGTGCAATCATTCAACAGAATAACAGTGTACACCTGTGTGAATTAACGAGTCGCACGTAGGTATATAAGCGCACACACCTCGGCGTACACACGTCATCACAAACATGGCTTCTCGTGAGCAAATCGCAGCAGAGATAGACCGCATTGCAGAGCAGCAGATGGCATTGCAGAAACAACGGCTAGAGTGTCAAAGGCGCTTGTTAGAATACGCCTCTGCGGAGGTTAATGCAGGACCTAGTACTCTGCAAATTTCTGCTTCTGAACCTCAACAATTGAGTGTGGATACCCTGCCACACACACATAGTGAGCAAACTGAGGGAGAATTGACTTTAGCCACACAAACACAGCAGACAGAAGCTGCTAGTGAGGAGGAAGATGGAGATGACCAACCTGAAGAAACCTCACAGGCTACCTCCAGACGGAAAAAAAGACAGCCTGCATTCACTAAGAGGGAGTTGCGTGTCTTGGTCACGCAGGCCATGTCCAAAATACATAGGGGCCCCAAAAACATGGGGGCTGCTTCCAAAGAACGCATCTGGAGAGACATCACAAAATCTGTGAATGAAGTTGGCTCTGTCATCAGAACATCACAGGAAGTGAGACGACGGTAAGTGCATCTTGACAATCCTTTTTCTGTGCTAAGTTGCATAAAAAATGTAGTTACATGTCATGTTATGTCTAGCAAACACAAGCAGAACATGTGTGCTATATATTTACTTTGAACAATAAGAAGACTCAACTTTTTCCCTCTTTCACAATATTTATGTAGGTGGGCCGACTTCAAATCCCGCCTGAAGGCAAAGAGGGCTGCGGAGTGGAATGCCTCAAGGGCAACAGGGGGGGGACCACCTGTCGCTGTGGAGTTTACTGACTTGGAGGAGATGGCGATGGCCTGTGTGAGTTATGAGGAGGGCCAAGGGGTGTCTCATATGGACACGGACCTGCCTGAGATTCTGACGGGACATGACTTGGAAGGTAAGTTTACACATGTATTTGTCTGAAATTTGAACTGTATTAATAATCTTAAACTAATTTTGACTCCAACTTTTCTCCCACACATTCTTCTATTTGCTTGCCACAAAACACAGCACAGGGGGGTGAACAGTTTGAGTCACAGGCCGGTTATGTGGTTGAGGCTGAGGTGGAGGGACCTAGTGGGTCTGTCAGTGTGGGCCAACAAAACCCACCTATGCAGGTTCCTACTGGCCCCCCCACCCAACCCTCTGCTATCCCGGAGATCCTGCTTGAAATTGCTAGGTATGGTGAGAGCCTAAACACATTTCAAGACGGGGTCATCCGGGAGGTAAGCCAGATAACTGTCCGGCTCACTGAGATCCGAACCTGTGTTGAGCAAGGTGTTGCTCAACTCTGCCAAAGTCTGGCAGAGATCAGGCAGGCCCAAGAACAACTGGCCTCCTCAAACCAAAGCCTTGCAACTAACATCTTGCAAGGGCTCCAGGCCATCGCTGTCTCCCTTGCCCACAGTGGCAGAGAGCCAACCACATCGGCTCCCTCCCCTGCCCCTGCCCAGGAAGAACAGGACACTGGGCAGGCCCAACGAAGGTCACTCCGCAGACCAAGCAAAGAAGATCAGCCTCAGGCGGGGCGAAAAAGAAGAAAGTGATGTCTCTCCAGATGGGCAGCACCCATGTTTTTGTAGTTGCCTCTATGTTATTTTGGACTTGGCTTGTGTGGCCAGAATGGATCACTCCCTCTTAGTGAAATGACTTTTTTCTGTTTGGAGGAATTGTAGCCTGTGAGTTTCTTTTAAAAAAACAACAGAGCCATCTTCCTCTCACTAGTGTGCTGTGTATTGTTGTGTTTGTGTGGTGGATACTAATTATTTCTCAGTTTGTGTCAAATTTTTGTGTGGCAGGGTGTGAAATATGTTGAATTTATGAATTTATAAGATACTTTTGTCAGAAGCAGAAATTTGCAGAGTACTGAGTTCTGCTATATAATTTTTGTCAGTGCCATCTGCTTGGTGCTTGGTCTATCTCTGCCTGTGAGACTCATGTGGAGCCATGTTTAAATGTTGGATAATATTATTACTGTAATAAAAATAAAAAATAAAAATGTGTGCAATTTCTTGAAGGTAATGCATTAGCAAAATCTTAGTTACCAAAAGATTAGGTCAACATATAGACACTTGGTGACCAATCTGCTAATTCTCCTTAAAATTAAACAAAAATGTTAAAAAAGGTATGTTTTGCACAACACTTTAATGTCCATATTAATAAAACAGACACGACAACTTGATAAAATATCTTTGGACAACATGACATCATTGAAAACATTGACAGATGTTAAAAACATATATTATTGTGACTTTTAAAAATAAAACATAGTGTATGCGGCATTATGTGGGTGTTGGTTAATTAATCAGAATGTTGCAGAATTATATAACTTTAAATAAAAATGTAACTTGTTTGTATTTAGTAGTCTAACACACATTAAAACATTTCGTCACAATGCTTACACACCAAGTTAAACACAAATAACAACCTTATTTCACAGTGTGTGAGATTAATATGTGAGTAGAATAAACATGTAATGTGTGTTCAGTCAATTGCTGGTTGGTAACTTTCATGTGCTCAGTAATTAACAAGTAATTGAACATCAGATGAATGTGCTCTCCAATTAACTGCTAATTACTGCATACACACTTGTACCAGTACTTCGCAAATGTAGAGTAACTGCAGACCTACTCTGCTGCTGCGTGAATGTTGCTACGGTTTCCTATGTTAGTTTTAACAGCGACAAAGTTTATTTGCGAAAAACACGCCCATTGCAAGTTGCATACTCCCACACAGTACGCCCACTTTCACGCCCATGTCGGAGCATTGCGAAGTCTCGCCTCCGCCACGCCCACGCCACTCCTCGTTTTCGTTTGGCAGTTACGGCTTTTTTTTCCCAAAGTAATTTTGCACAGTTGTCGTACGTATGTCTTCGCGCATGCGTAATCACGCATTTGCGCATGCGCAGATACTTACATTTCGGACATTTGCGATGCGATGACTCTTAGCGATCAACTCGGAATGAGGGCCCTAGTTCTGCCGCTTACACAGTAAGGAAAATGGTCTTACTCTATAATTGCTTTTAGATCATTTTCTCCTTTATAAAAATTTTAAAGTGAGCTGAGGTGAAAATGACAAAAGAGGGTCCAGTCACATCTTTAAATAATAATAATAATAATAATAATAATAATAATAAAAACTATATCTGACCAAAAAAAAAAAAAAAAGTATAATAATTCTCCAACACTCCGAAGATGGTAAGCTCATTATGGGGGTAATTCTGAGTTGATCGCAGCAGGATTTTTGATAGCAGTTGGGCAAAACCATGTGCACTGCAGGGGAGGCAGATATAACATGTGCAGAAAGAGTTAGATTTGGGTGGGTTATATTGTTTCTGTGCAGGGTAAATACTGGCTGCTTTATTTTTACACTGCAAATTAGATTGCAGATTGAACACACCACACCCAAATCTAACTCTCTCTGCACATGTTATATCTGCCTCCCCTGCAGTGCACATGGTTTTGCCCAGTTGCTATCAAAAATCCTGCTGCGATCAACTTGGAATTACCCCCATTGTGAATTGCATAAAATATTTATATAAATCCCACATAATCACTGTTACACACTGGTTCTCACTGAGCGGAGGTTGAGACAAGAGGGGTGTCATTCGGCTCCCCAGCTGATGAATGTATGTAACAGGTAGCAGTGCAGGATCACTGGAAGTGTTGCGGATCTCTGATAATCTCAGGTCTCTGAGGAGTTAAGTGAAAAACTACTGTCTCCCACTGTGATGCTCTAAGACATTGACAAGATGGCGCCGCACCATCCCAGTGGTCAGCATACTGCTGCCGGGATCCCGGCCACCAGAATGCCGGCAAGGGGCCGAGGGCTATTCCCACTTGTGGGTGTCCATGACACCCATTGAGTGGGAATAGAACATGTGGCGAGCGCAGCAAGCCACCAAGCCCGCAATGTGGAGAACGCTGCGAGCCCGCAAGGAGCTTCGTTTTGCTTGCCCTCCTGCTGGCATTCTGGCAGCCAGAGATCCCGACATTGGTATGCTGACCACCAGGATCCCGGCTGCCGGTCAACCATACCCAACGCACCTGAATGACTACTTGTGCCTGGTGTAGGATTTTTAAATATGTGTACTTTACTGTATACAAGCATTTAAAACCTTATAGGAACTGAGATTTAAGGTGTATTACATGTAGTTAAAAAAAAAAAAAAGTTTATTTTATGGCAGTAGATTCCAAACTGGGGGCCGTGACACCCTGGGGTGCCTCGGGAAATAGGGGGGAGAGGTTATGGGGACCTTGCAGTAGTGCCATAGTTTGGTGGTCCAGGACCAATTCAAATTATTTATACTTAATTAAATTGGTAAAACCAGTCCCTCACCACATAACTGAACCTAAGGATGACATATTATAAACACAATTGACTTCATTTTATATTTTTTTCTGAATTTCTCAATAAGAAACTTTTGCCTAGGGGTGCCGTGAAACTAATTCTGATACTCTAGTGCAGGGGCATCACACCAGCGGCCCGCGGGCCGCATGCCTCCCCTACCGCATCCTTTTGCGGCCCACGGGCAGGGGTCCTTTAGCGACCCGACCACCTTGCTTGCAGCAAGGGCAGGGGAGTGCAGCGCGTGCTTATCCTGCTCCTCAGTCCGGCCTCCAGCGGAGGTGCGGGTATCTTAAATCAGGCACCAGTTCTGAGCCAATCAGAGAACGTGGACCGTCAGCCAATCAGGAGCTGTGCCAGAGTCCTTGCTTTGTATGTGCGAATCCAATGGTACCATAAGTGCGGTATATACTTGCACATCTTTGCGGGGAGAGAACTTCTCCCCTAAGTGAATTCAGCCCTATGAATAGAGGTTGTGTGATCCTGTGCAGAAGTCACAGAAAGGGTTAATCTCTGCAGTTTGTCACACAAATTACATCATTGCATTTTTTCCTGAAGTGGAGCTGGGAGCTGTAACCCACAGACCAGTTGCAATAATTATGCTGGGTACACACTAGACCAGTGGTTCTCAAACTGTACCCTGTGGTGCCTCAGGACACTTGCAGGGGTGCCTTGGATTGGTGGTCCAGGACCAATTCAAAATATTTATAGTTAGTGTTAGGCAAAACCAGTGCTGGTGGCTGGAAATCATAACATATGTGCACAAACAGAAGCAAATCCTGTCCCCTACCACAGGGCCAGTGCTAGGGTGTTTGGCGCCTCACTGCAAATATAAATTTGCGCCCTCTCTCCAATACTTAATAAAGGGACAGCGCGCGCCTTCAAAAAGTAGGTGTGGTATCACAAGGAAGGGGCATGGCCACACAACAGCAACCCAATTCAAAGTATGTCACACAGCAGCCCAATCTTATTGTCATTACACCGCATGTAGTAATAATAATAATGCCCACAGTAGAAGTGCCCTTTATACACTTGCCCACCATATCAGTACCGCTTATACACATAATAATGCCAACAGTAGCAGTGCCGCTTATATACATGCCGACGGTAGCAGTGTCACTTATACACATACCACGGTAGCAGTGTCGCTTATATACATGCTCACAGTATCAGTGCAGCTTACACACATGCTCACTGTAGCAGTGCCACTTATACACATGCCCACGGTAGCAGTGCCACTTATACACATACGCACGGTTATCTGTGCCGCTTATATACATGCCCACGGTAGCAGTGCCACTTATACACATGCCCACGGTAGCTGTGCCACTTATACACATACCCACAGTATCTGTGCCGATTATGTACATGCCCACATTAGCAGTGCCACTTATACACATGCCCGCGGTAGCAGTGCCACTTATACACATACCCACGGTATCTGTGCCACTTATATGCATGCCCATGGTAGCAGTGCCACTTATACACATGCCCACGGCAGCAGTACCACTTATGCACATACCCACGGTATCTGTGCCGCTTATATACATGCCCACGGTAGCAGTGCCACTTATACACATACCCACAGTAGCAGTGCCACTTATATACATGCCCACGGTAGCAGTGCCGCTTAAAAAAATATGCAGACCAAATTGTAAGCACATACTTGCAACAGAAGGATTCATAATTTTTTTTTGTAGAGAACAAGGTTTTCAAGGAGTTAAACTCACTGTTGTTTTGGGCTGCCCTGAACACAGACAAGTGCATCAGCATGTAGAGGGGGAAGGGCTCAAAAACCTGAGTGCAGAGAGAACTGTTCCTTGCTTAAATCACCAGCAGCAGAAACTGAAACTAGACAGCCCCTGCGGACAGGAGTTTCAGACTGTTATGTAACCCCTGCTGCCACTGCGTGCTCTACTCTACTGGGAGGGAGGATCGGAGATCAGTGGGTGGTCTGGACTGGAGCTTCATTCTGCCGGCGCCGCTGAAGCGCTACCTGTCACAGAGTCTGACAGGTGCAGCGGAGCCAGCAGCAGCGCACAGCCCAGCGCCTCCCTGCTTTGCAGATTCTGCTGAGCGGGTAGCGCCGGCTTTGCCCTACCATATAACTGAAACTAAGGATGACAGAGAGTGAGAGAGAGAGAAATATACTATTTTTTTTAAAGCTCCCCTCTGCCTAGTTAAGGGGGGTTGAGGGGGTCGCAGAGATATCAGTGTACTGGGCCCCAAGATTTCTGTTTCTGGCCCTGCGCCTGAGCCACATCTGAGAAAGCCAGAAGAGCCCAACAATGCCCGGGCCCAAAATTAGAACTGGCTCTGCAACCACTAAACCCACCAGTATTGATCATTCCAAGGCCTCGGTAGTGGCAAAACACTGACGGGCCTGGCTCTGCTTCTATGACGGCACACCTGGAGACTGCTCCACGGCACAGTGGTTAAAAAAATAGGATTTTAATACCTACTGGTAAATCCTTTTCTCTTAGTCCGTAGAGGATGCTGGGGACTCTGTAAGGACCATGGGGTATAGACGGGATCCGAAGGAGACATGGGCACACTATAAGACTTTGAATGGGTGTGAACTGGCTCTTCCCTTTATGCCCCTCCTCCAGACCTCAGTTAGAAAACTGTGCCCATGGAGACGGACATTTCGAGGAAAGAATTTATTGTTTAAACACGGTGAGTGTCATACCAGCTCACACCTTGAACATACCGCAGAACGTGGTATTCAATAGAACACCAGACAAGGGAATGAAAAATTACACAGTCACATGCTGAAATAATATGTAACACAACCTGTGTGTCAATCCAACCAATAAGAAGATACCTCATGCCATGGCATGAACAACATCAGCAACAGCCTGTCAGAAAAGCAACACCAGAAGAGTGTAACCATAACCAATAACTGCAGACACAGTACGCACTGGGACGGGCGCCCAGCATCCTCTACGGACTAAGAGAAAAGGATTTACCGGTAGGTATTAAAATCCTATTTTCTCATACGTCCTAGAGGATGCTGGGGACTCCGTAAGGACCATGGGGTTTATACCAAAGCTCCAGACCGGGCGGGAGAGTGCGGACGACTCTGCAGCACTGATTGAGCAAACAGGAGGTTCCCATCAGCCAGGGTATCAAACTTGTGGAGCTTAGCAAAGGTGTTTGAACCCGACCAAGTAACCGCTCGGCAAAGTTAGACCGCCGAGACCCTTCGGGCATCCGCCCAAGAAGAGCCCATCTTCCTAGTAGAATGGGTCTCCACCGACTTCGGTAACGGCAATCCAGCCGTAGAACGAGCACACCAAATCGTATCACAGATCCAGCGTGTAACAGACTGCATAGACGCAGGCGCCCCAATCACGCTGGGAGCATACCGGACAAAAAGGGCCTCTGTTTCCCCAAACTGAGCCAAATTGGCGACATAAATATTCAAAACCCTATGCATCGAGAGACCTCGAATCAGCCAATGCTGAGGTTACCACAGGCATCAAAATAGGCTGGTTTCTGCGAAACACAGAAAACCCCTTTTGGCAGAACTATTATCCGAGTTCTCAATTCCGCTCTATCCACATGGAAGATCAAACAGGACTCTTGTGAGACAAAGTCGCTACTTCCGACACCCGCCTTGTGGACGCCAAAGCCAAAAGCATGACCACTCTCCAAGAGAGAAATTGTAACACTACCTTTCATAAAGGTTCCAATCAGTGTGACACAAGAAAACTCAACACCACGTCAAGGTCCCACGGTGCCAATGAGGGCACAAATGGAGGTTGGATGTGCAGTACTCCTTTCACGAAAATCCGAACCACTGGAAAGGTGGCCAATTATTTTCTTGAAAGAAAATTTATAAGGCCAAAAACGCACTGAAATGGAGCCTAACTATAGGCCCGCATCCACACCTGCTTGCAAAGAATGGAGAAGAACGACCCAGTTGAAAGTCTTTCGTAGGAGCCTTCGTGGATTCACACCAAGACACATATTTTCGCCAAATACTGTGGCAAGGCTTTGCCGTTACTTCTTTTCTAGCCTGAAGAAGTGTGGAAATGACTTCACTGGGAATACCCTTTCGGGCTAGGATATGGCATTCAACCGCCACGCCATCAAACGCAGCTGCGGTAAGTCTTGATACACGTCGGGATCTTGCTGTAACAGTTCCTCATGTAGAGGAAGAGGCCAGGGATCTTCTACGAGTAAATTTGAAGAACTGGATACCAAGTCCTCCTTGGCTAGACCGGAACAATGAGGATCGCCTGAACCTTTGTTCTTCTTACGTTTATCACCTTCAGAAAGAGCGAAAGCGGAGGGGACACACAGACCGACTGAAAACACCAAAGGTGTCACGAAGGCGTCCAGCGCTATAGCTTGAGTGTCGCTTGACCTGGGACAATATACCTGAGGTCTCTTGTTGAGGCGAGACACCAACATGTCCAATTGAGGCACTTCTCAAAGACTTGTCACTTCTGTGAAAATTTCTCGATGACGAGTGTATATCTCCCGGATGGAGATCGCGTCTGCAGAGGAAATCTATTTCTCTGTCGTTTACATCCGGAACGAAGACCGCTAATATATCGTTTACCTGTCTTTCCACCCAGCGGAAAACTTTTGCGGCTTCTGCCATTGCCGCTTTGCTCCTTGTTCCGCCCTAGCGGCTTACTTATGCCACTGCTGTCAAGTTGTCCGACAGACATAACATGGGCAGATCACAAATAATATGTTCTTTGAAAATAGCTTTAAATTCAAGAAAACTTATTGCAGACAAGCTTTCCCGCTTGACCCTTTTCCTCTGGAAATACTTCCCTTGGAAATACTGCTCCTCAGCCTCGGAGATCTTCATGCATGGACACCAGAAACTAATCCTGGATCCCAAACCTTCGTCCCTCTAGGAGGTGAGACTGTGCAGACACAACAGGAGCGATATCCTGGCCATTAGGATTATATTCCGGTGCATGTGCAGGTGAGACCCGGACCACATTTCCAACTGGTCCCATGAAAACCACTCTGGCATTTTACCTACTCACCGAAAAGGCCTCTTAGGCCGCACCCGACTTCTTCATCAACGGAACATATTGATGGATTGTCACTGCAAATCTGATCCGACTCTGGATCCTCAGACCTTTTTCCACAGGAAACCACAGAACCTCAACCGTTCAGTATCTACTATGATACCCACCTCCGACATTCGTTGGGAACAACAGCCATTCCCTGTGTCGAAGAACAGTCAGAGAAAAACAACTATTTGGAGTATTTGTTTCTTGACCTCGCCGTAATCAGGGGAGCGTCTCAGTACAGAATAACAATGGCTCTTACTATTGAAAGAAAACCATCATACTGCCAATACTCCGGAGAGATGGCAAAGACAATCCTGGATATCAACCCAGGTAGGCTGAATGCTGACAAAAACAAAAAAATAAAAACTCATTTAAAACCTTTTTCTACCTTTATGAGCTGGAGCTCCCTGGCCTGAGATATTCCATCCTGTAGTTCAACTTCGTAAGTAGAAGTCTTTGTTTCTGGTGGATGGGGATCTGAACCCAGGACCCCAGCTGTTGTAGTGCAGAGCACTGTACCACTAGGCTACTCTAGTAGCTATATTTTTTTTATTTTTTTTAACAGAGACAGCAGGACAAAGTCCTGAACCTGACGCAACTCTGGTATGGCGTCGCGTACTACCTCCCCTTCCAGAGAGGAATCGGTAAGATCTATTTGAAAAATCAGTGAGGGGAATCATCTGTAAACTCCAGTATGACCCCCTTTGGATTCTATTATTAAGTCCCAGGTCCAGGTCCATTCCCGGACTGATGGAAGAGCCTTAGACGAGTTCCCACCGGTGTGGGCTCCAGCCAGATAGACCCAGCGACATGCGGTGGATGTGGCAGAAACAGAAGACAATATCCTCTTCTGCGAACCTAACAAGGCTGCAGAGCTCTTACCTTCTCACCTTCCACTATCCGCACAGAAAGGGAAAAAAGAACGGTATCGAACCGGTTAAAATGACTGCATCCCACAAAAGAATGCGTCACCAACCACTGTGAGGGAATCTTACACACAAAGGTAGACTTACCAGTGGTATCCGCCGAGAGTGCATCCCCAAACAGCGGTACACTGTCACAGGGAAAAACTCCAGTATCTCTCGGAGTCAGCCTCAGCATTCCCCCGGCTACACCTCCTGTATACGCACGGCAGCCTGCCACAATGTTATAGAGAAGAACCAACATAAGAAACATCCCTCTCTCACTAGGGTAATTCTATCGGATGCCTTTCCGAATACAAGCACTCCCCCATGCGCATGTAATGCAAATAACTTCAAAGCATATAAAGAAAATATCACTTAGCTTCCTGTATACGATCCTTTGTGACAGGGCCCCGTGCCGACCAGGAGTTGACTTTCACAGTATTCTATCCGCGGCGGGAAAAGAATAAACACTCGGAGTCCTCGCGAGGATCTGAGACCAACTCGTCACGGCCGACCTAGAGCTTTATCAACAGAGCGACCAGCACATGAGAATGAATACTTTTACTTCAGCATTCATTAGAAATCGTAATATGAATATACATATTGTAATACACATATACACACATATTCTATAAATATATATATATATATATATATATATATATATATATATATAGTATCCCAATAGAAGACAGCGGCACTCAAGGCTTTACAAAAATGAAAAACTGTATTCAAAAGTGAATAAACAAGCCGACGTTTCGGGGCTTACCCGCCCCTTTGTCAAGGTGTATAACAATCAAAACGTGAAACAACATACCTTATATGAAGAAGAAGCCCGCCAGTGCTCGTGCGTGGGTCGGAGTCGCGGCTTCCCGCTGTACTTCCGATCCCTTTGTGATGACATCACTCCGGCTGCATCTGGTGGTTACCGTGGCAACCCTGACGCTTCTCTGTATGCCGAACGGATCTGTCAACTGTGAACAAAGTGTGATCTCACCAATTAAAGAACCCACCACCACACTACTTGCATCCAGCGCACATCTCATTATATAGCATTTCCACCATTATGACTGTCTGATAGTTGAACAAGTGGTATGCTAAATGTAGATCGTGGTCTATAGGCAATGTGTTTGTTGTACTAGAGGTTGTCAGGCAGTGGTCCCCTATTACGTCAGGTGTGTTAATTAATCCAAAATTATATGCTGTGCATCTAATGGGTATTGTGTCAAAAAGAGTGCCGTGACGTAAATGTGGTGCCCGCTTATATCAATTAGGAGCAGGCCGACAGGTCCTACATGGGATATTCCTGTTAGATGCAGGTGACTATTGTGCGTGTGACTAAATGAAAAGTAACCTTTGTGTCTTCTCAAATATGTGACTACAGTATGTGTTGTGCGACTCAAATCATGTGTCTCTGCTAGCAAATGCTCGCTGATGTGGGTGACCTATTAAGTGGACAATTATCGCCCCATGTGGTCCGTGCATGATCTCCATGAGGCTGTAGTACTGAGGAGCCAATGTATGGATCATATATCGTGGCAAGTCTAGAATAGTGTTGCAAACCAGGTGTGTTCCTGTAGTACACAGTAGTTAGTGGAATAATGAGAGGTGCGCTGACGAGGGAAACAGGTAACACTAAGTCGCTATATAAGGTTGCCTACATCATGTATCACATGGTATTAACCCAATAGGTACATGGTTGGGGCAACCCGCTGCAATATATTGTCAAACCCTGTTGGGGTTTATGAGACAAATCAGGTTTAAACATTGGTGATCCGTCCCATCTTCATTCATCTCCAGGTTTGGGGTCAAAGTGCTAGTTATGCTACATGGAAAGTGTTTTTTTAAATTTTGTAATACTATAAGAAGACATTCCATGAAAATTTCTCATTAAGTCCTCCCGGGCTGACCGTGCCCAACTCGTGGATCCACTTGGATTCTATTTGTAACAGCTTACGGTCGCGGTCACCCCCCCTGTGGTTTCTAGGAACATGATCGATGATTTGATGCTTTAAGTCAGTGAGAGAATGTCCTGCTGTTGCATAGTGGCGTGCCACCGGCTGGTCTGAGGCTTTGCCCGTTAGAGCTTGCTTAATCGCTGTCCTGTGGAGGGCCATTCTCTCCCGCATTGTTCTTATTGATTTCCCCACATAGATCAAGCCGCAGGGACATGTGAGAAGATATACTATGTGAGTTGTTGTGCATGACAGCACATACCTGATGTTGTATCTTCTTTCACTGTGGGGATGTTTGAATGAAGTCCCTACTATCATACTGCTGCATGTTGTGCATCCAAGGCACTTGTAGCACCCTGGTGCTTTGGTCAGAAATGAAGTCCCTTTCTTTTTCACCTCATCTTGGAACCCTATAACGTCGGTGTGTACAATAGTGTCCTTGATATTCCTACCCCTGGAGAAACACTTCTTCCTTTTCAACGGCAAATACTATCGCCAAAAAACGGGGTGCGCGATGGGGAGCAATGTCTCCCCGTCATTCGCAAACATCTTCATGTTCCAGGAAGAGCAGGCAGTCTTCTTTGACAACCAGGAAGTGGCACAACATATTCTGATGTTTACCAGATACATTGACGACCTGTTCCTCCTGTGGACTGGGGGACGTGAAGCCTTTGAATGTTTAATGTCGAATACCAACAACCGACAATCAACCATCAAGTATACACATCAAACCAGTGGTGACACCCTCAACTACCTGGATGTCAAAGTGACCTTATCAGAAGGGAGGTTGTCTACGAGTTTGTATACCAAACCGACAGACAAAAACGTATTATTACGTGCTAACAGTCACCATCCCAAGCCTCTCAAGGATGGTCTACCAAGATCCCAAATGATCAGGGCTTCCAGAATAATCAGCGACCGCTCTTCACTGGACCAAGAATTGAATGTGATGGTGAGGAAGTTCGAACAGAGGGGATATGACCCACACAAATTACAACAACAGAAGGCAGAAGTACTGCTGATCCCTAGGGACAATCTGTTGAAACCTACCCCTAAATCCACCGAAGCAGTGATCCCATTCGTCAACACCTTTAATACGGCCAGCCCAGTTATCCAAAGAGCCACTAGGGCACTGTGGCCAATCATTGCAACAGATAAGGCACTCCCTTTAATGAGAAATATGAGACCTATGATGTGTTTCTCCAGGGGTAGGAATATCAAGGACACTATTGTACACACCGACGTTATAGGGTTCCAAGATGAGGTGAAAAAGAAAGGGACTTCATTTCTGACCAAAGCACCAGGGTGCTACAAGTGCCTTGGATGCACAACATGCAGCAGTATGATAGTAGGGACTTCATTCAAACATCCCCACAGTGAAAGAAGATACAACATCAGGTATGTGCTGTCATGCACAACAACTCACATAGTATATCTTCTCACATGTCCCTGCGGCTTGATCTATGTGGGGAAATCAATAAGAACAATGCGGGAGAGAATGGCCCTCCACAGGACAGCGATTAAGCAAGCTCTAACGGGCAAAGCCTCAGACCAGCCGGTGGCACGCCACTATGCAACAGCAGGACATTCTCTCACTGACTTAAAGCATCAAATCATCGATCATGTTCCTAGAAACCCCAGGGGGGGTGACCGCGACCGTAAGCTGTTACAAATAGAATCCAAGTGGATCCACGAGTTGGGCACGGTCAGCCCGGGAGGACTTAATGAGAAATTTTCATGGAATGTCTTCTTATAGTATTACAAAATTTAAAAAAACACTTTCCATGTAGCATAACTAGCACCTTGACCCCAAACCTGGAGATGAATGAAGATGGGACGGATCACCAATGTTTAAACCTGATTTGTCTCATAAACCCCAACAGGGTTTGACAATATATTGCAGCGGGTTGCCCCAACCATGTACCTATTGGGTTAATACCATGTGATACATGATGTAGGCAACCTTATATAGCGACTTAGTGTTACCTGTTTCCCTCGTCAGCGCACCTCTCATTATTCCACTAACTACTGTGTACTACAGGAACACACCTGGTTTGCAACACTATTCTAGACTTGCCACGATATATGATCCATACATTGGCTCCTCAGTACTACAGCCTCATGGAGATCATGCACGGACCACATGGGGCGATAATTGTCCACTTAATAGGTCACCCACATCAGCGAGCATTTGCTAGCAGAGACACATGATTTGAGTCGCACAACACATACTGTAGTCACATATTTGAGAAGACACAAAGGTTACTTTTCATTTAGTCACACGCACAATAGTCACCTGCATCTAACAGGAATATCCCATGTAGGACCTGCCGGCCTGCTCCTAATTGATATAAGCGGGCACCACATTTACGTCACGGCACACTTTTTGACACAATACCCATTAGATGCACAGCATATAATTTTGGATTAATTAACACACCTGACGTAATAGGGGACCACTGCCTGACAACCTCTAGTACAACAAACACATTGCCTATAGACCACGATCTACATTTAGCATACCACTTGTTCAACTATCAGACAGTCATAATGGTGGAAATGCTATATAATGAGATGTGCGCTGGATGCAAGTAGTGTGGTGGTGGGTTCTTTAATTGGTGAGATCACACTTTGTTCACAGTTGACAGATCCGTTCGGCATACAGAGAAGCGTCAGGGTTGCCACGGTAACCACCAGACGCAGCCGGAGTGATGTCATCACAAAGGGATCGGAAGTACAGCGGGAAGCCGCGACTCCGACCCACGCACGAGCACTGGCGGGCTTCTTCTTCATATAAGGTATGTTGTTTCACGTTTTGATTGTTATACACCTTGACAAAGGGGCGGGTAAGCCCCGAAACGTCGGCTTGTTTATTCACTTTTGAATACAGTTTTTCATTTTTGTAAAGCCTTGAGTGCCGCTGTCTTCTATTGGGATACTGCACAATTGCTATCAGGAGGCACCAGGGTCACGTTCAGCCATCAGGAGGAGTGCCGGTCCACACCTGCTATATACCATTTGAGCCAGCCAGGGGGTCCTGCTGCTCAGCCCGGGACAAGGCACCGCCATCACATCTTTACAATTTTTGCCTGTATTAAGATATACCCCTTATTGAGGTGAAGCTTTTCCAGACACCAGCACGTATTATCACTGTACATCACCGCTTTCAGAAGATACTCACACTCTCACCAAGCATGGAATCCACGTCCACTACAGCACACCTAGAGGACATCCCAGGGTGCAGGGGCATGCAATCAGCCCTTGGAGAATCATTTAGTTTTACGGATGATGATGCAGAACGCTTACGCTTTAAGGAGAAATTGGGAGTCACTGAAAGAACGGGTGGTATAGAAGATATCTACCATCAATTACTCAAACTCAAACGCCGTGAATGCGATTACCTACTTCATGGAATCTCGCTGTCTGAATACCACCGGGAGAAATTGATACCCCGGGGGTTTAGAGTGAAAAACGTCCCCACTATTGGCCGCTATAACCCGGAGTTCAGTAGGAAATGGGTGGGCATTCTTAACAAGTGCAGCCTCGACCTCATCTTGTTGGTTGTAGAAGAATCAGCCCGGGAATTAAAAAACACCAGAGAGAAGGTTGCTAAATTGGAGACCGAGCACAAATCTGTGTTACATGCTGAGGCCAATCAAGAGTGGCTTCACAAGCTGCAGAAACAATGCGAGGATTATAGAAAGGACCTCATCAAATTCAAACGTAACAAGCATCAAATCGTCAAAGAGGACTATGACCTCAATAAGGTGTACCGTTGGCTAATGGGTGGCGAAGGGGGCCAGAATACCTCCTATAATCCCAGACAAAAACATAGCTGGAGAAGACGGAGAGAAATGCGGTTTCAAACCACAGGCACCTCTAACAGTGACAGCGAAAATGCCCCACAGGACCCAGAGGACTTTATACATAGTCCATCGGTCCCTTTAGGGACACCAGTGGGGACTCCAAAGGAAAAAGGAAGAAGAGGTGGACGCCCACCCGTAGGGGCAGGCAATGCACGCGAATTAAGAGGGCGCACTGCCAAAAAGAGTCGTTAGTGTATAACCTCTCCGCAAGATCCTTCTCAGAGATCGAACTTAAAGTCCTAGAGAAGGGCCTCTCTTTCGTCCCCACAAACCCTTTTAATGATCTTAAGTGGCAAATAGAACTACATCGCTTCTCACGCAAATTGAGATTACAGGAATTCTTTCAAAAATCCAAATCGGAGGGGGACCTTGAAACCAGCAATCACTCCCCACATGAGAAATTTTGCAACACCAGACACAAGTCTACCTTTGATCCACCCTCTACTAATGCGTCAATACAGTCCTTTACCAGATTAATGAACGACTCAGTACTCAAATATACGGCCGCCTCTGACAATGCACATCAAAACCTGTCAAGGGCAGAATGGGCGGCCCTCAAACAACTTGGATCATACCGAGACGTAGTGTTCCGCCCTGCGGACAAGGGGGGTGGCCTTGTAGTACTGAACCTCATGGACTACATTAAGGAAATTGACAGCCAATTAGCAGCCACGGACACCTATGAGGAATTAACACAGGACCCGTCGGCCGGATATCAAAGGGAACTGTTTCAACTTCTTGATCATGCCAAAGCTAAAGGCCACATTACCACCAAATTATGTGAAGCTCTCAAACAGGACCACCCTTTGGTCCCGATCTTGTTCTCGGTACCCAAGATACACAAAAATGCAAGTGCACCACCGGGCAGGCCGATAATAGCGGCCAGAGATTCCATCTTTCAGCCAATTTCCATCTTTTTAGATGGCATCTTGCAACCTCTCATCTTGAAACATCACAACTTCATCAAAGATACAACCAGCTTCCTAGAGCGGATCAATGAAGTGGGGTCAGTGCCGCCAGACACATTGTTGTGTGTTATTGATGTAAATAGTCTATACACGAGCATCCCCCACGAGGCCGGCTTACGGGCCATGAGAGACTTTCTAATTGTGGAAAAAATGGAAGCCATCAACTTAGATCTCTTTATGGAGCCCCTAACTATGACCCTGGAGAAGAACTTCTTCCTTTTCAACGGCAAATACTATCGCCAAAAAACGGGGTGCGCGATGGGGAGCAATGTCTCCCCGTCATTCGCAAACATCTTCATGTTCCAGGAAGAGCAGGCAGTCTTCTTTGACAACCAGGAAGTGGCACAACATATTCTGATGTTTACCAGATACATTGACGACCTGTTCCTCCTGTGGACTGGGGGACGTGAAGCCTTTGAATGTTTAATGTCGAATACCAACAACCGACAATCAACCATCAAGTATACACATCAAACCAGTGGTGACACCCTCAACTACCTGGATGTCAAAGTGACCTTATCAGAAGGGAGGTTGTCTACGAGTTTGTATACCAAACCGACAGACAAAAACGTATTATTACGTGCTAACAGTCACCATCCCAAGCCTCTCAAGGATGGTCTACCAAGATCCCAAATGATCAGGGCTTCCAGAATAATCAGCGACCGCTCTTCACTGGACCAAGAATTGAATGTGATGGTGAGGAAGTTCGAACAGAGGGGATATGACCCACACAAATTACAACAACAGAAGGCAGAAGTACTGCTGATCCCTAGGGACAATCTGTTGAAACCTACCCCTAAATCCACCGAAGCAGTGATCCCATTCGTCAACACCTTTAATACGGCCAGCCCAGTTATCCAAAGAGCCACTAGGGCACTGTGGCCAATCATTGCAACAGATAAGGCACTCCCTTTAATGAGAAATATGAGACCTATGATGTGTTTCTCCAGGGGTAGGAATATCAAGGACACTATTGTACACACCGACGTTACAGGGCTCCAAGATGAGGTGAAAAAGGAATGGACTTCATTTCTGACCAAAGCACCAGGGTGCTACAAGTGCCTTGGATGCACAACATGCAGCAGTATGATAGTAGGGACTTCATTCAAACATCCCCACAGTGAAAGAAGATACAACATCAGGTATGTGCTATCATGCACAACAACTCACATAGTATATCTTCTCACATGTCCCTGCGGCTTGATCTATGTGGGGAAATCAATAAGAACAATGCGGGAGAGAATGGCCCTCCACAGGACAGCGATTAAGCAAGCTCTAACGGGCAAAGCCTCAGACCAGCCGGTGGCACACCACTATGCTACAGCAGGACATTCTCTCACTGACTTAAAGCATCAAATCATCGATCATGTTCCTAGAAACCCCAGGGGGGGTGACCGCGACCGTAAGCTGTTACAAATAGAATCCAAGTGGATCCACGAGTTGGGCACGGTCAGCCCGGGAGGACTTAATGAGAAATTTTCATGGAATGTCTTCTTATAGTATTACAAAATTTAAAAAAACACTTTCCATGTAGCATAACTAGCACCTTGACCCCAAACCTGGAGATGAATGAAGATGGGACGGATCACCAATGTTTAAACCTGATTTGTCTCATAAACCCCAACAGGGTTTGACAATATATTGCAGCGGGTTGCCCCAACCATGTACCTATTGGGTTAATACCATGTGATACATGATGTAGGCAACCTTATATAGCGACTTAGTGTTACCTGTTTCCCTCGTCAGCGCACCTCTCATTATTCCACTAACTACTGTGTACTACAGGAACACACCTGGTTTGCAACACTATTCTAGACTTGCCACGATATATGATCCATACATTGGCTCCTCAGTACTACAGCCTCATGGAGATCATGCACGGACCACATGGGGCGATAATTGTCCACTTAATAGGTCACCCACATCAGCGAGCATTTGCTAGCAGAGACACATGATTTGAGTCGCACAACACATACTGTAGTCACATATTTGAGAAGACACAAAGGTTACTTTTCATTTAGTCACACGCACAATAGTCACCTGCATCTAACAGGAATATCCCATGTAGGACCTGCCGGCCTGCTCCTAATTGATATAAGCGGGCACCACATTTACGTCACGGCACTCTTTTTGACACAATACCCATTAGATGCACAGCATATAATTTTGGATTAATTAACACACCTGACGTAATAGGGGACCACTGCCCGACAACCTCTAGTACAACAAACACATTGCCTATAGACCACGATCTACATTTAGCATACCACTTGTTCAACTATCAGACAGTCATAATGGTGGAAATGCTATATAATGAGATGTGCGCTGGATGCAAGTAGTGTGGTGGTGGGTTCTTTAATTGGTGAGATCACACTTTGTTCACAGTTGACAGATCCGTTCGGCATACAGAGAAGCGTCAGGGTTGCCACGGTAACCACCAGACGCAGCCGGAGTGATGTCATCACAAAGGGATCGGAAGTACAGCGGGAAGCCGCGACTCCGACCCACGCACGAGCACTGGCGGGCTTCTTCTTCATATAAGGTATGTTGTTTCACGTTTTGATTGTTATACACCTTGACAAAGGGGCGGGTAAGCCCCGAAACGTCGGCTTGTTTATTCACTTTTGAATACAGTTTTTCATTTTTGTAAAGCCTTGAGTGCCGCTGTCTTCTATTGGGATACTGCTCAATTGCTATCAGGAGGCACCAGGGTCACGTTCAGCCATCAGGAGGAGTGCCGGTCCACACCTGCTATATATATGTATATATATATATATATATATAATACATATGAGCAGATTGTCCAGAACCGTCGGGTCCCTAGTGACATTAATGTTCTCTGAATGTGTATGACCATGTACTGAATGCCCAGGTTGTGGATCTAATCAGGAAACCTTATGGTAGACAGAAAAACCTAGTATTCGTCGACAGCAGGGAGTAGTAACCAGGCAAAATAACATTCTTGCGACCCCGAGGGGTCCAAGGGAAGTATACATATAAGTTTAATCTCACTTCCACACAAATACTACCATGTCTGTGTTCGAGCTACAGGTCCATGGAACAGTACCATACATATACATATAAAAATATATATATACAGGTTAGTTACAGCATGTTAATTTACACCCAGTAATAACTGTTGGTGCCGACAGGGTCACCCACATACTACTGTGTCTCCCCTACAGTGTTTACCTTTGAAAAGCATACAATTACCAACCTGCTGACACTGCATCTACTGAATCAAGTATCAACAGGAGTCGGCGATGCCGACAGAGATTCCCATAGCTGTTTGCGACATAGCACTCACACATGTCGACACGTGCACTAAAAAGCTATAGTGGGTATATCTGACAGGGAAAACACAGACATATATGCACAACTCAATGATTACATGCCCATTTCTAAAATAGTGCTATATTTCATACTATATTGCACTAAACACTGTGCCCCCCCTTCGTTTACACTGTACACACTGTTTTGGCGGGGACCCTGGAGAAAATGGCGCTGTATCATGTTGTGAGGGCTAAGCCACGCCCCTTCTCTGCGCGCTTCAGCCCCGCTATTATTTTAGCTTATTATGCTGGCAGGGGTCCGTATACAGTGACTATGCACTGTATACATATTTAGCCAGGCTTACTGGAGAGGTATATTGCTGCCCAGGGCGCCCCCCCTGCGTCCTGCACCCTTGTAAAGCCGTTGGTGTGTGGGAGCAATGGCGCGCAGCGATACCTCTGAGACTGTGAAGTCTTCTGCCGTCACTGAAGTCATCTGTTCTTCTAATACTCACCCGGCTTCTTTCTTCTGGCTTCTGTGAGGGGGGTGATGGCGCAGCTCCGGGAACAAGCAGCTAGGCGCACCAAGTGATCGAACCCTCTGGAGCTAATGGTGTCCAGTAGCCTAAGAAGCAGAGCCCTTAACTCAGAAGAAGTAGGTCTGACTTCTCTCCCCTCAGTCCCACGAAGCAGAGAGCCTGTAGCCAGCAGGTCTTTCTGAAAATAAAAAACCTAACATAAAGTCTTTCAGAGAAACTCAGTAGAGCTCCCCTAGTGTGTGACCAGTCACTCCTGGGCACAGAATCTAACTGAGGTCTGGAGGAGGGACACAGAGGGAGGAGCCAGTTCACACCCATTCAAAGTCTTATAGTGTGCCCATGTCTCCTGCGGATCCCGTCTATACCCCATGGTCCTTACGGAGTCCCCAGCATCCTCTAGGACGTATGAGAAACACTGCTGTAGCATATGCAGAATCAGACCAATCGGATTATGCTTGTGCTTTTCACAGATTTACTCTGATTTTTTTAATCGTTTTGTCCTTAAATGAGGTTATCACTGAAACACTGTAACAGTAAAAAACAACATAACAGTGGAAATTAGGTTCATACAAACCCTTACATAGCCAAAGATAAATAGGGAAACCCTACAATAAAAATCTATACGTATAACAAAACGGTAATAGGCCCTACACACTACGTGATAACACTGAAAGATATGAATGTTCTCGTTCATTAATGAACGAGATATTGTTCATATCTTTCAGTGTGTAGGCACCAATGATGAATGATGCGCGACCCCCACGCTCGTTCATCGTTGGTGCTGGCTCGTTTATACATGCATGCCAATATGTATCTTTAAAATAAGTCACCGCATATATACACTGATGGCCTTCATTTAAAACATCATGATACACAGACGTACCTTACTTACATAACAATATGTAGCTGTAATCCCATAGCAGTTTCTTTGTTCCTTACAGATCCCAATTTCTGTATATTGTAAGGAAGGGAATGGACTTGCTTACTCTAAAACGGATGTTTTATTAAATTGATAAGTCTAAAGTACCCCACTGCAGTGTGAGTTTCGGTACGCTGTACCTATGCATATCGATATCCTGTGCACCTTTTCAGTGTAATCTTGCTGTATTGTAAACGTACTACACCATATATCTTTTATCTTTATTTTTTCTGAGTTTAACCGCATCATAAAGTAGGAACTTATACAAGTATCAAAGACTAAAGAAACTTCTACGTGTTTTGAACCACTTCATCCTGTGTGAGTACGGTACGTCTTTCGTTTTGGGAAAGACGAAGTTGAAGTATCTGATTTTGTCGGTTCACACTGGGTGATAAAGCTAAAGATACCTTTATGAGCCTAAGTGACCTCATCACTATGTGAGTTTAGGTACGCTGTACCTGTTATATGGATTCAGCATAATCATCACTATACTCTTTGGTGGAGGGTGTCTCCAGAAATATCAAATATACACTATATTTTCTGTTTTCTGGTTTTACTTTTGAGGATCTTCGTTTTGACGGACGATGGATTCCATATATGAATGAGAAACCGATAAAAAAGAAAATTGGGTTACATCCTTGTATTTAATGGACTAAAGGACTAAGTATTCCCTCATTTTGATTGGAACAGAATTATGCGCTATTTCCTGTAAACTTTTTTCCATAATAGACAACAAGGGCCTCAAACCAGAAATAACCAGTCTTAGCCGGTCTGGTGGGGTGTGTGAGGTCATGCTGTGATGTCATAATTGCAACTGCCTATATCAGGGCTGTGCTGCTGCTGTCTCTTACATATGCCTCAGAGGCCTGGCACGGCAATGCACACTGGTAGAAAGTTAGTGACTGGACAAAGATAAGAGCAGCTTAATTCGAATCGTCGGCAGACTTTTAGCATGACTATCATAATATATGACTTACTGTATGACCTTGGGGATAGCATAGTATTGGATATAAACAAAATCTCACACCTACTGGGACAGTACCGTTACCTAACAGCCACAAGCGGCTGCAAATGGGCCATTGGAGATATTTGAAGAGCGCTGTCTAGATTGGCCTATAATGTTCCTAATTAAATCCTTTATGTGCAGCTGCACCCATGACATCTCCTTGGAGTTGTTTGGTGAGCCTATAATGTTGCAAATCAAACCCTTTACTCTCTCTCTGCCTGCTTAAATCCCAGTGTGCCAGTATTGCAGGCTGATCCATTTCTATTAATGTAAAGAAATGTAAAATAATTATGTTGTGCTTTAATCATTACTTTTGTTTTTATCCAATACTATATACAGGTGTAGCAGGGACGTGCAGTCAGGGGAGGTAGTGCCTCCCCTGTCATTCCTGATTAAAATAATATAAAGAAGATACTTATGACTTCCGGTGGGTGGCGCATCCAAGATGGCCACATCTTAATTGAGCTCTGCTCACGGTAGCCCCATCCACCATCTGCTTACTTTCCAGCCACCTCTTTGGAGTATATTTGCGGGATTGTCTCCCCCTAGCACTGGGGTACCCGTTACTGACCTTTCTGGAGAGATTTACTGGGTGGGAGCCCTGTTCCCCGGAGTCGGGCCCGTAATCGGTCCGCCGCGTGGCGAGTGTCTGTGCTCCCCACCCTCCCGTTTTAGCTACCCTGCGGTCATTACTGGCTGTTTTGCCGCTCTTCTAATCTGGCCTCAGTGGGGACCGCTGCCCTATCCCCACGGATCACCATCTGCCTGCCGTCTGATTGTGGATTCTGCCTGGGTACCTGTGGAGCTGCTTCCGGGGCGCCTGGTCTGCTGACGAGCCGGTGAGAGTGGATGTCGGAAGAGGCATCTACACCTACTGCCTTTCCCCCGCTCCCGGGACTCCCGCGGCTGCTGGATCGGGGTCGTGCCGACTGCCCTTGGGCTGGGGTGATCGGGGCTCCGTCACCCCAGCAGTCACTCTGCTCCCACCCGCCCCGCGGCTCACCTGCAGGGCTGATTGCCGCTGGTCCGGCCTCCTCCCGTATGGACCCGCTGGTCCTGCCACTCTGTGTGCCTGGCTCTCCGGAGATCCCCTCCCTGCGGACACTGCCCTAATCCCCCTGGAGGACTGGTTGCTGCTCCCCGTCCTGGCGCCCTCGGTGGTGCGGGTCTCCTGTTCTGGGTGGCACCCGCTGCTGTGGACGGATGTTCTAGCTGGACCCTTCCCCTGCTTTATTTTGGCTGACGCCTGCCTTCTGCCCCTGGAGTTACGCTGCTGCGTTCTGGACACTTACCTTTGAGGCTGTGCTGTCTCCTCATAGCCCTGGGAGGCTCCTGGTTGATGCGGCTGTTCGCCTCACTCCACAGAGGCACAAGTGAAGCTTTTCATTACTGCTGTGACTGGCCCTGATACTCTCTGGGACCCTATGGTGCTGATTAACTGCTCTTTACAGGGGTCCATTTGGTGTCCATACTGCCCTCCCCACTCTCTGCTCACTGAGCACTCCTTCTGCATTCTTTTGCCTCCTGCTTTTTCTTGTCTTTCCCTTGAGTTATTCCCTTCTCTGGTATTGCCCCTGCCCTCTTATTGTTTTCTCTCCCACTTCTCTGCTACTACCTCTTCCTTTCTTCCCCCCACGCTGAATTTGCTCTGGCTGTGCCTGTCTCCACATTATTGTAGTACTGCAGATGTATACATCAACGGCTTTCTATATAGCCTTATAGCTTGGCTTGGTAGACACTGACACCTTGTGGCCGTTCAATATTATTATTATTATTTTATTTTTTTATTTTTTATTTTTTTGTTTGGTTTGCTCTGCTTTTATTTTATTTCCGTTATAGGCATCATTGATCCTACCTACCATTTGCAGCATCTGTGTGTGTAATATTTTATTATATATACTATTATCATTATTGTATATCTCTATATATAATCTATACATAATTATTTGTATCATTATTTACTGCTGCCTCAGTTACTTTGTTCACAACTGTCCCTTTGTATGTAATATTTAACACTTCAGTGTCAACATTATCTCCTCTATAGTATCAGAGTTTGCTGCTCGTTGGTTTGTTACTATATAGGTAGGAGGTGTGTGATTTATATTTTGTTATGTGAAATTTTATTTACCCCTTTTGGGCGTTATACTTTACGATTTCAGATGTATCTCATCTGATACTTTTATTTACTGGTGAACTGTGTCCGATCCTTTTGGATCTTCCCTATTAGGCACTTCATAATTGATGGAGAGGTTTCTGAATAGGACTGTTTCATAAAATATGGTCAGAAGGAAGTCACATAAGACTGGTGGTTCTTCTCCTTCTCAGTCGCAACCCGTAACGAATATGGCTGGGAATCTTGACCCTACGCCCCATCTTGACACGATCCCCCCAGTGTCTCAAACTGCTAAAGAGATTCTTTCGGTACTCATGCCTCATATTGATAGGAAATTAGACGAGTTTAGGGATTCATTTCAATCCACCCTACGAGAAGTGGCCTCGAATACTTCGAGAATATCGGAGGTGGAGCAGAGAGTTAGTGACTTGGAGGACACGGTCCATACTGTGGAGTCCTCGGCTGACTCGTCCATTGGCATGATTCGGGAGCTCCAAGACAAACTAGGTGATCTAGAGAATAGAAATCGGAGAAATACCCTCCGTTTTATTGGTATCCCGGAACATGTCAAACCCTCCCTTCTGGGAGACTACCTAGCATCTCAACTGGTTCCTGCTCTTTGTATATCTGACAAGATGGAGTTTCCCCAGGTTGAAAGAGTCCATAGGGTGGGGATTGAAAGGGATGGTCCCAATCCTCCTCCCAGACCGGTGGTAGCCCGCTACTTTGATTATAGGACGAAGGAAATAATATTACGAGCGTATAAAAAATTGGGCATTCGCAGGGCATTCTCACCAGTTTGCAAATTTCTAGTGGAATCGCAAAAACGTTTTGCCTTGCTTTACCCTGCCAAGTTGAGGGTCACTGATAATGGCCGTACCATATTTTTTGATGACCCAGACGAGGCCCGTAGACACTTTTTGTCCTCTCCCTCCCCACTGAGTTCACCAGTACCATTGTCCCTGAGATCTCCCAATCGCTGAATGTGTATGCTACAATAAGTGATGTTTTTCTTTCTTAGTTCTATTTTCCATTTGGTGGTGGGGATGGGGTCTTACCTTTCATTCGCCCCTCCTTGGATAATGGTTATTATGTTATCGTTTAGGATACTGGCTCTCCTTTTCCTATTTACTGTTTGTTTTTTGTTGATTCTAATGGTCGGTTGCAGTGTCGTTACTGTGACCCTCCAAGAAAATTTTTGGTTTGAGAAAATTCAGAAAAGGTTATTGAAGCATGATTTTCTGTCTTTTGGTAATTGTGATATGTTTAATCTACTATACTTTCAATTCTTTATTTTATGTTTTGGTGCATTGGTGGTGGAGAGATGGGAACACTTACGAGTGACTATATTTTGTGGGCTGCTTCCTGCTCGCTGGGACGGGGGACCACGCAATATATCAATGGGATTGTATTATGAACTCTGCGCAGCGAGAATTGGGATTGGATGATGGCAAATAATACCCATAATTTACCATACTCACCTTCCCGCGACTCGATTAAATGTCTTTCATGGAATGTTGGCAGGCTCAATTCCCCCATTAAGCGTCAAAAGGATTTATCCCACCTTAAGAAATTCAGCCCAGACATCATCTTTCTACAGGAGACCCACTGGAGGGAGGGTGATGGTTCTTCCCTTCGCGCTGGTTGGCTAGGTGATTGCTTTTCGGCCCCATATGTCAATAAGACTAGAGGGGTGGCTATCCTTTTTGCACGACACCTCCCATACACCATTTTAAACACTGTTCCGGACCCTAATGGTCGTTACTTACTGATAGATGTTAAGATTGGAGACGCCATATACACTCTTTTAAATTTATACGCTCCCAACGCTCAAGTGTCGGAATTTTTGACTAAGGTGACCTTCTTGATACAACAGCGGGAGGCTTTTCCACTGATACTCAGGGGTGACTTCAATACGGTGCATGACCCGACCTTGGATAAGACTCCAATTCCATCCAACCGACATCCTACTATTTGGTCTACACTTGTGAAATTTATGTTAGGGCTCCAACTGACTGATGTTTGGAGACTCTTTAACCCATCAGATAAATCTTTTACTTTCCATTCGGGGGTTCACGCATAGATTATTTTTTAGTAGCGGACTCTTTGGTATCCGAGGTGACCTCCGCAAATATTGCTGAAATATTGGTCTCACATCATGCACCGATTGAATTCTCGTTTAGACTACCACATACGGGTCCCACACACCGCACTTGGAAATTTCCTGCATATCTATTCCAATCAGAAAAATTTCGGGAATACTTAAAGCGTAACTGGCTAGACTATGTAGATAATAACATTACCCACTGGGATGACCCGGTCCTTTTCTGGGAAGCATCGAAGTCTGTGATGCGAGGTAGTATCATCTCATATGTATCTGGTCGTAATAAAATCCAAAAAGACCAATATCGTTCCCTCTCCCATACGCTGCAGACTACGTTTGCTGAATATGTGGCAGACCCCTCGGAGGAAAAATTTACTATATACAATCAAGCTAAATCTGTATTGGAAAATGTCCTACTTTCCCAAGCTCAATCGCGTTTAGACTTCACGAAAAATAAATATTATAGATGGGGTGCCAGGACGGGACGTTTATTGGCCTCATTAACTAAAGGTTATAAACGGAAAAACCATATCGTTTCTATTAAAGAGACTGGGACTTCCCCTTGTCTGACACGAACGTCTGATATATCAAGGGCCTTTCATGACTATTATTGTAATCTATACTCCGCTAGACCATCGACCCCAGAGTCCTTAGACGATATCATCAGAGAGGCCAATCTACCTAGTCTAGACCCAGACCAAACTGACCTTCTAGACTCGGAAATTACAGAGGAGGAAATAAGGTCGGCAATCTCTTCCCTACATACCTGTAAAGCCCCGGGACCAGATGGCTTCTCAGGAGAATATTTTAAAATCCTATCTACTGACATTGTACCGGCTTTATTAGAACTGTATCGCACTATTCATAAAAAATGCCCGTACTATCCCTCTTTTAATGTTGCATTTATTACCCTTATTACGAAACCCGACCGCGACCCTACACTGTTGAGTTCCTATCGTCCCATTACTCTACTAAACGTGGACTTTAAAATTCTGTCCAAAATTCTGTCCTCTCGATTACAAATATTCTCCTCCTCCCTTTGCTCATCTCACCAACTAGGTTTCACCCGAGGCAGACAATTAGTCAAGGGTATTCGCACAGCCATTGCTTCCATTATTGCTTCCAACAACAATCCCACCGTTCTCAATATGCTTCTGAGCCATGACGCTCAGAAAGCTTTTGATACGGTGTCCTGGTCCTCTTTATTTAAAGTTTTATCAACTCGAAATTTCGGCCCAGATTTTATTAATCTTATAAAGTTCTTCTATAGCTCCCCCACGACTTTCCTCTTAGTAAACGGCACGAGAAGTGACCCTATTGTTATGTCTAGAGGAACCCGCCAAGGCTGCCCTTTATCTCCCCAATTTTTAATTTGTCCCTTGACCCCTTCGTATAATTGATTCCTGGCCAACCTTGAAAGGTATATCGATTGGTTCGGTGGAAGTGAAACTCACTGCATTTGCGGATGATGTTCTGATTCACATGTCCAATCCTAAACATTCCCTCAAACCGCTGCTAGAATTGCTTGATAGGGTGGGATCTCTTTCTGGCTTTTTTATTAATTTTTAAAAATCTAGTGACCTTTATCTGAAACAAGGCTTTTATAGACCCTTGTGGGCGGCACAACTACCTTTGAACTGGGCTAAAAAGAAACTCCCATATTTGGGTATTCTCCTTCCCAAAAACATCGCAAATCTTTATGATATCAATATTGGGAAAACACTTTCTAAAATTACGGGGGATCTTGAGGCGATGGTCCATTTACAACTCTCCTTTTTAGGAAGGACAAATATAATTAAAATGATATATTTCCCAAAACTCCTTTACCCATTACAAGTTCTCCCCCTTTTGCTCTCTAGACAAGACCTCTTACAGATAACGTCGGCCTTTAGGAAATTTATTTGGAATAATAAGCGCGCGAGAATTGCTCTATTTAAATTAGGTCAGCCTAAAACCAATGGGGGAGTCAACTTTCCAGACATTCTGACGTATAGTTAAGCTTCCCATGTTCGCTATATTAAAGACTGGTTGTCTAGTACTCAAACCTACACTGATTCACTTCTCAAACAAAATTTAATTCCTCATGTGTCCCTGATAGCTTTTGTACACCTAACTGATGCTGAGATTTCCACTGATTTAACTAATAATCCCCTCCTAATGACTACGAGGAAAGTTTGGCTATCCCTGAGAAATAAATATAAATTACACAAACACCTATCTATCCATTTGCCTTTTTTACAAAATCCGGGTTTTCAAAATGGAGAGGCCGCCTATCCTTTCAATGACTGGAAATCGTTAGGAATTTGTAATATAGGACAGCTCATTAATCCTGGATCCCATAAACCATTAATTTACGCGGAGGCCCTATCTAAATACCTATATATTGGCCCCCAGAACTTTGCTTTTTTTCAAGCCCAACATTATGTTAGCAAGGGCCCTCATTCCGAGTTGTTCGCTCGCAAGTGAATTTTAGCAGATTTGCTCATGTTAAGCCGCCGCCTACTGGGAGTGAATCTTAGCATCTTAAAATTGCGAACGATGTATTCGCAATATTGCGATTACACACCTCGTAGCAGTTTCTGAGTAGCTCCAGACTTACTCGGCATCTGCGATTATTTCACTGCTTGTCGTTCCTGGTTTGACGTCACAAACACACCCAGCGTTCGGCCAGACACTCCTCCGTTTCTCCGGCCACTACTGCGTTTTTTCCGGAAACGGTAGCGTTTTTTCCCACACGCCCATAAAACGGCCTGTTTCCGCCCAGTAACACCCATTTCCTGTCAATCACATTACGATCGCCAGAACGATGAAAATGCCGTGAGTAAAATTCCTAACTGCATAGCAAATTTACTTGGCGCAGTCGCAGTGCGGACATTGCGCATGCAGCGGAAAATCGCTGCGATGCGAAGATTTTTACCGAGCGAACAACTCGGAATGAGGGCCATGATTTCCAGACTATTACCTGCGACTGATTGGGATAATCAATTGGACCGAATACTACTGCGACCGGAACAATCCAAAGGTGCTATTTCATT
Organism: Pseudophryne corroboree; assembly: GCF_028390025.1. Taxonomy (NCBI): domain Eukaryota; kingdom Metazoa; phylum Chordata; class Amphibia; order Anura; family Myobatrachidae; genus Pseudophryne; species Pseudophryne corroboree. The sequence continues at coordinate 284,137,335 of NC_086444.1, read as the reverse complement.
TTACTATAAACAACCCCACACTATGGGGGTAATTCCAAGTTGATTGCAGCAGGAAATTTTTTAGCAGTTGGGCAAAACCATGTGCACTGCAGGGGAGGCAGATATAACATGTGCAGAAAGAGTTAGATTTGGGTGGGTTATTTTATTTCTGTGCAGGGTAAATACTGGCTGCTTTATTTTTACACTGCAAACTAGATTGCAGATTGAACACACCACACCCAAATCTAACTCTCTCTGCACATGTTATATCTGCCCCCCCTGCAATGTACATGGGCCCTCATTCCGAGTTGATCGGTCGCAAGGCGAATTTAGCAGAGTTACACACGCTAAGCCGCCGCCTACTGGGAGTGTATCTTAGCATCTTAAAATTGCGACCGATGTAATCGCAATATTGCGATCACAAACTACTTAGCAGTTTTAGAGTAGCTCCACACTTACTCTGCCTGTGCGATCAGTTCAGTGCTTGTCGTTCCTGGTTTGACGTCACAAACACACCCAGCGTTCGCCCAACCACTCCCCCGTTTCTCCGGCCACTCCTGCGTTTTTTCCGGAAACGGTAGCGTTTTCAGCCACACGCCCATAAAACGCCGTGTTTCCGCCCAGTAACACCCATTTCCTGTCAATCACATTACGATCGCCGGAGCGAGGAAAAAGCCGTGAGTAAAAATACTATCTTCATAGCAAAGATACTTGGCGCAGTCGCAATGCGAATATTGCGCATGCGCACTAAGCGGAATTTCACTGCGATGCGATGAAAAATACCGAGCGAACGACTCGGAATGAGGGCCATGGTTTTGCCCAACTGCTAAAAAATGTCCTGCTGCAATCAACTCAGAATTACCCCCTATACTAGACCATTCTACATATAAAACTGGTATAGCCCAATGGTTGGAACATTTTCCTAACTTAGATGTTGATGGGTTACTGCACATGCTACATTTTTCAATAGCTATGTTCCCTGCTGCTAAATACACGGAAATGTATCTTAATATCTTTCACAGATCTTATATTTCTCCCCACAGAGGTTTTTTAATAGGCCTTTTAAACGATCCTTCCTGTCCCAAATGTGGCCATCAATCGGCAGATCTTTATCATTGTTTTTGGGCCTGTCCACTTTTAAGACGGTTCTGGTTGGCAGTTTGGCGCTTTGCCTCCCAACATTTAGTGAACTACATCCCCTTTACACCGGAATGGGCTATATTTGGTGTCATACCCCCTGGTATTAGAGCTCCCAAACCCGTTAAAAAATTACTTTTAGCAATCTCATCGGCAGCTAGAAAAGCAGTTTTGCACATGTGGGTTCATAGCTCCGTCCCGACTCTAGAAATGTTCAGGGACAAACTATTTTTTATTTGTCATATGGATTGGTTGGAGGCCTCACTTCAAAAAGAATCTCGCAACGAATCCTTTTTCGCAACATGGGAAAGTTTTATTGAAACACTTCCTACTCATACTAAAGAGGCCATTAGCTTTTGTTTTCGTAGCACACTCTGGTATGAAACCAGGATTTTTCTTAGAGACCCTCCCATCACTCTTGTTAGCGCTAGTTAGTGGTTGTGGCGTGTTCCCATCTCTCTGAAGGTCCACGGCGTACCTATAGGTGTTATTTGTTATTCTATAATATTGTACAAATTACCCTTTTTTGTACTCGTCCTTACACCGTGCACTATGTTTTGTATCTATTACATTATGTCTTTTCTGTTATTACCCACAATGTTCCTGTACTTATTGCTATTTTCTTTAAGGAAATGCTTCAATAAAGAAAGAAATGTAAAAAAAAAAAAAGAAGATACTTATGACACATATTCTGTGTCATAAGCATATTTTTTATATTATGTAATTTTTTTTAGATTGTAAATGACTGTTTAAATACATTTTTGCGGCACCGAGAACGGTGCCTCCCGCTGTGCATTGTAATCGGCTGTAAGCAGGGGGCGGGGCCAAGCAAAGGGCTGTAAAAGCCCATTGAAAAAAGTAATAGAAGCGGCACTTACCCAAGTGCTGCATTACAGCAGGGATGTGCTTTCAGCCTATCTGAAAGCACGCCCCTGTCACTGTGATTGGTCACTGGACAGCAGCTGCAGCACTGACAGTGACTGCATCCGGCTGTCACTGGCAGTGCTGTACGGGGCAAAGGACGTGCATAGCAGTGGCAGAGTCTGAGTGCGGCATGATTCGGCGGACATTATGGCTGTAGTGCCTCACCAGCCACTGACCTCACCGCACGCCACTGAGCAGTAGGCTGGGCGCATAGTGTCATAGGAGTGCAGAAAGGCTGGGCGCAGGGTGACATGGGGTGCAGGATGACATAGGGTGCATTATGGCTGGGTCAGAATGACATGGGGTGCAGTAACGGTAGGTGCAGGGTGACATGGATGTGCAGTAAGGCAAGGTGACATGGGGGAGTAGTATGCTGGGTGCATAGTGACATGGGGGTACAGTAAGGCTGGGTACAGGGTGACATTAATTGCAGTCAGGCAGTGAGTGCAGGGTGATGACAGGGCGGCAGTACAGCTGCATACAGTGTGACATGATGACTTGAACACTGGATTTATTTCATTAATGCCATCTAGCATGGGTTGTAATGTTCACTCGCAGAAGCGAGCACTAGGATAGGACAGTGTAATGCAGGACTAGGAAATGCTGCTTTTGTGCAGAAGTTGGTCAGCAGGGGCATAAGCAGCAAACACTACCAGGAAGAACTGAAGCGGGTGATAGCGTCAGAGGTAACAGTAATCAAGCTGATGTCAACCTTATTTATCTGTCGCATGTGGTAAACTAAACTAGGACTGAAGTAGGTGCAATAAGCTGAAGTACGTTACTGGCAAACAAGATATGACCATTTCATGGATCCTGTGGACCTCGTGTGGTGAGGGGATTTGGCTGTTGCTCTGGGGCGTAGTTGCATGCTTTCAGGGTTGGGTGGAGCACGATCCCTTGTAGCACCACGGGATTTAGGGATTGGCACATTGCTTCCCTACTTGCCATGTGGTGTATAGATGTGTCAAATCCCTCTGAGTCATGAGGTAGGAAGCAGGATCTTTGGTGCTGATAATAAGCTTGAAGTGGGATGAGCAAGAAATGTAATGTATAAAAGCGCTTGGGGTTAGTAGCTTGAGCATGTAAAAGGCGACCAGGGCAGTTATTATTACGGAGGGCAGGCTGGTACTGTGTTCTGTTTTGCGAAGGGGCCAGGCATTAGGAATGTATTGACAGTGGCTAAAGGAATACCAGGGCAGCCTAGCATGTCAGCATTACACCAGAAGGTAGCATCAGCAAATTATCATGGCAGCGAGCACACAATTATTAATTTTCTCATGCACAGGGATATGTCCGTCCTAACCAAATATCAGGCAATTTTGTTTTAAAGGTGCATTACAGTCTCATCCCACGATTATCCTGGCATGGGACTAGGGGGGTCATTCCGAGTTGTTCGCTCGTTGCCGATTTTCGCAACGGAGAGATTAAGGCAAAAATGCGCATGCGCATGGTACGCAGTGTATTTTAGCACAAAACTTAATAGATTTACTCACGTCCGAACGAAGATTTTTCATCGTTGAAGTGATCGGAGTGTGATTGACAGGAAGTGGGTGTTTCTGGGTGGAAACTGACCGTTTTCTGGGAGTGTGCGGAAAAACGCAGGCATGCCAGAATAAAACGCGGGAGTGTCTGGAGAAACGGGGGAGTGGCTGGCCGAACGCAGGGCGTGTTTGTGACGTCAAACCAGGAACGAAACGGGCTGAGCTGATCGCAATCTGTGAGTAGGTCTGGAGCTACTCAGAAACTGCTAAGAATTTTCTAATCGCAATTCTGCTAATCTTTTGTTCGCAATTCTGCTTAGATAAGATACACTCCCAGAGGGCGGCGGCCTAGCGTGTGCAATGCTACTAAAATCTGCTAGCGAGCGAACAACTCGGAATGACCCCCTAGATACGGGTCTGGGATCGAGAAAGCCAGGAAGTAAGGTAATGCAGCCGCAGGAAAACTAGTCTCCGTACACAGGCCCTCATTCCGAGTTGATCGCTTGCTAGCTGCTTTTAGCAGCAATGCACACGCTAAGCCGCCGCCCTCTGGGAGTGTATCTTAGCATAGCAGAATTGCGAACGAAAGATTAGCAGAATTGCTGTAATATCTTTTCCTGCAGTTTCTAAGTAGTTCCAGACCTACTCCTAGATTGCGATCACTGCAGACTGTTTGGTTCCTGGTTTGACGTCACACACACGCCGTGCGTTTGGCCAGCCACTCCCCCCTTTCTCCCGCCATGCCTGCGTTTTTTAGCACACTCCCGGAAATGCCCCTTTCCTGTCAATCACTCACCGATCAGCAGTGCGACTGAAAAGAACCGCTAGACCTTGTGTAACACTGCATAGTTTTGTGTAAAAGTACTTTGCGCGTGCGCACTGCGGCCCATGCGCAGGCGCAGAAATGCCGATATTTGTCTGATCGCTGTATAGCGAAAATCTGCAACGAGCGAACAAAACTCGGAATGACCACCACAGAGAGAACATCATTAGGTCAGTTAGGGAGAAAGTTAATGTAGCCATGGGAAAACTAGTCTCTGCTGGAGAGGTGAGAGCCATTTGGCACAAGAACATCACTGTACAATGCAGGGGGTCAGGGCCGGTGCTAGGGTGTTTGGCGCCCTCCTGCAAAATATAAATTTGCGCCCTCCCATACTTTACATGCAGGGCCGGGGGGTTAACATGGCCTCTTGGGCCCCCGAGCTGCAGGAGATCCGTGCACGCCTATGGATGTGAACTCTCTGCCCACAAACACTCTGTGCAGCGCTAGTTACGGCCCTGCACACAGACAGTGCCGTAACTAGACATTTTACCGCTGTGTGCAAGAGAGGGCATCGCCCCCCTCCCCTGCATGTAAAATAGGGGCAGTGCGCGCTGCAGGCGCGTGCAAAAAATAAGAATTTACTTACCGATAATTCTATTTCTCGGAGTCCGTAGTGGATGCTGGGGTTCCTGAAAGGACCATGGGGAATAGCGGCTCCGCAGGAGACAGGGCACAAAAAGTAAAGCTTTAGGATCAGGTGGTGTGCACTGGCTCCTCCCCCTATGACCCTCCTCCAAGCCTCAGTTAGGTACTGTGCCCGGACGAGCGTACACAATAAGGAAGGATTTATGAATCCCGGGTAAGACTCATACCAGCCACACCAATCACACTGTACAACCTGTGATCTGAACCCAGTTAACAGTATGATAACAGCGGAGCCTCTGAAAAGATGGCTCACAACAATAACAACCCGATTTTTGTAACTATGTACAACTAATGCAGATAATCCGCACTTGGGATGGGCGCCCAGCATCCACTACGGACTCCGAGAAATAGAATTATCGGTAAGTAAATTCTTATTTTCTCTATCGTCCTAGTGGATGCTGGGGTTCCTGAAAGGACCATGGGGATTATACCAAAGCTCCCAAACGGGCGGGAGAGTGCGGATGACTCTGCAGCACCGAATGAGAGAACTCCAGGTCCTCCTTAGCCAGGGTATCAAATTTGTAGGATTTTACAAACGTGTTTGCCCCTGACTAAATAGCCGCTCGGCAAAGTTGTAAAGCCGAGACCCCTCGGGCAGCCGCCCAAGATGAGCCCCCTTCCTTGTGGAATGGGCATTTACATATTTTGGCTGTGGCAGGCCTGCCACAGAATGTGCAAGCTGAATTGTATTACACATCCAACTAGCAAAAGTCTGTTTAAAAGCAAGAGCACCCAGTTTGTTGGGTGCATACAGGATAACAGCAAGTCAGTTTTCCTGACTCCAGCCGTCCTGGAACCTATATTTTCAGGGCCCTGACCACATCTAGCAACTTGGAGTCCTCCAAGTCCCTAGTAGGCGCAAGACACCACAATAAGCTGGTTCAGGTGAAACACTGACACCACCTTAGGGAGAGAACTGGGGACGAGTCCGCAGCTCTGCCCTGTCCGAATGGACAAACAGATATGGGCTTTTTTTGAGAAAAAAAACACCAATTTGACACTCGCCTGGTCCAGGCCAGGTCCAAGAGCATGTTCACTTTTCATGTGAGATGCTTCAAATCCACAGATTTGTGTTTTGAGGAATCCCAGAACTACGTTGAGATCCCACAGTGCCACTGGAGGCACAAAAGGGGGTTGTATATGCAATACTCCCTTGACAAACTTCTGGACTTCAGGAACTGAAGCCAATTCTTTCTGGAAGAAAAATCGACAGGGCCGAAATTTGAACCTTAATGGACCCCAATTTGAGGCCCATAGACACTCCTGTTTGCAAGAAATGCAGGAATCGACCGAGTTGAAATTTCTTCGTGGGGCCTTCCTGGCCTCACACCACGCAACATATTTTCGCCACATGTGGTGATAATGTTGTGCGGTCACCTCCTTTCTGGCTTTAACCAGGGTAGGAATGACCTCTTCCTGAATGCCTTTTCCCTTAGGATCCGGCGTTCCACCGCCATGCCGTCAACGCAGCTGCGGTAAGTCTTGGAACAGACATGGTACTTGCTGAAACAAGTCCCTTCTTAGCGGCAGAGGCCATAAGTCCTCTGTGAGCATCTCTTGAAGTTCCGGGTACCAAGTCCTTCTTGGCCAATCCGGAGCCATGAGTATAGTTCTTACTCCTCTACGTCTTATAATTCTCAGTACCTTAGGTATGAAAAGCAGAGGATGGAACACATACACCGACTGGTACACCCACGGTGTTACCAGAACGTCCACAGCTATTGCCTGAGGGTCTCTTAACCTGGCGCAATACCTGTCCCGTTTTTTGTTCAGACGGGACGCCATCATGTCCACCTTTGGTAATTCCCAACGGTTTACAATTATGTGGAAAACTTCCCCATGAAGTTCCCACTCTGCCGGGTGGAGGTCGTGCCTACTGAGGAAGTCTGCTTCCCAGTTTCCATTCCCGGAATGAAACACTGCTGACAGTGCTATCACATGATTTTCCGCCCAGCGAAAAGTCCTTGCAGTTTTTGCCACTGCCCTCCTGCTTCTTGTGCCGCCCTGTCTATTTACGTGGGCGACTGCCGTGATGTTTTATCCCACTGGATCAATACCGGCTGACCTTGAAGCAGAGGTCTTGCTAAGCTTAGAGCATTATAAATTTACCCTTAGCTATATTTATGTGGAGAAAAATCTCCAGACTTGATCACACTCCCTGGAAATTTTTTCCTTGTGTGACTGCTCCCCAGCCTCTCGGGCTGGCCTCCGTGGTCACCAACATCCAAAACTGAATGCCGAATCTGCTGCCCTCTAGAAGATGAGCACTCTGTAACCACCACAGGAGAGACACCCTTGTCCTTGGATATAGGGTTATCCGCTGATGCATCTGAAGATGCGATCCGGACCATTTTTCCAGCAGATCCCACTGAAAAGTTCTTGCATGAAATCTGCCGACTGGAATTGCTTCGAAGGAAGTCACCATTTTTTTACCATGGCCCTTGTGCAATGATGCACTGATTTTAGGAGGTTCCTGACTAGCTCGGATAACTCCCTGGCTTTCTCTTCCGGGAGAAACACCTTTTTCTGGACTGTGTCCAGAATCATCCCTAAGCACAGGAGACTTGTTGTCGGGATCAGCTGCGATTTTGGAATATTTAGAATCCACCCCTGCTGTTGTAACAGTATCCGAGATAGTGCTACTCCGACCTCCAACTGTTCCCTGGACTTTGCCCTTATCAGGAGATCGTCCAAGTAAGGGATAATTAAGACGCCTTTTCTTCGAAGAAGAACCATCATTTCGGCCATTACCTTGGTAAAGACCCGGGGTGCCGTAGACAATCCAAACGGCAGCGTCTGAAACTGATAGTGACAGTTCTGTACCACGAACCTGAGGTACCCTTAGTGATAAGGGCAAATTTGGGACATGGAGGTAAGCATCCCTGATGTCTCGGGACACCAGATAGTCCCCTTCTTCCCGGTTCGTTATCACTGCTCTGAGTGACTCCATCTTGATTTGAACCTTTGTAAGTGTTCAAATTTTTTTAGATTTAGAATGTCTCACCTAGCCTTCTGGCTTCAGTACCACAATATAGTGTGGAATAATACCCCCTTTTCTTGTTGTAGGAGGGGTAATTTAATTATCACCTGCTGGGAATACAGCTCGTGAATTTTTTCCCATACTGCCTCCTTGTCGGAGGGAGACCTTGGTAAAGCAGACTTCAGGAGCCTGCGCAGGGGAAACGTCTCGACATTCCAAACTGTACCCCTGGGATACTACTTGTAGGATCCCGGGGTCCTGTATGGTCTCAGCGTCATGCTGAGAGCTTGTCAGAAGCGGTGGAACGCTTCTGTTCCTGGGAATGGGCTGCCTGCTGCAGTCTTCTTCCCTTTCCTCTATCCCTGGGCAGATATGACTCTTATAGGGACGAAAGGACTGAAGCTGAAAAGACGGTGTCTTTTTCTGCAGAGATGTGACTTAGGGTAAAAACGGTGGATTTTCCAGCAGTTGCCGTGGCCACCAGGTCCGATGGACCGACCCCAAATAACTCCTCTTCCTTTATACGGCAATACACCTTTGTGCCGTTTGGAATCTGCATCACCTGACCACTGTCGTGTCCATAAACATCTTCTGGCAGATATGGACATCGCACTTACTCTTGATGCCAGAGTGCAAATATCCCTCTGTGCATCTCGCATATATAGAAATACATCCTTTAAATGCTCTATAGTCAATAAAATACTGTCCCTGTCAAGGGTATCAATATTTTTAGTCAGGGAATCCGACCAAGCCACCCCAGCTCTGCACATCCAGGCTGAGGCGATCGCTGGTCGCAGTATAACACCAGTATGTGTGTATATACTTTTTATGATATTTTTCCAGCCTCCTGTCAGCTGGCTCCTTGAGGACGGCCCTATCTATAGACGGTACCGCCACTTGTTCTGATAAGCGTGTGAGCGCCTTATCCACCCTAAGGGGTGTTTCCCAACGCGCCCTAAGTTCTGGCGGGAAAGGGTATACCGCCCATATTTTCTATCGGGGGGAACCCACGCATCATCACACACTTCATTTAATTTATCTGATTTAGGAAAAACTACGGTAGTTTTTTTACATCCCACATAATACCCTCTTTTGTGGTACTTGTAGTATCAGAAATATGTAACACCTCCTTCATTGCCCTTAACGTGTGGCCCTAATAAGGAATACGTTTGTTTATTCACCGTCGACACTGGATTCAGTGTCCCTGTCTGTGTCTGTGTCGACCGACTAAAGTAAACGGGCGTTTTAAAACCCCTGACGGTGTTTTTGAGACGTCTGGACCGGTACTAATTGTTTGTCGGCCGTCTCATGTCGTCAACCGACCTTGGCGCGTGTTGACATTATCACGTAATTCCCTAAATAAGCCATCCACTCCGGTGTCGACTCCCTAGAGAGTGACATCACCATTACAGGCAATTGCTCCGCCTCCTCACCAACATCGTCCTCATACATGTCGACACACACGTACCGACACACAGCACACACACAGGGAATGCTCTGATAGAGGACAGGACCTACTAGCCCTTTGGAGAGACAGAGGGAGAGTTTGCCAGCACACACCAAAAACGCTATAATTATATAGGGACAACCTTATATAAGTGTTTTCCCTTATAGCATCTTTTTTTATATATTTCTAACGCCAAATTAGTGCCCCCCCTCTCTGTTTTAACCCTGTTTCTGTAGTGCAGTGCAGGGGAGAGCCTGGGAGCCTTCCCTCCAGCCTTTCTGTGAGGGAAAATGGCGCTGTGTGCTGAGGAGATAGGCCCCGCCCCTTTTTCGGCGGCCTCGTCTCCCGCTCTTAACGGATTCTGGCAGGGGTTAAATATCTCCATATAGCCCCCGGAGGCTATATGTGAGGTATTTTTAGCCAAAAAAGGTTTTCATTTGCCTCCCAGGGCGCCCCCCTCCCAGCGCCCTGCACCCTCAGTGACTGCCGTGTGAAGTGTGCTGAGAGGAAAATGGCGCACAGCTGCAGTGCTGTGCGCTACCTTAAGAAGACTGAGGAGTCTTCTGCCGCCGATTCTGGACCTCTTCTCGTTTCAGCATCTGCAAGGGGGCCGGCGGCGAGGCTCCGGTGACCATCCAGGCTGTACCTGTGATCGTCCCTCTGGAGCTAATGTCCAGTAGCCAAGAAGCCAATCCATCCTGCACGCAGGTGAGTTCACTTCTTCTCCCCTAAGTCCCTCGTTGCAGTGATCCTGTTGCCAGCAGGACTCACTGTAAAATAAAAAACCTAAGCTAAACTTTTCTAAGCAGCTCTTTAGGAGAGCCACCTAGATTGCACCCTTCTCGGCCGGGCACAAAAATCTAACTGAGGCTTGGAGGAGGGTCATAGGGGGAGGAGCCAGTGCACACCACCTGATCCTAAAGCTTTACTTTTTGTGCCCTGTCTCCTGCGGAGCCGCTATTCCCCATGGTCCTTTCAGGAACCCCAGCATCCACTAGGACGATAGAGAAAATATAGGGGCGCGGTCAGCGTGCCCTTTTTACACATTACGGCAGCCAGCGTCCCCCTTTTTACACATTACGGCAGCCAGCGGCCCCTTTTTACACATTACGGCGGACAGAGTCCCCTTTTTTACACATTACGGCAGACAGCATCCCCTTTTTAAATACAAACAAACACACACATCCATACACACACACACACATTTACACTTTCTCTCTCACACTCTTTTTGCATCCCCTTACCACAATCTTGCTGGCCAGATCTTCCACAGTCTGCTAGCCTGGTCCGTGTAGCTCCGCCCCCTTTGTCCGTGTAGCTCCGCCCCCTTGGTCCATGTAGCTCCACCCCCTTTCGTCAGACCGCAAACTGACACTCCTCTCCTCTCACTGTCACAGGGGAGAGAGAAGGAGTCATGCTGCTGGCGCTGCTGCGGCTGCCTGTCAGTGTGACAGGGCAGACGCAGCAGCCAGCAGCAGGGATGACAGGACGGCGCTTCAGCGGGGATGCAGAGCAGTGAAGGCGCCTCTCCTGCCCGGCGCCTACCTGCACTGCATCCCTTTGCTGAGCGGGTAGCGCCGGGCCTGCAGGGGGTTATACACGAGTGACAGGGTGTACCTGTTGGATTTTGTGAGTTTGGTGTTGGAGATCGCAGGCTGGAGCTTACATCCTCAGCACACTGGAGATCTCGTGTGGCAGGGAAAAGTGGCGAACAGGGCACGGTATGGAATGGTATATAGGGGAATTTCAGAGGACCAGGCATATTCTCAAGGAAATAATCTGCACGCTTTGCTCGTTCTTATGATGGTTGGTTCATAGGGGCTGAGTGCAAAGTGAGGATGGTACAGCACATGGTAGCTTGTCCCCAGGTGGTGTAGTAGGATTCTGCATGCCTACATGGTTGGGCCAAGCATGCTCCCACCCACATGGCACGAAGGGAGAAGTGGGAGATGCTGGTTGCCTTCAAGGTTTGGCCGAGCACCCACCCACACAGTGCAAACATGTGTCTTGATCATTCATGTTATCTAATCCCAAAAATAGGATTTTAATTACCTATCGGTAAATCCTTTTCTCATAGTCCGAGGAGGATGCTGGGGTCCACATTAGTACCATGGGGTATAGACGGGTCCACCAGGAGCCATTGGCACTTTAAGAGTTTGAGAGTGTGGGCTGGCTCCTCCCTCTATGCCCCTCCTACCAGACTCAGTCTAGAAACTGTGCCCAAGGAGACGGACATCTTCGAGAGAAGGATTAACACAGATAGTGGCGAGGTTCACACCAGCTCACACATGCAAGGCAAACTAAGCTAACTAGCTTGAAACTCAGCAACTGCTGAATCATTACTTACCAAGTAACAATGCAGTACTCAACTAAAAAACAAAGTTGTACTGTACCAGATAACCATTGCAGGATAACGAAGCGCTGGGCGGGCGCCCAGCATCCTCTACGGACTACAAGAAAAGGATTTACCGGTAGGTAATTAAAATCTTATTTTCTATTACGTCCTAGAGGATGCTGGGGTCCACATTAGTACCATGGGGATGTACCAAAGCTCCCAAAACGGGAGGGAGAGCGCGGAGGCTCCTGCAGAACCAATTGACCAAACTTTAGGTCCTCAGAGGCCAAAGTATCGAACTTGTAGAACTTTACGAACCTGTTCGACCCCGACCAAGTATCTGCTCGCACTGCCGAGACACCCCGGGCAGCCGCCCAGGAAGAACCCACCTTACGAGTAGAGTGGGCCTTAACAGACGTAGGACATGGCAAGCCTGCAGTAAAATACGCATGCTGGATAGTGAACCTGATCCAGCGAGAGATCGTCTGCTTAGAAGCAGGACACCCAATTTTCTTGGGATCATACAGGACAAACAGAGAGTCCGACTTTCTGTGACGATCAGTCCTCCTCACATAGATCTTTAGAGCCCTTACAACATCTAAGGACCTTGATGAAATTGAGGAGTCAGTCGCAACTGGCACCACAATAGGTAGGTTGATATGAAATGCCGACACAACCTTCGGAAGAAACTGCTGACGTTTCCGAAGCTCAGCTCTATCTTCATGGAGGATCAAGTAAGGGCTTTTACATGACAAAGCCCCCAACTCTGACACACGTCTAGCAGAAGCTAAGGCCAACAAAGTGACAGCCTTCCACGTGAGAAACTTGACCTCAACCTCCTGTAGGGGTTGAAACCAGTTCGACTGGAGGAACTGCAAAACCACGTTAAGATCCCAGGGCGCCGTAGGCGGTACAAAGGGAGGTTGGATGTGCAGAACTCCCTTCAAAAAAATCTGAACCTCAGGGAGGGCGGCCAACTGTTTAAAATGTATAGGGCCAAAATTTGGACCTTTATGGATCCTAACCTCAGGCCCATATCCACACCTACTTGCAGGAAGAGGAGAAAACGTCCCAGTTGAAACTCCACCGAAGGAAACTTCTTGGACTCACACCAAGACACATATTTTTTCCAAATACGATGGTAATGTTTAGACGTTACCCCTTTCCTAGCCTGTATCAGGGTAGGAATAACCTTGTTCGGAATGCCCTTCCGAGCTAGTATCTGGTGTTCAACCTCCATGCCGTCAAACATAGGCGCGGTAAGTCTTGATAGGCAAACGGCCCCTGCTGCAGCAGGTCCTCCCGAAGAGGCCTCAGCTCTTCTTGCAGTAGATCCAGAAGATCCGCGTACCAAGCCCTTCTTGGCCAGTCCAGAGCAATGAGGATTGCCTGAACTCTTGTTCTCCTTATGAGTTTGAGAACTCTTGGAATTAGTGGAAGTGGAGGAAACACGTACACCGACTGGAACACCCACGGAGTAACTGCTTGCGGGTCCCTCAACCTGGAACAATACCGCCGAAGCTTCTTGTTAAGATGAGAGGCCATCATGTCGATCTGGGGTACACCCCAATGATCTGTTACCTCCTTGAACACTCCCAGATGGAGACCCCACTCCCCTGGATGGAGATCGTGTCTGCTGAGGAAGTCCGCTTCCCAGTTGTCTACTCCTGGAATGAAGATTGCTGACAGCGCCAACGCGTGTTTTTCTGCCCAGAGGATGATTCTTGTTACCTCTGACATTGCAGCTCTGCTCTTCGTTCCGCCTTGTCAGTTTATGTAAGCCACTGTCGTTACATTGTCCGACTGCACTTGAATGGCCCGATTTCTCAGAAGATGGGATGCTTGGAAAAGACCGTTGTAGACGACTCTTAGTTCCAGAATGTTTATTGGCAGGCCGGCTTCCAGACTTGACCACCTTCCTTGGAAGGTTTCCCCTTGAGCGACTGAGCCCCAACCCCAGAGACTTGCATCCGTGGTTAGAAGGATCCAGTCCTTTTGTATTACCAACGCTTTTTCCTCTGGAAGAAACACGCTCTGCACTTCCGTGTCGAGGATCATTCCCAGAAAAGACAACCTCCTGGTTGGTTCCAAATGTGATTTCGGAAGATTCAGGATCCAACCATGTTCCCTGAGAAGCTGTGTCGTGAGAGCTATGGACCGTAACAGTTCTCCTTGGACGATGCCTTTATCAGCAGATCGTCCAGATAAGGAATTATGGGGGTCATTCCGAGTTGATCGCTCGCTAGCAGTTTTTAGCAGCCATGCAAACGCTATGCCGCCGCCCACTGGGAGTGTATTTTAGCTTAGCAGAAGTGCGAACGTTTTTATCGCAGAGCGCCTGCAAAAATTTTTTTGTGTAGTTTCAGAGAAGCTCAAACTTACTCAGCGCTTGCGATCACTTCAGACTATTCAGTTCCGGATTTGACATCACACACCCGTTCGCCCAGCCATGCCTGCGTTTTCCCTGGCACGCCTGCGTTTTTCCGAACACTCCCTGAAAATGGTCAGTTGACACGCAGAAACGCCCACTTCATGTCAATCACTCTGCGGCAAATAGTGCGACTGAAATGCATCGCTAAACCCTGTGCAAAACTGCATTGTTTGTTGTGCCCTTACATCGTGCGTGCGCATTGCGCCGCATACGCATGCGCATAACTGCCGTTTTTTAGCCTGATCGCTGCGCTGCGAACAAATGCAGCTAGCGATCAACTCGGAATGACCAGCAATGTTAACCCCCTGTCTGTGGAGGAGAACCATCATTCCGCCATTACCTTGGTGAATACCCTCGGTTCTGTGGAGAGGCCAAATGGCAGGGCCTGGAACTGAAAATGATAGTCCAACAGTGCGAATCGGAGATAAGCTTGATGCGGCAGCCAAATCGGAATGTGGAGGTACGCATCCTTGATATCTAGGGATACCAGGAATTCCCCCTCCTCCAGACCTGATATCATTGCCCTTAGAGACTCCATTTTGAACTTGAACTCCCTCAGAAAGGGGTTTAGTGTTTTTAAGTTTAGAATGGGCCTGACCGAACCATCCGGTTTCAGTACTACAAAAAGGTTTGAATAGTAACCTTTGTTTTGCATCTGGGGAGGAACTGGTACAATAATCTGTGCCGCCACCAGCTACTGGATGGCTCCCTGTAGGGTAGCCCTGTCTGCCGGTAAAGCTGGCAAGCCTGATTTGAAGAACCGGTGAGGAGGGAGATCTTGAAATTCCAGCCGGTACCCCTGGGACACAATATCTAGTACCCAGGGATCCAGGCCGGATGACACCCAGACGTGACTGAAATGTCTGAGTCTCGCCCCCACCGGCCCTACCTCCAGGCCACTCTGTCCACCGTCATGCTAAGGACTTTGGCAAACCTGAAGCAGGTTTCTGTTCCTGGGAACCTGCAGCAGCAGGTTTCTTGGATTTTGGTCGACCTCCTCTAAAGAAGGTGTTGGACAGTTTGGCCTTCCTTGTTTTAGCAACACGAAAGGACTGTGATGCAGCTGAAGGAAAAGGTTTCTTCGCAGCAGGTGCAGCTGAGGGAAGAAAAGGAGACTTACCCGCTGTAGCCGTGGAGATCAACGCATCCAACGCTTCCCCAAAGAGAGCCTGACCTGTGTAGGGTAGGGTCTTCACACCTCTCATGGATTCCGCGACGGCAGACCACTGGCGCAGCCACAGTCCTCGACGAGCTGAGACAGACATGGACGAAATTCCTGCAGCCATTGAACCCAGGTCCTTCATGGATTCCACCATAAATCCTGCAGAATCCTGAATGTTACGTAAAAATAATTCTACGTCACTTTTATCCATAGTATCCAAATACTCAAGTAACGTGCCTGACCACTTTACCACGCATAGGCAATAGTAGGACGTAGTATCGCTCCTGAAGCCGTGTATATGGATTTGAGCGTAGTATCAATTTTGCGATCAGCCGGCTCTTTTAAGGCGGTAGATCCTGGAACAGGTAAAACCACCTTTTTAGAGGGTCTGGATACAGACACGTCCACTATGGGTGGGTTTCCCATTTTTCCTATCCTCCTCAGGGAAGGGAAAAGCAACCAGAACCCTTCTAGGGATCTGGAATTTTTTCTCCGGATTTTCCCATGCTTTCTCAAATATAGCATTTAATTCTTTGGATGCAGGGAAGGTTAGCGAGGCTTTCTTATTGTCAGAGAAGTAAGCCTCCTCAACCTGCTCAGGTGTTGTATCTGCAATATTCAACACATCCCTTATAGCCTCTATCATCAACTGCACCCCTTTAGCAAGAGATGCGCCCCCCCCTGAGCACATCCCCATCACCGTCTGCCATGTCAGAGTCGGTATCCGTGTCATTGTTAGGGTCTCCTGCCCTGTGCTGCCACGTCGTCATGGCAACCGGGAGACAAGTGCTAGCGGAGTAACCTGAGCGCAGCTGATACTCCGGTTCGGGTCTTTTGCTGTGCAGTGGTTACAGGCTCTGTGCACGGCAGGGGATCCGGTGCTGGTTTTTGTGCTCACAGTCTGTGAGGTCTGAGTGGGGCGTGGACAGCACCTGCTTTATAAGGCCTCTTCTCAGGTTAAGCAGATGCTGCTGAATCTTTGTTGGTTAGTCAGTTTCTGAAAGTTAGCCAGTACTGTGTAGCTTTGTATTTGTTGTTGCTTACTGCAAATAGGCCTGGGGATTTGGTACTACACTCTGCCAATCCAGACCTAGCAGTAAGACTGGAGTCAGTCGTTTAGCTTGCTGGGGTTCTTTTACTACTCTGTGAACTTAGCAAGTTTGCGGCTGTATTCTAAGACTTGCCTGCCTAATCCTGTCTCACTGTGCAAGGTGTCAGGTGTCAGCTTAGTGGCAGTAAGCTGAACCTGTGCACGGTAAGTGAGAATTAGGATTGTGGAGACTCTCCTTGTGTCTATCATTCCATCTCTGACCAAGGAGTTTACTGCCACACCCGTTGGTAACCCTTTAGGGTTTTGCTGTTGCCCTTAGCAACAGCATTTCGGGTTCTCTACGTATTAAAACACAACATCTTGCTTTTCCCATCTGAGCATTACTAATACTAGGGAGACACCCAGTTCCTTAGCCTCTGGGCTTCTCTGTTCACTTTGTGTGTATTTTGTTACCCTATCACCTTCTGTGTACGTAATGTCATATTTCCCAGTCTGTCTGTGAGTTCATTTGTTTTGCATACCTATCCGTTCAGACACCAGTACATTCCTGCAGGCACTGGTGTGCATAACAGTTCAAACACCAGTACATTCCTGCAGGCACTGGAGTGCATAACAGTTCTGACACCTGTACATTCCTGCAGGCACTGGTGTGCATAACATATTCAGCAGCCTAATACTCCTGTTGAAATTTTGTGGGAATATGGAGCATACCCCTCAAAATACGTTGCAACAGGTGGTCGATCAGGTGCAGGTCCTGACTCGACAATTTAATGATTTGTCCATTAAAATGCACACCTCCCAGGCCGCTGGCGGAGCTCCCGCAGCAGCAGCACCTTCAGGGGTTAAGGAGCCGAAAGTAAATCTCCCGGATCGTTTTTCTGGAGATCGCTCGCAGTTCTTTTGTTTCAAGGAGAGCTGCAAGCTATACTTCCGGCTTAGGCCTCAGTCTTCTGGGTCGGAGATTCAGCGGGTGGGCATAGTGATTTCCTTGCTACAAGGAGACCCACAGGTCTGGGCATATGGGTTGCAGCCTGACTGTCCGTCGCTTAAAAGTGTTGATGCTTTTTTTACGGCACTGGGCATGTTGTATGATGACCCTGACAAGACGGCCTCAGCCGAGGCTCAGATTTCGATCCTTAAGCAAGGGCGAAGGCCAGTTGAGGTTTACTGTACGGAGTTTCGGAGGTTGGCCCATGATACCCAGTGGAATGACCCAGCCCTGAGACACCAGTACCGAAGAGGTCTTTCTAACCAGATAAAGGACCAACTGGTACAATATCCCTTGCCTGATAGCTTGGATCAGCTCATGCAGTTATCCATCCGGGTGGATAGACGGCTGAGAGAGTGTAGGCTTGAAAGGGAGACTGAGGTTTCCTTCTTTCCCAAGGGAACCTCAGACTCTGAGGAATTTTCCGAGGAGCCTATGCAGATTGGGGCTACCCGCCTCTCCTCGCGTGAGAAGACGCGGAGGAGACAGCTGGGGTTGTGTTTGTACTGTGGGAATAAAGGTCATGTGGTAGTATCATGCCCAGAAAAGCCGGAAAACTTCAGGGCCTGAGGGTGATGGGAAATATCCTGTCAGGCCAGAAGTCAGAATTTCCCAAGAAGACTTTTATCATTCCGGTGACCTTGAAGATCCTCGGTCAAACTGTCAAGACTGAAGCCTTTGTGGACAGTGGGGCCGACGGGGTTTTTATGGACCGCCAATTCGCCCTGAAACACTCTGTTCCCTTAGTACCCTTGGCATCGGAAATTGAGATTTGTGGGTTAAACGGGGAACCATTATCCCAAGGTAAAATTACCTCTTGCACTAGCCAGATTTCTTTGTTTATTGGAGCCACACACTCTGAAAAATTGTCCTTTTATGTGACTGTCTGTACTTTTGCCCCATTGGTGTTGGGGTTACCCTGGTTAAGGGCCCACAATCCTCAATTTGACTGGGTCTCTGGGGAGATTCTTAGTTGGGGTACTGATTGTTTCAGGAGTTGCTTGAGCCTTCCAGTCAGGCTCTCGCAGCTAAGTTTGCCAGGATTGCCAGGGTGTTATGCAGATTTTGCGGACGTGTTCTCCAAAAAAGTTGCAGAGGTACTACCTCCCCATCGCCCCTATGACTGTGCCATTGATTTGTTGCCAAATGCTAAGCTTCCCAAGAGCAGGTTGTACTCCCTGTCACGTCCTGAGACTCAGGCTATGGCAGAGTACATTCAGGAGAACTTGGCTAAGGGATTTATCAGACCTTCACAGTCTCCAGTTGGGTCGGGGTTCTTCTTTGTGGGTGAAAAGGACGGTTCGTTGCGACCCTGCATCGACTTCAGGGAATTGAACCGTATCACGATTAAAAACTCATACCCACTGCCTCTCATTTCGGTCTTGTTTGACCAGCTTCGTACTGCCACCATTTTTTCTAAGATTGACCTACGCGGTGCGTACAATCTAATCCAAATAAGAGAGGGGGATGAATGGAAGACTGCCTTTAATACCCACTCAGGGCATTATGAATATTTGGTGATGCCTTTTGGGCTCTGTAATGCCCCGGCAGTCTTCCAGGATTTCATGAATGATGTGCTCAGGGAATATTTGGATAGATTCTTAGTTGTATACTTAGATGACATCCTAATCTTCTCCCATTCCCTGGAGGAACATCGGAAGCATGTACGCTTAGTCCTCCAGAAACTCAGAGACCACCGGCTTGGGGCGAAGCTGGAGAAGTGCGAATTTGAAGTTCAGCAAATCGCATTTCTAGGATATATTATCTCCCCAGAAGGTTTCCAAATGGAGGGTTCCAAGGTACAGGCAGTCCTGGATTGGGTGCAGCCCACTAGTTTGAAGGCGCTTCAGCGTTTCCTGGGCTTTGCGAATTTTTATAGACGATTTATCGCTGGATTTTCGTCTATAGTGGCGCCCTTGGTGGCACTCACTAAGAAAGGGGCGGATGTTGCTCACTGGTCTTGTGAGGCTAAAGCGGCTTTTGCCCGTCTCAAAAGGGCATTTGTATCGGCCAAGGTGCTGCGACACCCAGATCCAGAGCGTCCTTTTGTGGTGGAGGTGGATGCCTCTGAGATGGGTATTGGGGCAGTGCTTTCTCAGATGGGAGTGTCTGATAATCGCCTTCATCCCTGTGCTTACTTTTCCCGTAAATTTTCGCCTGCCGAGATGAATTATGACGTGGGTAACCGGGAATTGTTGGCTATTAAGGATGCACTCGAGGAGTGGAGACACTGGCTTGAGGGGGCTAAGTTTGTGGTCTCAATTCTCACCGACCATAAGAATCTGGCATATTTAGAGTCAGCGAAGCGTCTCAATGCCAGGCAGGCACGATGGGCTTTGTTTTTTGCTCGCTTTAATTTTTTGATAACATATCGCCCTGGGTCAAAAAACATCAAGGCTGATGCGCTCTCGCGGAGTTTTGCTCCAATCCAGGAGACCACCGAGGAGCCGTTGCCCATTGTGTCCCCATCATGTATTAAAGTGGGCATTACCCAGGACCTCTTATCATTAGTCCTTAGAGCACAGGAGCAGGCTCCTCCAGACCTTCCGGTAGGTCTTTTGTTTGTGCCTCCTAGGTTAAGACAGCGAGTGTTCCTGGAATTCCATGCCAAGAAGTCGGCAGGTCACCCGGGTATTGCCAGAACTCGGGAGTTGCTATCTAGGGCGGTGTGGTGGCCCTCGGTGGCTAAGGATGTGGATCAGTGGGTTCGGGCATGTGACATCTGTGCCCAAAATAAGACTCCTAGAGGGGTTCCTGTTGGCCCATTACATCCACTCTCTATCCCATCTAAGCCATGGACCCACATTTCAATGGATTTTGTGGTGGACTTGCCCAAATCCTCGGGGATGACAGCCATCTGGGTTGTCGTTGACAGGTTTTCGAAGATGGCGCACTTCGTTCCACTGGTTGGGCTGCCATCGGCCAGACGCCTGTCTGAATTATTTATGCTGCATGTTGTGCGTCTCCACGGGTTGCCACTTGATGTGGTCTCTGACCGCGGATCCCAGTTTGTGGCCAAATTCTGGAGGGCATTTTTGTTCCGATCTCCAGATTTCTGTTAGCTTGTCGTCAGGCTACCATCCGCAGTCTAATGGGCAGACTGAAAGGGTGAACCAGTCCTTGGAGCAGTTCCTCAGGTGTTATGTCTCCAAGTGTCAGACTGACTGGGTTGCTCATCTGTCCATGGCGGAGTTTGCCTATAACAACGCGGCTCACTCTGCTACAGGGATCTCTCCCTTCCTTTGTGTGTATGGGCATCATCCTAAGGCCAATTCTTTTGACCCCCTGGACTCCACGCCTGGTGGTTCCTCTGTGGTTTCGGTCCTTAGAGGTATTTGGCGGAAAGTGAAGAAAGCCCTTGCGTCTGTGTCATTAGTGACCAAAAGGGTTTTTGATAAGCGGAAAAGACCCTGCAGCTTCAAATTAGGAGACTTCGTCTGGTTGTCTACCAAGAATTTGAAGTTGAGACAGCCATCTCATAAGTTAGGCCCCCGGTTCATCGGCCCTTATAAGATCACCAGGGTTATCAATCCGGTGGCATTTCAGTTAGATCTGCCCCGTTCTTTGGGTATCAATAAAACATTTCATTGTTCCCTTTTAAAACGGGCGATTAGTAATCCTTCTTCCAGTGGAAGACCTTCCCCTCTTCTGATACGTGGCCAGAGGGAGTTTGTTGTTGAAAGGATTCTTGACTCCAAGATGGTTCGGGGTCGGCTGTCATTTTTGGTGCACTGGAAGGGGTATGGCCCGGAGGAGCGGTCGTGGGTGCGCAGTTGTGATCTTCATGCCCCCAGACTGATACGCTCTTTCTTCTCGCAGTTCCCCGATAAACCCGGTGGTAGGGGTTCTTTGACCCCTCATCAGAGGGGGGGTACTGTTAGGGTCTCCTGCCCTGTGCTGCCACGTCGTCATGGCAACCGGGAGACAAGTGCTAGCGGAGTAACCTGAGCGCAGCTGATACTCCGGTTCGGGTCTTTTGCTGTGCAGTGGTTACAGGCTCTGTGCACGGCAGGGGATCCGGTGCTGGTTTTTGTGCTCACAGTCTGTGAGGTCTGAGTGGGGCGTGGACAGCACCTGCTTTATAAGGCCTCTTCTCAGGTTAAGCAGATGCTGCTGAATCTTTGTTGGTTAGTCAGTTTCTGAAAGTTAGCCAGTACTGTGTAGCTTTGTATTTGTTGTTGCTTACTGCAAATAGGCCTGGGGATTTGGTACTACACTCTGCCAATCCAGACCTAGCAGTAAGACTGGAGTCAGTCGTTTAGCTTGCTGGGGTTCTTTTACTACTCTGTGAACTTAGCAAGTTTGCGGCTGTATTCTAAGACTTGCCTGCCTAATCCTGTCTCACTGTGCAAGGTGTCAGGTGTCAGCTTAGTGGCAGTAAGCTGAACCTGTGCACGGCAAGTGAGAATTAGGATTGTGGAGACTCTCCTTGTGTCTATCATTCCATCTCTGACCAAGGAGTTTACTGCCACACCCATTGGTAACCCTTTAGGGTTTTGCTGTTGCCCTTAGCAACAGCATTTCGGGTTCTCTACGTATTAAAACACAACATCTTGCTTTTCCCATCTGAGCATTACTAATACTAGGGAGACACCCAGTTCCTTAGCCTCTGGGCTTCTCTGTTCACTTTGTGTGTATTTTGTTACCCTATCACCTTCTGTGTACGTAATGTCATATTTCCCAGTCTGTCTGTGAGTTCATTTGTTTTGCATACCTATCCGTTCAGACACCAGTACATTCCTGCAGGCACTGGTGTGCATAACAGTTCAAACACCAGTACATTCCTGCAGGCACTGGAGTGCATAACAGTTCTGACACCTGTACATTCCTGCAGGCACTGGTGTGCATAACAGTCATCCTGGATAATCTGTGCAAAAGCATGTTTATAAGAACCTCCAGAGGGGGGCCCTGAGGTAACATAACCGGACCAAACTGCAATAGAGTACTGTAAAGCCTGAGTTGCAGATTCATTCTGTGCAACCCTAGTAGAAACCTGAGAAATCATGGATTTGATAGAGTATAACCATTCTGGCTCCCTTGCTGGTATCTGTGCTAAAACAGTGCAATCCTGATTACATGGAATGGGATCATCCTGAGAGGACATATCCTCTGCTGCATATGACACAGAGTCCCTGGATATAGCTTAATGGAGACCACAGACACTCCACACACACACACACACACACACACACACACACACACACACACACACACACACACACACACACACACACACACACACACGAGGACAAACAGAGTTTCACCCCCATGAATGGCAAAAGAGACACAGAGATTGGAGCCAACCCACACACAGTGCTTTCCAGGTATAGGGAGACCCTAAACTAGTGATGAACGGGTTCGGTTCCTCGGAAACCGAACCCCCCCGAACTTCACCCATTTTACACGGGTCCGAGGCATACTCGGATTCTCCCGTATGGATCGGTTAACCCGAGCGCGCCCGAACGTCATCATCCCGCTGTCGGATTCTCGCGAGATTCGGATTCTATATAAGCAGCCGCGCGTCGCCGCCATTTTCACTCGTGCATTGGAAATGTTAGGAGAGGACGTGGCTGGCGTCCTCTCCGTTTATTAATGTTGATGCAAATATTTGTGCTTATTGCTTAATTGTGGGGACTGGGGAGCAGCTGTATTATATAGGAGGAGTACAGTGCAGAGTTTTGCTGATCAGTGACCACATGTTTTATCCGTTCTCTGCCTGAAAAACGCTCCATATCTGTGCTCAGCGTGCTGCATATATCTGTGCTCACACTGCTTTATTGTGGGGACTGGGGACCAGCAGTATTATATAGGAGTACAGTGCAGAGTTTTGCTGACCAGTGACCACCAGTATTATACGTTGTCTGCCTGAAAAACGCTCCATATCTGTGCTCAGTGTGTTGCATATATCTGTGCTCACACTGCTTTATTGTGGGGACTGGGGACCAGCAGTATTATATAGGAGGAGTATAGTGCAGAGTTTTGCTGACCAGTGACCACCAGTATTATACGTTGTCTGCCTGAAAAACGCTCCATATCTGTGCTCAGTGTGCTGCATATATCTGTGCTCACACTGCTTTATTGTGGGGACTGGGGACCAGCAGTATTATATAGGAGGAGTACAGTGCAGAGTTTTGCTGACAGTGACCACCAGTATATATAGCAGTATGGTACGGAAGGCCACTGCTCTACCTACCTCTGTGTCGTCAAGTATACTATCCATCTAGATTCTATACCTGTTTTGCATTTTAGTTTTGCAGTTTGCTGACAGTGACCACCAGTATATATAGCAGTACGGTATGGAAGGCCACTGCTCTACCTACCTCTGTGTCGTCAAGTATACTATCAATCTAGATTCTATACCTGTGGTGCATTTTAGTTTTGCAGTTTGCCGACAGTGACCACCAGTATATATAGCAGTACGGTACGGAAGGCCACTGCTCTACCTACCTCTGTGTCGTCAAGTATACTATCCATCTAGATTCTATACCTGTGGTGCATTTTAGTTTTGCAGTTTGCTGACAGTGACCACCAGTATATATAGCAGTACGGTACGGAAGGCCACTGCTCTACCTACCTCTGTGTCGTCAAGTATATTATTCATCTAGATTCTATACCTGTGGTGCATTTTAGTTTTGCAGTTTGCTGACAGTGACCACCAGTATATATAGCAGTACGGTATGGAAGGCCACTGCTCTACCTACCTCTGTGTCGTCAAGTATACTATCCATCTAGATTCTATACTTGTGGTGCATTTTAGTTTTGCAGTTTGCTGACAGTGACCACCAGTATATATAGCAGTACGGTACGGAAGGCCACTGCTCTACCTACCTCTGTGTCGTCAAGTATACTATCCATCTAGATTCTATACCTGTGGTGCATTTTAGTTTTGCAGTTTGCTGACAGTGACCACCAGTATATATAGCAATACGGTACGGAAGGCCACTGCTCTACCTACCTCTGTGTCGTCAAGTATACTATCCATCTAGATTCTATACCTGTGGTGCATTTTAGTTTTGCAGTTTGCTGACAGTGACCACCAGTATATATAGCAGTACGGTACGGAAGGCCACTGCTCTACCTACCTCTGTGTCGTCAAGTATACTATCCATCTAGATTCTATACCTGTGGGGCATTTTAGTTTTGCAGTTTGCTGACAGTGACCACCAGTATATATAGCAGTACGGTACGGAAGGCCACTGCTCTACCTACCTCTGTGTCGTCAAGTATACTATCCATCTAGATTCTATACCTGTGGTGCATTTTAGTTTTGCTGTTTGCTGACAGTGACCACCAGTATATATAGCAGTACGGTACGGAAGGCCACTGCTCTACCTACCTCTGTGTCGTCAAGTATACTATCCATCCATACCTGTGGTGCATTTCAGTTGTGCGCAGTATATATAGTAGTAGGCCATTGCTATTGATACTGGCATATAATTCCACACATTAAAAAATGGAGAACAAAAATGTGGAGGTTAAAATAGGGAAAGATCAAGATCCACTTCCACCTCGTGCTGAAGCTGCTGCCACTAGTCATGGCCGAGACGATGAAATGCCATCAACGTCGTCTGCCAAGGCCGATGCCCAATGTCATAGTAGAGAGCATGTAAAATCCAAAAAACAAAAGTTCAGTAAAATGACCCAAAAATCAAAATTGAAAGCGTCTGATGAGAAGCGTAAACTTGCCAATATGCCATTTACGGCACGGAGTGGCAAGGAACGGCTGAGGCCCTGGCCTATGTTCATGGTGATAAAGCTAAATATTTATCTTATTTAAAACCCTTTAAGAGGCCTAAGAACACTGTACGCTATTGACGTATGGAGTACCGTAAGGGTACGCACGTTGCGTAGCAATCGCTTAGCCGAGGTCGAGACGCTCAAGCGTCACGTTCGCTCACGGCCAAGAGATCACAGACAGGCACGCTATTGGCTGCCGACTAACGTAATGGTTCGCTATAGCGTAGCGGACGCTCGGGACCACGAGGAGATCACCAGCGGCGCAGACGCTTACAATGTTAAACCTTTATATCTAAACCATAAACAATGTAATATGCAGTAAAACCTTAGTGTAGAGATAGGGGGTAGATGCAACACAGTGTACCCTTATTAACTTAAAAGCTGTTTGAGCGTCACCGACGCTCTGTGAATACTTAACACTATAATAAATACACAACTACCGGGCTTAGGTCTAACGCCTTATATGATTGTTATACTTGAGAAAAAGAATAATACAATACAAGTCATACACTACAATATAACATAGACTAACTAACCAGATAACTACACAGTAACTACAATACAATTACGTTTAAGGGAAAATGAGAGAAAGAGGAGGAGAGAGAGAGAGATATGGCCTATAATAACAAGAAAGACAATATGATTGCGGAGAAAACTTACGCACAAAGGGGAACGATCGCATGCGCCTCTGGACATCCAGCTCCCGATTATCAGCAATGAGAACCGTTGAAAAGTGAGCTGGATGTGATCGGCTTGTCTATTTATGCCCCACACACAATACAATTCAATGGTCCCTACAATCTCATTGTTCATTGGACACAGGAATTCCTCCTCGCATTATAACAAAAGGTCATAGGTTGATTCATACAGGTGGGCTGTGACGATTTCCAACTGCTCAGGTGGGTGGGAAACTAGGTTTTCCGCCGCATGGATAAGTAAGTGCAAATAATAGTAAATGGACATAAACTTCTTATGTCCATAACTATTCGCACGAGCGATTAATCTGTTTCAAACCAACACCGGAATATTGCTAATTAAATATTCTTCCGATGGATACTAAACACCACTGTATTACTCCTGTCTGACCCTTCGTATCAAACAAAGAGGGATTTCTCTGTCCACGAACATGCTACATTAACTAAACTTTCAGAATCTATCAAAGGGACCATAATCTACAAAATACATTATATGGTGAAAATAGGTAACGATTGAGTCGCACGCTACGAACACATAAACTCTACCGTAAATGCACATACCGCGCACCCGCGAGTATGCGCACGCACGGGAGAGCCCACACATGCGCAGCGCGGACCTGTATGAGGTGCAAATATGGCAGTGTGCATCGTGATATTTTTCTGACTTTGACAGTCCACCCTTTGGCAGTCAACACTAACTGCCACTTCCTAAAACATTTCAAAACGAGAAAAATATATGTCAGGGGTTAATACATTTACATGGTTGGGTAGGGGAGGAGAAGGTAGGAAAAGGGTATGACCTAGTGAGATAGCAGAAGCATGTGTGTATGAGTCCGTGTTTGGGGGTCATGTATCATCGTGCCGTACGTGTTTTAAATCAAGCTTCGAGGTATTGCGAAGTATACATTGGAATTCCTTCTTATCCCGTGGTACGGGTCTGTGGATGGGCTGTCAAACTTTACCGAGCTCTCTTCGGCGGTGGTTGTAACAAAATGGGGAGCACATTTTAGTTGATGATACATGAATGGGGGAATATGTGATTGCTGATATCTGTGCCTGTATTCCCTATCGACTATGTGTGTAATTACCTGAAGGTTGTAGAGATGAAGAAAAGACATAATAACGGTAAATGCAGTGGTATTCTATGTCAGGTAAATGAACATTTGTCGGTTGAAGTCTTGTTCGGTGACTGTTGAATGCAGTCTTCTTTGTGCTTTTGCCAAAAGGCGTGTGGGCAAAAAGCTTTGTCAATGTCCATAGACTTACAAAAGTGTTGGGCTAGCGTAATTTTAAAATTTCTAGGGAAACTGGGGGTCTATGGCATAGTTCATCAAATCTCTGTGTATAAGGTTGTCAAAACTTCTTCTTTAATCCATCCGTTGTCTGTATACAGGATCATCAAATTCCTCGTCAAACGTAGGTCTTGTTACCTTGGAGAAACCGGAAAAACAGGTGAAAGAAACGGACCGTAGAAATCGCTTTTTCATCACATCATTGTTTCTACAGTTGGGTCATAAATCAAATCCATTGGAATTACAATTTCCTCACTCCTTAAACTCATCACCCTAATACTTCGTTTACACTTCGTTAAAGTCTGACCGCATCTAAATATCAAGCCAATCGTTATGACAACACCTAAGATACATAGAAGAAACTTCCCAACATCCATTATGACTCCTTGAGCCCATTCTCCTAAACCAGAGAACCAATTTCGCGGGTTCAACCATGACACCCAACTAGTCAGCTCATTACCTACAGCAGCAAGAGTGAGATTGTGTCTCCTGCGAAATTCCCACTTCAGTTGGAGAATATCGTCCATCTTTTGGTCTATGACCTCGACCGGGTCCTCGGTACTATTCGTTATATATGTGCAGCATTTCACGCCGTACTGCGTTGCCAGTGTGACACAATATCCACCTGTCACTGCCGTGAGATAATTGAGAACCATTCTATGCTGAACCAGTTCTGTTTTATAAGCTTGAAGTTCTCTTCCAGTATACCTAAACGTGTCATCATACATTTCTGTGATATTGTCTAACAAATTTGCGAGCGCAGATATGTATTTATAATTCAACACTCCTCTGGCGGTGCGAGTGATGTCTAACGCAAGTAGAAACTGAATCCCGGTGGATTCATGGATCATGTCAGAGGCCGGATGCTCTGTTCTTTCTATCAGGTGCCGTTTAACTACGTGCTCGTAGTGGGTGTGAGTATAAGGAGCTTGGGCAACACGGTGTATATCTTTCATTTTGGCATGTGATACAGTCATTACTTCAGGCAGTACTTTTCCAATATAACACAATCCTTCAGAGTTTGGGGCAAGCCACTTATACGCCTTCCTCCCGCATATGAAATATGCATCATCGGGGAGAACATATGGGACGGAGTAGGACATAACCATATTACACATCTTCCATGTGAAATCTCCTAACCCTAATTCTCCCATCTGTCTAGTACACGTATCAGCTTGTACGATATGTGCACAGTATCCTGGTGATACCTCTCCAACTCTCGTAATCCTATTTCCTAGGGTATACCTATATCGGAAAGATTTTCCTCTACTGGCTATGTGGCGTATAAGCTCTGTATCTGTCGGCATTCTATCTGCTCTATATGAAAAGGTCATGGTTTGGTTACTCCATGACACTTCCCAATTTCCCGGCTTTCGGGGATTGGAAATGTTAAAACATATTAGGGATCTATCCACATGATATTGGTGGAGCTTCAAACTAGGAGGACTGGAGATATTAAACCTCCTGTCCACCGGCCTCCCACCACTTAGCTCAAGTACCTCCCCTATCGTTAAAGGAAATGGTACTAGTCCTGATTTGCTATGACCTTGAGGTACTTGAGAGCATACCCAACAATCTGTTTGATTTAACACACTACCCACTAAGGAGTGATAGTCACTCAAGGGATGCCGGTCCATGTGGATATTAAAACTGGATTGGCATTTCTTGATGCACCCATCCTCAACCACATTGTCACAGAGCCTACAGATACAGTTTTCTTCAGCTAACAACCCTTCACAATTCCTTCTATGGTCTATGTTATCGGATCGTTTTCTGATACTCGCCTTTGCTTGTTGATTATGTTGTTCTCGGAAAACTAAGCCTCCATCTCTGTCATCAGAACCCATTCCAGAACCTCTCTCGACCTCCATGGTACTCTCGCCGGAACAGACTGCTCTAGTCAACATCATGGTCAACAGGAAAATCCGGATCACAGTCTCTTGGGGCAAGTCCATCTTAGGAGGAAACGAAGAAGAATGAGAAGGGGGAAAAAATAATTTGAGGGAGAGGGGATGGGAAGTGGAGAAAAACAATAAAAGGGAACAGGGAATCGACAACTGCTTTTGATCTTGTGATTCTCAATGCTCAGGTGCCGCCTCAGTCCTCCTGGAACAGACACTCCAGTGATACAACTTCCTCTACCGTCTGTTCCTTATCACGGGACCTCTCTGGATCAGCAACCTTCTTACAATGGGACGAATGAACCCAAGTCTCTCTCTCGGCAACTTTCAATGCTGTAGTGCTAGTCAATAAGACTTGGTATGGTCCTTCCCATCTGTCAATAAGGCAACCTGAGCGTAGAAAATTCCGTATCATTACATAATCCCCAGGTTCAATGTCATGACAATTACTATCTGATAAATCAGGAATCACTAACTTCAAATTATCATTTTGATCCCTTAGCTGTTTACTCATATTAACCAGGTACTTTACAGTCACTTCATTGTTACACTTCAAATCATCCTGAGGGTTAATCATAACATGCGGTTGTCGACCAAACAAGATTTCAAAAGGAGACAGATTAAGAGGGGACCTGGGAGTGGTTCTGATGCTGTACAGTACAATGGGTAAAGCTTCTGGCCATGTCAATCCTGTCTCTGCCATAACTTTGCTCAGTTTATTTTTAATAGTGCTGTTCACTCTTTCCACCTTCGCACTCGCCTGTGGACGGTATGGAGTGTGCAGCTTGCTATCAATTCCCATCAACTTACACATTCCTTGAAAGACATCACCTGTAAAATGGGTACCCCTATCACTTTCAATTATTCTAGGGATACCATATCTACATACAAATTCCTGCACAATTTTCTTAGCAGTAAACATAGCGGTATTTGTGGCCGCAGGAAATGCTTCGACCCAATTTGAGAATACATCTATACAAACAAGTACATATTTCAAATTTCGACAAGGGGGTAATTGAATAAAGTCAATCTGTATTACCTGAAAAGGACCGCCTGTAGGTGGGATATGAGATGGTTCTGTTGGTATTGCCTTTCCGATATTCTTTCTCAAGCATGTAAGGCATGACATTGCTCTCTTACTTGCATGAGATGAAAATCCTGGGGCGCACCAATATGCTCTTACCAACTTGCACATCCCTTCCTTGCCCAGATGAGTCAGCCCGTGAGCTGCCTCAGCTAAACATGGGAGATATGCTCTGGGGGCCACTGGTTTACCTTGTCCATCCGTCCAGAGTCCTGAGGACTCCTGGCCATATCCCTTTGCCTTCCAGACTGCCTTTTCCTGTGTGGAACACAAATTTTGCATCTCACACAACTTCTGTGTGTTGATGGTATTAAATACCATCAGTTGTGTGGTGTCTGTCTGTCTGGGGGTCCCAGCTGCTAACTTAGCAGCTTCGTCTGCTCGGCTGTTACCAAGTGATACTGGGTCCTGGCTATATGTGTGTGCTTTACACTTGATAACAGCCACTCTGTCGGGTTCCTGTATCGCTGTTAGAAGCCTTTTGATGTGAGCTGCATGCGCTACCGGTGTACCAGCTGCCGTCATGAAATTTCTGAGGCGCCATAGGGCTCCGAAATCATGGACTACCCCGAATGCGTATCTAGAGTCGGTGTAGATATTGGCTGATTTGCCCTTAGCCAATTCACATGCTCTGGTTAGGGCGACCAGTTCAGCAACCTGGGCTGAGTGAGGTGGGCCTAGCGGTTCCGCTTCTATGGTGCCTTGGTCATCTACGACTGCGTATCCAGTACACAAGTCTCCCGAGTCTGACTGTCTGTGACAACTACCGTCCGTGTAGAAAGTTAGATCTACATCTTCCAGTGGGTTGTCACTGATGTCAGGCCTTGCGGTAAAATTTTGGGTCAAATATTCCATACAATCATGTGTGTCCTCCTTTGTATTAAATTCTCCTTCCCCACCACTCTCATCCTCCACCCTTTGTGCCTGTCCAGGCACACCTGGGAGATATGTTGCAGGATTTAATGCACTGCATCTCCTTATGGTGATGTTTACGGGGGCCATTAGTGCCAATTCCCATCTTGTAAACCGCGCTGATGATACGTGCCTGGTTTGGGCAGAATTTAGCAAGGCTGACACTGCATGTGGCGTATGAATTGTGAGGTTGTGACCTAGCACTACATCTTCGCTTTTCGTTACTAGCAATGCTATCGCAGCAACGCTTCGCAAGCATGTGGGGAGGGATCGCGCTACCGTATCTAGCTGAGCGCTGTAGTATGCTACTGGCCTGCTGGCATCACCGTGCTTTTGGGTTAAGACGCCTGCCGCGCAACCAGCACTTTCTGTTCCGTACAGCTCAAAGGGTTTCCCATAGTCTGGCATACCTAATGCTGGTGCCTGCGTTAGGCACTGTTTAAGTCTCTCAAATGCCATCTCGGACTCGTCTGTGTGCGAAATCCGATCAGGTTTGTTTGAGGAGACCATCTCCTGCAAAGGTAACGCTAGAATGGAAAACCCTGGGATCCAGTTACGGCAATACCCACACATTCCTAAAAATGTTCTGATCTGTTGCTGGGTTTGTGGCAGAGTCATGTCTCTAATTGCTTGAATTCTATCAGCGGTCAGGTGTCTCAGTCCTTGTGTTAGACAGTGTCCCAAATATTTTACCTTAGTTTGGCATAATTGCAACTTGTCTTTGGAAACCTTGTGTCCTGTGTCTGAAAGATGAAACAGGAGCTGTTTCGTATCCTTCAGGGATGCTTCCAATGAATCAGAACACAGTAGTAGATCATCCACGTACTGTATTAATACTGATCCACTCTCTGGTTGGAAAGACTGTAAACAATCATGCAAAGCCTGGGAAAATATACTTGGACTGTCTATGAAACCTTGTGGTAATCGAGTCCATGTGTATTGGACTCCTCTGTATGTAAATGCAAACAAATATTGGCTGTCAGTGTGCAGAGGTACCGAAAAGAAAGCGGAGCAGAGGTCAATAACAGTGAAAAATTTCGCAGTGGGAGGGATTTGCATAAGGATGACAGCTGGATTTGGCACTACGGGGAACTGACTCTCAACTATTTTGTTAATCCCCCTTAGATCCTGCACTAGCCGGTAACCCCTCCCCCCACTCTTTTTCACAGGGAAGATGGGACTATTGGCAGTGCTGGACGTTCTTACCAGAATGCCCTGTTGTAGCAAGCGCTCTATTACTGGGTAAACTCCTAACTCCACCTCTGGCTTCAGAGGGTACTGTGGGATTTTTGGAGCTATCCTACCATCTTTTACTTGCACAACTACTGGAGCTACGTTTGCCATCAATCCAGTGTCTTGTCCGTCTTTAGTCCAAAGTGACTCTGGTATCTGGGATGTCATTTCTTCTACTTGGGATGGAGTCCTATTTGTCATAATGGTATGTGACATTAATTTTGATGGGGAGTCTAACATGTCTTGCACTTCCTGAGCGTGATTCTCAGGTATGTCCAAGAATACACCTTCAGGAGTACAATAAATGACGCACCCCATTTTACACAATAAGTCTCTTCCCAGGAGATTAGTCGGTGCCGATGCAGCCAGCAAAAAGGAATGCTTGGTATGTAAAGGCCCTACTGTAATCTCGGCTGGTTTGCTAACAGGGTAGTGCTGGACTACTCCCGTTACTCCCATGGCTGGAATTGTCTTACCAGTGGTTCTCATGCCCACTGTCGAATTTATCACTGATTTGGCCGCCCCTGTATCTACAAGGAAGTTTAATGTTTTACCAGCTACATTAATTGCAATTTCAGGTTCACTCCCAAGACTTGCAATCAATTTTACTGGCTGCAGATTACAGGTATGGCCACACCCCTATTGGGTATGGTGACCTCCCTGAATCCCGCTGGCAGCAACTACTTGTGAAGGGGTTAAATGGGAACTACCAGAGGCTTGCCAGTCTCTGTTCGGGGGGTATCTTTTTGTTTCCCCTGCATGTGGCTCATAACTCCGTTTCGGCGGACCCTGCTCCCAATGTCGTGTGTCGTGTCGTTGTCTAGGGGGTTGATATGAGTTTTGTGAATTTTTCACTCTACAGTCTCGTGCCATGTGTCCCTGTCTATGACAAGAAAAACAAGTTACCACATTTGACTTACCCACAGGGTTTGGTGATTTATACAAAGGCTGCCTTGTGGTCAGGGCCTGTATACTTACGGCCATTAACTTATCACCTTGTGACTCCCTGTGTCGGGTGATATTCCGGTCGTGATCAATAGCAGCCTCTCTCAAAGTAGCCACCGACAGACCCCGCCAACATGGTTGCGTGGTCTGTACCCTGGTCTTTAATGTCTCTTTTAAACCATCCATCAGTACAGATACTGCTACTTCTCGATGGTTTATGTTTGTTTTAATGTCCTCTATACCTGTGTATTTTGCCATTTCTAGTAATGCCCTGTGAAAATATTCTGCAGCAGTTTCTGACTCTTTCTGTTTAATGGAGAAAATCTTGTTCCACTTAACTACCGCTGGAAAATACTCCTTTAACTGTAAACTTATTCTTTTTACATTATCTTTGTTGTACACATCTGTAAGAGGTACATCCTGATCTAATCCACAGTCAGCTAAAAATTGAGCTGCGTCGACATTGGAGGGTAAACATGCCCTCAGCAATATCTGCCAGTCTTTGTTATTGGGCTCTAAAGTGTTCCCTAGGTCTCTGATGTATTTCTGGCTAGCAACTAAGTCTTTTCTAGGATCAGGGAATTCAGACACTATGGTTCTTAATTCCATTCGGGAAAATGGGCTGTACATGGCAATGTTCCTAACAGGTGTGATTCCTGTCGTGTCAGTTTTCCCATTTGGCACTGCTATTACCCTAACAGGATTAAGTCTACTAACATCATTCTGTGTAGGTTCTACAGCCTGTGGTGAAATGGTTTCAGCATAGTGTATGGTGCCGTACTTACCTGTAGATACGACCTCACCTATCCCTCCGCTAGGGGCTTTTGTTACTAATCTCGTGGGTGGAGCCGTGCCTACTGTTGTCTCTGCTATGGTGGCTGCTAGAGAGAGCGCCGATATTGTTGCCGATTCGTCCTCTTGATCACACTCCTGGGGAAAGTTCAAAACAGGGTACAACTTGCACGGGTTAATACTTGCCTTTGTTAACTTATTAACATTTACACAGTTGCTAAGTGTTTGTTTGTTACACCCTAATGCGTCATTCTCCGCAACCAACTTCTCTCCTGATATGTATGGTGGCGGCGGGGCCGTGGCTACCAATTTCTTGATAGGATTAGATCCCGCCGCCAGAGCCAATCCTCTCTGTATTTCACCCTCCTGTTGCCATAACTGCAAATAATCATAATGTTGGATTCGTCTCTTTGTTGATTTAATGAGACATATCCTCCTCCTTAAATTTTGCAACACTTCTGGGCTAAAGCTACCTACTCTTGGGAATTTCTCCCCGTCATGCACTGTCATTCTCTCCCATTCATCACATAAAACCTCTGTATGTGAACCATATTTTTCACACATTACGTACCTTGCCGACCCGACTGGTCGGTTTACTGAATCAACCCGAACCGAGGTTGATCGCCCCCTTCCTGAACAATTGGCCCCCATAACTTGCAGGCGTTGCTTTCACCACCTCTGACCTTCAATCAGGGTCTTCAGCGAACCCTTACAAAAACCAAAATGTTCACGATAGGCTGACGGTGGCGGTTTACCGAGTACCCCACTCACTCGCCCACGCCGACCAATACGACCTACACACTGCCTTAGCGCTGGCGTACTCGACCCAGGGCCCCTATGAACCTCTATTTACTGGAACATGCGAGGGATATCCGCAGAACACTTACTCTTTCCAGTAACTATTGGTTGTTGGACAATTCCTGAGTGACCAGCGAACTTCCCTTCAGAAAATAAAAAATTACACAAATCACATCAGAATGTACAAATAGTTTTATGACCGGGTTCGTACACAAATGGTACTGGTCAGATTAACTAATGCACACAATTACGTGCGGTACAATCGTTCAGCACATAAGCAACTAATCTTATGTGCTGAGCGACCAGTGGAATCGAAAATTTCGGCTGCGAATTCCTTCAGCCAGAGCTTTATTGGCCTATATGGGTTTTGCACCAACCCCCTGGGTTGTGCCCTTTTCTCTTATTTATAGCGGACTTCTTAGTCTGCTGTACCTGGACCTCCTGGTCTGTAGTATGACCTCCTGGTCTACTATACTTTACTGCTCAAATTTTATTTTTAACAAAGGATGCCTCCCTCGCCACCATGTACGACACTTGCATGTACCTCTGCGAGAACTCGACTTCTTGTGGTTCAACCTGGAAAATTGTATAAACTTATATATACAAAACACTCACTCACCACATGTACACTTTTGTTTCTATTTCTATTTCTGCGCAGAAATTTTTCTTTAGACCAGATGTGTTGTAAATTTGAAGAGGGATCTGTTAGTCTAAATTTCGGACACTAAAATAAACTTGCGCTATTTATCGCGTTGCCACCTTTTTGCCTGTTACGATAAGACTACCGTGTGATTTGAGCTACGTGGGCGTACCCGGACGCCCCGTTGCGTAATTTACGCTGCGTGCGTCGGCCTTTGAGTTGCGTACGCGAGTCTCACCCTTTGTTAGAGACACGTGTACGCAAAGCAAATATCCACCGTAACACAACTAACACGTTTTATCAATGTAGATGATCCTCGATCGTCTACCGCGCAACACACCAATCTCTCCTTATACCTTAGGTAGAGTTGTGTGTGGGCTTTACACTTTATCCCTTTATATATTACTTTTACACTTTAACTATGAAATAGCGACAAATCTCTCTTAGCACGTTTATCAATTATAAAATGGCAAACAGGAGAGTGATATGAAAATACACGAATGAAAAGAAATGCAGATATGTGCGTGCGTACGCAAGACAAAAATAAACAGTTTTAAAAGACACTAGCGTGTTGTTCTTACCTCCGGTTCCGGATTCCTTCAGCACCCTTTACTAAGCTAAGCAGACGCTTATCCAAACAGCACTACGAGGAATATGACCTCCCGCCCTTTGCTGCTGGATAATGTCTGCTGAAATTACCTAGCAGAGATATGTGAAGGACAGGACGAGCCGCCAATTGATAAAGCTAAATATTTATCTTATTTAAAACCCTTTAAGAGGCCTAAGAACACTGTACGCTATTGACGTATGGAGTACCGTAAGGGTACGCACGTTGCGTAGCAATCGCTTAGCCGAGGTCGAGACGCTCAAGCGTCACGTTCGCTCACGGCCAAGAGATCACAGACAGGCACGCTATTGGCTGCCGACTAACGTAATGGTTCGCTATAGCGTAGCGGACGCTCGGGACCACGAGGAGATCACCAGCGGCGCAGACGCTTACAATGTTAAACCTTTATATCTAAACCATAAACAATGTAATATGCAGTAAAACCTTAGTGTAGAGATAGGGGGTAGATGCAACACAGTGTACCCTTATTAACTTAAAAGCTGTTTGAGCGTCACCGACGCTCTGTGAATACTTAACACTATAATAAATACACAACTACCGGGCTTAGGGTCTAACGCCTTATATGATTGTTATACTTGAGAAAAAGAATAATACAATACAAGTCATACACTACAATATAACATAGACTAACTAACCAGATAACTACACAGTAACTACAATACAATTACGTTTAAGGGAAAATGAGAGAAAGAGAAGAGAGAGAGAGAGAGATATGGCCCATAATAACAAGAAAGACAATATGATTGCGGAGAAAACTTACGCACAAAGGGGAACGATCGCATGCGCCTCTGGACATCCAGCTCCCGATTATCAGCAATGAGAACCGTTGAAGAGTGAGCTGGATGTGATCGGCTTGTCTATTTATGCCCCACACACAATACAATTCAATGGTCCCTACAATCTCATTGTTCATTGGACACAGGAATTCCTCCTCGCATTATAACAAAAGGTCATAGGTTGATTCATACAGGTGGGCTGTGACGATTTCCAACTGCTCAGGTGGGTGGGAAACAAGGTTTCCCGCCGCATGGATAAGTAAGTGCAAATAATAGTAAATGGACATAAACTTCTTATGTCCATAACTATTCGCACGAGCGATTAATCTGTTTCAAACCAACACCGGAATATTGCTAATTAAATATTCTTCCGATGGATACTAAACACCACTGTATTACTCCTGTCTGACCCTTCGTATCAAACAAAGAGGGATTTCTCTGTCCACGAACATGCTACATTAACTAAACTTTCAGAATCTATCAAAGGGACCATAATCTACAAAATACATTATATGGTGAAAATAGGTAACGATTGAGTCGCACGCTACGAACACATAAACTCTACCGTAAATGCACATACCGCGCACCCGCGGGTGCCCGCAACAGCGAGTATGTGCACGCACGGGAGAGCGCACGCATGCGCAGCGCGGACCTGTATGAGGTGCAAATATGGCAGTGTGCATCGTGATATTTTTCTGACTTTGACAGTGGCTAGTGGTTCAGATTCACATGAGGATGGAAGCACTCATCCTCTTGCTAGAAAACTGCAGTGCCACTCCTAGATGGGCCAGGTGTTTGTTTTGGCCACTTGTGTCGCTTAGCTTAGTCACACAGCTACCTCATTGCGCCTCTTTATTTCTTTGCATCATGTGCTGTTTGGGGACTATTTTTTTTGATGTGCCATCCTGTCTGACACTGCAGTGCCACTCCTAGATGGGCCAGGTGTTTGTGTCGGCCACTTGTGTCGCTTAGCTTAGTCACACAGCGACCTTGGTGCGCCTCTTTTTTTCTTTGCATCATGTGCTGTTTGGGGACTATTTTTTTGAAGTGTCATCCTGCCTGACACTGCAGTGCCACTCCTAGATGGGCCAGGTGTTTCTGTCGGCCATTTGTGTCGCTTAGCTTAGCCATCCAGCGACCTCGGTGCAAATTTTAGGACTAAAAATAATATTGTGAGGTGTGAGGTGTTCAGAATAGACTGAAAATGGGTGTAAATTATGGTTATTGAGGTTAATAATACTATGGGATCAAAATGACCCCCAAATTCTATGATTTAAGCTGTTTTTGAGGGTTTTTTGTAAAAAAATACCCGAATCCAAAACACACCCGAATCCGACAAAAAATGTTCAGGGAGGTTTTGCCAAAACGCGTCCGAATCCAAAACACGGCCGCGGAACCGGATCCAAAACCAAAACCCGAAAAATTTCCGGTGCACATCACTACCCTAAACCAGCGCTGACTGTGTACCTTAATAGGTTACACAGTGTTTACAAGGCCCCCCCCCCCCCCCCCCTTCTATAACCCCCTGGTACCGTAATAGATAGCTGGAGTTGCTCTGGAGGGACTGCACATCACTGACAGCATTTCTTCAGGCAGGAAAATGGCGCTGAACGCTGCTGGGTCCGCTCTGAGGAGAAGCTCCGCCCCCTTAATAGCGCTGTCTTCCCGCTCTTCATAAGATTATACTGGCCTGAGGATTTATGCTGGCAGAGATCCCGGGACCCTGATAGGCTTGAGAGGTCAGTGTAGGGTGTAGGCGCTGGCTCAGGGCGCCCCTCACAGAGCCGCACTATGTACCGCTGAGCCCCGGAGCGCAGTTAGTACTGCGCTCCATACCCTGTTGCCACCATCTTCACACCGGCTCCCCGCTTGCTAGGGGGGGCGGTGACTAACTCGCCACCGATATTATGGCTCTGCAAGGGGGCTCAGTATCCTGTCAGCGGAGATAGTGGCTCAGACCCCGCAGGGCGGACACTACTCCCCCCCTTAGTCCCACGAAGCAGGGAGGCTGCTGGCAGCAGCCTCCCTTTAAAATAATAAACTCTACAATAAACTTTTACTAAAGAAGCTCTGTAGAGCCCCCCTAGCTGTGACCGGCTCCTCCGGGCACATTTTCTAAACTGAGTCTGGTAAGAGGGGCATAGAGGGAGGAGCCAGCCCACACTCTCAAACTCTTAAAGTGCCAATGGCTCCTGGTGGACCTGTCTATACCCCATGGTACTAATGTGGACCCCAGCATCCTCTAGGACGTAAGAGAAATATGGTATTGTTCAAATTGTATGTTTTATCAGTGTATATTCTATGAAAAAGGAGTGTTATGGTAGACTTACCATGGTTAACACTCTTTCTGCCACATTGGGTTCCACAGGGAAATATCGGGGTGTAGAGTGAATCTTGATCCAGAGGCACCAACAGGCTAAAGCTTTAAATATCCACCAAAGAAAAGGCGCCTAAATGAGCCTATGCTGATATGCTGCTTGCTGCTCTCAAAAGAATTAGGGTATTAGCAAACCCTAAGAATGCAGTTTAAGAAAAAGGACATAGAGAGCACAAGCAGACTGAAGCATTAACAATGTTTAATTTTTACTAAAATCTGCACAAACAAATTAAAACATTTAGTATTTAAATCAATGACTAATAACATGTACACACAAAATTAAACGATAAAATATTAAATATTGAATCATATGGGATCCTCCAAGCTACAGTCCATTAATAATTCCACAGAACTGGACACAGTGATAAATACCGGATTGGATGGTATAGTATTCCTTCTAGTAGAACAAAATAAGTTCATCAATTGATGTTTGAGGGTATTAACAGATGTTTTAACTCTCTCCAAAGGGTATTTGTTCCATAAGGTATTTCATATATCAATTGATAAAGTCACTTGCCCTTTAAAGGAGATTGAAACTATTGACCTTTTAAGTAGCAAATGCACTGCTAGCTCTGGCACTAGTGTTCTAATTTTTGTAACATTTAGAACCTGTGTTCCACTGCACACCACAGCGGCTCCGTCTGCCGCTCTCTATAGATCGCACTAGGAGAGGCGTTTGAAGTGGTGACCGCTTACCGCTTTCAGGAGAGTTCAGATTGGCGGCGCTGAAGATCACCATGCACCAGCTGGCTGTGCCGCTGTCTCGTGGATTAAATGATTGATGGCCACGGTCCCCGTTTAGCAAGGAAGACCACTGCGGGTGGCTCCAAAGTGGACAGATCCGGCGGTGCGGTGCAATGAATTGCAGTGGAAAGTTGGTGTCTGCAGTTTCTGCGGAGAGTGAAGGGATCCCAAAGCTTTAGGCTGTCCCAGGATGCATTGGGGCCTCCTCTGCAGGCACTGAGAGCTTTGTTTTGCAGGAGCAGGCAAGAAAAAAGGCAGATGTTAGTCACATAGAACAACATTCTCATGACAGGAAAAGGTACCAGCAGCTAATGCCATACAAACCCATAGAAGCTTGGTGCGCCCTGTGGAACCCAAAGTACCTCACAGAAAGAGTGTTAACCATGGTAAGTCTACCATAACACTCCTTTTCTGCTGCAGGGTACATTGGTTTCCACAGGGAAACCCCGGGCATATCCTAAAGCAGTTCCTCAAGTGAGGGGACGCGCCTTAGCGGATATGAGAATCCGGCGTCCAAAGGAAGCATCCTGGGAGGCAAAAGTATCAAAGGCATAGAACCTAAAAAATATATTCACTGAGGACCACATAGCCGCCTTGCACAATTGTTCTGCGGAAGCACCACGGCGGGCCGCCCAAGAAGGTCCAACAGACTGAGTGGAATGGGCTTTAATAGCAGCAGGAGTTGGGAGTAAAGGGACATCACAAAGAGTTATCAGAGGAATTATTTATTAAAACACAGTTTAGGACACGTGGGCACTCGCTGCGACTGGAGGAGAGAAAGTTCTCAACGCAACGGAGGAAAGGGTTCTTCACTGTTAGGGCAATCAGGATGTGGAACTCCCTGCAAGGGAAGGTGGTAATGGTGGACTCTGTAATTGGATTTAAAAAAGGAATGGATACATTTCTGAATGAAAAAGCTATCCAAGGTTATAATACTTAAAATATCAACGTGGTTAATCTGGGGGTAACATGAGTTATAGTAGCTAACAGGATAAAAAGGGCATCTGACCTCCTGATAGAGGCAGTCCTCTCCACATAGATATGGAGAGCCCTAACCACATCGAAAGAACGTTCTTTGGGAGACAAGTTCGAAGAGACAAAGGCTGGAACCACAATCTCATGGTTAAGGTGAAAAGATGACACCACCTTAGGTAAATAACCCGGTCATGGTGAAATATCCATAAACGGTGGACGACAGGACAAGGCGCCCAAGTCTGACACCTGTCTTGCCAAGGCAATAGCCAGCAAGAACAGGACCTTGGCCGTGAGCCATTTAAGGTCTACCGACTCAAGAGGTTCAAATGGAGACTCTTGCAGGGCCTTCAGTACAACAGTCAGATCCCATGGAGCTACAGGAGGGACATAGGGAGGCTGAATCCAAAGGACACCCTGAGTGAAAGTATGAACGTCAGGTATAGACGCAATTTTCTCTGAAGCCATACCGACAAGGCAGATATGGGAACCTTGAGGGAGGCCAGACGAAGCACTAAGTCAAGGCCTCGTTGCAGAAAAGCCAGAATTCTGGAAGTTCTGAACCTAGAGACATCATAATTCTTATCAGCACACCAGGTGAAGTAAGAATTCCAAACCCTGTAATAAATCCGGGCAGGGGCCGGTTTGCGGGCTTTCGTCATAGTATGGATAACCGCCTCAGAAAAACCGTTGGCCCTCAGGAGTGATGCTTCAAGAGCCACGTCGTCAAAGCCAGTCTGGCCACGTCTGGGTAGACACAAGGGCTCTGTAGGAGGAGGTATTGCCACTGAGGAATAGAAGGGGACGCCCTGTCGACAGACCCTGCAAGTCTGAGAACCAATGCTGCCTGGGCCACGCTGGAGTGATTAAAAGTAGCGATCCTCCTTCTTGTTTGAACTTCTGCAGGACCCTGGGCAGAAGTGACACTGGAGGAAACATATACATAGTAACATAGTAATTGAGGTTGAATAGAGGCAAATTGCCCATCGTGTTCAACCTGTTTTAAGTTGTGATGAATCTACATACCCGCTGAATAATGTTTTATGACTAGTTAGCTACTATAACTCATGTTACCCCCGGATTAACCACGTTGATATTTTAAGTATTATAACCTTGGATAGCTTTATCATTCAGAAATGTATCCATTCCTTTTTTAAATCCAATTACAGAGTCCGCCATTACCACCTTCCCTGGCAGGGAATACCACATCCTGATTGCCCTAACAGTGAAGAACCCTTTCCTCCGTTGCGTTCGGAACTTTCTCTCCTCCAGTCGCAGCGAGTGCCCACGTGTCCTAAACTGTGTTCTTTTAATAAATAATTCCTCTGATAACTCTTTGTGATGTCCCTTTACATATTTGAAGATATTAATAATATCTCCTCTTAGGAGCCTCTTTTCTAGTGTATACATATTCAACCTAGTAAGTCTTTCCTTATAGTCCAGTCCTTCTAGGCCTTTAATCAATTTAGTGTTGACTGATGTCTTTTTTATACAATGGTGCCCAAAACTGAACACAATATTCCAGGTGCGGACGTACCAATGCCTTATACAGCGGCATGATTACATCCGAGTGCCTTGTCTCAATTCCCCTTTTTATGCACGCAAGCACCTTACTTGCCTTCTTTACTGCGTTTTGACATTGTGTATGGTTATTAAGCCTATTATCAATGAATACCCCCAAATCTTTTTCCAACTCTGTTTCCCCTATGCGTTCCCAATTTAATATGTAGGATGCAAGTTTGTTTTTAGTCCCAAAATGCATAACCTTGCATTTGTCTGTATTGAACTTCATTTTCCATTTAGACGCCCAGAGTTCAAGTTTAGATAGATCATTCTGCAAGGACTCCACATTCAATTCTGAATTAATTACCTTACACAGTTTAGTATCATCTGCAAAGATTGACACTGTGCTTTACAGGCCTATTCCTAGGTCATTGATAAATATGTTGATCAGCAGTTGTCCGAGTACGGACCCTTGTGGTATTCCGCTGACTACTGGGGACCAGGTTGAGGACTTCCCGTTGACCACTACTCGCTGTACCCTGCTATCCAACCAGCTGCTTAACCATGTGCAAATAGTTTTTCCTAGGCCAAGCTCCTTTAACTTGATCATCAGTCTCCTGTGAGGAACTGTATCGAAGGCTTTTGCAAAATCTAGGAAGACCACATCCACTGCTTTTCCTTGATCAAGATTATTGCTCACTTCCTCGTAGATGCTAATTAAGTTAGTCTGACATGACCTGTCCCTCACAAACCCATGCTGGTTCTTGCTAATAATCCTAGCGGACTGTAGATACTCCTATATGCCGTCCCTTAGAATTCATTCCAATATTTTCCCCACTATAGATGTTAAACTAACTGGTCTGTAGTTTCCCGGAAGATTTTTGGATCCCTTTTTAAATATTGGCACTT
This sequence comes from Pseudophryne corroboree, assembly GCF_028390025.1. Taxonomy (NCBI): domain Eukaryota; kingdom Metazoa; phylum Chordata; class Amphibia; order Anura; family Myobatrachidae; genus Pseudophryne; species Pseudophryne corroboree. The sequence continues at coordinate 284,094,014 of NC_086444.1, read as the reverse complement.
CCTCAGCTATACGCCAATCCTTCGGTACCATGCCTGATCTAATTGAACTATTGAAAATCAAGTATAGGGGTCGTGCTAGTTGTGAACTAAGCTCCATAAGAACCCTCGGGTGAAGTCCATCAGGACCAGGTGATTTATTAATCTTAATTTTGTGTAGTCTCTCCCGGACTACTTCTTCGCTTAAACAAATATCTAACCATGAATCATAACTGTCACAATTGTTAGGCTCTACTCCCACCATCAGTTCTTCACTAGTGAATACCGATGAAAAGAATTTGTTCAGTATTTCCACTTTTATTTCGTCATCATTTATCAATTCTCCTAATTCATCTTTTAATGGACCTATATTCTCCTTTTTTAACCTTTTACCGTTTATGTATTTAAAAAACTTTTTAGGATTGGTTTTACTCTCTATAGTGATTTGCTTTTCATTTTCCATTTTAGCTGCTCTTATTGCTTTTTTGCTTTCTTATTACACTCCTTGTAATACTTGAAAGACTCCTCCTTTCCATTAGATTTAAATGCTTTGAAAGACCGCTTTTTTTTATCCATTTCTGCCTTAACCTTCTTGTTAAGACACATCGGTTTGTATAATACTCCTGAGTTTACTGACCATGGGAATAAAGTTATGAATATTGCTATCCAGCAACCCTTTTAAAACATCCCACATTTCCGAAGTGTTCTTGTTATTAAACAGAACCTCCCCCTCTATGTCGTTAAGTGTACATCTAAGCATACTGAAATTAGCCTTCCTAAAGTTAAAAGTTTTGGTGGAACCCCTGTAGCTTTGTTTCCTGAAACTGATGTCGAATGTGATCATATAGTGATCACTGTTACCCAAAGTCTCCCCAACTTTAGTGTTTGATATAATGTCCACATTATTAGTAATTACTAGATCCAGGGTAGTTTTACCCGTAGTTGGGTCCTCAACTAATTGAGACAAGTAGTGATCCTTAAACATAGAGCCTGCTGCCCCTCGCTTTAGCACATGAATCGTTACTCCAGTTTATGTCCGGGTAATTAAAATCCCCAATCACAAGGTTGTCCCCCAATCCCGCAGCTGTTTTGATTTGCTGCAATAGTTGTTCTTCCTCAAGTATGCTAATATCTGGCTGTTTGTAGCACGTGCCTATGACTAGTTTTTTTGCCTCAATTTCCCCACTTGAGATTTCAACCCATAGTGACTCCACATTATCGCCAGTCTCCTCATAGATAACCCCCATTAAATATGGTTTAAGTGATGGTTTAACATAAAGACATACACCTCCTCCTCTTTTGTTAGCCCTGTCCCTCCTGAAAAGAGAATACCCCTCCAAGTTAGCAACCCAGTCATGAGAGTCGTCCCACCATGTTTCCGTAATAGCTATAATGTCATACTCAGCCTTTGATGCTAACAATTCCAATTCCCCCCTTTTACCTGCTAGACTTCTTGCATTTGCAAGCATACATTTTAGTTTATTGGTTCCTTTATTTATTTGTTTTCCTAAAGATTTCCCATCCTGGTTAACTACTGCGTCCGTAGAGTTACTGATACAGACTGTCCTTCTCACTCCCTCTCCAACCCCACCGTACTTAGTATTGCCCATCTTACTTTTCTCTTTGGTCAACCCAATGTTCCCGTCTAAATTCACCGCCCTGACATAAGTATTTTCCCTTAAGTCCCATACAACATTTTCTATAGGCTATAATGATGACACATAATTGTTATTATTTAATGCTTTAGCAATACCTTTCTTAACACCCTTATTAGAACCCATGTAAATACCCTTACTGGCTGCACTTTCCCTCACCCTTCTCCACCCCCTTTTATCTCACTACCACCATCCCTACTATACTCGCTGCATGATCCATATTTTCTAGCTAAACCCTCCCCCCAAGCTCCTAGTTTAAAAGCTCCTCCAACCTACTAACCATCCTTTCCCCCAGCACCGCAGCCCCTTCCTCATTCAGGTGCAATCTGTCACGAGAAAAAAGATGGCGCCTAACTGAGAAGTCCACCCAGTCTTCCAAGAACACAAACCCCTCTTTCCTACACCAGTCTCTGAGCCACACATCTACCTCCCTAATCTCCCTCTGTCTCACTGGGCTAGCGCGCGGCACTGGTAATATTTCGGAGAAAATTACCTTAGATGTCCTTTTTTTAGTTTCTGGCCTAAATCCCTACAATCTTTCTTAAGGACATCCCACCTACCACTAACTTTGTCGTTGTTGGTGCCAACGTGCACCAAGACCGCCAGGTCTTTCCCAGCCCCTCCCAACAATCTATCTACCCGGTCCGCGATGTGCCATACCCGAGCACCCGAGAGACAACAGACCGTACGGTGATCACGGTCCCGGAAGCAGATTGCCCTATCTGCCTTCCTAATGATAGAGTCCCCTACCACCACCATCTGCCTGGGCGCCTCTCTAGCTTTCATCCCATCTGAGCCAGAGGGACCACTCCTCCGGTTGCTAGAGGGAGCAGTCTCCTCCAGCTCCGTCATTTCGTCGCTATCATCCACCGACAATGTAGGGCACCAACATGTAGGGCAGCCGAAAGTTCCATGAAATTGCCAGAGCATCCACGAACACTGCCTGAGGATCCCTGGTCCGAGATCCGAAGACCAGAACATTGTAATTGTGTCGAGACACCATCAGGTCTACATCTGGTAAGCCCCAACTGTCCACTAGGAGCTGAAAGACTTCTGGATGAAGACTCCACTCTCCGGCATGCACATCCTGGCAACTGGGAAGTCTGCTTCCCAGTTCAGGACGCCCGAAATGGATACTGCTGATATTGCTGGCAGATGGCGTTGCACCCAACTAAGGATTTTTGACACTTCCATCATTGCCATGTTGCTTCGAGTGCAGTCTTGATAGTATATGTATGCCACCTTGGTGGTGTTGTCTGACCGAACTTGAACAGGCCTGTTCTGTACCAGAGGCCGGGCGAGAGATAGTGCATTGAACACCGCCCTCAGCTCCAGAATGTTTATCGGGAGGAGTGATTCTTCTTTGGTCCAGCGGCCCTGAAAAGAGTGTTGCTCCAACACCGCACCCCATTCCCTCAGACTGGTGTCCGTTATCAGCAGGACCCAGTCGGGGATCCAGAAGGGACAGCCCCTGCTTAATTGCTGGTTCTGTAGCCACCAGGTCAACGACAGACGAACCTCCGGAGTTAAAGTGATCATGCGAGATCTGATCTGCTGAGGTAGGCTGTCCCACTTGGAAAGGATTAACCTCTGTAGAGGGCGGGAATTAAATTAAGCATACTCTACAATGTCGAATGTCAACACCATCAGGCCAAGTACTTGCATCGCCGAGTGTATCGACACTTTGGGGCGACAAAGGAAGCATCTTATCCTGTCCTGAAGCTTCAGGACTTTTTCTGGAGATAGAAACAGCCACTGACTGTGTGTGTAAAGGAGTGCCCTCAGATGCACCATGCTCTGAGCTGGGACCAGCGAGGACTTCTTCCAATTGATGAGCCACCCGTGGGTTTGCAGGAAGATTACCATCAGCTGCAGATGACTGAGGAGGACATTATGGGAATTTGCCAGAAGCAGCAGGTCTTCCAGATATGGCAGGATTCTGACACCCTGATGACGGAGATGGGCCATCATCACGGCCATGACCTTTGCGAAGCTCAGAAGAGTCATAGCCAGTCAAAATGGCGGAGCCTGGAATTGATAGTGGAGGTGGGCAATAGCAAACCCCAGAAACTGCTGATGCAACATGGCAATAGGTATATGCAGGTATTCATCCTGTAGATCCAGGGATACCATATAGTCCCCATAGCCAGTACAATGGAGCACAGTGTTTCCATACGAAACCTTGACACTCTCACAAACTTGTTCAGAGATTTGAGGTTGAGTATAGGCAGGAAGGACCCATTGGGCTTCGGGATTAGAAACAGAGTTGAGTAATAACCTCTGCCTCTCTGAGACTGAGGAACCGGCAGAACCACTCCTCTACTCAGGAGAGAACTGACAACCGTTTGCAAAGCTTGCGCCTTTAACGGTTTCCGAAGGGAGAACCGTGGTGCAAAACTGGCGGTGGGGGGGGGACATCTCTTGAAAGAGACAGCGTACCCGTGAGAAACAACTTCCAGCACCCATGCGTCTGAAGTGGTCTTTAACCAGACTTGGGCGAATTGTAGAAGTCGGCCTCCCACCCTGGGTGAAGCCCGCCCCGTCATGCAGCAGGCTTGTCTTGTTTAGAAGCAGGATTGTTTTGCCTTGGGCTAGGTGGTTTTGGGAGCACGAGATTGTCTCGGGTATGCCTGACCTTTTGCTTTCCCTTGAGGCCGAAAGGTGGTACCTTTTGCCTTCTGTGCAGAAGGATTAGTATTTGGGAGAAAGGCAGCCACTAATTCAAACACAATTTTATTCAGGTCTTCCCCAAACAAAATGTCCCCAGTGAAGGGGAGTACCTCCAAGGTCTTTTTGGAGTCTAGGTACACCTTCCATGACATCAACCACAGAACACGGTGAGCCAGGACAGACGTAGTCGACGCCTTGGCTGCCAACACACACACGCCTCAGAGGACGCCTCCTGAATGTGATAGGCACGGTGGTAATGTGAGACAGGTATTGTCTGGTAGTGTCAGAGATATCCTCAGGCAGCTCTTCCTCGAATGCCTGAACCCATGCTTCAATACCTTTTGCAATGCAAGAGGCAGCAATAGTGGGCGTATGCACAGCTCCTGTAAGGTAGTAAATAGATTTCAGGCATCCATCCACACGCTAATCTGTCGGTTCCTTTAGTAAAGTGATAGTGGTGACAGGCAGAGTGGACGACACCACGAGGCAGGAGACGTGAGAATCCATCGGTGGTGAATTTTCCCACTTGGTACATAAATCTGCAGGGAGAGGATAGCGAGCCAAGGCCCGTTTAAACAGAGGGAATTTCTTCCCTGGAGTAGACCAGGGTTCCCGCCTGATCTCCACTAAATGGTCAGAATGGGGTAACAGATTTTTAACCACCTTCTGCCGTTTAAACATACCACTTATCTTAGTCACACTAGTGGAACCCTCATCATCAGAGATTTGTAGGATTTGCTTAATAGCAACCACTAGGGCATGGACATCAATCTGTAAGGGATTTTTGTCTAAAGCCCCATACACACAGGGAGATTTTTTAACAAAATGGAGTTTCACCACTGCGCAAAAATGGCTGCTAATGTGTAGACGGAAGGAGTATCACCCACACCCCAAACAAATGCAATGACGATAAAGAAAGATACCACCACACAAAAAGCGCACAAATTCTTCTGTGGACAGATCAATAGAGGTTGGATCTTCTCATCCGGGGTTCACATAAATCAGTAGTCCTCAATACCTCAAAACAAAAACATGTGCAGACATAGTGTAATACTGCAATTTTTCAATCAGTGGGTATCTGTGTTTAAGCAATTGCTCGTACCCCTTATGATGGTCTACATATGTGTAGACAATTCAAGCTTTTAAGGAGCGGATGACACAAGATAGGCCAATCTGGTCTCCTTCAAATGGACTTCTTTCAAATGGTTTCTCTTCCACAAACATAAAATCAAGAAGAAAAAATCTCCATGGTGTAAAACCTTAGGATGATTTATTTAAAACACAAAGTGGGACAGGAGGTTCCTGCACCCACACAGTAAAAGGTCAAATACAATTGGAAACACAATCCAAAATACAGAAGCTGGGACTCCTACCAGATGGTGTTGTCCACTCTGAAAAGTAGACAATACGAGCATGGATCAAGGGAGTATACAGGCGTCCCTGGGTCTCGACCTCGAGATCCTGGGTAGGGGTCCCTCTGTCTGGTCACCTTCCTTTCCAACGCGTTTCGATACGTAGTATCTTCCTCAAGGCATAAGGAAAGTGAGCACACAGCAGGCTATTTATACCCACAGGATGTTTGAGAAACCTTTCCCTAAAACTAGACATGGATCAACTAACGCTATCCCCTATATACATATAAAAGACAGATTCCCAATATTCAATCCGTTTCAAAAATTAGAGAAAGTCATAATGCAAAGAAGAGCCCGCCAAATCCAGCCGAGTATCCATCCGTGTATGTCATCACATCGCGCCTTGCATGCGGCCGCATCCGTCACCTCCGTCTGTCTTCCCGGAAGTGACGGCCGCCGCATCATTGTTGCTGGCGTCACGCCCGGAAGTTCCGTCCCGCATCTCCACTCTCCTCGTTCTATCGTACATGTGGGAGATTGAGGGAAAACATGCAGTGGATTCCGAGAGTTCATTACGGAGATACCATTGTATGTGGCTGATGTTTCACTTTTAATGTCACCAGATGTTAATCGTCGGTGGCCATCTTTGTGTATGACGTTGGATTGAGATTTAGATTAAACAACATTATATGGAAATCCCCATCGGAAGTACCTTAATAAAAAACATAAAAATTAGTTTCTTTAAATGCCAGAATATAAATTATAAATTACAAAAACCATTTCAACTCAAAATCTTTATTGATACCTTCCGGTATCAATGTTTTAAAATAAGAATTTACTCACCAGTAATTCTATTTCTCGTAGTCCGTAGTGGATGCTGGGGACTCCGTAAGGACCATGGGGAATAGCGGGCTCTGCAGGAGACTGGGCACTCTAAAGAAAGATTTAATACTATCTCGTGTGCACTGGCTCCTCCCTCTATGCCTCAGTTAAGGAAACTGTGCCTGGAAGAGCTGACATTACAAGGAAAGGATTTTGGAATCCAGGGTAAGACTCATACCAGCCACACCAATCACACCGTATAACTTGTGATAAATTTATCCAGTTAACAGTATGAACAAACAACAGAGCATCAACCAATGGATGCCAACACAACATAACCCTTTATCAAGCAATAACTATATACACGTATTGCAGAAAGTCTGCACTAGGGACGGGCGCCCAGCATCCACTACGGACTACGAGAAATAGAATTACCGGTGAGTAAATTCTTATTTTCTCTAACGTCCTAGTGGATGCTGGGGACTCCGTAAGGACCATGGGGATTATACCAAAGCTCCCAAACGGGCGGGAGAGTGCGGATGACTCTGCAGCACCGAATGGGCAAACACCAGGTCCTCCTCAGCCAGGGTATCAAACTTGTAGAACTTTGCAAATGTGTTTGAACCCGACCAAGTAGCAGCTCGGCAAAGCTGTAATGCCGAGACCCCTCGGGCAGCCGCCCAAGAAGAGCCCACCTTCCTTGTGGAATGGGCCTTTACTGATTTTGGATGCGGCAATCCAGCTGAAGAATGAGCCTGCTGAATCGTGTTACAGATCCAGCGAGCAATGGTTTGCTTTGAAGCAGGAGCACCCAGCTTGTTGGATGCATACAGAATAAACAGCGAGTAAGTCTTCCTGACTCCAGCCGTCCTAGTAACATAGATCTTCAAAGCCCTGACTACATCAAGCAACTTGGAATCTTCCAAGTCACGAGTAGCCGCAGGCACCACAATAGGTTGGTTCATATGAAAAGCTGACACCACCTTTGGCAGAAACTGCGGACGAGTTCGCAATTCTGCCCTGTCCATATGGAAAACCAGATAGGGGCTTTTACATGACAAAGCCGCCAATTCTGACACACGCCTAGCTGAGGCTAGGGCCAACAGCATGACCACTTTCCACGTGAGATACTTTAGTTCCACCGTCTTAAGCGGCTCAAACCAGTGGGATTTCAGGAAACTCAACACCACGTTAAGATCCCAAGGTGCCACTGGTGGCACAAAAGGAGGCTGAATATGCAACACTCCCTTAACAAACGTCTGAACCTCAGGCAGAGAAGCCAGTTCTTTTTGAAAGAAAATGGATAGGGCCGAAATCTGGACCTTTATGGACCCTAATTTCAGGCCCAAAGTCACACCCGACTGTAGGAAGTGCAGGAATCGACTCAGTTGGAATTCCTCGGTAGGGGCCCTCCTGGCCTCACACCAAGCAACATATTTTCGCCATATACGGTGATAATGTTTTGCTGTCACGTCCTTCCTAGCCTTTATCAGCGTAGGAATGACTGCTTCCGGAATGCCCTTTTCTGCTAGGATCCGGTGTTCAACCGCCATGCCGTCAAACGCAGCCGCGGTAAGTCTTGGAACAGACAGGGCCCTTGTTGTAACAGGTCCTGTCTGAGAGGCAGAGGCCACGGGTCCTCTGTGATCATTTCTTGCAATTCCGGGTACCAAGTCCTTCTTGGCCAATCCGGAACAATGAGTATTGTTCTCACTAGTGATGAGCGAGGTTCGGTTTTACTCGGTTTTACTCGGTTCTCAAAACGGCATCTTATTGGCTATCCAAAACACGTGACATCCGTGAGCCAATAAGATGCCGTTTTGAGAACCGAGTAAAACCGAGTAAAACCGAATCCGCTCATCACTAGTTCTCACTCCTCTTTTTCTTACAATTCTCAGCACCTTTGGTATGAGGGGAAGAGGAGGAAACACATAGACCGACTGGAACACCCACGGTGTTACTAGTGCGTCCACAGCTATCGCCTGAGGGTCCCTTGACCTGGCGCAATATCTTTTTAGCTTTTTGTTGAGACGGGACGCCATCATGTCCACCTGTGGCAGTTCCCATCGATTTGCAATCTGCGTGAAGACTTCCTGATGAAGTCCCCACTCTCCCGGGTGGAGGTCATGTCTGCTGAGGAAGTCTGCTTCCCAGTTGTCCACTCCCGGAATGAACACTGCTGACAGTGCTAGTACGTGATTCTCCGCCCACCGAAGAATCCTGGTGGCTTCCGCCATTGCCACCCTGCTTCTTGTGCCGCCCTGGCGGTTCACATGGGCCACTGCCGTGATGTTGTCTGACTGAATCAGCACTGGTTGGTTTCGAAGCAGAGGCTCCGCTTGACTCAGGGCATTGTATATAGCCCTGAGTATATGGCCCTGGATATTGCTGTGCAGACAAGTCTCCTGACTTGACCACAATCCTTGGAAGTTTCTTCCTTGAGTGATTGCCCCCCACCCTCGGAGGCTTGCATCCGTGGTCACCAGGACCCAGTCCTGTATGCCGAATCTGCGGCCCTCGAGGAGGTGAGCACCTTGTAGCCACCACAGAAGAGACACCCTGGCCCCGGGGGACAGGGTGATCATCCAATGCATCTGAAGATGCGATCCGGACCACTTGTCCAGCAGATCCCACTGAAAGATCCTCGCATGGAACCTGCCGAAGGGAATGGCTTCGTAAGACGCCACCATCTTTCCCAGGACTCGTGTGCAGTGATGCACTGACACCTGTTTTGGCTTTAGGAGGTCTCTGACCAGAGTCACGAGCTCCTGAGCCTTCTCCTCCGGGAGAAACACCTTCTTCTGGTCTGTGTCCAGAATCATGCCCAGGAAGGGCAGACGCGTCGCAGGAATCAGCTGAGACTTTGGAATGTTCAGAATCCAGCCGTGCTGACGCAACACTTCCTGAGAGTGTGCTACACTGATCAGCAACTGCTCCAAGGACCTCGCCTTTATAAGGAGATCGTCCAAGTATGGGATAATTGTAACCCCTTGCTTCCGAAGGAGCACCATCATCTCCGCCATCACTTTGTTAAAAACTCTCGGTGTCGTGGACAGGCCGAACGGCAACGTCTGGAATTGGTAATGACAGTCTCGTACCACAAACCTGAGGTACTACTGATGAGGCGGATAAATGGGGACATGCAAGTAAGCATCCTTGATGTCCAGCGACACCATAAAATCCCCTTCCTCCAGGCTTGCAATGACCGCTCTGAACGATTCCATTTTGAACTTGAATTTCTTCACATAAAAGTTCAGGGATTTTAAGTTTAAAATGGGTCTGACCGAACCGTCCGGTTTCGGTACCACAAACATAGTGGAATAGTAGCCCCTTCCCCGTTGAAGGGGGGGGGATCTCTACCACCACTTTCTGGAGAAAAAGTTTGTGAATTGCCTCCACCACTATCTCCCTTTCCATGGGGGAAGATGGTAAGGCCGATTTCAGGAAACGGTGAGGGGGCATCACCTCGAATTCCAGCTTGTATCCCTGAGACACAATTTGTAAAGCCCAAGGATCCACCTGTGAGCGAACCCACTGGTGGCTGAAATGTCGGAGACGCGCGCCCACCGCTCCTGGCTCCGCCTGTGGAGCCCCAGCGTCATGCGGTGGACTTAGTGGAAGCGGGGGAAGACTTTTGTTCCTGGGAACTAGCTGCGTGGTGCAGCTTTTTTCCTCTACCCCTGCCTCTGGCAAGAAAGGACGCACCTCTGACCTTCTTGCTCCTCTGAGAACGAAAGGACTGCATTTGGTAATACGGTGCTTTCTTAGGTTGTGGAGGGACATAAGGCAAGAAATTTGACTTCCCAGCCGTAGCTGTGGAAACGAGGTCCGAGAGACCGTCCCCAAACAATTCCTCACCCTTATAAGGTAAAACCTCCATGTGTTTTTTAGAGTCGGCATCTCCTGTCCATTGCCGAGTCCACAGGACCCTTCTGGCAGAAATGGACATAGCGTTAACTCTAGAGCCCAGCAGGCAAATGTCCCTCTGGGCATCCCGCATATATAGGACCGCGTCCTTGATATGTGCCAGGGTCAGTAAAACAGTGTCCCTGTCCAGGGTATCTAACTCCTCAGACAGAGAATCCGTCCATGCAGCTACTGCACTACACATCCAGGCCGAAGCAATTGCTGGCCTCAGCAGTGTGCCAGAATGTGTATAAACTGACTTCAGGATAGCTTCCTGCTTTCTATCTGCAGGATCCTTTAGGGCGGCCGTATCCGGAGACGGCAGGGCCACCATTTTAGACAAGCGTGTTAATGCCTTGTCTACCCTAGGGGAGGATTCCCAGCGTAACCTGTCCGTTGGCGGGAAAGGATACGCCATGAGTAATCTCTTGGAAACTATCACCTTCCTGTCAGGGGAATCCCACGCTTTTTCACATAATTCATTTAATTCATGGGAAGGGGGAAAAGTCACTTCATGCTTTTTCTCCCCATACATATAAATCCTCTTGTCAGGGACAGGATTTTCCTCAGAAATGTGTAATACATCCTTCATAGCTACAATCATGTAGCGGATGGCTTTAGTCATTTTAGGCTGCAACTTTGCCTCATCGTCATCGACACTGGAGTCAGACTCCGTGTCGACATCTGTGTCAACTATCTGGGATAGTGTGCGCTTTTGGGACCCTGACGGCCTCTGCGCTGCAGGAGCAGGCATGGGTTGAGACCCTGCCTGTCCCCCGGTTACAGATTTATCCAATCTGTTATGCAAGGAGTTTACATTATCATTTAACACCTTCCACATATCCATCCAATCAGGTGTCGGCACCGTCGGCGGTGACACCACACTCAGCTGCGACATAGGCGTACCGACCCACAGCACACACACAGGGAATGCTCTGAGGACAGGACCCCACAAAAGGCTTTTGGGGAGACAGAGAGAGAGTATGCCAGCACACACCCCAGCGCTATATAACCCAGGGATTAGACAGTACCTTAGTGTTTACCCTGTAGCTGCTGTTAATATATGTATATATACTGCGCCTAAATTTATGTGCCCCCCCTCTCTTTTTTACCCTCTAACTGTCCTTAATTCACTCGAAATTGCCCAGAATACTGATAGAAATGATTTAATACATAAAGAAAGGAAAACAAAAAGGGATGAGAGATTTAAGTGGGCATTTAAAACCCAGTTTACTTCACAACATAAACAAGTAGAGGGGGTGTTGAGAAAACACTGGAACTTGTTAAAAAGGGACCCTGTTATTGGAGATGATATCCCTGAAAAGCCCATTTGTATATTTAGAAGAGCACCGAATCTGAAATCACAGTTAGTTAAAAGTCTATGTCAACACCACTTAGTAACCCCATGATAACATCAACAGGTTTCTATAGATGTGGAGATTGTGTGGAATGTAAGAATGTGAAAAACACCTTTGGAAGTAAGAAGGATAGTGTTGATATAAACGGAAGAAATTGTAAGATCCAGGAATTTATAACCTGTAACTCTAATAACGTTGTTTACGGTGTAGAGTGCTCATGCCACTTGTTCTACATTGGTAGGACAAGTAGGCCGTTAATAATTCGCATTAGCGAGCACCTACGCAATATTAAGAAAGGTGTGAAAACCCATGCGTTATCTTCACACTTTAAAGAAAAACACAACTGTGATGTCAAGCATGTCATCAATTTCTATGGTTTGAAAAGAGTTTGTGGGGACACAAGACATAGTGATATCAGTAAGAGGTTGGCCAAAACCGAAATGAGTATGATTCACTGTTTTAAAACATTCATACCGGAAGGTATCAATAAAGATTTTGAGTTGAAATGGTTTTTGTAATTTATAATTTATATTCTGGCATTTAAAGAAACTAATTTTATTAAGGTACTTCCGATGGGGATTTCCATAATATGTTGTTTAATCTAAATCTCAATCTAACGTCATACACAAAGATGGCCACCGACGATTAACATCTGGTGACATTAAAAGTGAAACATCAGCCACATACAATGGTATCTCCGTAATGAACTCTCGGAATCCACCGCATGTTTTCCCTCAATCGTCACATGTACGATAGAACGAGGAGAGTGGAGATGCGGGACGGAACTTCCGGGCGTGACGCCAGCAACGATGATGCGGCGGCCGTCACTTCCGGGAAGACGGACGGAGGTGACGGATGCGGCCGCATGCAAGGCGCGATGTGATGACATACACGGATGGATACTCGGCTGGATTTGGCGGGCTCTTCTTTGCATTATGACTTTCTCTAATTTATGAAACGGATTGAATATTGGGAATCTGTCTTTTATATGTATATAGGGGATAGCGTTAGTTGATCCATGTCTAGTTTTAGGGAAAGGTTTCTCAAACATCCGGTGGGTATAAATAGCCTGCTGTGTGCTCACTTTCCTTATGCCTTGAGGAAGATACTACGTATCGAAACGCGTTGGAAAGGAAGGTGACCAGACAGAGGGACCCCTACCCAGGATCTGGAGGTCGAGACCCAGGGACGCCTGTATACTCCCTTGATCCATGCTTGCATTGTCTACTTTTCAGAGTGGACAACACCATCTGGTAAGAGTCCCAGCTCCTGAATTTTGGATTGTGTTTCCAATTGTATTTGACCTTTTACTGTGTGGGTGCAGGAACCTCCTGTCCCACTTTGTGTTTTAAATAAATCATCCTAAGGTTGTACATCATGGAGATTTTTTCTTCTTGATTTTATGTTTGTGGAAGAGAAACCATTTGAAAGAAGTCCTTTTGAAGGAGACCAGATTGGCCTATCTTGTGTCATCCGCTCCTTAAAAGCTTGAATTGTCTACACATATGTAGACCATCATAAGGGGTACGAGCAATTGCTTAAACACAGATACCCACTGATTGAAAAATTGCAGTATTACACTATGTCTGCACATGTTTTTGTTTTAAGGTATTGAGGACTACTGATTTATGTGAACCCCGGATGAGAAGATCCAACCTCTATTGATCTGTCCACAGAAGAATTTGTGCGCTTTTTGTGTGGTGGTATCTTTCTTTATCGTCATTGCATTTGTTTGGGGTGTGGGTGATACTCCTTCCATCTACACATTAGCAGCCATTTTTGCGCAGTGGTGAAACTCCATTTTGTTTAAGAATATTCTGTAGTGTTTTCACCTAGGAGCATTACCACTGCTGCAACATGTTTAGTCTAAGAGACAAAAGAATCAGAAAACTTAATAGTGCATTTAATTCATCTAGAGAACCCCTCAATACAGAGGATATAGACTTAAATAACTTACTAAAGAAATTAGAAAATGTTCTAATTAAGGAAAACAAGATCTGGTGGGAGGTAGCCACCCTTGAACATTTATCTAGCTAATGACCTAGTACCAAAAGGGTTAAAAATCCATAAACAAGCAAGCTTCACGCATGCCACAGAATTATTTAAGAAAAACTGGGATAATATACTGAAAGGATGTTCCATTTCCTTGATTAATTTAATCATAACAGAAAGGAAAAGGGAATTATCAGATTTAGATAAAGAAATTGCTGATCATAAGGTGTTATTAAAACCTTTTGCTGATTCAGCAGAATATCAAGAGAAAGAAAAAGAAATCATGTCTCATATCAGACAGATGGAGACAAATCTCATCTCCAAAAAAATTAACAAACTCTGTAGGGATAGAGAAGAAATAGGATATCAGAAAGAGGGAGGGCAAGAAAGAATAGATGACACACATAGGAGTCCAGTAAGGCTAAAAAAATCGAATAAAAACACCAGATTCAGGCGACCTATCTATCCACAATATACACCGAATCGGGCTAGAAATAGACCGATTTACAATGAGGGAAGAGAAGATCAATGGGAATACATACCAGCTAAACCTTCTCCCCCACGGAAATCCTGGGATCCAAAATACCATGGGGATGACAGAAATTGGAAGGATACATCACAATGGAGGAATAAAACAGCTTCCCGAACTAACAACTTCTGGGGTCCAACTTTTGGGGATGACCAGAGACCCACACACTCTAGATGGGAATCCAAGAATAGGTTCAGTACTTTAGAACAAGATCCACCAGCATCATCTTTTTTAGAGAGAAGAGGGCCACCCAGGGGTTGGAAATAAGATCCACCCATAGGGGCAAAGGGGGACACACACCAAAAAAAGTAGAAATCAAAAGAGAAAGAGAAAGATTCAATTTAGGAATACAGTACTCAATCAGGAATCCCAGGAATTGAGTGTGAATACTAATGTTGAGAAAATTAAAATCTTTAATCTCAGCAGTCACTTACTTCTGGAGGAGGAAAGGAGCCTTTTGGAAAAGGGGCTCAAGTTTGCCCCTGCAATAAAAATAGATAATTTCCAAGTATATATATAGATACCCAGAAGTTTGTTAGGAAATTGACTTTAAAAAAAATTCCACAAATTGAAAGCAAAGGAAGATGATGTTGTTAATGACAATTTGGATATGAGGTTTAAACCTAAATCTATTTTTTGTCCCACCTATCTAAAGGGTAATTTTATAGAGACTTTCAGCCTATTGGTGAAAGAAGATCTTGAAAAATTACAAGATAATCCAATTAAATATAATCTCACTAATAAGGAGAGGAAGGCACTGAAACAATTAAAATCAGATGCCAATCTCATTATTAAACCTACAGATAAGGGGGGAGGGGTGGTATTGTTTAATATTAATGATTATGAGAAAGAAGTGTACCGCCAATTAGGCGACACAGAAACTTATAAGAAATTAAGGGGGAACCCAACTAATAGGATTTCTCTCAAAATCAAAGAACTTATTGATAAATTCAATAAAAAAGGGACCCTTACTGATAGCGAATCTAAGTTCCTGTTTATTGAGAATCCAGTGGTCCCCACTTTATATGTACTGCCCAAAGTTCATAAAAATCCCACCCACCCCCCAGGACGACCCATTGTGTCGGGGATTGAGTCTGTTACGTCAAACCTATCACAATGGATTGATTATCATCTCCAACCATTAGTGGCACTCAATCCCTCGCATCTTAAAGATACACTTGAATTTCTGGAGAAGATTAAGTGGGAAGATGATTACTTTCTGATAACAGCGGACGTCAGCTCCCTTTATACTATTATTGATCACCAACAGGGTATAGAGGCAGTTTGTACTAAGTTAATGACCACAACCCTTGATCCTTCCCTCCAGGAACTCATTCGGGAAGGTATATCATTTATACTAAACAATAATTACTTTATTTTCAAGAATGAGTTCTATATTCAAAGGAGAGGTACCGCCATGGGCACCAGGTTCGCCCCGAGTTACGCCAACATTTTTATGGGCGTCTGGGAGGAAGAAGTGGTGTGGAAGAATAACCCACATGGGGCGAACCTGGTGGCCTGGCAACGATATATAGACAATATCATTTTCGTTTGGAAGGGAAGTAGAGAAGAATTAGACTCCTTTTGTGTGTACCTCAACTCCAATAATAGGAATATAGAATTAACCTTTAAAATTGATAGACATCAGGTAGATTTTCTGGATCTCAGTGTATATGTAGAGGAAGGGGTCCTAAAAACAAAGAATTTCATCAAACCCACTGATTCAAGGGCATACATTCAAAGGGACAGTTGCCATCACGACAACTGGTTAAAGTCCGTACCAATAGGGCAATTCAAAAGATTGCGACGGAACTGTACGGAGAATTCTGTATTTATTGAACAGGCGGGTGAGATGAAAGAGAATTTTCTAGCCTGTGGATACGATGAGAAAACTGTCCTTAATTCACTCAAAATTGCCCAGAATACTGATAGAAATGATTTAATACATAAAGAAAGGAAAACAAAAAGGGATGATGAGAGATTTAAGTGGGCATTTACAACACAGTTTACTTCACAACATAAACAAGTAGAGGGGGTGTTAAGAAAACACTGGAACTTGTTAAAAAGGGACCCTGTTATTGGAGATGATATCCCTGAAAAGCCCTTTTGTATATTTAGAAGAGCACCGAATCTGAAATCACAGTTAGTTAAAAGTCTATGTCCAACACCACTTAGTACCCCCATGATAACATCAAAAGGTTTCTATAGATGTGGAGATTGTGTGGGATGTAAGAATGTGAAAAACACCTTTGGAAGTAAGAAGGATAGTGTTGATATTAACGGAAGAAATTGTAAGATCCAGGAATTTATAACCTGTAACTCTAATAACGTTGTTTACGGTGTAGAGTGCTCATGCCACTTGTTCTACATTGGTAGGACAAGTAGGCCGTTAAAAATTTGCATTAGCGAGCAGCTACGCAATATTAAGAAAGGTGTGGAAACCCATGAGTTATCTTCACACTTTAAAGAAAAACACAACTGTGATGTCAAGCATGTCATCAATTTCTATGGTTTGAAAAGAGTTTGTGGGGACACAAGACATAGTGATATCAGTAAGAGGTTGGCCAAAACCGAAATGAGTATGATTTACTATTTTAAAACATTGATACCGGAAGGTATCAATAAAGATTTTGAGTTGAAATGGTTTTTGTAATTTATAATTTATATTCTGGCATTTAAAGAAACTAATTTGTGTGTTTTTTATTAAGGTACTTCCGATGGGGATTTCCATATAATGTTGTTTAATCTAAATCTCAATCCAACGTCATACACAAAGATGGCCACCGACGATTAACATCTGGTGACATTAAAAGTGAAACATCAGCCACATACAATGGTATCTCCGTAATGAACTCTCGGAATCCACCGCATGTTTTCCCTCAATCGTCACATGTACGATAGAACGAGGAGAGTGGAGATGCGGGACGGAACTTCCGGGCGTGACGCCAGCAACGATGATGCGGCGGCCGTCATTTCCGGGAAGACGGACAGAGGTGACGGATGCGGCCGCATGCAAGGCGCGATGTGATGACATACACGGATGGATTCTTGGCTGGATTTGGCGGGCTCTTCTTTGCATTATGACTTTCTCTAATTTATGAAACGGATTGAATATTGGGAATCTGTCTTTTATATGTATATAGGGGATAGCGTTAGTTGATCCATGTCTGGTTTTAGGGAAAGGTTTCGCAAACATCCAGTGGGTATAAATAGCCTGCTGTGTGCTCACTTTCCTTATGCCTTGAGGAAGATACTACGTATCGAAACGCGTTGGCAAGGAAGGTGACCAGAGGGACCCCTACCCAGGATCTGGAGGTCGAGACCCAGGGACGCCTGTATACTCCCTTGATCCATGCTTGCATTGTCTACTTTTCAGAGTGGACAACACCATCTGGTAGGAGTCCCAGCTTCTGTATTTTGGATTGTGTTTCCAATTGTATTTGACCTTTTACTGTGTGGGTGCAGGAACCTCCTGTCCCACTTTGTGTTTTAAATAAATCATCCTAAGGTTTTACACCATGGAGATTTTTTCTTCTTGATTTTATGTTTGTGGAAGAGAAACCATTTGAAAGAAGTCCTTTTGAAGGAGACCAGATTGGCCTATCTTGTGTCATCCGCTCCTTAAAAGCTTGAATTGTCTACACATATGTAGACCATCATAAGGGGTACGAGCAATTGCTTAAACACAGATACCCACTGATTGAAAAATTGCAGTATTACACTGTCTGCACATGTTTTTGTTTTGAGGTATTGAGGACTACTGATTTATGTGAACCCCGGATGAGAAGACCCAACCTCTATTGATCTGTCCACAGAAGAATTTGTGCGCTTTTTGTGTGGTGGTATCTTTCTTTATCGTCATTGCATTTGTTTGTGGTGTGGGTGATACTCCTTCCATCTACACATTAGCAGCCATTTTTGCACAGTGGTGAAACTCCATTTTGTTTAAGAATATTCTGTAGTGTTTTCACCTAGGAGCATTACCACTGCTGCAACATGTTTAGTCTAAGAGACAAAAGAATCAGAAAACTTAATAGTGCATTTAATTCATCTAGAGAACCCCTCAATACAGAGGATATAGACTTAAATAACTTACTAAAGAAATTAGAAAATGTTCTAATTAAGGAAAACAAGATGTGGTGGGAGGTAGCCACCCTTGAACATTTATCTAGCTAATTACCTAGTACCAAAAGGGTTAAAAATCCATAAACAAGCAAGCTTCACGCATGCCACAGAATTATTTAAGAAAAACTGGGATAATATACTGAAAGGATGTTCCATTTCCTTGATTAATTTAATCATAACAGAAAGGAAAAGAGAATTATCCGATTTAGATAAAGAAATTGCTGATCATAAGGTGTTATTAAATCCTTTTGTTGATTCAGCAGAATATTAAGAGAAAGAAAAATAAATCATGTCTCATATCAGACAGATGGAGACAAATCTCATCTCCAAAAAAATTAACAACTCTGTAGGGATAGAGAAGAAATAGGATATCAGAAAGAGGGAGGGCAAGAAAGAATAGATGACACACATAGGAGTCCAGTAAGGCTAAAAAAATCGAATAAAAACACCAGATTCAGGCGACCTATCTATCCACAATATACACCGAATCGGGCTAGAAATAGACCGATTTACAATGAGGGAAGAGAAGATCAATGGGAATACATACCAGCTAAACCTTCTCCCCCACGGAAATCCTGGGTTCCAAAATACCATGGGGATGACAGAAATTGGAAGGATACATCACAATGGAGGAATAAAACAGCATCCCGAACTAACAACTTTGGGGGTCCAACTTTTGGGGATGACCAGAGACCCACACACTCTAGATGGAATCCAAGAATAGGTTCAGTACTTTAGAACAAGATCCACCAGCATCATCTTTTTTAGAGAGAAGAGGGCCACCCAGGGGTTGGAAAAAAGATCCACCCATAGGGGCAAAAGGGGGGGTACGACCAAAAAAAGTAGAAATCAAAAGAGAAAGATTCAATTTAGGAATACAGTACTCAATCAGGAATCCCAGGAATTGAGTGTGCATACTAATGTTGAGAAAATTAAAATCTTTAATCTCAGCAGTCACTTACTTCTGGAGGAGGAAAGGAGCCTTTTGGAAAAGGGGCTCAAGTTTGCCCCTGCAATAAAAATAGATAATTTCCAAGTATATATAGATACCCAGAAGTCTGTTAGGAAATTTACTTTAAAAAAAATCCACAAATTGAAAGCAAAGGAAGATGATGTTGTTAATGACAATTTGGATATGAGGTTTAAACCTAAATCTATTTTTTGTCCCACCTATCTAAAGGGTAATTTTATAGAGACTTTCAGCCTATTGGTG
The DNA here is from genome assembly GCF_028390025.1 of Pseudophryne corroboree. Classification (NCBI taxonomy): domain Eukaryota; kingdom Metazoa; phylum Chordata; class Amphibia; order Anura; family Myobatrachidae; genus Pseudophryne; species Pseudophryne corroboree. The sequence goes on along the minus strand of NC_086444.1, from coordinate 284,074,416 downwards.
AAAGAAGATCTTGAAAAATTACAAGATAATCCAATTAAATATAATCTCACCAATAAGGAGAGGAAGGCACTGAAACAATTAAAATCAGATGCCAATCTCATTATTAAACCTACAGATAAGGGGGGAGGGGTGGTATTGTTAAATATTAATGATTATGAGAAAGAAGTGTACCGCCAATTAAGCGACACAGAAACTTATAAGAAATTAAGGGGGAACCCAATTAATAGGATTTCTCTCAAAATCAAAGAACTAATTGATAAATTCAATAAAAAAGGGACCCTTACTGATAGCGAATCTAAGTTCCTGTTTATTGAAAATCCAGTGGTCCCCACTTTATATGTACTGCCCAAAATTCATAAAAATCCCACCCACCCCCCAGGACGACCCATTGTGTCGGGGATTGAGTCTGTTACGTCAAACCTATCACAATGGATTGATTATCATCTCCAACCATTAGTGGCACTCAATCCCTCGCATCTTAAAGATACACTTGAATTTCTGGAGAAGATTAAGTGGGAAGATGATTACTTTCTGATAACAGCGGACGTCAGCTCCCTTTATACTATTATTGATCACCACAGGGTATAGAGGCAGTTTGTACTAAGTTAACGACCACAACCCTTGATCCTTCCCTCCAGGAACTCATTCGGGAAGGTATATCATTTATACTAAACAATAATTACTTTATTTTCAAGAATGAGTTCTATATTCAAAGGAGAGGTACCGCCATGGGCACCAGGTTCGCCCCGAGTTATGCCAACATTTTTATGGGCGTCTGGGAGGAAGAAGTGGTGTGGAAGAATAACCCACATGGGGCGAACCTGGTGGCCTGGCGCCGATATATAGACAATATAATTTTCGTTTGGAAGGGAAGTAGAGAAGAATTAGACTCCTTTTGTGTGTACCTCAACTCCAATAATAGGAATATAGAATTAACCTTTAAAATTGATAGACATCAGGTAGATTTTCTGGATCTCAGTGTATATGTAGAGGAAGGGGTCCTAAAAACAAAGAATTTCATCAAACCCACTGATTCGAGGGCATACATTCAAAGGGACAGTTGCCATCATGACAACTGGTTAAAGTCCGTACCAATAGGGCAATTCAAAAGTGTTAGGCGCCGGGGTCCGCTTGATGCTCTGCGCGGCCCGGCGCCTAGCAACTAGAGACGCCATGCACGTACAGCCGCCGGCTCCCTAGCAACGCTAGACGCCGGGCGTGCTGAGCCGCACGGACCCTAGCAACGGGGACGCCACTGGCGGACCGCGTTCCCCGTTGCTAGGCTTAAGGAAATTAAGATATTCACCTGCTCTCTGGCCGTGCAGCAAGGCAGCTGCACGGCATTTATTCTAATCAGCCTTTAGCAGCTGATTGGAGGACTCCTTGTTAAATACACTCCCAGGGCTTCTCACAGACGCCGGTAATAGCTTCCTGCATGCTGCCTTTGTTTGCTGAGAGTCTGTTTCCAGTCCTGCTGTATCCGGTCATTCCAGTCCTCAGAAGTCCGGTATTCGGGAGTTGTCATCTCATCCCAAGAGGTCGTTTGGTTCCCTGGAGTCCTGACTGATCACCGTTTTATATCCAGTGGTGTTCGTGAGTTGCGGCTCTGCCGTGTGTTGCGGCTCAGCCGCTTTACCTTTTATATTTTGTGTTTGGAGCATTTGCGGAGGGTTCCGCTTCCACAAGTCCTCTCTGGTACTCGGCGGTGCCGGGTAGGAGAATTGGACAAGTGGATATTTTGGTTGTCCTTTTCCCTGGCGGTTTCTCCGCACATATTATAGTTTTGAGTTTGCTTAGCCCCTGGCCTGGTTGTTTAGTTAGAGGGCCTCTTGTTATCACCCTGTCTCGGGTTTCCCTTTGTCTCTCATTAAGACCGGGGGTCATCGAAGTTGGGCAGACATAATCCGCCCTTCAAACGCGGCTGCCAAGGGCTCAAGAAACCATAGTCTCGCAGGGGATTTCTGACAACACGGGTGAGACAACAGAGTTAGGGCGCCAGGGGCTATTTTCCTGTCCTGCTCCCTTCCCCAGCATTCCGTTCCAGTGCTCCGGTCCTTGCCATAAGATCTCCTCTGACCAGAGTGCTGGAATCATAACATTATTACCGGCCATACCAAAACTTAAAATTAAACGGGGTTTAATTTTTTCTCATTCAGTTTTGTGAGAGTTTATCGGCCTCATGAATCCAACAGGTTTAGGGCCAAATCCTGGTCAGCTCTTAGTCAGCCAGATTCAAGAACTTACTCAGATGGTTCAGGATCTTTCTCTTCGGGTGAAGTCGCAGGAAGATCTTTTGTGAGCTTCCCCAAGGGTAGTCCCTGAACCAAAGATGCATTTGCCTAACCGTTTTTCTGGTGATAGAAAAGAGTTTTTTAATTTTAAAGAATTCTGTAAACTTTATTTTCGTTTAAGACCGACTTCCTCGGGTACTGAATCTCAGCGGGTCGGGTTTATTATTTCTTTGCTCCAGGGGGATCCTCAGACCTGGGCATTTGGTTTAAGAGCAGAGGATCCGGCATTGTTGTCAGTTGACGCTTTTTTTGAGTCTTTAGGGCTCTTGTATGATGACCCTGATAGAGAGGCGTCCGCTGAAAGTCAGTTGCGCGCTCTCAGACAGGGTAGAAATCCTGCGGAGGTTTATTGTACGGAGTTTCGCCGTTGGTCGAACGACTGTGGCTGGAATGACCCAGCCCTGCGCAGTCAGTTTCGCCTCGGCTTATCAGAGTCTATAAAAGACAGTCTCCTTCAGTACCCCGCTCCTGAGACTCTCGATAAACTCATGGAGCTTTCTATTAAGATTGATCGTCGTCTCAGAGAGCGGAGGGCTGAAAAAGGAGCACCTGTAAGGTCAAGTCCGTGTGTATATTCCATTCCTGAAGACGTAGAGGAGCCCATGCAGATGGGTCTCTCCCGGTTGTCTCCTGAAGAAAGAGCCAGAAGGCAAAATTCTGGTCTTTGTCTGTACTGTGGGGGTAAGGGACATTTTGCTCGTAATTGTCCGAACAAGTCGGGAAACGCTTTGGCCAGGTGAATTGTGAGGGGGTTCACCTAGGTCTGCAGCTTATCTCCTCGAATAACTCCCTTTTAGTCCCAGTTAAAGTTTCCTTTGGCAGCCTCAGTTCTTCGGTGTCGGCTTTTGTTGACAGTGGAGCTGCAGGAAACTTTATGGATTTAACTTGGGCTAAGGCCTTAGGCATTCCTCAGTTACCTTTGGGTAGGTGTGTCACCATGCATGGCTTAGATGGGAATCCGTTGTCTAATGGGATTATTTCTCTCCGTACACCCCCTGTACTACTTACAGTAGGAGCTCTACATTCTGAGAAAATCGAGTTCTTTCTTACACATTGCCCAGCAGTTCCAGTTGTTCTGGGTCACCCTTGGCTGGCCTTTCATAATCCCACCATTGATTGGCGGTCGGGGGAGATTTCACATTGGGGTACTTTTTGTGATAAGGAATGTATCACGTTTCCAGTCAGAGTAGCAGCTATCATTCCAGAACTCATTCCGGTGGAATACCAGGAGTTTGCTGATGTTTTCTCCAAAGGCAATGCGGACATTCTGCCTCCCCATCGGCCTTATGATTGTGCTATTGAGTTAATTCCTGGTGCCGCATTGCCAAAGGGAAGATTATATGCATTATCCGGGCCAGAAACTGCGGCTATGAATGATTATGTAAAGGAGAGCCTTGAGAAAGGATTTATTAGACCATCAAAATCTCCTTTAAGTGCAGGCTTCTTCTTTGTGGAGAAAAAGGATGGCTCGCTTAGACCTTGCATTGATTTTAGAGCCCTGAATAAGATCTCAGTTAAAAACACCTATCCTTTGCCGTTGATTTCTGTACTCTTTGATCAGTTGCGTTCTGCTGTGATTTTTTCTAAAATTGACCTTAGAGGAGCGTACAACCTCATCCGAATTAAATCTGGGGATGAGTGGAAAACGGCCTTCAGTACTCAGTCGGGTCACTACGAATACCTGGTGATGCCGTTCGGCCTGTCCAATGCTCCGGCAGTTTTTCAAGACCTCATTAACGATGTGCTCCGTGACTTCCTAGGGAAATTCGTGGTCGTTTACTTAGACGACATCCTGATTTTTTCTGAATCAATGGAACAACATGTTACCCAGGTGCGTCTGGTTCTTCAAAAGTTACGTGAGAATCATTTATATGCCAAGCTGGAGAAGTGTGAGTTTCATGTCACAAAAGTATCTTTTTTAGGGTACATAATTTCCCCTCAGGGATTTTCCATGGAACCAAAGAAACTCCAGGCCATCCTTAGTTGGGCGTAACCCACCAATTTAAAAGCAATTCAGCGCTTTTTAGGGTTTGCGAATTATTATAGGAGGTTCATTCATTCTTTTTCTGACCTGGTTGCTCCCATTGTAGCTCTGACAAAGAAAGGAGCGGATCCTACCAACTGGTCGCGTGAAGCTGAGTTGTCCTTCCGGGCCTTGAAACAAGCCTTTGTCTCGGCTCCAGTCCTCAGACATCCTAATCCGGAATTGCCCTTTGTGGTGGAGGTTGATGCCCCGGAGGTTGGAGTGGGGGCTATCCTTTCTCAAAAGGATCCGGAGTCTCTGGAGTTACATCCTTGTGCCTTTATGTCCAGGAAATTCTCCTCCGCTGAATCCAACTATGACGTTGGTAATCGGGAGTTACTGGCGGTAAAGTGGGCTTTCGAGGAGTGGAGGCATTGGCTGGAGGGAGCAAAACATACTATTTCGGTATTGACTGACCATAAGAATCTGCAATACATTGAATCGGCTAAGCGGCTTAATGCCCGGCAGGCACGTTGGGCATTATTTTTTACGCGTTTCAAATTTATAATCACTTTCAGGCCTGGTTCCAAGAATACTAAGGCTGATGCCCTGTCACGTAGCTTTCTTCCGGTTCACAATAACAATCCTGTTACCCCCATACTTCCATCTTCGGTCATCTGGGCGGGCCTCACACAAGATTTATTTACCCAGTTAAAACAGCTTCAACACCAAGCTCCTAGAATTACTCCTGCTGGTCGTCTTTACGTCCCTGAGTTTTTGAGAGCTACTGTTTTAACGGAATTCCATGATAACAAAGTTTCAGGGCATCCAGGAGTCTCTAAGACATTGGAGTTAGTCTCTCGCTCAGTATGGTGGCCTGGTCTTTCGAAAGACGTCAAGGAATTTGTTTATTCATGTCAGGTTTGTGCACAGCATAAGGTTCCCCGTTCCTTGCCCATCGGGCAACTTATGCCCTTAAATGTTCCTCTCAGGCCGTGGTCTCATATTTCCATGAATTTTGTGGTTGACCTTCCCCTTTCAGCCGGATTCCGAGTCATATGGGTGGTAGTGGACCGTTTTAGTAAAATGGCTCATTTTATTGCTCTTCCCCGATGGCCTTCTGCCCAAGGGTTGGCAGTTTTGTTTCTCCGCCATGTATTCAGGCTTCATGGGTTGCCTACTGATATTGTTTCTGATCGGGGTCCACAATTCATTGCACAATTCTGGAAATGTTTTTGTGCCTCATTGAAGATGAAATTGTCGTTAACATCCGGTTACCACCCACAATCCAACGGGCAAACCGAACGAGTTAACCAATCATTGAAACAATATTTGCGCTTGTATTCAGCCAAACTCCAGAATGATTGGTCCGAGTTTCTTCCGTTGGCTGAATTTGCTTACAATAATTCTTGTCATTCCTCCACTAAAGAGTCTCCATTCTTTTCAGTTTTTGGTTTTCACCCCAGAGCTAATTCTTTTTTTCATCATTCCTCAGTCTCCTCGCTTACCTTAACCTCCCATCTCAGAGCCATTTGGAAAAAGGTGCACCTTGCTCTCAGAAAAGCGGCCTTTCGAGAGAAGAAATTTTCTGACAGGCTCCGACGTCCTTGCACTTTTAAGGTGGGAGATAGGGTGTGGTTGTCGACTCGCAACATCAGGCTTCGACAATCCTCGGCTAGACTGGGACCCAAATTTATTGGGCCATTTCTTATTATTAAAAGAGTCAACCCAGTTGCCTTTCGGTTACGTTTACCAAGATCTCTCAGGATTGGAAATACGTTTCATTGTTCCCTGTTGAAACAATACGTTTCTTCCAGTAGATTTCCTCGGAAGATCTCTCAGGGTAGATCTCCAGTGGATGTACAAGGACAACAGGAGTTCTTGGTAGAGAAGGTTCTCGATTCCAAATTGTCCCGGGATCGGCTGTATTTTCTGGTTCACTGGAAAGGCTATGGTCCGGAGGAAAGGTCTTGGGTCCTGGATAAGGATCTTCATGCTCCGAGGCTCAAGAGGGCATTTTTTCGGGAATTTCCTCAGAGACCTGGCTTTAGGGGTTCCTTGACCCCTCCTCAAGGGGGGGGGGGGTACTGTTAGGCGCCGGGGTCCGCTTGATGGTCTGCGCGGCCCGGCGCCTAGCAACTAGAGACGCCGTGCACGTACAGCCGCCGGCTCCCTAGCAACGCTAGACGCCGGGCGTGCTGAGCCGCACGGACCCTAGCAACGGGGACGCCACTGGCGGACCGCGTTCCCCGTTGCTAGGCTTTAGGAAATTAAGATATTCACCTGCTCTCTGGCCGTGCAGCAAGGCAGCTGCACGGCATTTATTCTAATCAGCCTTTAGCTGCTGATTGGAGGACTCCTTGTTAAATACACTCCCAGGGCTTCTCACAGACGCCGGTAATAGCTTCCTGCATGCTGCCTTTGTTTGCTGAGAGTCTGTTTCCAGTCCTGCTGTATCCGGTCATTCCAGTCCTCAGAAGTCCGGTATTCGGGAGTTGTCATCTCATCCCAAGAGGTCGTTTGGTTCCCTGGAGTCCTGACTGATCACCGTTTTATATCCAGTGATGTTTGTGAGTTGCGGCTCTGCCGTGTGTTGCGGCTCAGCCGCTTTACCTTTTATATTTTGTGTTTGGAGCATTTGCGGAGGGTTCCGCTTCCACAAGTCCTCTCTGGTACTCGGCGGTGCCGAGTAGGAGAATTGGACAAGTGGATATTTTGGTTGTCCTTTTCCCTGGCGGTTTCTCCGCACATATTATAGTTTTGAGTTTGCTTAGCCCCTGGCCTGGTTGTTTAGTTAGAGGGCCTCTTGTTATCACCCTGTCTCGGGTTTCCCTTTGTCTCTCATTAAGACCGGGGGGCATCGAAGTTGGGCAGACATAATCCGCCCTTCAAACGCGGCTGCCAAGGGCTCAAGAAACCATAGTCTCGCAGGGGATTTCTGACAACACGGGTGAGACAACAGAGTTAGGGCGCCAGGGGCTATTTTCCTGTCCTGCTCCCTTCCCCAGCATTCCGTTCCAGTGCTCCGGTCCTTGCCATAAGATCTCCTCTGACCAGAGTGCTGGAATCATAACAAAAAGATTGCGACGGAACTGTACGGAGAATTCTGTATTTATTGAACAGGCGGGTGAGATGAAAGAGAATTTTCTAGCCAGTGGATACGATGAGAAAACTGTCCTTAATTCACTCGAAATTGCCCAGAATACTGATAGAAATGATTTAATACATAAAGAAAGGAAAACAAAAAGGGATGATGAGAGCTTTAAGTGGGCATTTACAACCCAGTTTACTTCACAACATAAACAAGTAGAGGGGGTGTTGAGAAAACACTGGAACTTGTTAAAAAGGGACCCTGTTATTGGAGATGATATCCCTGAAAAGCCCATTTGTATATTTAGAAGAGCACCAAATCTGAAATCACAGTTAGTTAAAAGTCTATGTCCAACACCACTTAGTACCCCCATGATAACATCAAAAGGTTTCTATAGATGTGGAGATTGTGTGGGATGTAAGAATGTGAAAAACACCTTTGGAAGTAAGAAGGATAGTGTTGATATAAACGGAAGAAATTGTAAGATCCAGGAATTTATAACCTGTAACTCTAATAACGTTGTTTACGGTGTAGAGTGCTCATGCCACTTGTTCTACATTGGTAGGACAAGTAGGCCGTTAAAAATTTGCATTAGCGAGCACCTACGCAATATTAAGAAAGGTGTGGAAACCCATGCGTTATCTTCACACTTTAAAGAAAAACACAACTGTGATGTCAAGCATGTCATCAATTTCTATGGTTTGAAAAGAGTTTGTGGGGACACAAGATATAGTGATATCAGTAAGAGGTTGGCCAAAACCGAAATGAGTATGATTCACTGTTTTAAATCATTGATACCGGAAGGTATCAATAAAGATTTTGAGTTGAAATGGTTTTTGTAATTTATAATTTATATTCTGGCATTTAAAGAAACTAATTTGTGTGTTTTTTTATTAAGGTACTTCCGATGGGGATTTCCATATAATGTTGTTTAATCTAAATCTCGATCCAACGTCATACACAAAGATGGCCACCGACGATTAACATCTGGTGACATTAAAAGTGAAACATCAGCCACATACAATGGTATCTCCGTAATGAACTCTCGGAATCCACCGCATGTTTTCCCTCAATCTCCCACATGTACGATAGAACGAGGAGAGTGGAGATGCGGGGCGGAACTTCCGGGCGTGACGCCAGCAACGATGATGCGGCGGCCGTCACTTCCGGGAAGACGGACGGAGGTGACGGATGCGGCCGCATGCAAGGTGCGATGTGATGACATACACGGATGGATACTCGGCTGGATTTGGCGGGCTCTTCTTTGCATTATGACTTTCTCTAATTTATGAAACGGATTGAATATTGGGAATCTGTCTTTTATATGTATATAGGGGATAGCGTTAGTTGATCCATGTCTAGTTTTAGGGAAAGGTTTCTCAAACATCCGGTGGGTATAAATAGCCTGCTGTGTGCTCACTTTCCTTATGCCTTGAGGAAGATACTACGTATCGAAACGCGTTGGAAAGGAAGGTGACCAGACAGAGGGACCCCTACCCAGGATCTGGAGGTCGAGACCCAGGGATGCCTGTATACTCCCTTGATCCATGCTTGCATTGTCTACTTTTCAGAGTGGACAACACCATCTGGTAGGAGTCCCAGCTTCTGTATTTTGGATTGTGTTTCCAATTGTATTTGACCTTTTACTGTGTGGGTGCAGGAACCTCCTGTCCCACTTTGTGTTTTAAATAAATCATCCTAAGGTTTTACACCATGGAGATTTTTTCTTCTTGATTTTATGTTTGTGGAAGAGAAACCATTTGAAAGAAGTCCTTTTGAAGGAGACCAGATTGGCCTATCTTGTGTCATCCGCTCCTTAAAAGCTTTAATTGTCTACACATATGTAGACCATCATAAGGGGTACGAGCAATTGCTTAAACACAGATACCCACTGATTGAAAAATTGCAGTATTACACTATGTCTGCACATGTTTTTGTTTTGAGGTATTGAGGACTACTGATTTATGTGAACCCCGGATGAGAAGATCCAACCTCTATTGATCTGTGCACAGAAGAATTTGTACACAGGGAGATTTGTTCCGGAGATGTGTGCTGAGAAATCTAGAACAGCACACATCTCTCAAGCTCAGCACACAGCGCGATGTGTGCGCTGTGTGCTGAGCGAGGGGGAAAAAAAAAAGAAGCTTACTTCACCCGGCAAAGTGAGCAATCTCACTAGATTGGGCATGCCCAATCTAGAGCCGGCGATAGTTACACACAGGGCCGCGCATCGCTGTCGCCGGCACCACTACACACGGAGCGAAGTTTGCTTAATTTCTAAGCAATCTAGTCAGATTGCTTAGAGATAAAGTAAATATCGCTCCGTGTGTACCCCCCTTAACCAGGGACTGATTTAATTGCTGCAGCTGGTTAGATACATTTTCTGCCCAAGGTGGATTAACCATAGGGACAATTTGTGGCGGTAGTGGCACAGGTGGTCCCATAGGGGGCGTGAAGGCGTTCTACCAGAGTACCCAGTACGTTAGTGAATGCAGCCTAGGGTGGCTTCTGAGTAGGCATAGGAGCTGCAGACTGACTAGAGGATGTATGACACGTGGTACACAGACATACAAAAGTTACCCCTCTGGTAAATCCTTGGAGCATACTATGCATGCTGCAGGAGCTTCCAGTGATTTACCGCCCTTTCTGTTAGACATTATGTATAAATGCCACAACAGAGCGAATTAGGGGGTAATTCAGATCTGATTGCTAGGGTGCGTTTATTTTGCATCCCTGCGATCAGATAGTCGCTGCCTACAGGGCAGGGCCGGATTAAGCCTTGGGAGTGCCCGGGGCACTTCAGACAGAGGGGCACGGGGGTAGGAGAGGTGTAGAGCAGATTGTGCATACCTCCCAACATGACCCATTCCAGGAGGGACAAAATGCTCTCTACCTGGACTTCCCTCTTAATATATGATTGGTGTGACCTGTGTTGAACTATTTAATTGATAGAGAAAGAAAGGCGTTTCAGCATTTGTCCCTCCTGGAATGGGTCATTAAATTTAAACCAGTGGTGTATATTAGATTTAAACTAATAGTGTAATTAGGCCTAGGTACTGTTTATAGCTCCAACTAATTGAGAGACAACTATTTTATAAAATGTATTGTAGTGGAACAAAGACAAGTTAAACATCCTGAAAATACACATAGAAAAATAAAATCTATAATTTTCTTATCACATGCAAGAATAGCAGCAGCCTCTGTACTACTTACACACTGGGACAGGACTCAGGAGGACTATGTGTCTCTCACTGTAGACTATGAATAGATAACAGGTTACACAGGACCCAGACACCCAGGCAGGGAGGAGAAGCTGGGATCCCTGTGTTACTTACAGCTCTGTTCTCCCTCCTATCTCTCCTCTGTCGGGAAGCTCCGTCGGTAGCTCATGAAACCTGCTACTCCTGTGTCTCTGCCTGCCCTGCATACTGTCCTGCTCACATTCTGGCTACTTGGTTTTGCTGCTGCATAAGAGCGAAAGCTAGTGATGTCAGTGTGCTCTGGCCGGGGGGTTACCTGACAAAGGGGGGCCCAGGGTACAGTATGCCCTGCATCCCCCCTTAATCTGGCTATGCTACAGGGGGAGGGTATTTGCTGTGTGCAGGTGTGCGATCACATTTGTTGGAGAGCTCAGCGCAGGACTTACTCTGCTGCTGCGATGATCGAGGCCGGAGCTGACGTCAGACACCCTCCCTCCAAACGCTTGGTCCCTCCTGCGTTTTTCCGGACACTCCTACAAAACGGTCAGTTGCCACCCACAAACGGCCTCTTCCTATCTGTCACCTTGGATCACTCGTGCAATCGCTTTTTTCGCACCATCCCGTCGCTATGCACCGATGTCCAGTGCAGTTGTCTGACGCGCTGTCGCATTGCGGTGTATACGCATACGCAGTACAGACCTGATCGCCCGCTGTGTAAAAACACACAGCAGCGATCAGGTCTGAATTTTTCCCTTAGTACGATAAAGCCAGACAAAGTACAATACCTGCAAATAAATCTGGTATTATGCGACTGAATACACAGTAGAATATACGTATGGCGCCCAGCGTCTCAGTCAGGGAGTGAGGGAGAGTGTGAGGCAGCACTAGGGCGGGAAATCTGCAAGGAGATGGCGCCCTGGGCCTGGGGAGGGGCTACAGGTCAAGCGCCACCTCCCCTATGCTGGACTTCCACCTTGGGTACTGTGAGCCTTATTAAATGGGGTTTTAGTACACCCGACCTGTACTCATACTCCACGGTGGTCTAGTGAGGTCCCTGCTCGGTGACAGTGTCCACGCCAGTGCCGCAACCCATCTCCCTAAGTCGTGGATGGAACACGATTTAATGGCGGGATCCGCCTGGGGGACCCTCTTACCTCCTCCCCGTAGCTACCACACAAACCAGGAGAGCAGTCTGCGATTCTGTGCCTAAGCTGGGACGTCTCCGCCACAAGTACCCAGGAACTGAGCCGCGGGAGTATGCGACGCCGCTTGGGAGGTGATGGAGCTGCAGCACTGAAGTGTCACCCTGACATACAGCGCTGACAGTCCAGAGAAGAAATCTTCTTAGAAAAGCTTTTTTCAGGGCTGCCCAGTGCAGCCCTCCTGTTAGGTGACCTGCTGCTGCAGGCACCAACTCAAAACTGAGCTCTCAGTGCCTGGAGGCGAGATTATAGAGGAGGCCCCAAAGCATCCTAAAGCTTTAGCCTGTTAGTGCCTCTGGACAAAGATCCACTCAACACCATGATGTTTTCAAGTGGAAACCAAAGTACCCTGCTGCAGAAATATGATATTTTCAAACTATATGTGAACTGCAATTCTGTAATTAGCAATCCGGGTAGTTGAACTGAGCCAAGAGATATTTGGGTTGGTCTTTTCACCTCCCGGATTGTTCAGATGTGTCCTCCTGCATCTTGGCTGAGGGAGCCAGCGTACCGTAGGCATCACGGCACACCGAGACCTCCAACAGCTCCCGGTTTCCCATTGAAAGCATAGGTAGCAGGAGCATGCATACGCATGCTCCCCACTACTGCCACTGGCCACAGCTCACTAAACTATGGGTAATAGGAGAATAGGCAACAGTACCTTTTGTGGCTCTCCTTCTCATTGTTCCGGGTAGCAGGAGCATCGGGTCTCTGAGCTACACTGTTGTGGTAGAGGGAAAGTGAGTACACTGCAGAGCGACAGACAGCTCATGATTTTAAATGCATCGTTGGCCAAGATTCAGGAGGACACATCTGTAAAAGAATGTGTGTGAGCTATAAAGAAATCTCACCGATTTCTCTAACGTCCTAGTGGATGCTGGGGACTCCGTAAGGACCATGGGGAATAGACGGGCTCCGCAGGAGACTGGGCACTCTAAAGAAAGATTCAGTACTATCTGGTGTGCACTGGCTCCTCCCTCTATGCCCCTCCTCCAGACCTCAGTTAGAATCTGTGCCCGGCCAGAGCTGGGTGCTCCTAGTGGGCTCTCCTGAGCTTGCTAGAAAAGAAAGTATTTTGTCAGGTTTTTTATTTTCTGAGAGCTTCTGCTGGCAACAGACTCTCTGCTACGTGGGACTGAGGGGAGAGAAGCAAACCTACTCACTGCAGCTAAGTTGCGCTTCTTAGGCTACTGGACACCATTAGCTCCAGAGGGATCGAACACAGGTACCTAACCTTGATCTTCCGTTCCCGGAGCCGCGCCGCCGTCCCCCTCGCAGAGCCAGAAGTACAGAAGCAGCAGAAAGAAGACATCGAAATCGGCGGCAGAAGACCCCTGTCTTCACTTAAGGTAGCGCACAGCACTGCAGCTGTGCGCCATTGCTCCCGCAGCACACCCACACACTCCGGTCACTGTAGGGTGCAGGGCGCAGGGGGGGGGGGCGCCCTGGGCAGCAATTAAAATACCTGATGGCAAAAGTATGCATATATACAGTCAGGCACTGTATATATGTGCGAGCCCCCGCCATTTTTACACATGAGAAGCGGGACAGAAGCCCGCCGCTGAGGGGGCGGGGCCTTCTTCCTCAGCACACCAGCGCCATTTTCTCTTCACAGCTCCGCTGGAAGGACGCTCCCCAAGCTCTCCCCTGCAATATACAGGTGCAATAGAGGTAAAAAAGAGGGGGGGGCACATACATTTAGGCGCAGAGATATATATATATATAAAAACAGCATCTACTGGGTAAACACTAAGGTACAGTGTAATCCCTGGGTTATATAGCGCTGGGGTGTGTGCTGGCATACTCTCTCTCTGTCTCCCCAAAAGCCTTTGTGGGGTCCTGTCCTCAGTCAGAGCGTTCCCTGTATGTGTGCGGTGTGTCGGTATGCCTGTGTCGACATGTTTGATGAAGGATACGTGAAGGCAGAACAAGTGCAAATAGATGTGGTGTCGCCCCCGACGGGGCCGACACCTGATTGGATGGATATGTGGAAGGTGTTAAATGATAATGTAAGCTCCTTACATAACAGATTGGATAAAGCTGTAGCCTTGGGACAGTCGGGGTCTCAACCCATGCCTGCTCCCACAGCGCAGAGGCAGTCAGGGTCTCAAAAGCGCCCAATATCCCAGTTAGTTGACACAGACGTCGACACGGAATCTGATTCCAGTGTCGATGACGATGATGCAAAGTTGCAGCCTAAAATGACTAAAGCCATCCGCTACATGATTGTGGCAATGAAGGATGTGTTACACATTTCTGAGGAAAATCCTGTCCCTGACAAGAGGATTTATATGTATGGGGAGAAAAAGCAAGAAGTGGCTTTTCCCCCATCACATGAATTGAATGAATTATGTGAAAAAGCATGGGATTCCCCTGATAGGAAGGTAGTAATTTCCAAGAGATTGCTGATGGCGTATCCTTTCCCGCCAACGGACAGGTTACGCTGGGAATCCTCCCCCAGGGTAGACAAGGCGTTGACACGCTTATCTAAGAAGGTGGCCCTGCCGTCTCAGGATACGGCCGCCCTAAAGGATCCTGCGGATAGGAAGCAGGAAGCTATCCTGAAGTCTGTTTACACACATTCTGGTACGCTGCTGAGGCCAGCAATTGCTTCGGCCTGGATGTGTAGTGCGGTAGCAGCATGGACGGATACTCTGTCTGAGGAGTTAGATACCCTGGACAGGGACTCTGTTCAAATGACCCTGGCACATATCAAGGACGCGGTCCTATATATGAGGGACATTTGCCTGCTGGGCTCTAGAGTAAACGCAATGTCCATTTCTGCCAGAAGGGTCTTATGGACTCGGCAATGGACAGGGGATACCGACTCTAAAAAACACATGGAGGTTTTACCTTATAAGGGTGAGGAATTGTTTGGGGACGGTCTCTCAGACCTAGTTTCCACAGCTACGGCTGGGAAGTCAAATTTCTTGCCTTATGTCCCGCCACAGCCTAAGAAAGCACCGTATTCAGTCCTTTCGTTCGCAAAAGAGCAAGAAAGTCAGAGGTGCATCCTTTCTTGCCAGAGGCAGGGGTAGAGGAAAGAGGCTGCACCACACAGCTAGTTCCCAGGAACAAAAGTCCTCCCCGGCTTCCACTAAATCCACCGCATGACGCTGAGGCTCCACAGGCGGAGCCAGGAGCCGTGGGGGCGCGTCTCCGACATTTCAGCCACCAGTGGGTTCGCTCACGGGTGGATCCTTGGGCTATACAAGTTGTGTCTCAGGGATACAAACTGGAATTCGAGGTGACGCCCCCTCACCGTTACCTAAAATCGGCCTTGCCAGCTTCCCCCATGGAAAGGGAGGTAGTGCTGGCAGCAATTCACAAGTTATACCTCCAGCAGGTGGTTGTAAAGGTTCCTCTCCTTCAACAGGGAAGGGGTTACTATTCCACTATGTTTGTAGTACCGAAACCGGAAGGTTCGGTCAGACCCATCTTGAATTTAAAATCCCTGAACATTTATCTGAAGAAATTCAAGTTCAAAATGGAATCGCTCAGAGCGGTCATTGCAAGCCTGGAAGAGGGGGATTTTATGGTGTCTCTGGACATCAAGGATGCTTACTTGCATGTCCCCATTTATCCACCTCATCAGGAGTACCTCAGATTTGTGGTACAGGACTGTCATTACCAATTCTAGACGTTGCCGTTTGGGCTCTCCACAGCACCGAGAATATTTACCAAGGTAATGGCGGAAATGATGGTGCTCCTGAGAAAGCAAGGAGTCACAATTATCCCATACTTGGACGATCTCCTCATAAAGGCGAGGTACAGAGAGCAGTTGCTGACCAGCGTAGCACACTCTCAGGAAGTGTTGCAACAGCACGGCTGGATTCTGAATATCCCAAAATCGCAGCTGATTCCTACGACGCGTCTGCCCTTTCTGGGCACAGACCAGAAGAAGGTGTTTCTCCCGGCGGAGAAGGCTCAGGAGCTCGTGACTCTAGTCAGAGACCTCTTAAAACCAAAACAGGTGTCGGTGCATCACTGCACGCGAGTCCTGGGAAAGATGGTGGCATCATACGAAGCCATTCCCTTCGGCAGGTTCCATGCGAGGATCTTTCAGTGGGATCTGTTGGACAAGTGGTCCGGATCGCATCTTCAGATGCATCGGATGATCACCCTGTCCCCCAGGGCCAGGGTGTCTCTTCTGTGGTGGCTGCAGAGTGCTCACCTTCTCGAGGGCCGCAGGTTCGGCATACAGGACTGGGTCCTGGTGACCACGGATGCGAGCCTCCGAGGATGGGGGGCAGTCACTCAGGGAAGAAACTTCCAAGGGTTGTGGTCAAGTCAGGAGGCTTGTCTGCACATAAATATCCTGGAACTAAGGGCCATATACAACGCCCTGAGTCAAGCGGAGCCTCTGCTTCGCAACCAACCGGTGCTGATTCAGTCAGACAACATCACCGCAGTGGCTCATGTAAACCGCCAGGGCGGCACAAGAAGCAGAGTGGCGATGGCGGAAGCCACCAGGATTCTTCGTTGGGCGGAGAATCACGTGCATGCACTGTCAGCAATGTTCATTCCGGGAGTGGACAACTGGGAAGCAGACTTCCTCAGCAGACACGACCTCCACCCGGGAGAGTGGGGACTTCATCAAGAAGTCTTCACGCAGATTGCAAGTCGGTGAGAACTGCCACAGGTGGACATGATGGCGTCCCGCCTCAACAAAAAGCTGAAAAGGTATTGCGCCAGGTCAAGGGACCCACAGGCGATAGCTGTGGACGTGTTCACTACGGCTGGCCGGCGGTCGGGCTCCCGGCGACCAGCATACCGGCGCCGGGAGCCCGACCACCGGCTTACCGACAGCGTGGCGAGCGCAAATGAGCCCCTTGCGGGCTCGCTGCGCTCGCCACGCTACGGGCACGGTGGCGCGCTACACTATTTTGTTCTCCCTCTATGGGGGTCGTGGACCCCCACGAGTGAAAATAAGTGTCGGGCTCCTGGCGCCGGTATACTGAGCGCCGGGAGCCCGACCGCCGGCATACAGAAGACCACCCCTGTGGACGCACTGGTAACACCGTGGGTGTTCCAGTCGGTCTATGCGTTTCCTCCTCTTCCTCTCATACCCAAGGTACTGAGAATCGTAAGGAAAAGAAGAGTGAAAACAATACTCATTGTTCCGGACTGGCCAAGAAGGACTTGGTACCCGGAACTGCAAGAAATGCTCACAGAGGAACCATGGCCTCTGCCTCTCAGACAGGACCTGTTGCAACAGGGGCCCTGTCTGTTCCAAGACTTACCGCGGCTGCGTTTGACGGCATGGCGGTTGAACGCCGAATCCTATCAGAAAAGGGCATTCCAGATGAAGTTATTCCTATGCTGATAAAGGCTAGGAAGGACGTGACAGCAAAGCATTATCACCGTATATGGAGAAAATATGTTGCTTGGTGTGAGGCCAGGAAGGCCCTTACAGAGGAATTCCAGCTGGGTCGATTCCTGCACTTCCTACAGTCAGGTGTGAATATGGGCCTAAAATTAGGGTCCATAAAGGTCCAGATTTCGGCCCTATCCATCTTCTTTCAAAAAGAACTGGCTTCACTGCCTGAGGTTCAGACGTTTGTTAAGGGAGTGCTGCATATTCAGCCCCCTTTTGTGCCACCAGTGGCACCTTGGGATCTTAACGTGGTGTTGGATTTCTTGAAATCCCACTGGTTTGAGCCACTTAAGACCGTGGAACTAAAGTATCTCACGTGGAAAGTGGTCATGCTGTTGGCTTTAGCTTCAGCTAGGCGTGTGTCAGAATTGGCGGCTTTGTCATGTAAAAGCCCCTATCTGGTTTTCCATATGGACAGGGCAGAATTGCGGACTCGTCCGCAGTTTCTGCCAAAGGTGGTGTCATCTTTCCATTTGAACCAACCTATTGTGGTGCCTGCGGCTTCTCGTGACTTGGAGGACTCCAAGTTGCTGGACGTAGTCCGGGCTTTGAAGATTTATGTAACCAGAACGGCTGGAGTCAGGAAGACTGACTTGCTGTTTATCCTGTATGCATCCAACAAGCTGGGTGCTCCTGCTTCAAAGCAAACTATTGCTCACTGGATCTGTAACACGATTCAGCAGGCTCATTCTGCAGCGGGATTGCCGCAGCCGAAATCAGTGAAAGCCCATTCCACAAGGAAAGTGGGCTCTTCTTGGGCGGCTGCCCGAGGGGTCTCGGCATTACAGCTTTGCCGAGCTGCTACTTGGTCGGGTTCAAACACTTTTACAAAATTCTACAGGTTTGATACCCTGGCTGAGGAGGACCTTGTGTTTGCCCATTCGGTGCTGCAGAGTCATCCGCACTCTCCCGCCCGTTTGGGAGCTTTGGTATAATCCTTATGGTCCTTACGGAGTCCCCAGCATCCACTAGGACGTTAGAGAAAATAAGAATTTACTCACCGGTAATTCTATTTCTCGTAGTCCGCAGTGGATGCTGGGCGCCCGTCCCAAGTGCGGACTTTCTGCAATACGTGTATATAGTTATTGCTTAACAAAGGGTTATGGTTATGTAGCATCGGTTGAGTGATGTTCAGTTGTTGTTCATACTGTTAACTGGGTAAGTTTATCACAAGTTGTTCAGTGTGATTGGTGTGGCTGGTATGAGTCTTACCCTGGATTCCAAAATCCTTTCCTTGTAATGTCAGCTCTTCCGGGCACAGTTTCCTTAACTGAGGTCTGGAGGAGGGGCATAGAGGGAGGAGCCAGTGCACACCAGATAGTACGGAATCTTTCTTTAGAGTGCCCAGTCTCCTGCGGAGCCCGTCTATTCCCCATGGTCCTTATGGAGTCCCCAGCATCCACTACGGACTACGAGAAATAGAATTACCGGTGAGTAAATTCTTATTTTCATTGTCCACAGACTCTAAGTCTACATAGGTGACAAATGTGTCTTAAGAAGGGCATAGTCATACACCTCACTCAGTTTTATGAGGTTAAGGGAAGAGAGACATTTGTCTGGCAAATTTTCTTCCAGACAAATCCATAACACTGGCCATAGGAGTGACAAGTCAGGTTCCTAGCCTTCAAGCAGAATTTAGCAGGTAATTAAGTGACCCTGCTTGTTTGACAGGGGAACCCTGTGTTGTAAGAACAAAGGGCTGTGAGCCCATCAAAACAAACTTTGGTTACCTTGACCCAGAAAGGTGGGGGCTGAGGAGAGAGATGTCCAAGGTGCATTGGGTCACCTCTAAACAAGGCTGTGCCAATCAATTAATTTTGGTACTGAAAGAGTTAAACCCGGCTTCATCTAAGCTCCTAACCCGACTCCACTCTACAGCCACGAAACCCGCTCCCTGGGCTCTCATACCCACCCTCCATACACCTCCCCGCCTACCTGACCCTCACCACTACCGACGGGTAAGGTCTGCGGAATCTGGGAGCACTCATGGAGCTCCCGCGGATTGCGGCCTACCCGCCTCACAGAATCTGCGGCCTCAATTTTGGCTGCCGGTCGGACCTCTGGCGGCGCTAGCAAGAGGACCTCCGGACTTTAGCCGGTGGAACCGGAGCACCGCTACTACCTTCGCTGTCGTCCACGAGTGCTCCCGCTGGCGGGGACGTCGGACTGCGGCTGCCCTTCCCTGCTTTGCCTGCAATATCCGGACGGTGGGCTCCGGCTCCCCACTGACGGCGGCCATTTTACCTCCTCCACGCCCGGGAGGACCTGGGCCCCCTTCCTCACCCCCTACATTTCTCACAAGGCTGTCTTTCTAGGACACAATAACACAGGCACTGCAGGCAGAGTTATTCTTTCTGGGAGACAATTTGAATACACTACTTCCCTCCTAACTAAACCCTGAGTGAAGTCTACACCAACATTGGTTTACCCACACAGGACTATCTCTACAGTGTCTTCTCTTATCCCTGGCTTTATTTTTGACCCCGTCCCCCTTCTACCATCTACAGACTGTAGCTATGTCATGAATACAGTCCTGTGAAAATTACATTCTGCCTATTACACCAGTTAAACTTTTGAGTCTTATTTAATCTACTATACTGCTTTGACTGCAGACATGTCATAAGGCAGCTTATCCTGTGGTCTGGGGTACTCCTTCTACACTAACCTCGACAGACCCTCATGCTTCACTGACCATGCCTCAACATTGCCCTCCAGCGGTTCTTTCTATTGCCATCTTGCTTGTTCAATCACATCATCTACCCCAGCATTTTGTTTAACCCCCCTTTTTAATCTGGCCTAACTGTCGGGGTGCAGCCATGTCTAAATCTACCACAACCACCAGAAAGCAAGCTGGAACAGATATATTCCAACACTTTCCCAAAGCTGACAAAAGTGACAAACCATCTCCACTCTCGGGCCCCCCTTCTCCTAGCCTCTCATCGTCAGATAGGGACGACCATTCTTCCTCCCCGGCTCTATCAACCAAAGAGGATATCCTGGCCTTGAAATCACTCATTATGGACTTTAAAGAATCGCTAGAATTCAAGTTGGACAAAGCGGTTACCTCAATCAGGTCAGATGTATCATCCTTGTCCAGAACCTCCAAATTGGAACCCCGACAAGACACTCTTCAAAAGGAACAAAACGAGACTATCAGAGATATCGACCATCTTATCCAAGCCATATCGGAACTACGCGCCAAAAACAAAGATTTGGAAAATCAGGAAAGGAGAAATAATCTCAGAATACGTAATATCCCAGAGTCTATCCCTCCAGCGGCTCTTGAAGCCTACTTACATAAGCTCTTCTCTACTCTAGTGCCCACCCTGGGATCTCGGGAACTACCCTTAGAAAGAGCTCATAGAGCCCTCAGACCCAAGCCGCGAGATAGTGACCCTCCCAGAGATGTCATTATGCGATTCCTCAACTTCAAGGACAAGGAACTGGTTCCTCACCTGACCTGGGGTAAGCCATACTGTATATATTATTTGAAAATACCAAGCTGCAGTTTTTCCAGGACTTGGCTCCTTCCACAATAATTAAACGTAGGGAACTCAGGGATTTGACCTCCGCACTTCGTACGCGCGGGATCCAATATCGTTGGGGATCCCCCTTCAAGCTGCTGGTTGATTTTAACGGTAAAACGATCGTTATTAAGTACCCGAGTGAAGGTGGGGACTTCTTGTCGCATCTAGAGGACTTAGACCCGCCCCTCCCCCCTTCGCAGTGGCTCCCGATCCCCAAATGACCCAGCCGTTCTCAATTCTGATGTTATTTGTGCTTTCTCTTAGTTGTGATGTTCTTAATGTCATGTAGTTCATTTACACTGTTCTGGTACGGCATACTGATTACTGCTGAATGCCTACCGTATATTGTTTTCTTTCTTTCACTCCTCAGATAGTTTTTCTTGTTTTACACGTTATATTATCCTGTCCATGCCAGCTTTATTAGAATCACTTAGACATGTCGCTGCATCTAGTTCATCTATACTTTTATACGAATTGTATGCTGCTTTTCGACCTGTCTTGGCTCTAGGCTTCCCATTATAGATGTCCTGGTCATGTTGACCTTAAGCTGTTTCATGTTCACCTGTCACTGTTATTGCATTGTTCTTTTGCATGACATGCTTTAGCATATAACCCAAGATGTCTTAATGAACCTAAAGATAACCTTCCTGTTAATATTTCTCATGATATTACTATAGATATTACCATTATTTGGTTTCTTACACTAGATTTACATATGTCTAACCATTGTTCCTGCTCCTGTCTTCTCACTCTAAAATTTCAGTATTTGTCTCTTTCACTTTGTGACTTCTACCCCTTGGCCATTGCCAATAACCCTTTTTGCACGCATTACCACTGGAGGGACATGATCCCCCACTGCCTCTATCCACACCACACACTCGTATTATTGAACTTTTGACTTTAAGCCTGCTTTTCCACCACTTTACTTCCTCAAAGAGAGTACGGTTGATACCCGATACTTCCCCACTTTGGATCAGTTGATCCTAATTTCTGTGCCTGTTCCTCTTCGCTGGCCGTGAGGAACCTCTGCACAGACTCCCCCCCTCCCTAACACTTCCTCTCAGTACCTGTCTTATTTTGTTTGCTCTTTTCTTTCCTCTCCCCTCTGTCGAGTCAGGGACCTCTCCTTATTCTTGTTTATCTCTTTCCCTCCCTCCCCTTTTTTTCCCCCCTTAATCAGTACTCGCAATGCCCCTGGTACTGGTGTCTCTGAATGTTAATGGTCTCAACACCCCCCAGAAACGTTTGTCCTTGTTTCGTTCACTTCAAACTCTTAAAGCAGGATTAGTGTTCATTCAAGAGACTCACTTTAAAGCCCAATCACACCCAACCCTGACTACCAAACGATACTCGACAGTTTTATATTCCTCAAGCCAATCAAAACATAACGGGGTGGCCATTTTGATTGCTTCTAGGATCCCATTTACTCTACAATCGATCCACACGGACCTAGACAGATGCTACATCATTTTGTCGGGCAAAATTGGTCATTTGGAATGCACAATCGCCACGGTTTACGCTCCCAACTCTGGACAATCTTCCTTCTTCAACTCCTTCTTTTTCGAACTAACTAAAGTCAGAAAAGGCTATTTACTATTAGGGGGAGATTTTAATACTGTCCAAAATGTCTGTCTAGACAAATCTTCTTGTCCGTCTCGCCTGAAGCGCGATTCCTTCTCCCGCTCCCTAAACAAACATATCTGAGAATCCGGACTTGTCTGGAGAGCCCTCAACCCCACAGATACGGATTATACCTTTTTCTCAATCCCACACCAGTCGTACTCTCGAATTGACCTTCTTTTCTGTGGCACTCTGGCCTCCAAACATATCTTGGATTCATCCATTATTACCAACTCATGGTCGGACCCTTCCATTGTTACCGCCACTTTTGATTTTCTCGACACCCCGACAACCCGACCCAACTGGCAATTAAAAGATACACTTTTGAAGATACCTCAGTTCCAAGAAAAAAATCAATCTAGCTATTGCAGACTACTTCTCTTTAAACATCACTGACTCTTCTTGTACCCCATTAATCTGGGAAGCACATAAAGCTGTTATAAGAGGTCACATCATTAGCTACGCCTCACATAGAAATAAGGAACACAAACAAAAATTTACATCCCTCACAGATGAAGTCCATAATCTGGCAACCCAACATAAAAAGCAACCTTCATGTTCTCTCTATACACAACTAACAACTGCCCGAGCGGCCTTGAACACTTTACTAGCCGAAAAAACTGAGTATTCAGTTTCACCGCTGTGCGATGCCTTTGCACTTCTGCAGGGGGGCTGGCACTGACATGCGGAGCGGACTAGCCCTGTGCTGAGTATCCCCCCGCATGTCAGTGTGAATGATCGTAGCTGTGCTAAATTTAGCACAGTTACGATCAACTCGGAATGACCCCCAAAATCCTATCCTTCCCTCTCTAATACACCCTGATCAGGTGGGCTTTGTCCCGTCCAGGTAAGCGCTTGATAACACCAGACGCATTGTCGATATCATTCATCACATCAATCTCCATAAAATTCCATCTCTGGCGCTTGCTTTGGACGCAGAGAAGGCCTTTGGCAGGGTCTCCTGGCCTTTCATGCAGCAAACCCTGCAGCACTTTGGCTTTTGTGGTAAATTTCTCCAGGCCATACAGGCCCTATATCACAATTCTTCAACATCGGTACACTCTAACGGCTTATTGTCGGATCCCTTCACCATTTCCAACAGAACCCGACAAGGATGTCCGTTGTCTCCCCTCATCTTCGCACTTGTAATTAAACCCCTCGTGTGCCGAATCCGGGCCAACACGGATATTTCAGGGGTCTCTATCAAGCACGCCCAATATACCATCTCCCTATTTGCTGACGACATCCTCCTTACATTGACGAACCCGACTATTTCCCTTCCGAACCTCTTCCGAGAATTATCCATATATGGGAATCTCTCAGGCTATAAAATTAATCAGACAAAATCAGAGGCCCTCTCCTTACATGTCCCCAAACACACTAAAACCCAATTTCAAACAACATTTAAGTTCTCTTGGCTTAGACATTCACTTAAATATTTGGGAGTCTTCACTACAAAATTCTACAGCTCTCTTTATCGTGCTAACTATCCTCCGATCATTAACTCTATTCTCAAAGATGTCCATCAATGGGAATCATACTTTCTCTAACGTCCTAGTGGATGCTGGGGACTCCGTAAGGACCATGGGGAATAGACGAGCTCCGCAGGAGACATGGGCACTTTAAGAAAGAATTTAGATTCTGGTGTGCTCTGGCTCCTCCCTCTATGTCCCTCCTCCAGACCTCAGTTTGAATCTGTGCCCGGACGAGCTGGGTGCTGTTCAGTGAGCTCTCCTGAGCTTGCTGTAAGAAAGTATTTTGTAAGGTTTTTTATTTTCAGGGAGCTCTGCTGTCAACAGACTCCCTGCATCGTGGGACAGAGGGGAGAGAAGCAGCCCTACTCTCTGAAGATAGGTCCTGCTTCTTAGGCTACTGGACACCATTAGCTCCAGAGGGATCGTACACAGGATCTCACCCTCGTCGTCCGATCCCAGAGCCGCGCCGCCGTCCCCCTCGCAGAGCCGGAAGACAGAAGCCGGGTGAGTATGAGGAGCAAAGAAGACTTCGAAATCGGCGGCAGAAGACTCCGTTCTTCACATGAGGTAACACATAGTGCTGCAGCTGTGCCCCATTGCTCCATACACACCTCACATACTCCGGTCACTGTAAGGGTGCAGGCCGCAGGAAGGGGGGGCGCCCTGGGCAGCATATGGACCTCTGTTGGCAAAAGTAAATAAGATTTTACTCACCGGTAAATCTATTTCTCGTAGTCCGTAGTGGATGCTGGGAACTCCGAAAGGACCATGGGGAATAGCGGCTCGCAGGAGTCTGGGCACAACTAAAAGAAAGCTTTTAGACTACCTGGTGTGCACTGGCTCCTCCCACTATGACCCTCCTCCAAGCCTCAGTTAGGATACTGTGCCCGGAAGAGCTGACACAATAAGGAAGGATTTTGAATCCCGGGTAAGACTCATACCAGCCACACCAATCACACCGTACAACACGTGATACCATATCCAGTAAACAGTATGAAACAAAACTGAGCCTCTCAACAGATGGCTCATAACAATAACCCGTTATTAAACAATAACTATGTACAATTATTGCAGACAATCCGCACTAGGGACGGGCGCCCAGCATCCACTACGGACTACGAGAAATAGATTTACCGGTGAGTAAAATCTTATTTTCTCTAACGTCCTAGTGGATGCTGGGAACTCCGAAAGGACCATGGGGATTATACCAAAGCTCCCAAACGGGCGGGAGAGTGCGGATGACTCTGCAGCACCGAATGAGAGAACTCAAGGTCCTCCTCAGCCAGGGTATCAAATTTGTAGAATTTTGCAAACGTGTTTGCCCCTGACCAAGTAGCAGCTCGGCAAAGTTGTAAAGCCGAGACCCCTCGGGCAGCCGCCCAAGATGAGCCCACCTTCCTTGTAGAATGGGCTTTAACTGATTTAGGACGCGGCAGTCCAACCGCAGAATGCGCCAGCTGAATTGTGCTACAAATCCAGCGAGCAATAGTCTGCTTAGAAGCAGGAGCACCCAGTTTGTTGGATGCATACAGGATAAATAGCGAGTCAGTTTTCCTGACTCCAGCCGTCCTGGAAACATAAATTTTCAAGGCCCTGACTACGTCCAGCAACTTGGGATCCTCCACGTTACTAGTAGCCGCAGGCACTACAATAGGTTGGTTCAAGTGAAAAGCTGATACCACCTTAGGGAGAAACTGGGGACGAGTCCTCAATTCTGCCCTATCCATATGGAAAATCAGATAAGGGCTTTTGCATGACAAAGCCGCCATTTCTGAAACACGCCTGGCCGAAGCCAAGGCCAATAACATGACCACTTTCCACGTGAGATATTTAAGATCCACAGTCTTCAGTGGTTCAAACCAATGTGATTTTAGGAAATTCAACCCCACGTTGAGATCCCAGGGTGCCACTGGAGGCACAAAAGGGGGCTGAATATGCAGCACTCCTTTTACAAATGTCTGAACTTCAGGTAGTGAAGCTAGTTCTTTTTGGAAGAAAATCGACAGAGCCGATATCTGCACCTTAATGGAGCCTAATTTTAGGCCCATAGACACTCCTGTCTGTAGGAAGTGCAGAAATCGACCCAGCTGAAATTCCTCTGTTGGGGCCTTATTGGCCTCACACCAAGCAACATATTTCCGCCATATGCGGTGATAATGTTTTACAGTTACATCTTTCCTTGCTTTACTCAGCGTAGGAATGACATCCTCCGGAATGCCTTTCTCCTTTAGGATCCGGTGTTCAACAGCCATGCCGTCAAACGCAGCCGTGGTAAGTCTTGGAACAGACAGGGCCCCTGCTGCAGCAGGTCCTGTCTGAGCGGCAGAGGCCATGGCTCCTCTGAGATCATCTCTTGAAGTTCCGGGTACCACGCTCTTCTTGGCCAATCCGGAACCACGAGAATTGTCCTTACTCCTCGTTTTCTTATTATTCTCAGTACCTTTGGTATGAGAGGCAGAGGAGGGAACACATAAACCAACTGGTACACCCACGGTGTCACTAGAGCGTCCAACGCTATCGCCTGAGGGTCCCTTGACCTGGCGCAATATCTCTCTAGTTTTTTGTTTAGGCGGGACGCCATCATGTCCACCTGTGGCCGTTCCCAACGATTTACAATCAGTGTGAAGACTACTGGATGAAGTCCCCACTCTCCCGGGTGGAGATCGTGTCTGCTGAGGAAGTCTGCTTCCCAGTTGTCCACTCCCGGAATGAACACTGCTGACAGTGCTAACACGTGATTTTCCGCCCATCGGAGAATCCTTGTGGCTTCTGCCATCGCCGTCCTGCTTCTTGTGCCGCCCTGTCGGTTTACATGGGCGACTGCCGTGATGTTGTCTGATTGGATCAGTACCGGCTGGTTTTGAAGCAGGGATTTTGCCTGACTTAGGGCATTGTAAATGGCCCTCAGTTCTAGAATATTTATGTGTAGGGAAGTCTCCTGACTCGACCATAGTCCTTGGAAGTTTCTTCCCTGTGTGACTGCCCCCCAGCCTCGAAGGCTGGCATCCGTGGTCACCAGGACCCAGTCCTGTATGCCGAATCTGCGGCCCTCTAGAAGATGAGCACTCTGCAGCCACCACAGTAGAGACACCCTGGTTCTTGGAGACAGGGTTATTAGCCGATGCATCTGAAGATGCGATCCGGACCATTGGTCCAACAGGTCCCACTGAAAGATTCTGGCATGGAACCTGCCGAAAGGAATTGCTTCGTAAGAAGCCACCATCTTTCCCAGGACTCGCGTGCAGTGATGCACCGACACCTGTTTTGGATTCAGGAGGTTTCTGACTAGAGACGACAGCTCCATGGCTTTTTCCTCTGGGAGAAACACTTTTTTCTGGACTGTGTCCAGAATCATTCCCAGGAACAGTAGACGTGTCGTCGGAACCAGCTGTGACTTTGGAATATTTAGAATCCAACCGTGCTGGTGTAGCACCTCCTGAGATAGTGCTACTCCTACCAACAACTGCTCCTTGGATCTCGCCTTTATTAGGAGATCGTCCAAGTATGGGATAATTAAAACTCCCTTTTTTCGAAGGAGTATCATCATTTCCGCCATTACCTTGGTAAACACCCTCGGTGCCGTGGACAGACCAAACGGCAGCGTCTGGAATTGGTAATGGCAATTCTGTACCGCAAATCTGAGGTACTCCTGGTGAGGATGGTAAATGGGGACATGCAGGTAAGCATCCTTGATGTCCAGGGATACCATGTAATCCCCCTCGTCTAGATAACCGCCCTGAGCGATTCCATCTTGAACTTGAATTTTTTTATGTATGTGTTCAAGGATTTCAAATTTAAAATGGGTCTCACCGAACCGTCCGGTTTCGGTACCACAAACAGTGTGGAATAGTAACCCCGTCCTTGTTGAAGTAGGGGCACCTTGACTATCACGCGCTAGGAATACAGCTTGTGAATTGCCTCTAGCACAGCCTCCCTGTCCGAGGGAGTTGCTGGCAAGGCTGATTTGAGGAAACGGCGGGGGGGAGACGCCTCGAATTCCAGCTTGTACCCCTGAGATACTACTTGAAAGATCCAGGGATCCACCTGTGAGCGAGCCCACTGATCGCTGAAATTTTTGAGGCGGCCCCCACCGTACCTGGCTCCGCCTGTGGAGCCCCACCGTCATGCGGCGGACTTGGAAGAAGCGGGGGAGGACTTTTGCTCCTGGGAACTAGCTGTTTGTTGCAGCCTTTTTCCCCTACCTCTGCCTCTGGACAGAAAAGACCCGCCTTTTCCTCGCCTGTTTTTCTGGGTCCGAAAGGACTGTACCTGATAAAACGGCGCTTTTTTAGGCTGTGAGGGAACATGGGGTAAAATTGCTGACTTCCCAGCTGTCGCTGTGGAAACGAGGTCCGAGAGACCATCCCCGAATAACTCCTCACCCTTATAAGGCAAAACTTCCATGTGCCTTTTGGAATCTGCATCCCCTGTCCACTGCCGGGTCCATAAGCCTCTCCTAGCAGAAATGGACAATGCACTTATTTTAGATGCCAGCCGGCAGATCTCCCTCTGTGCATCTCTCATGTATAAGACTGAGTCTTTTATATGCTCTATGGTTAGCAAAATAGTGTCCATGTCTAGGGTGTCAATATTTTCTGACAGGGAATCTGACCACGCAGCGGCAGCACTGCACATCCATGCTGACGCAATAGCTGGTCTAAGTATAATGCCTGTGTGTGTATATATAGACTTCAGGATTGCCTCCTGTTTTCTATCCGCAGGCTCCTTCAGGGCGGCCGTATCCGGAGACGGAAGTGCCACCTTTTTAGACAAACGTGTGAGCGCTTTATCCACCCTAGGAGGTGTTTCCCAACGTGCCCTATCCTCTGGCGGGAAAGGGAACGCCATTAGTAATTTTTTTGAGATTATCAATCTTTTATCAGGGAAAGCCCACGCTTCTTCACACACTTCATTTAATTCTTCAGATGGGGGAAAAACTACGGGTAGTTTTTTCTCCTCAAACATAATACCCTTTTTTGTGGTACCTGGGTTTAAATCTGAAATGTGTAACACCTCTTTCATTGCCTCAATCATGCAGCGAATGGCCTTAGTGGACATTAGATTAGACTCATCGTCGTCGACACTGGTATCAGTATCCGTGTCGACATCTGGGTCTGCCATCTGAGGTAGCGGGCGTTTTAGAGCCCCTGATGGCCTTTGAGACACCTGGGTAGGCACAAGCTGAGAAGCCGGCTGTCCCGCATTTGGTATGTCGTCAAATTTTTTGTGTAAGGAGTCGACACTTGCACGTAATTCCTTCCATAAAACCATCCACTCAGGTGTCTGCCCCGCAGGGGGTGACATCACTTCTACAGGCATCTGCTCCGCCTCCACATAATTTTCCTCCTCAAACATGTCGACACAGCCGTACCGACACACCGCACACACACCGGGAATGCTCTAAACAGAGGACAGGACCCCACAGAAGCCCTTTGGGGAGACAGAGAGAGAGTATGCCAGCACACACCAGAGCGCTATATACTGCAGGGACTAACTGAATTATGTCCCCTATAGCTGCTATAATATTTACTGCGCCTAAATTTAGTGCCCCCCCTCTCTTTTTTACCCTTTTTCTGTAGTGTAGACTGCAGGGGAGAGCCAGGGAGCTTCCTTCCAGCGGAACTGTGAGGGAAAAATGGCGCCAGTGTGCTGAGGGGGATAGCTCCGCCCCTTTTTCACGGACTATTCTCCCGCTTTTTTAAGGATTCTGGCAGGGGTAATTATCACATATATAGCCTCTGGGGCTATATATTGTGATTGTTTTGCCAGCCAAGGTGTTTTTATTGCTGCTCAGGGTGCCCCCCCCCAGCGCCCTGCACCCTCAGTGACCGGAGTGTGAAGTGTGTATGAGAAGCAATGGCGCACAGCTGCAGTGCTGTGCGCTACCTTGGAGAAGACAGAAGTCTTCATGCCGCCGATTTTCCGGACTTCTTCTTGCTTCTGGCTCTGTAAGGGGGACGGCGGCGCGGCTCCGGGACCGAACACCAAGGCCAGATCCATGCGGTCTGTCCCTCTGGAGCTAATGGTGTCCAGTAGCCTAAGAAGCCCAAGCTAGCTGCAAGCAGGTAGGTTCGCTTCTTCTCCCCTTAGTCCCTCGTTGCAGTGAGCCTGCTGCCAGCAGGTCTCACTGTAAAATAAAAAACCTAAAATATACTTTCTTCTAAGAGCTCAGGAGAGCCCCTAGTGTGCATCCAGCTCGGCCGGGCACAAAAATCTAACTGAGGCTTGGAGGAGGGTCATAGTGGGAGGAGCCAGTGCACACCAGGTAGTCTAAAAGCTTTCTTTTAGTTGTGCCCAGACTCCTGCGGAGCCGCTATTCCCCATGGTCCTTTCGGAGTTCCCAGCATCCACTAGGACGTTAGAGAAAACATATATACAGTTGGGCACTGTATATATGTATGAGCCCCCGCCAAAAAGATATGTATTTTAGCGGGACAGAAGCCCGCCGTCGAGGGGGCGGGGCTTCTCCCTCAGCACTCACCAGTGCCATTTTTTCTCCACAGCTCCGCTGAGAAGAAGCTCCCCAGGCTCTCCCCTGCAGATCACGGTAGAAAAAGGGTAAAAAGAAAGGGGGGGCACATAATTAGGCGCTAAAAACACAAATACAGCAGCTACTGGGTTAACATTAAGTTACTGTGTTATTCCTGGGTTATATAGCGCTGGGGTGTGTGCTGGCATACTCTCTCTCTGTCTAACCAAAGGGCCTTGTGGGGAAACTGTCTTCAAAAAGGGCATTCCCCGTGTGTGTGGTGTGTCGGTACGCTTGTGTCGACATGTCTGATGAGGAAGGCTATGTGGAAGCAGAGCGGGAGCAAATGAATTTGGTGTCTCCGCCGACGGCGCCGACACCTGATTGGATGGATATGTGGAAGGTTTTAAATGATAATGTTAATTCCTTGCATAAAAGGTTAGACAAAGCAGAAACCTCAGGACAGTCAGGGTCCCAACCCATGCCTGATCCTATGTCGCAGAGGCCGACAGGGTCTCAGAAGCGCCCACTATCCCAAATTATTGACACGGATACCGACATGGATTCTGACTCCAGTGTCGATTACGATGATGCAAAGTTACAGCCAAAATTGGCTAAATCCATCCGTTATATGATTATAGCTATTAAGGATGTGTTGCACATCACAGAGGAAACCCCAGTCCCTGACAGGAGGGTTCATATGTATGGGGAAAAGAAGCCGCAGGTAACTTTTCCCCCCTCACACGAGCTCAATGAGTTATGTGAAAAGGCTTGGGAATCTCCAGATAAAAAACTGCAGATTTCCAAAAAGATTCTTATGGCGTATCCTTTCCCGCCAACGGACAGGTTACGCTGGGAATCCTCCCCTAGGGTGGACAAAGCTTTGACACGCTTATCCAAGAAGGTAGCCCTGCCGTCACAGGATACGGCTACCCTCAAAGATGCTGCGGATCGCAAACAGGAGGTTACCCTGAAGTCCATTTATACACATTCAGGTAGCTTACTGAGGCCAGCAATCGCGTCGGCTTGGGTGTGTAGTGCTGTAGCAGCTTGGACGGATACCTTATCTGAGGAACTTGATACCTTAGACAAGGATACTATATTAATGACCCTGGGGCATATTAAAGACGCTGTCCTTTATATGAGAGATGCTCAGAGAGACATTAGCCTACTTGGTTCTAGAATAAATGCTATGTCGATTTCTGCCAGAAGGGTCCTGTGGACTCGGCAATGGACAGGTGATGCCGACTCAAAAAGGCACATGGAGGTTTTACCTTACAAGGGTGAGGAAATGTTTGGGGAGGGTCTCTCGGACCTGGTCTCCACAGCTACGGCTGGGAAGTCAAATTTTTTGCCATATGTTTCCTCACAACCTAAGAAAGCACCGTATTACCAAATGCAGTCCTTTCGATCACAGAAAAACAAGAAAGTCCGAGGTGCGTCCTTTCTTGCCAGAGGCAGGGGCAGAGGAAAGAAGCTGCACAACACAGCTAGTTCCCAGGAACAGAAGTCCTCCCCGGCTTCCACTAAATCCACCGCATGACGCTGGGGCTCCACAGGCGGAGCTAGGCCCGGTGGGGGCGCGTCTCCGAAATTTCAGCCACATGTGGGTTCACTCACAGTTGGATCCCTGGGCAATAGATGTTGTGTCTCAGGGATACAAGCTGGAATTCGAAGAGATGCCCCCTCACCGATACCTCAAGTCGGCCCTGCCAGCTTCCCCCTTAGAGAGGGAAATAGTGTTAACTGCAATTCACAAATTGTATCTTCAACAGGTGGTGGTCAAGGTTCCCCTCCTTCAACAAGGAAAGGGTTATTATTCGACCATGTTTGTGGTACTGAAACCGGACGGTTCAGTCAGACCCATATTGAATTTAAAATCCCTGAACGTGTACCTAAAAAGGTTCCGGTTCAAGATGGAATCGCTGAGAGCGGTCATTGCAAGCCTGGAAGGGGGGGATTTTATGGTGTCTCTGGACATCAAGGATGCAAACCTTCATGTCCCCATTTATCCACCTCATCAGGCGTACCTCAGATTTGCGGTACAGGTTTGTCATTACCAATTTCAGACGTTGCCGTTTGGTCTCTCCACGGCTCCGAGAATATTTACCAAGGTAATGGCGGAAATTATGGTAATCCTGCGGAAGCAAGGGGTCACATTATCCCATACTTGGACGATCTCCTCATAAAAGCGAGGTCAAGAGAGCAGTTGCTGATCAGCGTAGCACGTTCTCTGGAAGTGTTAAGGCAACACGGCTGGATTCTGAATATTCCAAAGTCGCAGTTGGTTCCTACGACTCGTCTGTCCTTCCTGGGCATGATTCTGGACACAGGCCAGAAAAGGGTTTATCTCCCGATAGAGAAGGTTCAGGAACTCATGACACTGGTCAGAGACCTATTAAAACCAAAACAGGTGTCAGTGCATCACTGCACTCGAGTCCTGGGAAAGATGGTGGCATCGTACGAGGCCATCCCCTTCGGCAGGTTCCATGCGAGGACCTTTCAATGGGACTTACTGGACAAATGGTCCGGATCACATCTTCAGATGCATCGGTTAATCACCCTATCCCCCAGAGCCAGGGTGTCTCTCCTGTGGTGGCTGCAGAGTGCTCACCTTCTCGAGGGCCGCAGATTCGGCATTCAGGACTGGGTCCTGGTGACCACGGATGCAAGCCTCCGAGGGTGGGGAGCAGTCACACAGGGAAGAAATTTCCAAGGTCTGTGGTCAAGTCAGGAGACTTGCCTTCACATCAACATCCTGGAACTAAGGGCCATTTACAACGCCCTACATCAAGCAGAGGCCCTGCTTCGCGGTCAACCAGTTCTGATTCAGTCAGACAACATCACCGCTGTGGCTCATGTAAACCGACAGGGAGGCACAAGGAGCAGGGTGGCGCTGGCGGAAGCCACCAGAATTCTTCGCTGGGCGGAGAATCATGTAAGTGCACTGTCAGCAGTGTTCATCCCGGGGGTAGACAACTGGGAAGCAGACTTCCTCAGCAGGCACGACCTCCACCCGGGGGAGTGGGGACTTCATCAAGAAGTCTTCGCACAGCTTGCAAGTCGGTGGAAACTGCCACAGGTGGACATGATGGCATCCCGCCTCAACAAGAAACTACAGAGGTATTGCGCCAGGTCAAGAGACCCTCAGGCGATAGCTGTAGACGCCCTGGTGACACCGTGGGTGTTCCAATCGGTCTATGTATTTCCTCCTCTTCCTCTCATACCCAAGGTGTTGAGAATCCTAAGATAAAGAGGAGTGAGAACAATACTCATTGTTCCGGATTGTCAAAGTCAGAAAAATATCACGCTGCACGTTGCCATATATTCACCTCATGCGCGTGCCTGCTGCACGTGCACATTCTCTCCCGTGCGTGCGGATACTCGCAGCCACGCATGGCGCCTCGGCCATGCGCTCGAGCGCGTGGTATGTGCATTTACGGTAGACTTTGTGTGCGTCTAGCGGGCGACTCAATCGTTAGATAATAAATCCATATAGCATGTTTTATAGATAATGTTCCCCTTAGTAATAACTGTAAGTTTGTTTAATGTGACTTGTTCACGGACTTGGGAATCCCTCTTTGCGTGGTACAAAGGGTCTGATTAAGGTTGAACAGTGGTGTCTGGTACCTAACCGAAGAGTATTTTAATAGCAACAATCCGGTGCTGGTTAGGTAAAGATTAATCGCTCCTGCGTGTAGTTATAGCCATTAGTAGTTTCTGGACATATTCTATATTTGCAGTTCATTATCCATGCGGCGGGAATCCGGAGATTCCCACCCACCTGAGCTGTTTGAAATAGTCACAGTCCACTTGTTCAAACTAACCGATGACCTTTTGATATGATGCGAGGAGACATTCCTGTGTCCAATGAACAATGAGATTGTAGGTCCCTTTGTAGTATACTGTACTCAGTGTATATAAGATCAGCCAGCCTGAACAGCTCCCTCACTCTCCACAAACGGTTTTCATATTGATTAACTCGGAGCTGGTACCAGGCTGCGCTGCGATCGTTCCCAGTGTGTGTAAGTAATTCTCTGTGATTATCTCGCTCTTTGTTTGTATTGGCCACATTCTCTCTCTCTCCCTGTTTAGTTTAAGATTGTAACGTTATTGTATATTTCTGTCTAGATATTCTGTTAGAATTATATGTTAGTATGTAGTGTATGACTTGTAACTGTTTTACCCCTTTTCGATATAACTAAAAGCTTGTTAGTAAAGGTGTTGGATCCTTAGCACGGTATCGTGTGTTCATTACATTGCAGAGAGTAATAGGAGCGTCTCGATCGCTCAAACAGCTTTAGTGTTAACAAGGTTAAGCAGCGTTATATCGCTACAGTGTTTCAGTACAAGGTTTACAGTATAAGAATATCCTTTCTGTGTGTTACATTCAAGGTTTACTGATTGTCATCTTGTGAGCGTCAGCGCCGCTCGTGATCTCCTCGTGGTCTCGAGCGTCCGCTACGCTGATAGCGTATCATTACGGTTGTCGCTCGCCTATAGCGTGCTCGACACCACGCATTAAGCTGTGAGCGAGCGTGCCGCATGTGCGTCTCGATCACGGCCTAGCGTATGCTACGCTAAATACGTACCCTTACGGTACCCCATACGCCAATTGCGTACTGTGTCTCTTACCCTTATTGTGAAGGTTATAAGGTAATCTAAATCAGTAATTATCAGGATTGGCCAAGAAGGAC
The DNA here is from genome assembly GCF_028390025.1 of Pseudophryne corroboree. NCBI lineage: Eukaryota > Metazoa > Chordata > Amphibia > Anura > Myobatrachidae > Pseudophryne > Pseudophryne corroboree. The sequence continues at coordinate 284,039,504 of NC_086444.1, read as the reverse complement.
TTGGTATCCAGATTTGCAAGAAATGCTCACAGAGGACCCGTGGCCTCTTCCTCTAAGACAGGACTTGTTGCAACAAGGGCCCTGTCTGTTCCAAGACTTACCACGGCTGCGTTTGATGGCATGGCGGTTGAACGCCGGATCCTAGCGGAAAAAGGCATTCCAGATGAGGTCATTCCTACGCTGATAAAGGCTAGGAAGGACGTGACAGCTCAACATTATCACCGTATATGGCGAAAATATGTTGCTTGGTGTGAGGCCAGGAATGCCCCTACGGAGGAATTCCAGCTGGGCCGTTTCCTTCACTTCCTACAGTCAGGAGTGACTTTGGGCCTGAAATTGGGTTCCATTAAGGTCCAGATTTCGGCCCTATCCATTTTCTTTCAAAAAGAGCTGGCTTCTCTACCTGAAGTTCAGACGTTTGTGAAGGTAGTGCTGCGTATTCAGCCTCCTTTTGTGCCCCCGGTGGCACCTTGGGATCTTAACGTGGTGTTGAGTTTCCTGAAATCCCACTGGTTTGAACCACTCAAAACGGCGGAATTGAAATATCTCACGTGGAAGGTGGTCATGCTACTAGCATTGGCTTCGGCTAGGCGTGTGTCAGAATTAGCGGCTTTGTCACATAAAAGCCCCTACCTGGTTTTCCATGCGGATAGAGCAGAATTGCGGACCCGTCCACAATTTCTGCCAAAAGTGGTTTCATCCTTTCATATAAACCAACCTATTGTGGTGCCTGTGGCTACTACTGACTTGGAGGATTCCGAGTTACTTGATGTGGTCAGGGCTTTGAAGGTTTATGTAGCCAGAACGGCTAGGGTCAGGAAAACAGAATCTTTGTTTATCCTGTATGCTTCCAACAAGCTTGGTGCTCCTGCTTCAAAGCAAACTATTGCTCGCTGGATCTGTAATACGATTCAGCAGGCTCATTCTGCGGCTGGATTGCCGCTGCCAAAATCAGTTAAGGCCCATTCCACTAGGAAGGTGGGCTCTTCTTGGACGGCTGCCCGAGGGGTCTCGGTATTACAGCTGTGCCGAGCGGCTACTTGGTCAGGTTCAAACACTTTTGCAAAGTTCTACAAGTTTGATACCCTGGCTGAGGGGGACCTTGTGTTTGCTCATTCGGTGCTGCAGAGTCATCCGCACTCTCCCGCCCGTTTGGGAGCTTTGGTATAATCCCCATGGTCCTTACGGAGTCCCCAGCATCCACTAGGACGTTAGAGAAAATAAGATTTTACTTACCGCTAAATCTATTTCTCGTAGTCCGTAGTGGATGCTGGGCGCCCGTCCCAAGTGCGGACTTCTTCTGCAATACTTGTATATAGTTATTGCTGCAATAAGGGCTATGTTATTGTTGCATCAGGGTTGACCTGATGCTCTGTTGTTGTTCATACTGTTGACTGGGTAAGTTTATCACAAGTTCTACGGTGTGATTGGTGTGGCTGGTATGAGTCTTGTCCTGGATTTCCAAAATCCTTTCCTTGTACTGTCAGCTCTTCCAGGCACAGTTTCTCTAACTGAGGTCTGGAGGAGGGACATAGAGGGAGGAGCCAGAGCACACCAGAATCTAAATTCTTTCTAAAAGTGCCCATGTCTCCTGCGGAGCCCGTCTATTCCCCATGGTCCTTACGGAGTCCCTAGCATCCACTACGGACTACGAGAAATAGATTTACCGGTAAGTAAAATCTTATTTTCTCTCGTGGGTCGGGCGCATCAATGCAATAAAAATGAATGCACTTCCTAAACTCCTATATTTATTTCAGACACTTCCAATTCAGATACTCCCCGCACACACTTAGCACCCTCCAATCCTTACTATGTAAATTCATATGGAACCACAAAAAAAACCTAGACTCCGACGGGCTATCCTAGCCAAACACTCTCGGAATGGTGGCTTGGGCCTTCCCGTTCTTCGGTGTTACTTTGATGTGACTAAGTTGAGTCAACTGGTCACTTGGCATGCCTCGAGGCACACTAAAAGGTGGGTTGACTTAGAAAGTGATCTCATAAGCGTCCCATTGATCTCATACTTACCTTGGCTTTCTTGCAAATACTATCCTCATTTTCACTGCCCCTCGCCCACAGTAGAGCTAACACTTAGAAGTTGGGAGTCCCTGAACAAAAAGCTGTAATTATCTACCTACCCCATCCCTCTAACTCCTATCTGGAACAACTGCGCATTCCCTCTGGGGCTCTCTCCAGGTATGGCCCACCCTTGCATTTCCGCTGGTGTCACTAGAATTCATCATTTTACAGGGACCAACGCCATCAAATCGTTTTCTGACTTGCAAGATACATATGGTTTACCCAACTCCTTGCTTGCACTATCAATATCTCCAAATCCGCCATTTTATTTCCTCTCTCCACTAACCATACCCATTACCAGTCCCCTCTCCTATTGAAAGACTTTGCATGTACAGATCCAATGACAGAGGCACCATCTCTATCCTATACAATTCCATTTTGAATCTCGCACCTCCTCCCCTTGAACCACACGAACTGGCCTGGGAAACGGATCTAGGGCAACACCTCAATGACAAGGTGTGGGACGCGATTCGTATCACGATCTCGCGATGCTCCATCAGTGTGGGCATCCGCAAAAATTGGTATAAAATATATACAAGATGGTATTTAGTACCGGAACGATTACACAGAATCTATCCTGACACCTCAAATCTCTGCTGGAGAAATTGTGGATAGGCGGGTACGTTTTACCATATCGGGTGGCCCTGCCCAATAATTGCACGATATTGGGCGATGGGTCGCACTCTTCTCACTCAATTACTTGATTTGACGGTACCTCTCTCACCTGTTAACTTACTCCTTTGCGCCCCGCTTGCTCACACCTCTAAAGATTCAAACAAATTGATTCTCCACGTCTCCTGTGCGGCCAAATACCAAGCAAATGGAAAGCTCCAGATGCAACCAGCCGCCAAGCACTAATGAATAGGATTTGGTTTATCGCAAAGATGGAATACATCACTGGTCTCCAACACAACACAGTGCGAAAATTTCACTCTGCTTGGCTCCCCTGGTACAGATACCATAATTCCCACCTTCCAGGCCTTCGCTAAGTACCAGACTCGGCTATAAAATACTACTACCCCTCCTTATCCCCCCCCCCCCCTTTTTTTATTCTCTTCTTCTTTTTATCTCTATTTCTTTGGTTCTTGACTCGTCAGGGGCTTCTTTTCCCCTTCTTTCCTCTCCTTCCGATTCTTCTTCCTTTTCTCTCCCCTTCCACTCACTATTCATATCCATTTTGCTTTACATCTTTCGACGCCAATGCGCTGTCAAAATCAACAGGCTCACACATTTCTGATGTTCTTTCTTTTTATTATAATTTTCATTATAGTCATGATTCACATCTCTAAACTTGATATTGTAAAATTTTCTGTTGACTTTTCTATACACATTTCTTGAGGTCTTCCATACTGTTTCATGCTGTTATGCATACTTATTTTCCTTAATAAAAATGTCATGATTCAAAAGAGTTAAACCCAAAGGTAGGGGCCCAGGAACAGCTTGCAGGAAAGATCAAATGTCTGGTAAATCTATGGGATATGTTCACTTTCTAGGAGAAGCAGAGATGCTGGAGTGACCCAAGTTCTAAGTGATCTTCTTCAAGCCAGTTCATATATCATTGTGAGTTGTGCTGATTTTATTTCTTTTTTTTCTGAAACTATTCTGCATATTGTATTTCAATATTTGTAATAAGTTAACTGTAAGCCTTGGAAATATTTTTCAAATTAAACACAGTAGCGTATATTTCTCTTTTTGTTCTTGAAGAATCCATAGGCTGCTAAGTACCCAAAATCCATGCTACATGAAAGTAATATTAACTTTTGAATATTAATAATTGTGTATATAGGTAGAAGCGTAGAGATACCTGGCGATAGATCACCAATATGTTCCTGCTGTTATTAACCGTGAGTTCTGAAGCGTCCAATAAGGATGAATGGAAACTTCAAATTGGGGTATATCTGGAAGTCAGCTGGGTTTGTGACAACATGGATAATAAAATGGTGGAATGACTTGCTCACCAGTTCTTTCCTTGCCCTGTGATCTTTAGTGGTTTGTATAAGTGTTGTATGTAAATAAAGCTGTGACCGATTTTGCCCAGTATACAGTACGTTTGGACTGTTATTAGGTAGAGCAAGATAATAAGAATTTACTTACCGATAATTCTATTTCTCGGAGTCCGTAGTGGATGCTGGGGTTCCTGAAAGGACCATGGGGAATAGCGGCTCCGCAGGAGACAGGGCACAAAAGTAAAGCTTTTACAGGTCAGGTGGTGTGTACTGGCTCCTCCCCCTATGACCCTCCTCCAGACTCCAGTTAGGTACTGTGCCCGGACGAGCGTACACAATAAGGGAGGATTTTGAATCCCGGGTAAGACTCATACCAGCCACACCAATCACACCGTACAACTTGTGATCTAAACCCAGTTAACAGTATGATAACAGAGGAGCCTCTGAAAGATGGCTTCCTAAACAATAACCCGAATTAGTTAACAATAACTATGTACAAGTATTGCAGATAATCCGCACTTGGGATGGGCGCCCAGCATCCACTACGGACTCCGAGAAATAGAATTATCGGTAAGTAAATTCTTATTTTCTCTATCGTCCTAAGTGGATGCTGGGGTTCCTGAAAGGACCATGGGGATTATACCAAAGCTCCCAAACGGGCGGGAGAGTGCGGATGACTCTGCAGCACCGAATGAGAGAACTCCAGGTCCTCCTTTGCCAGGGTATCAAATTTGTAAAAATTTACAAACGTGTTCTCCCCTGACCACGTAGCTGCTCGGCAGAGTAGTAATGCCGAGACCCCTCGGGCAGCCGCCCAAGATGAGCCCACCTTCCTTGCGGAATGGGCCTTAACAGATTTAGGCTGTGGCAGGCCTGCCACAGAATGTACAAGTTGAATTTTGTTACAAATCCAACGCGCAATCGACTGCTTAGAAGCAGGTGCACCCAACTTGTTGGGTGCATACAGTATAAACAGCGAGTCAGATTTTCTGACTCCAGCCGTCCTTTAAATGTATATTTTTAAGGCTCTGACAACGTCCAACAACTTGGAGTCCTTCAAGTCGTCTGTAGCCGCAGGCACTACAATAGGCTGGTTCAGGTGAAACGCTGATACCACCTTAGGGAGAAAATGCGGACGCGTCCGCAGCTCTGCCCTATGTCGAATGGAAAATTAAATAAGGGCTTTTATAAAACAAAGCCGCCAGTTCAGATACTCTCCCGGCCGAAGCCAGGGCCAGTAACATAGTCACTTTCCATGTGAGATATTTCAAATCCACCTTCTTTAGTGGTTCAAACCAATTTGATTTGAGGAAATCTAAAACTACATTTAGATCCCACGGTGCCACCTTAGGCACCACAGGAGGCTGTGTATGCAGTACTCCTGTGATAAAAATCTGGACCTCAGGGACTGAGGCCAATTCTTTTTGGAAGAATATTAATAGGGCCGAAATTTGAACCTTAATAGATCCCAATTTGAGACCCATAGACAATCCTGATTGCAGGAAATGTAGGAAAACGACCCAGTTGAAATTCCTCCATCGGAGCACTCCGCTGCTCGCACCACGCAACATATTTTCGCCAAATACGGCGATAAAGCTTCGCGGTGACTTCCTTCCTTGCCTTTATCAAGGTAGGAATGACTTCTTCTGGAATGCCTTTTCCTTTTAGGATCTGGCATTCAAACGCCATGCCGTCCAACGCAGCCGCGGTAAGTCTTGAAAAAGACAAGTACCCTGCTGAAGCAGGTCCCTTCTCAGAAGTAGAGGCCACGGATCGTCCGTGACCATCTCTTGAAGTTCCGGGTACCAAGTCCTTCTTGGCCAATCCGGAGCCACTAGTCTTACTCCACTTTGCCGTATAATCCTCAATACCTTTGGTATGAGAGGCAGAGGAGGAAACACATATACCGACTGGTACACCCAAGGTGTTACCAGCGCGTCCACAGCTATTGCCTGCGGATCTCTTGACCTGGCGCAATACCTGTCCAGTGTTTTGTTGAGGCGAGACGCCATCATGTCCACCATTGGTTTTACCCAACGGTTTAATAGCATGTGGAAAACTTCTGGATGAAGTCTCCACTCTCCCGGGTGAAGGTCGTGTCTGCTGAGGAAGTCTGCTTCCCAGTTGTCCACGCCCGGGATGAATACTGCTGACAGTGCTATCACGTGATTCTCCGCCCAGCGAAGGATCCTGGCAGCTTCTGCCATTGCCCTCCTGCTTCTTGTGCCGCCCTGTCTGTTTACATGGGCGACTGCCGTGATGTTGTCCGACTGGATCAACACCGGTCTTCCTTGAAGCAGAGGTTCCGCCTGGCTTAGAGCATTGTAGATTGCTCTTAGTTCCAGAATGCTTATGTGAAGAGACTTTTTCAGGCTCGACCACACTCCCTGGAAATTTCTTCCCTGTGTGACTGCTCCCCAGCCTCTCTGGCTGGCACCCGTGGTCACCAGGATCCAATCCTGCATGCCGAATCTGCGGCCCTCCAATAGATGAGCCTCCTGCAACCACCACAGAAAGGATACCCTTGTCCTCGGCGACAGGGTTATCCGCAGGTGCATCTGAAGATGCGACCCTGACCATTTGTCCAACAGATCCCTTTGCATGGAATCTGCCGAAAGGGATTGCTTCGTAAGAAGCTACCATTTTTTCCCAGGACTCTTGTGCATTGATGTACAGACACCTTTCCTGGTTTTAGGAGGTTCCTGACCAGGTCAGATAACTCCTTGGCTTTTTCTTCGGGAAGAAAAACCTTTTCTGAACTGTGTCCAGAATCATCCCCAGGAACAGCAGACGAGTTGTCGGCATTAATTGGGATTTTGGAATATTCAGAATCCATCCGTGCTGCTTTAGCACCTCTTGAGATAGTGCTAAACCCATCTCTAGCTGTTCTCTGGACCTTGCCCTTATTAGGAGATCGTCCAAGTATGGGATAATTAATACGCCTTTTCTTCGAAGAAGAAATATTATCTCGGCCATTACCTTTGTAAAGACCCGAGGTGCCGTGGACAAACCAAACGGCAGCGTCTGAAACTGATAGTGACAGTTTTGTACAACGAACCTGAGGTACCCCTGGTGTGAGGGGTAATTGGAACGTGGAGATACGCATCCTTGATGTCCAAGGATACCATAAAGTCCCCTTCTTCCAGGTTCGCTTATCACTGCTCTGAGTGACTCCATCTTGAACTTGAACTTCTTTATGTACAGGTTCAAGGACTTCAGATTTAGAATAGGCCTTACCGAGCCATCCGGCTTCGGTACCACAAAAAGAGTGGAATAATACCCCTTCCCTTGTTGTAGAAGAGGTACCTTGACTATCACCTGCTGAGAATACAGCTTGTGAATGGCTTCCAAAACCGTCTCCCTTTCTGAGGGGGACGTTGGTAAAGCAGACTTCAGGAAACGGCGAGGTGGCTCTGTCTCTAATTTCAACCTGTACCCCTGAGATATTATCTGCAGGATCCAGGGATTTACCTGCGAGTGAGCCCACTGCGCGCTGTAATTCTTGAGACGACCGCGTACCGCCCCCGAGTCCGCTTGCGAAGCCCCAGCGTCATGCTGAGGCTTTTGTAGAAGCCGGGGAGGGCTTCTGTTCCTGGGAAGGAGCTGCCTGTTGCTGTCTCTTCCCTCGTCCTCTGCCTCGTGGCAGATATGAATAGCCCTTTGCTCTCTTATTTTTAAAGGAACGAAAAGGCTGCGGTTGAAAGGTCGGTGCCTTTTTCTGTTGGGGAGTGACTTGAGGTAGAAAGGTGGATTTCCCGGCCGTAGCCGTGGCCACCAAATCCGATAGACCGACCCCAAATAACTCCTCTACGCATCGCCTGTCCACTGTCGTGTCCATAAAGCTCTTCTGGCCGAAATGGACATAGCACTTACCCGTGATGCCAGTGTGCAGATATCTCTCTGTGCATCACGCATATAAAGAAATGCATCCTTTATTTGTTCTAACGACAGTAAAATATTGTCCCTGTCCAGGGTATCAATATTTTCGATCAGGGACTCTGACCAAACTACCCCAGCACTGCTCATCCAGGCAGTCGCAATAGCTGGTCGTAGTATAACACCTGCATGTGTGTATATACCTTTTTGGATATTTTCCATCCTCCTATCTGATGGATCTTTAAGTGCGGCCGTCTCAGGAGAGGGTAACGCCACTTGTTTTGATAAGCGTGTTAGCGCTTTGTCCACCCTAGGAGGTGTTTCCCAGCACTCCCTAACCTCTGGCGGGAAAGGGTATAAAGCCAATAACTTCTTTGAAATTAGCAGTTTTTTATCGGGGCACCCCACGCTTCATCACACACGTCATTTAATTCTTCTGATTCGGTAAAAACTACTGGTAGTTTTTTCACACCCCACATAATACCCTGTTTAGTGGTACCTGTAGTATCAGCTAAATGTAACATCTCCTTTATTGCCAAAATCATATAACGTGTGGCCCTTTTGTAAAATACGGTTGATTCGTCACCTTCACTACCGGAATCAGTGCCTGTGTCTGGGTCTGTGTCGACCGACTGAGGCAAGGGGCGTTTTACAGCCCCTGACGGTGTTTGAGGCGCCTGGACAGGCACTAAGTGAGTGTCCGGCCGCCTCATGTCGGCAAACGACTGCTTAAGCGAGTTGACGCTATCCCGTAATTCCACAAATAAGGCATCCATTCTGGTGTCGACCCCCTAGAAGGTGACATCCTCATATTTGGCAATTGCTCCGCCTCCACACCAATAACGTCCTCATACATGTCGACACACACGTACCGACACACAGCAGACACACAGGGAATGCTCTATACGAAGACAGGACCCACTAGCCCTTTGGGGAGACAGAGGGAGAGTCTGCCAGCACACACCAAAAAGCGCTATATATGACAGGGATAGCCTTATGATTAAGTGCTCCCTTATAGCTGCTTTTATATTAATATATTGCCATTTATTTTGCCCCCCCTCTCTGTTATACCCTGTTTCTGTAGTGCAGTGCAGGGGAGAGACCTGGGAGCCTTCCTGACCAGCGGAGCTGTGACAGAAAATGGCGCCGTGTGCTGAGGAGATAGGCCCCGCCCCTTTTCCGGCGGGCTCGTCTCCCGCTATTTAGTACATTTAGGCAGGGGTAAATATCTCCATATAGCCTCTGGGGCTATATGTGAGGTATTTTTAGCCTTTTTAAAGGTTTACATTTGCCTCCCAGGGCGCCCCCCCCCAGCGCCCTGCACCCTCAGTGACTGCCGTGTGAAGTGTGCTGAGAGGAAAATGGCGCACAGCTGCAGTGCTGTGCGCTACCTTAAGAAGACTGCAGGAGTCTTCAGCCGCCGATTCTGGACCTCTTCTTGCTTCAGCATCTGTGAGGGGGCCGGCGGCGTGGCTCCGGTGACCATCCAGGCTGTACCTGTGATCGTCCCTCTGGAGCTTCATGTCCAGTAGCCAAGAAGCCAATCCATCCTGCACGCAGGTGAGTTCACTTCTTCTCCCCTCTGTCCCTCGTTGCAGTGATCCTGTTGCCAGCAGGAATCACTGTAAAATAAAAAACCTAAGCTAAACTCTCTAAGCAGCTCTTTATGAGAGCCACCTAGAATTGCACCCTTCTCGGCCGGGCACAAAAATCTAACTGGAGTCTGGAGGAGGGTCATAGGGGGAGGAGCCAGTACACACCACCTGACCTGTAAAAGCTTTACTTTTGTGCCCTGTCTCCTGCGGAGCCGCTATTCCCCATGGTCCTTTCAGGAACCCCAGCATCCACTTAGGACGATAGAGAAAAAGAGAGAAGCCGGATAGAATGAACGGCAGCAGCCAGAATCTGCACTACGTGAGAACATTTGTGCTCTGCAGCGAGGTTGGGATACCGCTGGTCACCATACCAACGACGGGATCCCGGTGTTTAGTTTGCCGGCAGGGAGGGGGGGGCGGGAGCGCAACTAAGCCCCTTGCGGGCTCGGTGACTTACTGCACTTGCCACAGGTTCTATTCACACTCTATGGGAGTCCGACTGTCGGCTTTCCACTGGGCGGGGTTCCGGCGTCGGTACAGTGACCGCCGGTCAAATAACCCACCCCCATCAACTCATATCACTGAAGTCTTGGGTTTGATTCCCACAATGGCGCGGTCTGGAGTTTGTATATTCTCTGCATGCTTAAGTTTGAGTGTCAATTTGGAGCTATAGCAAACATGTGGGTAGGTCTAAATCAGTGGTCTCCAACCTTAATTGGGGTGTGAGCTACTTTCGGAAAATAAAACCTCTGAAGGAGCTACCCCCTCCCCCAATGCGCGTGCATTCCTGCGAAAGTGGGTGTGGCCTCACAAAAGTGGGGGTAGCCTCACAACTACAAGTAATGCCCCCCTGTGTAGTGCCAGATACACAAATAATGCCCCTCAACAGTGCCAGATACACAAATAATGCCCCCCAGCAGTGCCAGATATTCAAATAATGCCTCCCAGAAGTGCCAGATACACAAATAATGCCCCCAGCAGTGCCAGATACACAAATAATGCCCCCCGCAGTGTCCGATACAGTGCCCCACACAGTGCTAACCCTTGCTGGCTTCTTCTAATGCCGCCGGTGTTGCTCCTCCTGTATGAGGGACGGAAGAGGAGGAGAGCACAGCGCGCGCCTCTCCTGTGAAGTCCTGAGAGCGGCTGCGGTGAGGGTGACAGAGTCTCCGGAGGCGGCGGGCATTTAAAATATGTTGCCGGTAAGTGAGCCAATCAAAACTCGCGGTCCAGCAGCCAATATTAAAAATGAAGGGAGTAGGAGTGCCAGTGACTGCCCAAGCCCGTGTGCTCTGTGAACTACCGAAAATACTACGGCGAGCTACCGGAAGCTCGTGAGCTATAGGATGGAGATCACTGGTCTAAATCATTGCCGGCCCGACCATTATGCGGGGTAGGCAGTCGCGTAGAGCGCAACACTGTGGAGGGTGCCGCAGCTGGATTCTCCATACACTCCCCTGCTCCCATGACACCACTTGCTGTACACAGCCGGGCACCAGCAACCCTGCTCCCAGGACACCACCGCAATGCCGCACCCAGGACGCCGCCGGGCACCGTCAACCCCGCTTCCAGGACACCAGTAGGAGAGTGGCACTCTCCGCATGTAGGGCTGAGGAGCACTGTAGAAGGACCCACTGCAGCATCCCTTAACTGGGTGGGATCCATTGAGGTGAGGACAGCTGCACCTGGAGTGTATGTGTTTAATGCTACAAAGTGGCACCCACAATATCCCTGTCACCCTTGCCTCAGTCCCCACTATCTCCCTGTCTCAGTCACACACTATCTCCCTGTCACCCCTGCCTCAGTCACCCACTATCTCCCTGTTACCCCTGCCTCAGTCACCCACTATCTCCCAGACCCCTTGGGGTACAATTGTGTGGCTTGTGCCTTCGGCGAACCCTGTCCCTTTTAACAATTTATCCCATCAAGGGGCGACAAAATGTATCTATGCTAACAAAAAAATAAATAAGCTTGAGCCGGGCCTGGTCTAAATGGTGACAAAGGGAGTTTTTGTGACAATTGGTGGGGTGGGGGGGGAGGGTGCTACAAGACTACTGGAATTTTAGAGTAAGTGAGAGGCATGTGGGGGCAATTTATTTATTTATTAACAGTTTCTTATATAGCGCAGCATATTCCGTTGCGCTTTACAATTAGAACAACAGTAATAGAACAAAACTGGGTAAAAACAGACAGACAGAGGTAGGAAGGCCCTGCTGGAACAGTGGAATAGAGGTAAGGAGTTGTTTTGTGGGACTGACCATATTTTAAATTAAGAGTTACATGCAACCCCTCATAATGCTGGAAAGATGCCCATGCAGCCATTGATGTCAGGTTGCCAGTCAGTCACTGATATGACTTTCATGTGCCATGTTTTATATAATTTAGGAGCAGAGCATTTTAAACAGTCCTCACCAATGCATATGCTAGAAATCCAGAGCATATACGTTTGATAACAAGAGCTGCATTTACAACTTAGAATACTGCTAACTCTAGTGTACCAGCAGCCAATATAGAAAACCATGGAGTAGTTAGCTGTAGAAAATGTATATGACGTGAGTGCATAAATGGCAAGTAAATTACAGAATGTAAACAATGAGTCGGTATACACTTCACAGTAATGCTGTCCTCCGCTTATTTGCAGCAGGAACACACCCTGCTCCCCCCCACTAACCTGCAGGAGTCGAGCGAGCCCTCTCCTCCTCTCTCCTCCTGCAGACAGACATTCTCCCGGAGGCCTGTACTGGCCGCCGCCAGCAGGAGGCGCTGTAACAGCTAGGTAACTTCTGCCACTATGGAGTATGTAACTCAGCTGCCATAACCCCCGTAGTGTCTGTCTGCAGCGTGCGTTCAGTGACCGTAGTAGACCACACGAGTGAGAGAGACCCAGCGCCCAGCTGTCACTCTCAGCATGCAGGCTATGCGAGGACTGGCTCATTCACACGGGTGATCTCCATCCGCCAATAGCGTTCCAGTGCCTGTCTCCTCCCTCTCTACCTATTGGCTGGAGGTAGAATGCGTCCCGTTATCTTGTACTCTAGCCCCGTGTAACTGAGTGTAGTGTTGCGTTGCGCAGCAGCTGCAGTCTGTGTGTGAGGGAGCGGGATGCCGACTGACGTGTCTCAGTGGTGCGGGGCTCTGGCCCTGGATGAGGTGGACGAGAAGCCTGCACAGCCGCTTAGTGTGAGCTACGGTCCCGCCGTGGGGATAGAGGAGTTTGGCCAAGTGCTGACCCCCACCCAGGTAGTGATCGCGCAGGCTTGATCGGCAGGCATAGCACTGGCCCTTAGCTGCCGCCACTCCCCCCGCTATAGCACATTGCTGTGTGCGCTGAGCCCGCCTCCTGCTGCCTGCACGGCTATGGTGACAGCTGAGCGACCGATATAGCATCAGCAGCACGGTGTGCGCTGACGGCGGTGCTGCTACTCCCACCTATTGCAGCCGCCATGCCTAGTTTTAGCTTTCGGAGTCTGTACAAGTACCCCCATCTCTTGTACTACTACAGGTCTCAGTAAGCACTGTCTGGTTGTTCATACATACGCTGCATCTGCTGTAGGTATATAATAAGTAGATCATGACAAGAGAATATAGCTGCACCATTGGCTATATGGCGCTATATGCAATTGAGACTATATATATATAATGTTTATAGTTAGTCTTTGTACAAATACATATTTTCATGGCTGCAGTATTCAATAAGACCACTTGTAGGTCATGCATATTTTATATTTAAGGTAACATATGTTATGAAGGATATAAAAATAAGAACACTTGTTTTGTGACCTTTTCATATCTATAATATTTGCAGTGCATATTGTATCCTTACTAGAGTGTTCTTTATTATTGCTGCTCTGATACAGAAAATGGAGAAAGTTGTGCAACCTATTAAAGTACTTTTCTCTCCTGATCACCTCCATTGCACATGCCCTTCAGTATTGTTTATATCAGTGACTGGGATAAAGGGCAAGGCTGAAGTTGGCAGGTGCATAGAGAAGCAATGCACTTCTTTTTTCTTTTAGGCGTTGTTCTTTTGGGTTGGGCACGGAATTCCGTCAATTGGGATCCTGACGGACATAGGCCCTCGTTCCGACCTGATTGCACGCTAACTATATTTTGCAGCTCTGCGGTCAGGTCAAAACTCGACAAAACTGCGCATGTGCGTCATACGGGTACAAAGCGGATCGGTGCTGGGCGATGGATTTAATGAAGAATCCATTTGCACAACCGATCGCAAGAAGATTGACAGGAAGAAGTCGTTTATGGGTGTCAACTGACCATTATCAGGGAGTGGTTGGAAAAACGCAGGCGTGTCCAAGCGTTTGCAGGGTGGGTGTCTTACATTATTTACAGGACCGATCGCAGCGGCTGAGTTAAGTTCAGACCTACTCAGAAACGGCTACTTTTAGCACTGCTGCGATCAGGTAGTCACCGCCTACAGGGAAGGGGGTTAGGGCTGTGCAGGGCTGCGTTCCGCTGTGCAGAGAACTGCACAAACAAAAGTTTGAGCAGTTTCTGCACAGCTAAGGACTTACTCACCCGCTGCGATGATCTTGTCCGGAGCTGGCGTCAGGATCCCTCCCTGGAGACGGCCGGACACGCCTGCGTTCGCCCGGACACTCCTTCAAAATGGTGAGTAGACATTCCCGGCCGGCCTCTTCCTGTCAATCTTCTAGCGTTCGCTGCTGCAAACGCTTTCTTCGTTCACTTTATCGCTGCACGGCGACGGCCTTGGGTGTCCACGACACCCATAGAGTGGGAATAGATCATGTGGTGAGCGCAGCGAGCCACCGAGCCTGCAAGGGGACTCTTATCGCTCTCCCTGCTGCCGGCATTCTGGCGGGCGGGATGCTGCTCTTGGGATATTGACAGCCAGCATCCTGCCCGCCGGAATTACAGTATATATGTATTCCGGTGTGATAACTGGTCATGCGTTTAGAGGTTCAGGTTTACCTGTTAGAGGGGTATTTATCAAAGCATGGAGAGAGATAAAGGATTATCCAATCAGCTTCTAGCTTCCATTTTACTGCCTGTGTTTTAAAAATGTCATTAGCTGTTTTGTGCTTTATTTCTCTCAACTCTATCTCTCCATACTTTGATAAATACCCTATAAAATCTTTGTGCTTCATTCACCCCCTGAACTGTGCTAATATTGTAACTTTCTGGCCTGGTTGCATTCCGACATAAATGTCATGTTTTGGAAAGTACTCCCAAGAATCATACTTTTTTTTTTTTTTTTTTATCCCCAGAAAGACTTTGTATATTTCGAAAAAAATTGTATTTAATTTTTTTACACTGCTTCCAAAAGGTGGTATAATAACAGGAATAAAAACTTTAGGTATCATAGTGGGATATACTGTAAAATCACTATACAATGCCTACAAAATGGCAACATAGAAAGAGGCAACTGCCCTCTTCCAAATGTTTACTGGATCCTGCGACGTCGATGCTTGTGAGGACCTGGCTCCGCCATGCGTTCTTGAAGAGGAAGGGAATGCTCGCCTTTATGGTGCTTTATCACTGATCCTTTTTTTCCCCCATGGAACCATGTGCTGAAGATGAGTAGGATTCTGCTTTGGATTACACTTGTTATATCTGCAGGACTCGTCACACTCACAGTAATCGGTGAACTGATTAAATGATAACTCAACTTTCTAAAATATAATTTTAAAAATGAATCTTCCTTTTGAATGGGTGGACCTAAAACGCAGAGTTGGATGTGCCTTCTACTACTTCATCCCATCAGCGTAATAACATTTACAAGGAATACCTTGAATATTTATTGTGCTAACACAGTCAGATGTTAGAATCCCTGTAAAGTGTCATGGATAGAATGTCGCCCTTTGTTGCATGCTCTGCACATCAGGTCTTCATTGTGGTGCAAGTGAAGGGGCTCTTATAAGAGGCCAGCCCTCTGCTCAGGTAAGACGTGTTAACATAATTTTTTAAACTAGTTAACAGAGGCATTATAATTTAAATTTAACATGTACTCAGGGTTCAGATCTAGTTAAGCATATTCCAGGGAATTTGGGGGGGGGGGGGGGGGAATTCAATTGGGCGCAAGGTAAAAAAAAAAAAGCCTTTTCTGTCCTCTAAATGAATAGCAAAAGGTGTCTTTTTAATTTCCTGCCGAGAATTGAATCCCGCTCTTGGAATTCCTGTAAATCACAAAATACCCAAGCACAAACCAGATTAACATGATTCTGTTGCAGCAGATTTTTAAGAGCGCAACATGTTTTTGTATTTTCTAACTTCTTGTCATTTAAAACATACACAGTAAAGCATGTTTTGCGGATTTCTGTCTGGCAGCAGGTGGGATAATTACTGAGCCAGCATAATAGATTAACTCACCTGTGCATGATTAAAGAAATCCAGAAAACATGACCTGTTGGTAGTACTTGAGGAATGGAATTGGGAATCACTGCAATAGAGTTTTTGATGTACTTTGCAAATCACAATTTTTGTCTGTTTTTATGATGCTCTTATAATGAGCTAACTGAAGTTTTAGATCAGTCATGTCCTTAATCTCTAACATGTCGGTTACCGATTATGTGACCAGGCTTTGGCCACTGGATTTAAAGAGGCAGTGATATTGAATACAAAAGAAGCATGATTTTGTACAGAATATAATTGCCCCCTTTAATTTCAGCATCAAAAACCTCTGAAGAAGCCATGGATTTGATAAGTGTAAAGGGGGGTACTCATGGGGGTATATGCAATTGCGGTCGAATTCGCGGCAATTATCGCCGTTTTTTAATTCGACCAAATTCGCCAGGTGAATCCCGGCAGGTGCCTGCCGGGATTCACCATATTCAATGAAAAACGGATTCGCCAGAATCGCGGGCGAAAATCGGCCGATTTGGCGGATTTTGCCGCGATTTTAAAAAACGTGAAAAACCCGAAAAAAAAATGGCGTGGGGTCCCCCCTCCAAAGCATAACCAGCCTCGGGCTCTTTGAGCTGGTCCTGGTTCTAAAAATGCAGGGGAAAAATTGGCCAGGGATCCCCCGTATTTTTAAAACCAGCACCGGGCTCTGCGCCTGATGCTGGTGCCAAAAATACGGGGGACAAAAAGAGTAGGGGTCCCCCGTATTTTTAACACCAGCATCGGGCTTCACTAGCTGGACAGATAATGCCACAGCCGGGGGTCACTTTTATGCCGTGCCCTGCGGCCGTGGCATCAAATATCCAACTAGTCACCCCTGGCCGGGGTACCCTGGGGGAGTGGGGACCCCTTCAATCAAGGGGTCCCCCCCCCCCCCCAGCCACCCAAGGGCCAGGGGTGAAGCCCGAGGCTGTCCCCCCCCGTCCAATGGGCTGCGGATGGGGGGGCTGATAGCCTTTGTGATAATAAAAAGATATTGTTTTTTCCATTAGTACTACAAGTCCCAGCAAGCCTCCCCCGCAAGCTGGTACTTGGAGAACCACAAGTACCAGCATGCGGGAGAAAAACGGGCCCGCTGGTACCTGTAGTACTACTGGAAAAAAAATACCCAAATAAAAACAGGACACAGACACCGTGACTTGTACAACTTTATTACATACTGCCGACACACACATACTTACCTATGTTGACACGCCGACTGCCACGGTCGCCGACGATCCGAGGGTACCTGTGAAAAAATTATACTCACCTTCCAGCGTCCAGAGGTACATCCATGTCCAGAGGTAAATCCACGTTCTTGGCAAAAAAACAAACCGAACACCGATCCATACCGGACTAGAAAGGGGTCCAATGTTTTCACATAAGACCCCTTTCTCCCGAATGCCGGGACATCACGTGACTCCTGTCACTGACGTCCCTTCAGCCAATCAGGAAGCGCTACTTCCGTGGCGCTCACCTGATTGGCTGTCCGCTGTCTGTACTGTGACAGCGCATCGCAAAGCCGCTCCATTACTTTCAATGGTGGGAACTTTGCGGGTAGCGGTGGGGTCACCCGCCGGTCAGCCGCTGACCGGCGGGTGACCTCACCGCTAGCCGCTAAGTTCCCACCATTGAATATAATGGAGGGAGCTGTGCGATGCGCTGTCACAGTGCAGACAGCGCTCAGCCAATCAGGTGAGCGCAACGAAGTTGCGCTTCCTGATTGGCTTAGAGACCTGTCAGTGACAGCTGTCACTGACAGGTCTCATTCGTGGAAAGGTGTCCCATGTGTCAGCATGGGACCCCTTTCAGTCCGTTTTTGGTGCGGGTATTTGCGTTTTCTTATTTTGCCAAGTCCGTGGATTTATCTCTGGACCATGGTTGAGGTGAGTATTTTGAACTTTTCTTTACAGGTATCCGTGGATTCTACATGGAGAAGAGGACCGATGTCGGCGTGTGAACATAGGTAAGTATGTGTGTGTCGACGTATGAAATAAAGTTTTACTGTCGACGGTGTGTGTGTCCTGTTTTTATTTGGGTATTTTTTCCCCAGTAGTACTACAGGTACCAGCGGGCCCGTTTTTCTCCCGCATGCTGGTACTTGTGGTTCTCCAAGTACCAGCTTGCGGGGGAGGCTTGCTGGGACTTGTAGTACTATTGGAAAAAACAATATCTTTTTATTATCACAAAGGCTATCAGCCCCCCCATCCGCAGCCCATTGGATGGGGGGGGACAGCCTCGGGCTTCACCCCTGGCCCTTGGGTGGCTGGGGGGGGGACCCCTTGATTGAAGGGGTCCCCACTCCCCCAGGGTACCCCGGCCAGGGGTGACTAGTTGGATATTTAATGCCACGGCCGCAGGGCACGGCATAAAAGTGACCCCCGGCTGTGGCATTATCTGTCCAGCTAGTGGAGCCCGATGCTGGTGTTAAAAATACGGGGGACCCCTACTCTTTTTGTCCCCCGTATTTTTGGCACCAGCACCAGGCGCAGAGCTCGGTGCTGGTTTTAAAAATACGGGGGATCCCCTGTCAATTTTTCCCCCGCATTTTTAGAACCAGGACCAGCTCAATGAGCCCGAGGCTGGTTATGCTTTGGAGGGGGGACCCCACGCCATTTTTTTTTATGATTTTACCCTTCCAGCATAAAAAAAATAATAATAATAATAATATTTTAAAAAATATATAAATAATATTTGTGCCTCCCAAAAAAAAAAAGTACCTAATCCCTTCTAATATAAATAGATCTGCTATTCCCCAAAAAAAAAACACCAAAAAAAACATGTTTAAAATTTTTTTATTTGTTTTCACCCTCCAAAGTGTGGCGGATTGAAAATGACGAATTTGCTGTCTAAAAGCACTGCTGTCGAATTTCAAAACTTGAATTGAATATGCTTTGGTCGAATTGCAGCACTTGTATCATTGCAGAAAAGTCGAATTTGCAAAAATTCGAATTTCAAAAAGTCGAATTTTGAAAGTCCGTTTTTTGGTCGGAAAGCACTGGATTGCATAGGGGAATTTTTTTTTTTGGTCGAAAATGACCCGAAATTCGACAATTTCGGGAATTCGACCACAATTGCATATACCCCATGGAGCGATGCTGCTTAAAATCTAAGCAATCTGACTAGATTGCTTAGAATTTAAGCATGATCTGTCCGTGTGTACCCCCCACAGCGATAGTATCGCCGGTGCTAGTTTGAGCCTGCATGCAAGCCAATCTAGCACGTCGCTCATTTCACCCGCTGGGTGAAATAAGTGCCCCCCCGCACGCTCAGCACACATTGCGCTGTGCTGAACGGGGGAAGAGATGAGTGCTGAGCGTGTCGCTCAGCACACATCTCTCCCCAAATCGGGCCGTGAATATGGCCCTTTACATAGTAAATTTAGCTACTTTTGTTACATGAGAATTCTGCATCTGTCCAGACTGACCACTCACAGCTGTGGTCCGGATTACAAATAATGGGGCAGATGTATTAACCAGGAGAAGGCATAAGGAAGTGATAAACCAGTGATATGTGCAAGGTGATAAAGGCACCAGCCAATCAGCTCCATTATGTAAATTAACAGTTAGGATCTGATTGGCTGGTGCCTTTATCACCTTGCACATATCACTGGTTTATCATTTCCTTATGCCTTCTCCAGGATAATACATCTGCCCCAATATCCTTTGTTCCTGGGCTAGTTTTGCTGAAATCAATGAGTAGGTGGTCAGCATTGTGGCAATGAGAATAGATTTGCGAGCAGTCGTGTCAAATTGAAGAACTTTTTATATAAAACCAAGACATACTCTGGGGACAAGGTCCGCACATTATAATTGAAAGTGTATATATGCAGTTTAGCTGGAGAATACTTTTGATAAGGTACTAGACTAGAGCCATATCATGAAGATTAAATAGTCACTATGTGTATCCCAAGAGTTGTTATTGAATTTATCTTGGCCATGTTACAACATTGAGTCATTGCTGAACTTCAAAACCAAGGAACCAAAGCCAGCAGTTGACAATATTATTGTAGAATTGTCTACCCCATATTAACAGAAAAGGATAGAAGAGGGTAGTATGCTGGCATTTGAATACATTATTGCAAAACGTACGTTAAACTGGTTACAATAGTCTTGTAAATCTAATAAAGCAAACATTAATTACACCTTACGCCTATGAATGCAGTGTGCGCACGCTCCTTTGTTCAATAGAAGGCTGCCTAACCTCACAGAAACGTAGGCACAGCATGATCGCTCTGTTTTATTAAATAGCAAGTAAAAGTATTACGACATTGTATATTAAAGACTATATTTCTAAGCTGAGTAAGGTTATATATAGATGTCCACACATTTCACAATGTCTACCCCTCTACAACAGGTTGCCATGCTCTAATTAAAGGTGCATACGCACTGGGCATTTTTGGCATTTCGAGCTCAAACTCGTCCTGTGGTGAAGCACTTTCAACAGTAGGAAACTGTGGAAAGTGCTTCACTTGGCTGTCCAAACAGCCCTGCGAATGGTGGCGGCTAGCGATGATGCGGGAGCGCACATCAGCGCTCACCGCTTATCGCGAGCCCATACACACAGGACGAGTTTGAGCTCGAAATGCCAAAAGTGAGCTCAAAGTCGCCCACTGTTTATGGGCCTTAAGCAGGAACACAGTGAATGAGAGAGTTTGTCAGGTTTGTTCATCTAAAAATCTATTGGTCCTTCATTATTACTATATTTTATTTCTCTAACGTCCTAAGTGGATGCTGGGGACTCCGTCAGGACCATGGGGAATAGCGGCTCCGCAGGAGACAGGGCACAAAAATAAAGCTTTAGGATTAGGTGGTGTGTACTGGCTCCTCCCCCTATGACCCTCCTCCAAGCCTCAGTTAGGTTTTTGTGCCCGTCCGAGCAGGGTGCAATCTAGGTGGCTCTCCTAAAGAGCTGCTTAGAAAAAGTTTTTAGGTTTTTTATTTTCAGTGAGTCCTGCTGGCAACAGGCTCACTGCATCGAGGGACTTAGGGGAGAGAATTTCAACTCACTTGCGTGCAGGATGGATTGGATTCTTAGGCTACTGGACACCATTAGCTCCAGAGGGAGTCGGAACACAGGTCTCACCCTGGGGTTCGTCCCGGAGCCGCGCCGCCGACCCCCCTTACAGATGCTGAAGATTGAAGGTCCGGAAACAGGCGGCAGAAGGCTCTTCAGTCTTCATGAAGGTAGCGCACAGCACTGCAGCTGTGCGCCATTGTTGTCACACACTTCACACCAAGCGGTCACGGAGGGTGCAGGGCGCTGCTGGGGGCGCCCTGGGCAGCAATATTTAATACCTTTATGGCAAAAGAATACATCACATATAGCCATTGAGGCTATATGTATGTATTTAACCCATGCCAGATATCTAAAACTCCGGGAGAAAAGCCCGCCGAAATAGGGGGCGGGGCTTATTCTCCTCAGCACACAGCGCCATTTTCCTGCTCAGCTCCGCTGTGAGGAAGGCTCCCAGGACTCTCCCCTGCACTGCACTACAGAAAGAGGGTAAAACAGAGAGGGGGGGCATTTTTTGGCGATATTTTGATATATTTAAGCTGCTATAAGGAACAACACTTATATAAGGTTGTTCCCATATATATTATAGCGCTTGGGTGTGTGCTGGCAAACTCTCCCTCTGTCTCCCCAAAGGGCTAGTGGGGTCCTGTCTTCGATAAGAGCATTCCCTGTGTGTCTGCTGTGTGTCGGTACGTGTGTGTCGACATGTATGAGGACGATGTTGGTGTGGAGGCAGAGCAATTGCCGATAATGGTGATGTCACCCCCCAGGGAGTAGACACCGGAATGGATGGCTTTGTTTATGGAATTACGTGATAATGTCAGCACATTACAAAAATTAGTTGACGACATGAGACGGCCGGCAAACCAGTTAGTACCTGCCCAGGCGTCTCAGACACCGTCAGGGGCTGTAAAGCGCCCTTTACCTCAGTCGGTCGACACAGACCCAGACACAGACACTGAATCTAGTGTCGACGGTGATGAAACAAACGTATTTTCAAGTAGGGCCACACGTTATATGATCACGGCAATTAAGGAGGCTTTGCATATCTCTGATACTGCAAGTACCACAAAAAGGGGTATTATGTGGGGGGTGAAAAAACTATCTGTAGTTTTTCCTGAATCAGAGGAATTAAATGATGTATGTGATGAAGCGTGGGTTAACCCAGATAGAAAAGTGCTAATTTCAAAAAAGTTATTAGCATTATACCCTTTCCCGCCAGAGGTTAGGGCGCGCTGGGAAACACCCCCTAGGGTGGATAAGGCGCTCACGCTTATCAAAACAAGTGGCGTTACCGTCTCCTGATACGGCCGCCCTCAGGGATCCAGCTGATAGGAGACTGGAAACTACCCTAAAAAGTATATACACACATACTGGTGTTATACTGCGACCAGCCATCGCCTCAGCCTGGATGTGCAGTGCTGGGGTCGTCTGGTTGGATTCCCTGACTGAAAATATTGATACCCTGGATAGGGACAGTATTTTATTGACTATAGAGCAATTAAAGGATGCTTTCCTTTATATGCGAGATGCTCAGAGAGATATTTGCACTCTGGCATCGAGAGTAAATGCGATGTCCATATCTGCCAGAAGGAGTTTATGGACGCGACAGTGGTCAGGTGATGCGGATTCCAAACGACATATGGAAGTATTGCCGTATAAAGGGGAGGAATTATTTGGCGTCGGTCTATCGGATCTGGTGGCCACGGCAACTGCCGGAAAATCCACCTTTTTACCTCAGACCCCCTCCCAACAGAAAAAGACACCGTCTTTTCAGCCGCAGTCCTTTCGGTCCTATAAGAACAAGCGGACAAAAGGACAGTCATATCTGCCTCGGGGCAGAGGAAGGGGTAAGAGAGGGCAGCAAGCAGCCCCTGCCCAGGAACAGAAGCCCTCTCAGGGTTCTGCAAAGCCCTCAGCATGACGCTGGGGCCTTACAAGCGGACTCAGGAGCGGTGGGGGGTCGACTCAAGAATTTCAGCGCACAGTGGGCTTGCTCACAGGTGGACCCCTGGATCCTGCAGGTAGTATCTCAGGGTTACAGGTTGGAATTCGAGAAGTCTCCCCCTCGCAGGTTCCTAAAGTCTGCTTTGCCAACGTCTCCCTCAGACAGGGCGACGGTATTGGATGCCATTCACAAGCTGTTTTCTCAGCAGGTGATAGTCAAGGTACCCCTCCTACAACAGGGAAAGGGGTATTACTCCACGCTATTTGTGGTACCGAAGCCGGACGGCTCGGTAAGACCTATTCTAAATCTGAAATCTTTGAACCTGTACATACAAAAATTCAAGTTCAAGATGGAGTCACTCAGAGCAGTGATAGCGAATCTGGAAGAAGGGGACTTTATGGTGTCCCTGGACATAAAGGATGCTTACCTGCATGTCCCAATTTGCCCTTCACATCAAGGGTACCTCAGGTTCGTGGTGCAAAACTGTCATTATCAGTTTCAGACGCTGCCGTTTGGATTGTCCACGGCACCTCGGGTCTTAACCAAGGTAATGGCCGAAATGATGATTCTTCTGCGAAGAAGAGGCGTATTAATTATCCCTTACTTGGACGATCTCCTGATAAGGGCAAGGTCCAGAGAACAGCTGGAGGACGGAGTAGCACTAACCCGACTAGTGCTGCAACAACACGGGTGGATTCTGAATTTTCCAAAATCTCAGTTGACCCCGACGACACGTCTGCTGTTCCTGGGAATGATTCTGGACACGGTTCAGAAAAAGGTGTTTCTTCCGGAGGAGAAAGCCAGGGAGTTATCCGAACTTGTCAGGAACCTCCTAAAACCAGGGGAAGTGTCTGTGCATCAATGCACAAGAGTCCTGGGAAAGATGGTGGCTTCTTACGAAGCGATTCCATTCGGCAGATTCCACGCACAAACTTTTCAGTGGGATCTGCTGGACAAATGGTCCGGATCACATCTGCAGATGCATCAGCGGATAACCTTATCGCCACGGACAAGGGTGTCTCTTCTGTGGTGGTTGCAGAGTGCTCATCTGTTAGAGGGCCGCAGATTCGGCATACAGGACTGGGTCCTGGTGACCACGGATGCCAGTCTGAGAGGCTGGGGAGCGGTCACACAGGGAAGAAACTTCCAGGGAGTATGGTCAAGCCTGGAGATGTCTCTTCACATAAATATACTGGAGCTAAGAGCGATTTACAATGCTCTAAGTCTAGCAAAACCCCTGCTTCAGGGTCAGCCGGTGTTGATCCAGTCGGACAACATCACGGCAGTCGCCCACGTAAACAGACAGTGCGGCACAAGAAGCAGGACAGCAATAGCAGAAGCTGCAAGGATTCTTCGCTGGGCGGAAGATCATGTGATAGCACTGTCAGCAGTATTCATTCCGGGAGTGGACAACTGGGAAGCAGACTTCCTCAGCAGACACGATCTACACCCGGGAGAGTGGGGACTTCATCCAGAAGTCTTCCACATGATTGTGAACCGTTGGGAAAAACCAATGGTGGATATGATGGCGTCCCGCCTCAACAAAAAACTGGACAGGTATTGCGCCAGGTCAAGAGACCCTCAGGCAATAGCTGTGGACGCTCTGGTAACACCGTGGGTGTTCCAGTCAGTGTATGTGTTCCCTCCTCTGCCTCTCATACCAAAAGTACTGAGAATTATACGGCAAAAGGGAGTAAGAACGATACTAGTGGCTCCGGATTGGCCAAGAAGAACTTGGTACCCGGAACTTCAAGAGATGCTCACGGAGGATCCGTGGCCTCTACCTCTAAGACGGGACCTGCTTCAACAGGGACCGTGTCTATTCCAAGACTTACCGCGGCTGCGTTTGACGGCATGGCGGTTGAACGCCGAATTCTAAGGGAAAAAGGCATTCCGGAAGAGGTCATTCCTACACTGGTAAAAGCCAGGAAGGAGGTGACTGCACAACATTATCACCGCATTTGGAGAAAATATGTTGCGTGGTGTGAGGCCAGGAAGGCCCCCACGGAGGAATTTCAACTGGGTCGATTCCTACATTTCCTGCAAACAGGATTGTCTATGGGCCTCAAATTGGGGTCCATTAAGGTTCAAATTTCGGCCCTGTCGATTTTCTTCCAGAAAGAATTGGCTTCAGTTCCTGAAGTCCAGACTTTTGTAAAAGGAGTACTACATATACAGCCCCCGGTTGTGCCCCCAGTGGCACCGTGGGATCTTAATGTAGTCTTGGATTTTCTCAAATCCCATTGGTTTGAGCCGCTCAAATCGGTGGAGTTGAAGTATCTTACATGGAAAGTAACCATGCTACTGGCCCTGGCTTCAGCCAGGAGAGTATCAGAATTGGCGGCTTTATCATATAAGAGCCCATATCTGATTTTCCATACGGACAGGGCAGAACTGCGGACGCGTCCTCATTTTCTGCCTAAGGTGGTGTCAGCGTTTCACCTGAACCAGCCTATTGTGGTGCCTGCGGCTACTAACGATTTGGAGGATTCCAAGTTGTTGGACGTGGTCCGGGCATTGAAAATATATATTTCAAGAACGGCGGGAGTCAGAAAGTCTGACTCACTGTTTATATTGTATGCACCCAACAAGATGGGTGCTCCTGCTTCTAAGCAGGCGATTGCTCGTTGGATTTGTAGCACAATTCAACTTGCACATTCTGTGGCAGGCTTGCCACAACCTAAATCTGTCAAGGCCCATTCCACAAGGAAAGTGGGCTCATCCTGGGCGGCTGCCCGGGGGGTCTCGGCATTACAACTCTGCCGAGCTGCTACTTGGTCAGGGGCAAACACGTTTGCAAAATTCTACAAATTTGATACCCTGGCTGAGGAGGACCTTGAGTTCTCTCATTCGGTGCTGCAGAGTCATCCGCACTCTCCCGCCCGTTTGGGAGCTTTAGTATAATCCCCATGGTCCTGACGGAGTCCCCAGCATCCACTTAGGACGTTAGAGAAAATAAGAATTTACTTACCGATAATTCTATTTCTCGTAGTCCGTAGTGGATGCTGGGCGCCCATCCCAAGTGCGGATTGTCTGCAATACTTGTACATAGTTATTGTTACAAACAAATTCGGGTTGTTATTGTTGTGAGCCGTCTGTTCAGAGGCTCCTACGTTTGTCATACTGTTAACTGGGTTCAGATCACAAGTTATACGGTGTGATTGGTGTGGCTGGTATGAGTCTTACCCGGGATTCAATATCCTTCCTTATTGTGTACGCTCGTCCGGGCACAGTATCCTAACTGAGGCTTGGAGGAGGGTCATAGGGGGAGGAGCCAGTACACACCACCTAATCCTAAAGCTTTATTTTTGTGCCCTGTCTCCTGCGGAGCCGCTATTCCCCATGGTCCTGACGGAGTCCCCAGCATCCACTACGGACTACGAGAAATAGAATTATCGGTAAGTAAATTCTTATTTTAACAATAAATAATTTAACAAGGCAAACTAAAGAGTGAACTATAATTTTATTGGCAAATTGGACACAACTGTTTGGATTTATACCGTTAACATATTTTTTAACTTTGTTTCTGTCATTGGCATAAAGGTCCCATACATGTGCAATGTATTGTCACAATTCCCTGATCACCTGACACCTAGGTCAGGGAATTGCGGATATTGAAAATATTGAGTTTCCCTGGTTTTCAGTCCCAACCTAAAAATGATTGGTAAATTATGGATTTTTAACATGTAGAATTTCTCCAGTTCCTCGACGGATTGCCGATCATCAATGGCTACCAATTGACGTAACAAATCGGGGAACTGTATGGGTCCCTCTGAGTCAGGCAGGTAGGTAGGTGTGCATGTGGGTAAACTGACACTGGTAATTCCATTGTGCAGATAAGGCCTCTCTCTCTTTTACAACTTTAACCTCCACTGTAGACCTACATGTAAGCAGTACAAAATGTAGTAGTTTCTATATAGACATTTACTAACTGACTGATATTCAGTTTTTTGTTTTTCTCTGACGTCCTAGTGGATGCTGGGTACTCCGTAAGGACCATGGGGAATAGACGGGCTCCGCAGAAGTCTGGGCACTCTTAAAAGAAAGATTAGGTACTATATCTGGTGTGCACTGGCTCCTCCCTCTATGCCCCTCCTCCAGACCTCAGTTAGAATCTGTGCCCGGCCAGAGCTGGATGCACCTAGTGGGCTCTCCTGAGCTTACTAGAAAAGAAAGAATTTGTTAGGTTTTTTATTTTCAGTGAGATCTGCTGGCAACAGACTCACTGCTACGAGGGACTGAGGGGAGAGAAGCAAACCTACCTGCTTGCAGCTAGCTTGTGCTTCTAAGGCTACTGGACACCATTAGCTCCAGAGGGATCGAACACAGGGCCCGACCTCGATCGTCCGTTCCCGGAGCCGCGCCGGGGGGGGGGGGGGGGGGGGGGGGGGGGCGGCGCGCCTTGGGCTGCAATAAGTATACCTTTTGGCACAAAAAGCACATAATACAGTGTATAACACTGTATATGTGCAAAACCCCCCGCCATTAACATTATAAAAAGCGGGAGAAGCCCGCCGCTGAAGGGGCGGGGCTATCTCCCTCAGCACACCGGTGCCATTTTCTCTTCACAGCTCCGCTGGAAGGACGCTCCCCAGGCTCTCCCCTGCAGTATACACTACGAGCAGGGTAAAAAAGAGAGGGGGGGCACATAAATTTAGGTGCAGAAAGGTGATATAAGCTGCTATTGGGGGAAAATTCACTTTGTGTTAGTGTAAATCCCTCTGTTATATAGTGCTCTGGTGTGTGCTGGCATACTCTCTCTCTCTGTCTCCCCAAAGGACTTTGTGGGATCCTGTCCTCAGTCAGAGCATTCCCTGTGTGTGCGGTGTGTCGGTACGGCTGTGTCGACATGTTTGATGAGGACGCTTACGTGGAGGCGGAGCAGGAGCCGATAAATGTGATGTCGCCCGCTGCGGGGCCGACACCAGAGTGGATGGATATGTGGAAGGTATTAACAGACAGTGTCAACTCCATAAAAGGTTCGATGACATAACAGCTTTGGGACAGCCGGCATCTCAGCCCGCGCCTGCCCAGGCGTCTCAGAGGCCATCAGGGGCTCAAAAACGCCCGCTACCTCAGATGGCAGACACAGATGTCGACACGGAGTCTGACTCCAGTGTAGACGAGGATGAGACAAATGTACAATCCACAAGGGCCATCCGATGCATGATTACGGCAATGAAAAATGTGTTGCACATTTCTGACATTAACCCGGTTACCACTAAAAAGGGTTTTATGTTTGGGGAGAAAAAGCAGCCAGTGACTTTTCCCCCATCTGATGAGTTAAATGAATTGTGTGAAGAAGCGTGGTGTTCCCCAGATAAGAAATTAGTGATTTCTAAGCGGTTACTAATGGCGTACCCTTTCCCGCCAACGGACAGGTTGCGTTGGGAAACATCCCCTAGGGTGGACAAGGCGCTCACACGCTTATCAAAAAAGGTGGCACTGCCGTCTCAGGATACGGCCGCCTTAAAGGAGCCTGCAGATAGAAAGCAGGAGGCTATCCTGAAGTCTGTGTATACACACTCAGGTACTATACTGAGACCTGCAATTGCTTCAGCATGGATGTGTAGTGCTGCAGCTGCTTGGTCTGATACCCTGTCAGATAACATTGATTCCCTTGACAGGGATACTATTTTGCTACCATAGAGCATATTAAAGACGTAGGGGTATATGCAATTAGCGGCGAATCGCGGCAAATTAATGCCGTTTTTTTATTCGACACAATTCGACCGTCCAATTTCGGCAAGTGGTTGCCGAAATTCACCATATTCAATGGAAAACGGATTTGACAGTCCCGCGGGCGAAAAACGGCCGATTTGCCGGATTTTGCCGCGATTTTAAAAAACGGGGAAAAACCCGAAAAAAAAAATGGCGTGGGGTCCCCCCTCCAAAGCATAACCAGCCTCGGGCTCTTCGAGCTGGTCCTGGTTCTAAAAATCCGGGGGAAAATTGGACAGGTGATCCCCCGCCTGGTGCTGGTGCAAAAAATACGGGGGACAAAAAGAGTAGGGGTCCCCCGTATTTTATACACCAGCATCGGGCTCCACTAGCTGGACAGATAATGCCACAGCCGGGGGTCACTTTTATACAGCGCCCTGCGGCCGTGGCATTAAATATCCAACTAGTCACCCCTGGCCGGGGTACCCTGGGGGAGTGGGGACCCCTTCAATCAAGGGGTCCCCCCCCCCCCAGCCACCCAAGGGCCAGGGGTGAAGCCCGAGGCTGTCCCCCCATCCAAGGGTTGCGGATGGGGGGCTGATAGCCTTGTCAAAATTGAAAGAATATTGTTTTTTTCCAGTAGTACTACAAGTCCCAGCAAGCCTCCCCCGCAAGCTGGTACTTGGAGAACCACAAGTACCAGCATGCGGGAGAAAAACTGGCCCGCTGGTACCTGTAGTACTACTGGGGAAAAAATACCCAAATAAAAACAGGAGACACACACCGTGACAAGTACAACTTTATTACACACTGCCGACACACATACTTACCTATGTTGACACGCCGACGGCCACGTCTCGACTCCGACGATCCGGGGTACCTGTGTAAAAAAAAAAACACTCACCTGATCCAGTGTCCAGAGATAATCCACGTCCAGAGATAATCCACGTACTTGGCATAATAAAAACACGAATACCCGACCACCGGACTGAAAGGGGTCCCATGTAGACACATGAGACCCCTTTCCACGAATGCCGTGGAGGGAGCTGTGCGGACAGTGCATCGCACAGCTCCCTCCATTACTTTCAATGGTGGGAACTTTTCCGTCAGCGGCTGAGTTACCCGCGGTCAGCCGCTGACCGCGGGTGACCCCACCACTAACTGCAAAGTTCCCACCATTGAATATAATGGAGAGGCTTTGCGATGCGCTGTCTGAGCTCAGACGCACACAGAGCCAATCAGCAGAGTGCAAGGACGTTGCACTCGCTGATTGGCTGAAGAGACACTTCAGTGACAGCTGTCACGGGGGTGTCTGCATTCGGGGAAAAGGGGTCTCATGTGTCAACATGGGACCCCTTTCAGTCGGGTGTTCGTTTTGTTGTTTTGACAAGTACGTGGATTTATCTCTGGATCAGGTGAGTATAATTATCTTTTATTTTCAGGTACCCGTGGATTCTACTTGGAGAAGAGGACCGACTGCTTCGTGTCAACATAGGTAAGTATGTGTGTGTCGGCAGTGTGTAATAAAGTTGTACTTGTCACGGTGTGTGTCTCCTGTTTTTATTTGGGTATTTTTTCCCCAGTAGTACTACAGGTACCAGCGGGCCCGTTTTTCTCCCGCATGCTGGTACTTGTGGTTCTCCAAGTACCAGCTTGCGGGGGAGGCTTGCTGGGACTTGTAGTACTACTGGAAAAAACAATATTCTTTCAATTTTGACAAGGCTATCAGCCCCCCATCCGCAGCCCTTGGATGGGGGGACAGCCTCGGGCTTCACCCCTGGCCTTGGGTGGCTGGGGGGGGACCCCTTGATTGAAGGGGTCCCCACTCCCCCAGGGTACCCCGGCCAGGGGTGACTAGTTGGATATTTAATGCCACGGCCGCAAGGCACTGTATAAAAGTGACCCCCGGCTGTGGCATTATCTGTCCAGCTAGTGGAGCCCGATGCTGGTGTATAAAATACGGGGGACCCCTAACTCTTTTTGTCCCCCGTATTTTTTGCACCAGGCGCAGAGCCCGGTGCTGGTTTTAAAAATACGGGGGATCCCCTGTCAATTTTTTCTCCGCATTTTTAGAACCAGGACCAGCTCGAAGAGCCCGAGGCTGGTTATGCTTTGGAGGGGGGACCCCACGCCATTTTTTTTCTGAATTTTACCATTCCATCTAAAAAAAAAAAAAATATATATATATATATATATATAAATAATACCTGTGCCTCCAAAAAAGACAAACCAAGTACCTAATCCCTTCTAATATAAATAGATATGCTATTATCAATTAAAAAAACACAAAAAAAACATGTTTAAAATTTTTTTTTTTCTCTAACGTCCTAGTGGATGCTGGGACTCCGTCAGGACCATGGGGAATAGCGGGCTCCGCAGGAGACAGGGCACATCTAAATAAAGCTTTTAGGATCACATGGTGCGTACTGGCTCCTCCCCCTATGACCCTCCTCCAAGCCTCAGTTAGGATACTGTGCCCGTCCGAGAAGGGTGCAATCTAGGTGGCTCTCCTAAAGAGCTGCTTAGACAAAGTTTTTTTAGGTTTAAATCTCAGTGAATCCTGCTGGCAACAGGATCACTGCATCGAGGGACTTAGGGGAGAGATTTCCAACTCACCTGCGTGCAGGATGGATTGGAGTCTTAGGCTACTGGACACTTAGCTCCAGAGGGAGTCGGAACACAGGTCATCCTGGGGTTCGTCCCGGAGCCGCGCCGCCGACCCCCCTTACAGACGCTGAAGATCGGAGGTCCGGAAAGCAGGCGGCAGAAGACTCCTCAGTCTTCATGAAGGTAGCGCACAGCACTGCAGCTGTGCGCCATTGTTGCTACACGTCTCACTGATTCAGTCACGGAGGGTGCAGGGCGCTGCTGGGGGCGCCCTGGGCAGCAATATTAAATACCTTTAGTGGCGAAAAATACATCACATATAGCCATTAAGGCTATATGTATGTATTTAACCCAGGCCAGTTTTCTTAAAACCCGGGAGAAAAGCCCGCCGAAAAAGGGGCGGAGCTTATTCTCCTCAGCACTCAGCGCCATTTTCCTGCTCAGCTCCGCTGGTGAGGAAGGCTCCCAGGATTCTCCCCTGCACTGCACTACAGAAACAGGGTAACAAAGAGAAGGGGGGCATAATTTGGCGATATTGATATATTAAAAGCGCCTATATCAAAAACAACACCTTCTAGGGTTGTTTATATACATTTATAGCGCTTTTGGTGTGTGCTGGCAAACTCTCCCTCTGTCTCCCCAAAGGGCTAAGAGGGTCCTGTCTTCGATTAGAGCATTCCCTGTGTGGCTGCTGTGTGTCGGTACGTGTGTGTCGACATGTATGAGGACGATGTTGGTGTGGAGGCAGAGCAATTGCCGGTAATGGTGATGTCACCCCCTAGGGAGTCGACACCGGAATGGATGGCTTTAGTTATGGAATTACGTGATAATGTTAGCACATTACAAAAGTCAGTTGACGAAATGAGACGGCCGGAAAACCAGTTAGTACCGGCTCAGGCGTCTCAGACACCGTCAGGGGCTGTAAAACGTCCCTTACCTCAGTCAGTCCACACGGGTACCGACACAGATGAATCTAGTGTCGACGGTGAAGAAACAAACGTATTTTCCAATAGGGCCACACGTTATATGATCACGGCAATGAAGGAGGCTTTGCAGATCTCTGATACTGCTGGTACCTCAAAAAGGGGTATTATGTGGGGGGTGAAAAAACTACCTGTAGCTTTTCCAGAATCAGAGGAATTGAATGACGTGTGTGATGAAGCGTGGGTTAACCCAGATAGAAAACTGCTAATTTCCAAGAAGTTATTGGCATTATACCCTTTCCCACCAGAGGTTAGGGCGCGCTGGGAAACACCCCCTAGGGTGGATAAGGCGCTCACACGTTTATCAAAGCAAGTGGCGTTGCCGTCTCCTGATACGGCCGCCCTCAAGGATCCAGCAGATAGGAGGCTGGAAACTACACTGAAGAGTATATACACACATACTGGTGTTATACTGCGACCGGCAATAGCCTCAGCCTGGATGTGCAGTGCTGGGGTAGTGTGGTTGGATTCCCTGACTGAAAATATTGATACCCTGGATAGGGACAGTATTTTATTGACTCTAGAGCAATTAAAGGATGCGTTTCTTTATATGCGAGATGCTCAGAGGGATATTTGTACTCTAGCATCAAGGGTAAGCGCGATGTCCATATCTGCCAGAAGAAGTTTATGGACGCAACAGTGGTCAGGTGATGCGGATTCCAAAAGGCATATGGAAGTATTGCCATATAAAGGAGAGGAATTATTGGGGTCGGTCTTTCGGACCTGGTGGCCACGGCAACTGCCGGCAAATCCACTTTTTTACCTCAGACCCCCTCCCAACAGAAAAAGACACCGTCTTTTCAGCCGCAGTCCTTTCGCTCCTATAAAAACAAGCGACCAAAAGGACAGTCTTATCTGCCGCGAAGCAGAGGAAAGGGTA
Organism: Pseudophryne corroboree; assembly: GCF_028390025.1. Lineage (NCBI taxonomy): Eukaryota > Metazoa > Chordata > Amphibia > Anura > Myobatrachidae > Pseudophryne > Pseudophryne corroboree. The sequence continues at coordinate 284,006,556 of NC_086444.1, read as the reverse complement.
AGAGAGGGCAGCAAGCAGCCCCTGCCCAGGACCAGAAGCCCGCCCCGGGTTCTACAAAGCCATCAGCATGACGCTGGGGCTTTACAAGCGGACTCAGGAGCGGTGGGGGGTCGACTCAAGATTTTCAGCAATCAGTGGGCTCGCTCACAAGTGGACCCGTGGATCCTGCAGATAATATCTCAGGGTTACATGTTGGAGTTCGAAAAGTCTCCCCCTCGCCGGTTCCTAAAGTCTGCTTTACCAACGTCTCCCTCAGAAAGGACGTCGGTATTGGAAGCCATTCACAAGCTGTATTCTCAGCAGGTGATAGTCAAGGTACCCCTCCTACAACAGGGAAAGGGGTATTATTCCACACTATTTGTGGTACCGAAGCCAGACGGTTCGGTAAGACCTATTCTAAACCTGAAATCCTTGAACCTGTACATACAAAATTCAAGTTCAAGATGGAGTCACTCAGAGCAGTGATAGCGAATCTGGAGGAAGGGGACTTCATGGTTGTCCCTGGACATAAAAGATGCTTATCTGCATGTCCCAATTTACCCCTCACACCAAGGGTATCTCAGGTTCGTGATACAAGACTGTCATTATCAGTTTCAAACGCTGCCGTTTGGTTTGTCCACGGCTCCTCGGGTCTTTACCAAGGTAATGACCGAAATGATGGTTCTTCTACGAAGAAAAGGCGTATTAATTATCCCTTACTTGGACGATCTCCTGATAAGGGCAAAGTCCAGAGAACAGCTGGAAGTCGGTGTAGCACTAACCCAGGTAGTGCTTCAGCAACACGGGTGGATTCTGAATCTTCCAAAATCTCAATTGACCCCGACAACACGTCTGCTGTTCCTGGGAATGATTCTGGACACGGTTCAAAAAAAGGTGTTTCTTCCGGAGGAGAAAGCAAGGGAGTTATCCGAACTTGTCAGGAACCTCCTAAAACCAGGAACTGTGTCAGTACATCAATGCACAAGAGTCCTGGGAAAGATGGTGGCTTCTTACGAAGCAATTCCATTTGGCAGATTCCATGCACGAACATTTCAGTGGGATCTGCTGGACAAATGGTCCGGATCGCATCTGCACATGCATCAGCGGATAACACTGTCACCAAGAACAAGGTTGTCTCTCCTGTGGTGGTTGCAGAGTGCCCATCTGTTAGAGGGCCGCAGATTCGGCATACAGGACTGGATCCTGGTGACTACGGATGCCAGCCTACGAGGCTGGGGAGCAGTCACACAGGGAAGGAACTTCCAGGGCGTGTGGTCAAACCTGGAGACGTCCCTTCACATAAATATACTGGAGCTAAGAGCGATCTACAATGCTCTAAGCCTGGCAAAACCGCTGCTTCAGGGTCAGCCGGTGTTGATCCAGTCGGACAACATCACGGCAGTCGCCCACGTAAACCGACAAGGCGGCACGAGAAGCAGAAGAGCAATGACAGAAGCGGCAAGGATTCTGCGCTGGGCGGAAAATCATGTCATAGCACTGTCAGCAGTGTTCATCCCGGGAGTGGACAACTGGGAAGCAGATTTCCTCAGCAGACACGACCTTCACCCGGGAGAGTGGGGACTGCATCCAGAAGTCTTCCACATGATTGTGAACCGTGGGAAAAACCAAAGGTGGACATGATGGCGTCTCGCCTCAACAAAAAATTGGACAGATATTGCGCCAGGTCAAGAGACCCTCAGGCAATAGCTGTGGACGCTCTGGTAACACCGTGGGTGTACCAGTCAGTGTATGTGTTCCCTCCTCTGCCTCTCATACCAAAGGTACTGAGAATTATACGGAAAAGGGGAGTAAGAACAATACTAGTGGCTCCGGACTGGCCAAGAAGAACTTGGTATCCGGAACTTCAAGAGATGCTCACGGAGGATCCGTGGCCTCTACCTCTAAGAAGGGATCTGCTTCAGCAGGGACCTTGTATGTTCCAAGACTTACCGCGTCTGCGTTTGACGGCATGGCGGTTGAACGCCGGATCTAAAAAAAAAGGGCATTCCAGAGGAAGTTATTCCTACCTTGATGAAGGCTAGGAAGGAAGTGACTGTACAACATTATCACCGCATTTGGCGAAAATATGTTGCGTGGTGTGAGGCCAAAAAGGCCCCAACGGAAGAATTTCAATTGGGTCGATTCTTACATTTCCTGCAAGCAGGATTGTCTATGGGCCTAAAATTAGGGTCCATTAAAGTTCAAATTTCGGCCTTATCAATCTTCTTCCAGAAGGAATTGGCGTCAGTTCCTGAAGTACAAACTTTTGTCAAAGGTGTACTACATATACAACCCCCAATGGTGCCTCCAGTGGCACCGTGGGATTTGAACGTAGTTTTGAATTTTCTCAAATCTCATTGGTTTGAGCCTCTAAAATCGGTAGATTTAAAATACCTTACATGGAAGGTAACCATGTTATTGGCCCTGGCTTCAGCCAGGAGAGTTTCAGAGTTGGCGGGCTTTATCGTACAAAAGCCCATATCTGATTTTCCATTCGGACAGGGCAGAACTGCGGACACGTCCTCATTTTCTCCTAAGGTGGTTTCGGCTTTTCACTTGAACCAGCCTATTGTGGTGCCTGCGGCTACTAGCGACTTGGAGGACTCCAAGTTACTGGACGTTGTCAGAGCATTAAAAATATATTTCAAGGACAGCTGAAGTCAGAAATCTGACTCGTTGTTTATATTGTATGCACCCAACAAGATGGGTGCTCCTGCGTCTAAACAGACGATTGCACGTTGGATCTGTAGCACAATCCAATTTGCACATTCTGTGGCAGGCCTGCCACAGCCTAAATCTGTAAAGGCCCACTCCACAAGGAAAGTGGGCTCATCTTGGGCGGCTGCCCGAGGGGTCTCGGCATTACAACTTTGCCGAGCAGCTACGTGGTCAGGGGAGAACACGTTTGTAAAATTTTACAAATTTGATACTCTGGCTAAGGAGGACCTGGAGTTCTCTCATTCGGTGCTGCAGAGTCATCCGCACTCTCCCGCCCGTTTGGGAGCTTTGGTATAATCCCCATGGCCCTGACGGAGTCCCAGCATCCACTAGGACGTTAGAGAAAATAAGAATTTACTTACCGATAATTCTATTTCTCATAGTCCGTAGTGGATGCTGGGCGCCCATCCCAAGTGCGGATTGTCTGCAATGTTTGTACATAGTTATTGTTACAAAAATCGGGTTATTACTATTGTTGTGAGCCATCTTTTCAGAGGCTACTTCATTTGTTATCATACTGTTAACTGGGTTCAGATCACAAGTTGTACGGTGTGATTGGTGTGGCTGGTATGAGTCTTACCCGGGATTCAAGATCCTTCCTTATTGTGTACGCTCGTCCGGGCACAGTACCTAACTGAGGCTTGGAGGAGGGTCATAGGGGGAGGAGCCAGTACGCACCATGTGATCCTAAAAGCTTTATTTAGATGTGCCCTGTCTCCTGCGGAGCCCGCTATTCCCCATGGTCCTGACGGAGTCCCAGCATCCACTACGGACTATGAGAAATAGAATTATCGGTAAGTAAATTCTTATTATTAGTTTCACCCACCAAAGTGTGGCGGATTGAAAATGTCCAATTTACTGTCTAAAAGCACTGTTGTCGAATTTCCAAACTTCAATTGAATATACTTTGGTCGAATTGCAGCACTTGTATCATTGCAGAAAAGTCGAATTTGACAAAAGTCGAATTTCAAAAAGTCGAATTTTGAAAGTCCGTTTTTTTGACGGAAAGTACTGAATTGCATTGACGATTTATTTTTTTTTGGCGAAAAAATTCGACCGCAGTTGCATATACCCCGTAGTCTTATATATGAGGGATGCACAGAGGGACATTTGCCGGCTGGCATCTAGAAGTAATGCAATGTCCATTTCTGCCAGGAGAGTATTATGGACTCGGCAGTGGACAGGTGATGCTGATTCTAAAAGGCACATGGAGGTTTTGCCTTATAAAGGTGAGGAATTGTTTGGGGACGGTCTCTCGGACCTCGTATCCACAGCAACAGCTGGGAAGTCAACTTTTTTACCTCAGGTTCCCTCACAGCCTAAGAAAGCACCGTATTATCAAGTACAGTCCTTTCGGCCTCAGAAAGGCAAGCGGGTCAGAGGCGCGTCCTTTCTGCCCAGAGGCAGGGGTAGAGGAAAAAAGCTGCACCAGACAGCCAGTTCCAAGGAACAAAAATCCTCCCCTGCTTCCACTAAGTCCACCGCATGACGCTGGGGCTCCACAGGTGGAGCCAGGTGCGGTGGGGGCGCGTCTCCGGAACTTCAGCGACCAGTGGGTTCGCTCACAGGTGGATCTCTGGGTTCTACAAGTGGTATCTCAGGAATACAAGCTGGAGTTCGAGGCGTCTCCCCCTGGCCGTTACCTCAAATCAGCCTGGCCAGCTGCTCCCAAGGAAAGGGAGGTAGTACTGGCGGCAATTCACAAGCTGTACCTTCAGCAGGTGATAATCAAGGTTCCCCTCCTTCAACAGGGACGGGGTTACTATTCCACAAGGTTTGTGGTACCGAAACCAGACGGTTCGGTGAGACCTATTCTAAATTTGAAATCCTTGAACACTTATATAAGGAAGTTCAAGTTCAAAATGGAATCGCTCAGGGCGGTTATTGCAAGCCTGGAAGAGGGGGATTTTATGGTATCACGGGACATCGAGGATGCTTACCTACTTGTCCCCATTTACCCACCTCACCAGGAGTACCTCAGGTTTGTGGTACAGGACTGTCATTACCAATTCCAGACGTTGCCGTTTGGTCTGTCCACGGCACCGAGGGTATTTACCAAGGTAATGGCCGAAATGATGATACTCCTTCGGAAGAAGGGAGTTATAATTATCCCGTACTTGGACGATCTCCTTATAAAGGCAAGGTCCAAGGAGCAGTTGTTAGTCGGAGTAGCACTATCTCGGGAAGTGCTACAACAGCACGGCAGGATTCTGAATATCCCAAAGTCGCAGCTGATTCCTACGACGCGTCTGCTGTTATTGGGCATGATTCTGGACACAGAACAGAAGAAGGTGTTTCTCCCGGAGGAGAAGGCCCAGGAGTTGTCATCTCTGGTCAGAGACCTCCTGAAACCAAAACAGGTGTCGGTGCATCACTGCACGCGAGTCCTGGGAAAGATGGTAGCTTCTTACGAAGCAATTCCCTTCGGCAGGTTCCATGCAAGGATCCTGGTGACCACGGATGCAAGCCTCCGAGGTTGGGGGGCAGTCACTCAGGGAAGAAACTTCCAAGGACAGTGGTCGAGTCAGGAGACTTCCCTACACATAAATATTCTGGAACTAAGGGCCAGTTACAATGCCCTAAGTCAAGCAGAACCCCTGCTTCAAGACCAACCGGTGCTGATTCAGTCTGACAACATCACGGCGGTCGCCCATGTAAACCGACAGGGCGGCACAAGAAGCAGGATGGCGATGGCAGAAGCCACAAGGATTCTCCGATGGGTGGAGAATCACGTGCTAGGACTGTCAGCAGTGTTCATTCCGGGAGTGGACAACTGGGAAGCAGACTTCCTCAGCAGGCACAACCTCCACCCGGGAGAGTGGGGACTTCATCCAGAAGTCTTCACGCAGATTGTAAACCGTTGGGAACGGCCACAGGTGGACATGATGGCGTCCCGCCTCAACAAAAAGCTAAAAAAATATTGCGCCAGGTCAAGAGACCCTCAGGCGATAGCTGTGGACGCACTAGTGACACCGTGGGTGTACCAGTCGTTTTATGTGTTCCCTCCTCTTCCTCTCATACCCAAGGTACGGAGGATAGTAAGAAAGAGAGGAGTAAGAACTATACTCATCGTTCCGGATTGGCCAAGAAGAACTTAGTACCCAGAACTACAAGAAATGATCTCAGAGGAACCATGGCCTCTGCCTCTCAGACAGGACCTGTTACAGCAGGGGCCCTGTCTGTTCCAATACTTACCGCGGCTGCATTTGACGGCATGGCGGTTGAACGCCGGATCCTAACGGAAAAGGGCATTCCAGATGAAGTGATTCCTACGCTGATAAAGGCTAGGAAAGACGTGACAGCACAACATTATCACCGTATATGGCGAAAATATGTTGCTTGGTGTGAGGCCAGGAAGGCCCCAACAGAGGAATTTCAGCTGGGTCGATTTCTGCACTTCCTACAGTCAGGAGTGACTATGGGCCTAAAATTGGGATCCATTAAAGTCCAGATTTCGGCCCTGTCTATTTTCTTTCAAAAAGAACTGGCTTCACTGCCTGAAGTTCAGACGTTTGTTAAGGGAGTGCTGCATATTCAGCCCCCTTTTTTGCCTCCAGTGGCACCTTGGGATCTCAACATAGTGTTGGATTTCCTAAAATCACATTGGTTTGAACCACTTAAGACCGTGGAGTTGAAGTATCTCACGTGGAAGGTAGTCATGCTGTTGGCCTTGGCCTCAGCTAGGCGTGTGTCAGAATTGGCGGCTTTGTCCTGTAAAAGCCCATATCTGATTTTCCATATGGACAGGGCAGAATTGAGGACTCGTCCCCAATTTCTCCCAAAGGTGGTATCAGCGTTTCATTTGAACCAACCTATTGTGGTGCCTGCGGCTACTCGGGACTTGGAGGATTCCAAGTGGCTGGACGTAGTCCGGGCCCTGAAAATCTATGTTTCCAGGACGGCTAGAGTCAGAAAAACTGACTCGCTGTTTATCCTGCATGCACCCAACAAGCTGGGTGCTCCTGCTTCAAAGCAGACTATTGCTCGCTGGATCTGTAGCACGATTCAACTTGCACATTCTGCGGCTGGACTTCCGCATCCTAAATCAGTAAAAGCCCATTCCACGAGGAAGGTGGGCTCTTCTTGGGCGGCTGCCCGAGGGGTCTCTGCTTTACAACTTTGCCGAGCTGCTACTTGGTCGGGATCAAACACTTTTGCAAAATTCTACAAGTTTGATACCCTGGCTGAGGAGGACCTTGAGTTTGCTCATTCGGTGCTGCAGAGTCATCCGCACTCTCCCGCCCGTTTGGGAGCTTTGGTATAATCCCCATGGTCCTTACGGAGTACCCAGCATCCACTAGGACGTCAGAGAAAATAAGAATTTACTCACCGGTAATTCTATTTCTTGTAGTCCGTAGTGGATGCTTGGAGCCCGTCCCAAGTGCGGACTTTCTGCAATACATGTATATAGTTATTGCTTAACTATAGGGTTATTGTTATGAGCCATCTGTTGAATGAGGCTCAGTTGTTGTTCATACTGTTAACTGGGTATAGTTATCACAAGTTATACGGTGTGATTGGTATGAGTCTTACCCTGGATTCCAAATCCTTTCCTAGTAATGTCAGCTCTTCCGGGCACAGTTTCCCTAACTGAGGTCTGGAGTAGGGGCATAGAGGGAGGAGCCAGTGCACACCAGATATAGTACCTAATCTTTCTTTTAAGAGTGCCCAGTCTCCTGCGGAGCCCGTCTATTCCCCATGGTCCTTACGGAGTACCCAGCATCCACTACGGACTACGAGAAATAGAATTACCGGTGAGTAAATTCTTATTTTTTTTACCAATGGGTGCAAGTCGTGCTGGAGCCCAATAATTATTGTGCCCAAATTATCTTGGCTTAGCAACTTAAAGAGGCTAAACCCATTCTAACTACAGTTTGGGTACTCAAATGCCTGACTTAAATTGGGCATACACTATACAATTATCTGTCAGATAATCTGTGGTTAGAATGAAAAACTGGTAATGGATTAAAGCACCTGTCAATCAACCATTTGCTCCCAAACACTGGAAAATGGACAAAACCTGTCCGTGATTTAACCATTTTGTATAAACGAAAAGGTTTTGTCTATTTTCCAGTGTTTGGGAGCAAATGGTCGATTGTCAGTTGCTCTCATCCATTACCAGTTTTTTCAATTCAACCACAGATTATCTGCCAGAGAATTGTATAGTGCAGACCTGGGCCACATAACGGCCCTTTGGCAATCCCTGTCCAGCCCCTCTCTGCCCACTGGCTCCCTGCACCAAGGATGCTCGGGTCCTGCAGGACGCGCTGTGAATAACAGTCCTGTGTGTGCCTCAGCCAATACTGAAATGCTATTGGCTGAGGCGCACACAGAACGAGTGACTCACAGCGCATCCTGCAGGACACAATCGTTCCCCATTGCCCGCCTCCCCTGTCAGTCACCGCCAGCATGTTCCCAAGGCGCCTCCTGATACGTCCGTCGTCCTTCCCTGCCTGACAGCGCGCCGCTCAGTCAGCACCACAAGTACTGCTTGTAGAACTACAAGTCCCAGGTTCGATTGTCTCTTAATTTTCTCCTATAAATACCCAGCGCTGGATCTGGTGCACTTAAGACCTTCTTAATTAGGTTGGCGTCTTCCCCTTATTCCCGTATCCACCGTCAGGTAATGTGTGCAACTCAATTAAAAAGAACCGGTGTGCACCACAGTGCATAAAACCACAAATTTATTAGGACAACCACATACAATTAAGTATAGAATCAAGTACTAACAGTGGTGGTATAAACCACCGCAAGTAACATCAGCATCATTGGTTCGGCCCTCCAACACAGTTCAGATTTTTCATGTGGCCCCCTATAGAAATTAATTGCCCACCCCTGGTATAGTGTATGCCCAGCTTGAGGGCAGATTTCTGCTCACCACCACCAGAAATATGGGTGCTCATTGGCACCAATAATTGACTTAATTTTGGTCACTTTAGATGATTTTGGTCACTTTGCGCTCCACAACTGGTGGGTTTGATATATTAGGTCGTCGATCAGGATGGTCATAATGTCTACAGAGAATGTGTCAACATGTTCATTCATTATGTAAACACTGATGAAATGTCAACATGGTCACAATGTCGACTATACAGTTTTCAAGTATTCCTTTATATCGACGTGACATGCCAACATTTTGTCCATATTGACACTTTTTAGAAGTTGACAATTTAACCATGTCCACATCATGACTCAATATTCTAGTGTTGACATTATGGATATCGACATAGGCTCCACATTATGACTGCACACCCTGTTGGTAGGTTATTGCTGACATGTCTCCCTCCTCATTCATTTGTAAATAATACTTATTATTATTCTTCTTCAGCTAATTGTTAATTCCAGGTTCTGTCACACAACTCATCTGATTGCTCCCAGTGTGCATAGAGACATTACAGCTCTTTTGCCTCCATTACATTATGATCCATGTGTGGTAGCATGCAACATATATTAATAAATTCCACAAGCACTTGAATTGCAAGGTACATAGTTTAAATGAAATGGATTTACCTTTATATGGGGAGTCATATATAAGTGGGGTGTTTAAAGGGATTCTGGAAATGTAATGTCATTGTGTAAGCAACTAAGGTGGTCATTCCGAGTTGTTTGCTCGCTAACAGTTTTTCTCTAACGTCCTAAGTGGATGCTGGGGACTCCGTAAGGACCATGGGGAATAGCGGCTCCGCAGGAGACTGGGCACAAAAGTAAAGCTTTAGAACTACCTGGTGTGCACTGGCTCCTCCCCCTATGACCCTCCTCCAAGCCTCAGTTAGATTTTTGTGCCCGAACGAGAAGGGTGCACACTAGGTGGCTCTCCTGAGCTGCTTAGTGAAAAGTTTAGTTTTAGGTTTTTTATGTTCAGTGAGACCTGCTGGCAACAGGCTCACTGCATCGAGTGACTAAGGGGAGAAGAAGCGAACTCACCTGCGTGCAGAGTGGATTGGGCTTCTTAGGCTACTGGACATTAGCTCCAGAGGGACCGATCACAGGCCCAGCCATGGATAGGTCCCAGAGCCGCGCCGCCGGCCCCCTTACAGAGCCAGAAGACAGAAGAGGTCCGGAAAATCGGCGGCAGAAGACGTCCTGTCTTCAACAAGGTAGCGCACAGCACTGCAGCTGTGCGCCATTGCTCTCAGCACACTTCACACTCCGGTCACTGAGGGCGCTGGGGGGGGGGGGGGGGCGCCCTGAGACGCAAGAAAAACACCTTGGATGGCAAAAAAAATGCATCACATATAGCTCCTGGGCTATATGGATGAATTTAACCCCTGCCAGAATACACAAAAAAACGGGTGATAAGGCCGCCGAGAAGGGGGCGGAGCCTATCTCCTCAGCACACTGGCGCCATTTTCCCTCACAGCTCCGTTGGAGGGAAGCTCCCTGGCTCTCCCCTGCAGTCACTACACTACAGAAAGGGTTAAAAAAAGAGAGGGGGGCACTAATTACGCGCAGTATTAAAAATACAGCAGCTATAAGGGGAAAAACACTTATATAAGGTTATCCCTGTATATATATAGCGCTCTGGTGTGTGCTGGCAAACTCTCCCTCTGTCTCCCCAAAGGGCTAGTGGGGTCCTGTCCTCTATCAGAGCATTCCCTGTGTGTGTGCTGTGTGTCGGTACGTTTGTGTCGACATGTATGAGGAGAAAAATGATGTGGAGACGGAGCAGATTGCCTGTAATAGTGATGTCACCCCCTAGGGGGTCGACACCTGAGTGGATGAACTGTTGGAAGGCATTACGTAACAGTGTCAGCTCTGTATAAAAGACAGTGGTTGACATGAGACAGCCGGCTACTCAGCTTGTGCCTGTCCAGACGTCTCATAGGCCGTCAGGGGCTCTAAAGCGCCCGTTACCTCAGATGGCAGATATAGACGCCGACACGGATACTGACTCCAGTGTCGACGGTGAAGAGACAAATGTGACTTCCAGTAGGGCCACACGTTACATGATTGAGGCAATGAAAAAAATACGAGTACCACCAAAAAGGGGTATTATGTTCGGTGATGAAAAACTACCTGTAGTTTTCCTGAATCTGAGAAATTAAATGAGGTGTGTGATGATGCGTGGGTTTCCCCCGATAACAACTGATAATTTCTCTATCGTCCTAGTGGATGCTGGGGTTCCTGAAAGGACCATGGGGAATAGCGGCTCCGCAGGAGACGGCACAAAAGTAAAGCTTTTCCGATCAGGTGGTGTGCACTGGCTCCTCCCCCTATGACCCTCCTCCAGACTCCAGTTAGATTTTTGTGCCCGGCCGAGAAGGGTGCAATTCTAGGTGGCTCTCCTAAAGAGCTGCTTAGAGAAAGTTTAGCTTAGGTTTTTTATTTTACAGTGAGTCCTGCTGGCAACAGGATCACTGCAACGAGGGACTGAGGGGAGAAGAAGTGAACTCACCTGCGTGCAGGATGGATTGGCTTCTTGGCTACTGGACATCAGCTCCAGAGGGACGATCACAGGTACAGCCTGGATGGTCACCGGAGCCGCGCCGCCGGCCCCCTTGCAGATGCTGAAGTTAGAAGAGGTCCAGAATCGGCGGCTGAAGACTCTGACAGTCTTCTAAAGGTAGCGCACAGCACTGCAGCTGTGCGCCATTTTCCTCTCAGCACACTTCACACGCTGTCACTGAGGGTGCAGGGCGCTGGGGGGGGGCGCCCTGGGAGGCAAATGTAAACCTATATACTGGTTAAAAATACCTCACATATAGCCCCCAGAGGCTATATGGAGATATTTAACCCCTGCCAAACTTCACTAAAGAGCGGGAGACGAGCCCGCCGGAAAAGGGGCGGGGCCTATCTCCTCAGCACACAGCGCCATTTTTTCTCTCACAGAAAGGCTGGAGAGAAGGCTCCCAGGCTCTCCCCTGCACTGCACTACAGAAACAGGGTTTAAACAGAGAGGGGGGCACTAATTGGCGATATAAATATATATATAAAGATGCTATTAGGGAGAAACACTTATATAAGGTTGTCCCTATGTAATTATAGCGTTTTTTGGTGTGTGCTGGCAAACTCTCCCTCTGTCTCTCCAAAGGGCTAGTGGGGTCCTGTCCTCTGTCAGAGCATTCCAGGTGTGTGTGCTGTGTGTCGGTACGTGTGTGTCGACATGTATGAGGACGATGTTGGAGGAGGCGGAGAAATTGCCTGTAATGGTGATGTCACTCTCTAGGGAGTCGACACCGGAATGGATGGCTTATTTAGGGAATTACGTGAAAATGTCAACACGCTGCAAGGTCGGTTGACGACATGAGACGGCCGACAAACAATTAGTACCGGTCCAGGCGTCTCAGAAACACCGTCAGGGGTTTTTAAAAAAAAAACAAAAAAAAAACAAAAAAACGCCCATTTACCTCAGTCGGTCGACACAGACACAGACACGGACACTGAATCCAGTGTCGACGGTGAATAAACAAACGTATTCCTCATTAGGGCCACACGTTAAGGGCAATGAAGGAGGTGTTACATATTTCTGATACTACAAGTACCAAAAAAAAAAAAGGGTATTATGTGGGAGTGAAAAAACTACCTGTAGTTTTTCCTGAATCAGATAAAATAAAATGAAGTGTGTGATGATGCGTGGGTTTACCCCGATAGCAAATATTGGCGTTATACCCTTTCCCGCCAGAAGTTAGGGCGCGTTGGGAAACACCCCCTAGGGGGGATAAGGCGCTCACACGCTTGTAAGAACAAGGGCTCTACCCTCTCTGGAGATGGCCGCCCTTAGGGATCCTGCTGATAGAAAGCAGGAGGGTATCCTAAAATGTATTTACACACATACTGGTGTTATACTGCGACCAGCAAACGCCTCAGCCTGGATGTGCAGTGCTGGGTTGGCGTGGTCGGATTCCCTGACTAAAAATATTGATACCCTAGATAGGGACAGTATATTATTGCCTATAGAGCATTTAAAAGATGCATTTCTATATATGGGTGATGCACAGCGGAATATTTGCCGACTGGCATCAAGTCTAAGTGCGTTGTCCATTTCTGCCAGTAGAGGGTTATGGACACGACAGTGGTCAGGTGATGCGGATTCCAAACGGCATTTGGAAGTATTGCCTTATTAAGGGGAGGAGTTATTTGGGGTCGGTCTTTCAGACCTGGTGGCCACGGCAACAGCTGGGAAATCCACGTTTGTACCCCAGGTCGCCTCTCAACATAAGAAGACGCCGTATTATCAGGCGCAGTCTTTTCGCGGGCAAGGGGGCAAAAGGATCCTCATTTCTGCCCCGTGACAGAGGGAGAGGAAAAAAGGCTGCAGAAATCAGCCAGTTCCCAGGAACAGAAACCCTCTCCCGCCTCTGCCAAGCCCTCAGTATGACGCTGGGGCTTTACAAGCAGAATCAGGCACGGTGGGGGCCCGTCTCAATGAATTTCAGCGCGCAGTGGGCTCACTCGCAAGTAGACCCCTGGATCCTTCAGGTGATATCTCAGGGGTACAAATTGGAATTCGACACGTCTCCCCCTCGCCGTTTCCTAAAGTCGGCTTTAACGATGTCTCCTTCTGACAGGGAGGCAGTTTTGGAAGCCATTCACAAGCTGTATTCCCAGCAGGTGATAATCAAGGTACCCCTCCTGCAACAGGGAACGGGGTATTATTCCACACTGTTGTAGTACCGAAGCCGGACGGTTCGGTGAGACCGATTCTAAATCTAAAATCTTGAACACTTACATACGGAGGTTCAAATTCAAGATTGAGTCACTCAGAGCAGTGATTGCGAACCTGGAAGAAGGGGACTACATGATGTCTCGGGACATCAAGGATGCTTACCTTCATGTCCCAATTTACCCTTCTCACCAAGGGTACCTCAGGTTTATGGTACAGAACTGTCACTATCAGTTTCAGACGCTGCCGTATGGATGGTCCACGGCACCCCGGGTCTTTACCAAGGTAATGGCCGAAATGATGATACTCCTTCGAAGGAAGGGAATTTTAGTTATCCCTTACTTGGACGATTCCCTGATAAGGGTAAGATCCAGGTAACAGTTGGAGGTCGGTGTAGCACTATCTCAGGTAGTGTTGCGGCAGCACGATTGGATTCTCAATATTCCAAAATCGCAGCTGATTCCGACGACTCGTCTTCTGTTCTTAGGGATGATCCTGGACACAGTCCAGAAAAAGGTGTTTCTCCCGGAGGAGAAAGTCAGGGAGTTATCCGAGCTAGTCAGGAACCTCCTATAACTGAGCCAAGTCTCAGTACATCAATGAAATGGTTCTGGGAAAAATGGTGGCTTCCTACGAAGCAATCCCATTCGGCAGATTCCACGCAAGAACTTTCCAGTGGGACCTGCTGGACAAATGGTCCGGGTCGCATCTTCAGATGCATCAGCGGATAACCCTGTCACCAAGCACAAGGGTGTCTCTCCTGTGGTGGTTGCAGAGTGCTCATCTTTTAGAGGGCCACACATTCAGGACTGGGTCCTGGTGACCACGGATGCCAGCCTGCGAGGCTGGGGAGCAGTCACACAGGGAAGGAATTTCCAGAGCTTATGGTCAAGCCTGGAGACATCACTTCACATAAATATCCTGAAGCTAAGGGCCATTTACAATGCTCTAAGCTCAGCAAGACCTCTGCTTCAAGGTCACCCGGAGTTGATCCATTCGGACAACATCACGGCAGTCACCCACGTAAACAGACAGGGTGACACAAGCAGCAGGAGGGCAATGGCAGAAGCTGCAAGGATTCTTCGCTGGGCGGAAAATCGTGATAGCACTGTCAGCAGTATTCATTCCGGGAGTGGACAACTGGGAAGCAGACTTCCTCAGCAGACACGACCTCCACCCGGGAGAGTGGGGACTTCACCCAGAAGTCTTCCACATGTTTATAAAACTCAACAAGTATTGCGCCAGGTCAAGGGACCCTCAGGCAATAGCTGTAGACGCTCTGGTAACACAGTGGGTGTACCAGTCAGTGTATGTGTTCCCTCCTCTGCCTCTCATACCCAAGGTACTGAGAATTATAAGATGGAGAGGAATAAGCACTATATTCGTGGCTCCGGATTGGCCAAGAAGGACTTGGTAACCGGAACTTCAAGAGATGCTCACGGAGGATCCGTGGCCTCTACCTCTAAGAAGGGACCTGCTCCAGCAAGGACCCTGTCTGTTCCAAGACTTACCGCGGCTGCGTTTGACGGCATGGCGGTTGAACGCCGGATCCTGAAGGAGAAAGGCATTCCGAATGAAGTCATTCCTATCCTGATCAAAGCCAGGAAAGATATAACCGCAAAACATTATCACCGCATTTGGCGAAAATATGTTGCGTGGTGCGAGGCCAGTAAGGCCCCGACGGAGGAATTTTCAACTAGGTCGATTCCTACATTTCCTGCAAACAGGAGTGTCTATGGGCCTGAAATGGGGGTCCATTAAGGTTCAAATTTCGGCCCTGTCAATTTTCTTCCAAAAAGAACTAGCTTCAGTCCCTGAAGTTCAGACGTTTGTGAAAGGGGTACTGTATATACAGCCTCCTTTTGTGCCTCCAGTGGCACCTTGGGATCTAAATGTAGTTTTTGGGTTCCAAAAGTCACATTGGTTTGAACCACTTAAATATGTGGAGTTAAAATATCTCACATGGAAAGTGGTCATGCTGTTGGCCCTGGCCTGGGCCAGGTGCGTGTCAGAATTGGCGGCTTTATCCTGTAAAAGCCCTCATCTGATTTTCCATTCGGACAGGGCGGAATTGAGGACTTGTCCTCAGTTTCTCCCTAAGGTGGTTTTCAGCGTTTCACCTGAATCAACCTATTGTGGTGCCTGCGGCTACTAGGGACTTGGAGGACTCCAAGTTGCTAGACGTTGTCAGAGCCCTGGAAATATAGGTTTCCAGGACGGCTGGAGTCAGAAAATCTGACTCGTTGTTTATTCTGTATGCACCCAACAAGCTGGGTGCTCCTGCTTCTAAGCAGACTATTGCTCGTTGGATTTGTAGTACAATTCAGCTTGCACATTCTGTGTCAGGCCTGCCACAGACAAAATCTGTAAAAGCCCATTCCACAAGGAAGGTGGGCTCATCTTGGGCGGCTGCCCGAGGGGTCTCGGCTTTACAACTTTGCCGAGCAGCTACTTGGTCAGGAGCAAATACGTTTGTAAAATTCTACAAATTTGATACCCTGGCTGAGGAGGACCTGGAGTTCTCTCATTTGGTGCTGCAGAGTCATCCGTACTCTCCCGCCCGTTTGGGAGCTTTGGTATAATCCCCATGGTCCTTACGGAGTCCCCAGCATCCACTTAGGACGTTAGAGAAAATAAGAATTTACTTACCGATAATTCTATTTCTCGTAGTCCGTAGTGGATGCTGGGCGCCCATCCCAAGTGCGGATTGTCTGCAATACTGGTACATAGTTATTGTTACCAAAAAATCGGGTTATTGCTGTAGTGAGCCATCTTTTCTAGAGGCTCCTCTGTTATCATGCTGTTAACTGGGTTTAGATCACAAGTTATATGGTGTGATTGGTGTGGCTGGTATGAGTCTTACCCGGGATTCAAAATCCTTCCTTATTGTGTACGCTCGTCCGGGCACAGTATCCTAACTGAGGCTTGGAGGAGGGTCATAGGGGGAGGAGCCAGTGCACACCAGGTAGTTCTAAAGCTTTACTTTTGTGCCCAGTCTCCTGCGGAGCCGCTATTCCCCATGGTCCTTACGGAGTCCCCAGCATCCACTACGGACTACGAGAAATAGAATTATCGGTAAGTAAATTCTTATTTCTCTGACGTCCTAGTGGATGCTGGGAACTCCGTAAGGACCATGGGGAATAGCGGCTCCGCAGGAGACTGGGCACAAAAAGTAAAAGCTTTAGACTAGCTGGTGTGCACTGGCTCCTCCCCCTATGACCCTCCTCCAAGCCTCAGTTAGATTTTTGTGCCCGAACGAGAAGGGTGCAAGCTAGGTGGCTCTCCTGAGCTGCTTAGAAGTAAAAGTTTAAATAGGTTTTTTATTTTCAGTGAGTCCTGCTGGCAACAGGCTCACTGCATCGTGGGACTAAGGGGAGAAGAAGCGAACTCACCTGACTGCAGAGTGGATTGGGCTTCTTGGCTACTGGACATTATCTCCAGAGGGACGATCACAGGTTCAGCCTGGATGGGTCCCGGAGCCGCGCCGCCGGCCCCCTTACAGAGCCAGAAGAGCGAAGAGGTCCGGAGAAAGCGGCGGCAGAAGACGTTCCTGTCTTCAAATAAGGTAGAGCACAGCACTGCAGCTGTGCGCCATTGCTCTCAGCACACTTCACACTCCGGTCACTGAGGGTGCAGGGCGCTGGGGGGGAGCGCCCTGAGACGCAATAAAAACGATATAAAAACCTTATATGGCTAAAAAAAATGCATCACATATAGCTCCTGGGCTATATGGATGCATTTATCCCCTGCCAGTTTCCTGAAAAAAGCGGGAGAAAAGGCCGCCGTGAAGGGGGCGGAGCCTTTCTCCTCAGCACACAAGCGCCATTTTCTTTCACAGCTCCGCTGGAAGGACGGCTCCCTGACTCTCCCCTGCAGTCCTGCAGAAACAGGGTAAAACAGAGAGGGGGGCACTATTGGCAGCTAATATATAAATACAGCAGCTATAACAGGGAGTAACACTTATATAAGGTTATCCCTGTATATATATAGCGCTCTGGTGTGTGCTGGCAAACTCTCCCTCTGTCTCCCCAAAGGGCTAGTGGGGTCCTGTCCTCTATCAGAGCATTCCCTGTGTGTGTGCTGGGTGTCGGTACGATTGTGTCGACATGTATGAGGAGGAAAATGATGTGGAAGCAGAGCAATTGCCTGTGTTAGTGATGTCACCCCCTAGGGAGTCGACACCTGACTGGATGGTAGTAATTAAAGAATTACGTGACAATGTCAGCACTTTGCAAAAAACTGTTGACGACATGAGACAGCCGACAAATCAATTAGTGCCTGTTCAGGCGTCTCAGACACCGTCAGGGGCGCTAAAACGCCCGTTACCTCAGATGGTCGACACAGACCCTGACACGGATACTGAATCCAGTGTCGACGGTGACGAGACAAACGTAATGTCCAGTAGGGCCACACGTTACATGATCACGGCAATGAAGGAGGCATTGAACATTTCTGACACTACAAGTACCACAAAAAAGGGTATTATGTGGGGTGTGAAAAAACTACCAGTGGTTTTTCCTGAGTCAGATGAATTAAATGAGGTGTGTGATAAAGCGTGGGTTTCCCCCGATAAAAAACAGCTGATTTCTAATAAATTATTGGCACTATACCCTTTCCCGCCAGAGGTTAGGGCACGTTGGGAAACACCCCCTAGGGTAGATAAGGCGCTCACACGCTTATCAAAACAAGTGGCGTTACCGTCTCCTGATACGGCCGCTCGCAAGGAACCTGCTGATAGAAGGCTAGAAAATATCTTAAAAGGTATATACACACATACCGGTGTTATACTGCGACCAGCGATCGCCTCAGCCTGGATGTGCAGCGCTGGAGTGGCTTGGTCGGATTCCCTGACTGAAAATATTGATACCCTGGATAGGGACAGTATATTATTAACTATAGAGCATTTAAAGGATGCATTACTATATATGCGAGATACACAGAGGGATATTTGCACCCTGGCATCTAGAGTAAGTGCGATGTCCATTTCTGCCAGAAGAACGTTATGGACGCGACAGTGGTCAGGTGATGCGGATTCCAAACGGCATATGGAAGTATTGCCGTATAAAGGGGAGGAGTTATTTGGGGTCGGTCTATCGGACCTGGTGGCCACGGCAACGGCTGGAAAATCCACCTTTTTACCCCAGGTCACCTCTCAGCAGAAAAAGACACCGTCTTTTCAAACCCAGTCCTTTCGTCCCTATAAGGGCAAGAGGGAAAAAGGCCGCTCATTCCTGCCTCGGGGCAGAGGAAGGGGAAAAAGACTGCACCATGCAGCCTCTTCCCAAGAGCAGAAGCCCTCCCCCGCTTCTGCCAAGTCCTCAGCATGACGCTGGGGCTCTGCAAGCAGACTCGGGCACGGTGGGGGGCCGTCTCAAGAATTTCAGCGCGCAGTGGGCTCACTCGCAAGTGGACCCCTGGATCCTGCAGGTAGTATCACGGGTACAAATTGGAATTCGAGACGTCTCCCCCTCGCCGGTTCCTGAAGTCTGCTCTACCAACGTCTCCCTCCGACAGGGAGGCAGTATTGGAAGCTATTCACAAGCTGTATTCCCAGCAGGTGATAATCAAGGTACCCCTCCTACAACAGGGACAGGGGTATTATTCCACGCTGTTTGTGGTACCGAAGCCGGACGGCTCGGTGAGACCAATTTTAAATCTAAAATCTTTGAACACTTACATAAAAAGGTTCAAATTCAAGATGGAGTCACTCAGAGCAGTGATAGCGAACCTGGAAGAAGGGGACTATATGGTATCTCTAGACATCAAGGATGCTTATCTCCATGTCCCAATTTACCCTTCTCACCAAGGGTACCTCAGGTTTGTGATACAAAACTGTCATTATCAGTTTCAGACGCTGCCGTTTGGATTGTCCACGGCACCACGGGTCTTTACCAAGGTAATGGCCGAAATGATGATTCTTCTTCGAAGAAAAGGCGTATTAATTATCCCTTACTTGGACGATCTCCTGGTAAGGGCAAGGTCCAGGGAACAGTTAGAGGTCGGAGTAGCACTATCTCAGGTAGTGCTACGTCAGCACGGGTGGATTCTAAATATCCCAAAATCACAGCTGATTCCAACAACACGTCTACTGTTCCTAGGGATGATTCTGGACACAGTCCAGAAAAAGGTGTTTCTCCCGGAGGAGAAGGCCAGGGAGTTATCCGAGCTAGTCAGGAACCTCCTAAAACCAGGACAAGTGTCAGTGCATCAGTGCACGAGAGTCCTGGGAAAAATGGTGTCTTCTTACAAAGCGATTCCATTCGGAAGATTCAATGCAAGAACTTTTCAGTGGGATCTGCTGGACAAATGGTCCGGATCGCATCTTCAGATGCATCAGCGGATAACCCTATCTCCAAGGACAAGGGTATCTCTCCTGTGGTGGTCACAGAAGGCTCATCTTCTCGAGGGCCGCAGATTCGGCATTCAGGATTGGATGCTGGTAACCACGGATGCCAGCCTGAGAGGCTGGGGAGCAGTCACACAGGGAAGAAATTTCCAGGGCTTGTGGTCAAGCATGGAAACGTCTCTTCACATAAATATCCTAGAGCTAAGGGCCATTTACAATGCCCTAAGTCAAGCAAGGCCTCTGCTTCAGGGTCAACCGGTATTGATCCAGTCGGACAACATCACGGCTGTCGCCCACGTAAACAGACAGGGCGGCACAAGAAGCAGGAGGGCAATGGCAGAAGCTGCAAGGATTCTCCGCTGGGCGGAAAATCATGTGATAGCACTGTCAGCAGTGTTCATTCCGGGGGTGGACAACTGGGAAGCAGACTTCCTCAGCAGATATATGTGTTCCCTCCTCTTCCTCTCATACCAAAAGTACTGAGAATCATAAGAAGGAGAGGAGTAAGAACGATACTCGTGGCTCTGGATTGGCCAAGAAGAACTTGGTACCCGGAACTGCAAGACATGCTCACGGAGGACCCGTGGCCTCTACCTCTCAGGAAGGACCTGCTCCAGCAGGGACCTTGTCTGTTCCAAGACTTACCGCGGCTGCGTTTGACGGCATGGCGGTTGAACGCCGGATCCTGAAGGAAAAAGGCATTCCAGATGAAGTCATCCCTACCCTGATCAAGGCCAGGAAGGATGTAACTGCAAAACATTATCATCGTATTTGGCGAAAATATGTTGCGTGGTGTGAGGCCAAGAAGGCCCCTACGGAGGAATTTCAACTGGGTCGTTTCCTACATTTCCTGCAAGCAGGATTCTCTATGGGCCTAAAATTAGGATCCATTAAGGTTCAAATTTCGGCCCTGTCGATCTTCTTCCAGAAAGAACTGGCTTCAGTGCCTGAAGTTCAGACGTTTGTCAAAGGGGTACTGCATATACAGCCTCCTTTTGTGCCTCCAGTGGCACCTTGGGATCTCAATGTAGTTTTAGGGTTCCTAAAATCACATTGGTTTGAACCACTTGCCACAGTGGATTTGAAATATCTCACATGGAAAGTGGTAATGCTGTTGGCCCTGGCTTCAGCCAGGCGCGTATCAGAATTGGCGGCTTTATCCTATAAAAGCCCTTACCTGATATTTCATTCGGATAGGGCGGAATTGAGGACTCGTCCTCAATTTCTCCCTAAGGTGGTTTCAGCGTTTCACATGAATCAACCTTTTGTGGTACCTGTGGCCACTAGGGACTTGGAGGACTCCAAGTTGCTGGACGTAGTCAGGGCCCTGAAAATATATGTTTCCAGGACGGCTGGAGTCAGAAAATCTGACTCGCTGTTTATACTGTATGCACCCAACAAGCTGGGTGCTCCTGCTTCTAAGCAGACGATTGCTCGTTGGATTTGTAGTACAATTCAACTTGCACATTCTGTGGCAGGCCTGGCACAGCCAAAATCTGTTAAAGCCCATTCCACAAGGAAGGTGGGCTCATCTTGGGCGGCTGCCCGAGGGGTCTCGGCTTTACAACTTTGCCGAGCAGCTACTTGGTCAGGGGCAAACACGTTTGCTAAATTCTACAAATTTGATACCCTGGCTGAGGAGGACCTGGAGTTCTCTCATTCGGTGCTGCAGAGTCATCCGCACTCTCCCGCCCGTTTGGGAGCTTTGGTATAATCCCCATGGTCCTTACGGAGTTCCCAGCATCCACTAGGACGTCAGAGAAAATAAGAATTTACTTACCGATAATTCTATTTCTCGTAGTCCGTAGTGGATGCTGGGCGCCCATCCCAAGTGCGGATTGTCTGCAATACTTGTATATAGTTATTGTTACAAACAAATCGGGTTGTTTATTGTTGGAAGCCATCTTTTCAGAGGCTCCTACGGTTATCATACTGTTAACTGGGTTCAGATCACGAGTTGTACGGTGTGATTGGTGTGGCTGGTATGAGTCTTACCCGGGATTCAAGATCCTTCCTTATTATGTACGCTCGTCCGGGCACAGTATCTTAACTGAGGCTTGGAGGAGGGTCATAGGGGGAGGAGCCAGTGCACACCAGCTAGTCTAAAGCTTTTACTTTTTGTGCCCAGTCTCCTGCGGAGCCGCTATTCCCCATGGTCCTTACGGAGTTCCCAGCATCCACTACGGACTACGAGAAATAGAATTATCGGTAAGTAAATTCTTATTTTTAGCAGCCATGCAAACGCTATGCCGCCTCCCACTGGGAGTGTATTTTAGCTTAGCAGAAGGGCAAACGAAAGGTTCGCAGAGCGGCTACAAAATAATTTTGTGCAGTTTTAGAGAGTAGCTTCAGACCTACTCAGCGCTTGCGATCACTTCAGACTGTTCAGTTCCTGTTCTGACGTCACGAACACGCCCAGCCACGCCTCCGTTTTTTCGAACACTCCCTGATAACGGGCAGTTGACACCCAGAAACGCCCTCTTCCTGTCAATCACTCTGCGGCCAGCAGTGCGACTGAAAGACTTCGCTAGACCCTGTGTGAAACTTCATTGTTCGTTGTAATAGTACGACGCGCGTGCGCATTGTGCTGCAGTGCCGTTTTTTAGCCTCATCGCTGCGCAGCAAACGCAAGCAGCTAGCAATCAACTCGGAATGACCCCCTAAAGACATGATAACACAAAAGGAAGTCTGATAGTGCAACAGTCAGGAGCTTCTTAAACCTAGGTGGCTTCACCTCCCCACCTTACAATAGATAAAAACACAAAAGCAGGTTTAGCACTTTCTTTTGGGAAAACAGGAAACAAAGTCTCAGAACTGAAAGAGATCTCAGAACAATTTATTTGACAAAAGATGGTAAAAAATGCCAATAAACGGTCTGTTCCAGTGGTCGTAAATTATTTTGTAATACTGCACATAAGAAATATTACTTCACTGGATGCCACTCAGGGAGCCTCAAAAACGTATTGAAATAATGGTTTTCAGCATAACTGCATTTCAGGCATCTTGGGCTGTAGAGCTGCATTTGCCTGTAGTGGAATGCTTCCCTTTTAGATTGTGTTATTTTAGTGTTCGTTCAAGCCTACGTGGAACCCAACTGCAAGATTAAGATTACTAAATGGAATTTTTTCTTACCAAGATAAGACATGCATAGCTCCCTTGACTCCCAAATTTCACATACCCTGTAACTTATATCCAACCCCAATGTGATATCAGGGGCATAACTTCCAGAGGCAATGGAGACACCTGCACCTGGGCTCCAAGCCCTGAAGAGTCACTTGCATGTACAGCAGCTGTGTGGTTCACAGCGGGATCCAAGTGTGACCGCTACTCTCCCAATGGAGCTCTGCGGCACACCTGCTGCTGAATAGTTCATTGGTTCTATCGCAAGACCCCTGCTAACACCTGTAATTGGGGACAGGATGGCTCCTGTCTGGTACTGCTCACCCTGTGCTACAACAAGTGACGGTTCACACACCGCTGCAGCTGCACTGTGATATGGGACCCACAGTTGGATGCCGATTCTGTATCCTGCAGATGGCTGAATCTTGTGAGTCTGACCCTAAACCACCGGCAATTGTCACACAGCATAGCTGGATTCCTGCCAATACACTGCAGGCTCCAGTCCCTGTAGACCAGCTGAGAGAGCTATCGATATAATTCTGGAAGTTATGTGTGTTATTTTTATGTATTTATATTTAGTGTGTGTATCACACACACACACACACACACACACACACACACACACACACACACACACACGGAGAGGGGCACCAAACACTAACTTGCCTCCAGGCAACTAGGATGAACTTACGCCCCTGTGTTATATGATGGTAATACAAAATGGTCATTCTAAGAAGATAAGATCTTGGTTGTGATTGCCTTTGCACTGCTTCTACTATTTGTCCAGCAATCCCTGTTAAAAGCAGAGCTCATCTGTTCATTACTTGTGCTAAAACGGATATACAGATGGAGCCATGCTAGCCGTGGTTCTGTCTGTGCCTGGGTGCGCGGGCCCAGGCACGCCTAATGATAAGAGTCTCTCTGTACGGGCCGGCGTGCGCCCGTGACGGAGGCACGTCCCATTCAGTAGTCTGGGAGAGCGTATCCGTCCGGGGCGCGTGCGTGAAGGAGATGTGAATGGGAGAGCGTCTCTGTGCACTCCGGTCCTGACTAGGCGGATGGATCACCTAGTCATGCCAGGAGTGCACGCATTCGATGGAGCCGCCTCAGATGAGTGCGGCTCCATCTGTATGCTGACTATCTCTTTGCATATAATGTTACTATCATTAGGTAGGTTCTAAGAATGAAGTGTTATTCTTTTAAGAGGAAAATGTAAATACACACAGTGTGTGTATATATATATATATATATATAATGTTAGCATTCCGCCTCACAGCACTGAGGTCATGGGTTAGATTCCCACCATGGCCCTACCTGTGGAGTTTGTATTTCTCATACGTCCTAGAGGATGCTGGGGTCCACTTCAGTACCATGGGGTATAGACGGCTCCGCAGGAGCCATGGGCACTCTAAGACTTTTCTAGAGTGTGAACTGGCTCCTTCCTCTATGCCCCTCCTCCAGACCTCAGTTTAGAAAATGTGCCAAGACAGACTGGTTGCACTCCAGTGGAGCTCTAATGAGTTTCACTGAAAAGACTTTGTTAGTTTTTTTATTTTCAGGGAGACTGCTGGCAACAGTCTCCTTGCTTCGTGGGACTTAGGGGGAAGAAGTAGGAAGCAACTTCCTAAATAGTTTCATGGCTCTGCTTCTTGCTGACAGGACACCATTAGCTCCTGAAGGGTACTGAACACTAGCTGCGGCTATGCGCTCACTCCCACAGCATGCCGTCAGCTCCGGTCATCGTGATGGCTCAATGTACCGCGCAGCGAGCGGGAACGCTGCACGGACATGCTACCCATACACAGCGCACAGCAGGGCGCGGGTTGGGGGGCGCCCTGGGCAGCATGAAAACCTACTCTTACACTGGCAAAAGTAGCATATTATGCCGTGGCACAATCCTACACCCCCGCCAGTATAAATATTACCTCATGTTTGCTGTGGAAGAACGCGCCATTGCAGGGGACGGGGCTTCTTCCTCAGGCAGCCAGCACACTGCTCAGCGCCATTTTCTTCCAGCAAAAAGCAAGGGAAGAAACGCTGATTCTCCTCTCAACTTATGATTTTAGTATCAGAGTGCAAAAAGGGGGGGAAAGTGTATATTATGGTATTATAACCTATTATTGACTATATATATATATATATATATATATATATATATATATATATACCTGAAAGTCTCTGTGTACAAAGTACACGACACAGGGATTTTTTATTTAAGCGCTGAGTTGTGGACTGGCAATGTTTATTCTGTGTCCCTCTGACAGCTTTTATTGTGGGTCTGTCCCCTATAAGCCCCGGAGTGTCTGTGGTGTGATTGTGCACGTGTGTGACATGTCTGAGGCAGGGAGCTCTTCCTCTATGGGAGCCATGTTAGGGACACAGAGTTGTAATGTGACACCAAGAGCCTGACTGGGTGAAAGAGTTACGTGATAGTGTGAATCATATCAGTGAGAGATTGGATAAGTCTCAGTCTCATGCAGAAAACTGAAAATAATCTGTTGAAGATGTGATTTTTAATAGTTCTGCCTTTCATCCACAGGGGACCCCTCTGGGTCACATAAACTTTTGCACAAGTAGTATGAACTGATACCGACACGGACGCTGATTCCTGTGTCGACACTAGTGATTCCAGGGGAATAGGTCCTAAGTTAGCGAAAAACATTCAAAACATGTTTTTAGCTATAAAGGAGGTATTAGAAGTTACAGGGCCCCCTCCTTTACCACAGGAGCAGGCTTACTTTAGTAAAGAAGTAATGTAACTTTCCCTCCACCTCATGAGCTGAACAGTCTCTTGGAGAGAGTCTGGTTTAACCCGAAAAGAAATTTCAGATTTCCAAAAGAAGTCAGGCAGCTTAGCTTTTTCCATGCAGAGGACAGGAAAAGGTGGGAGTCACCCCCCATTTTAAGCAGTGCCCTGTCATGGTTAAAGGAAAAAGGTGTTTCTCCCTGCACCTGGGACGGCTTCACTTATGGAGCCGGCAGACCGGCAAATTGGAGTCTATGTTGTAATCTATTTATGTGGCCAATGGGACACTACTTAGGCCTACCATTGCCTGTGCGTGGGTGAGTGGTGCTATTGAAAAGTGGTCAGAAAACTTGTCATTAGACATTGACACAATAGATCGAGACGAGATACTCCTAACGTTAGGTCATCTCAAAGTCGCTGCTGCGTACATGATAGAAACCATGAAAGATATTGGTCTCTTGGGATCAAGAGCCGCTACCATGGCAATCTCAGCACGGAGGGCGTTGTGGATTCGCCAATGGAAGGCTGACGCAGATTCCAAAAGGAATATGGAGGCTTTCCTGTATTAAGGTGAGTCCTTATTTGGAGATGGGCTGGATGCTTTAGTTCCTGCGGCTACCGCAGGTAAGTCGACATTCTTGCCTATTGCTCCTGTGCCGGCGAAAAAGACGCATCACTCTCAGATGCAGTCATTTAGGCCCACAAATTACAAAAAAGGGTAAAGGTTCCCCTTTGTGGGTAAAGAAAGGGGAAAGGGAAATAAAGTCCACCGCATCTCCAGGATCACAGGAGCAGATATCAACCTCTGCTCCTGCCAAATCTTCAGCATGACGCTGGGGCTCCCTTGCAGGAGTCCGCTCAGGTGGGGGCACGTCTGAAACTCTTCAGTCAGTTCTGGGTTCAATCTAGCCTAGACCCGTGGGTCATACAAATGGAGTCCCACGGGTACAAACTGGAGTTTTAAGACATTTCCCAGGCCGTATTTTCAAATCGACCTTACCAGCTTGTATCCCAGACAGGGAAATGGCAGCAGCAATACAAAAATTGTGTCAGGATCAAGTTTTTGTCCTGGTTCCCTTGTTACAACAAGGGAAAGGGTTTTATTGCAACCCTATTCGTGGTTTCGAAGCCGGACGACTCGGTCATACCGATTCTAAACCTGTATACTCTGAATCTCTACCTGCAAAGGTTCTAGTTCAAGATGGAATCCCTGAGGGCAGTGGTTTCCAGTCTGGAGGAGGGGGACTTCATGACTTCATGGTGTCAGTAGACATAAAAGATGCCTACTTACACGTTCCCATTTATCCTCCACATCAAGCTTATCTGAGATTAGCAAAACAATTTTCATTACCAATTTCAGACATTGCCGTTAGGACCTTCCGCGGCACAGAGGGTTTTCACCAAGGTGATGGCAGGAGATGATGATCCTCCTTCAACAACAAGGAGTCAATTTAATTCCTGACCTGGAAGATCTCTCGATAAAAGCGAGATCCAGGGAAAAGTTGGTGCAGAACATGGCACTCTCCCTGACAGTACTTCAACATCACGGTTGGATCATAAGTTTTCCAAAGTTACAATTGGAACCGACTACAAGATTGTCCTTTCTGGGGATGATACTGGACACAGAAGGGTATTTCTTCCAGTAGAAAAGGCTCTGGAAATCCAGAGAATGGTCAAACAAATTCTGAAACCAACAAGAGTGTCGATTCATCAATGCATTCGGGTGTTGAGGAAGATGGTAGCGGCCTACGAGACCATACAGTTTGGCCGATTCCATGCCAGAGTATTCCAGTGGGACAAGTGGTCCGGATCCCACCTACACATGCACCGGAAGATAATCCTGTCATCCAAAGCCAGAATTTCGCTCCTGTGGTGGCTACACAGTTCTCACCTACTAGAGGGACGCAGGTTCGGGATTCAGGACTGGGTCCTAGTAACCACGGATGCAAGTCTCCGAGGTTGGGGTGCAGTCACACAGGGAGAAAGCTTCCAAGGAAGATGGTCAAGTCAGGAAACCTGTCTTCACATAAACGTTTTGGAGTAGAGAGCCATTTACAACGGCCTTCTACAAGCGTGTCATCTTCAAGATCAACTCGTACAGATCCAGTCGGACAATGTAAAAGCAGTCGTGTACATAAACCGTCAGGGCGGAACGAAAAGCAGAGCGGCGATGACAGAGGTGGCAAAGATCCTCTTCTGGGAAGGAAGACATGCAGAATGGGGCCTCCACCAAGAAGTCTTCGCAGAGGTGTCAGGTCTTTGGGGAGTTCCTCAAGTAGACATGATAGCATATCGTCTCAACAAGAAGCTTCAGAGATATTGTTCCAGGTCGAGAGACCCTCAAGCAATAGCAGTGTATGCACTGGTTACCCAGTGGGTGTTTCGGTTGGTGTATGTCTTTCCTCCACTTCCACTAATACCAACAGTGCTCAAGATCGTGAGAAGAACAAGGGATTTGAGCGATCATCATTGTCCCAGACTCGCCAAGGAGAGCTTGGTATCCAGATCTTCAGGAGTTGCTAATAGAAGATCCTCTTCCTCTTCGCGAGGACCTGCTGCAGCAGGGGCCGTGCGTGAATCAAGACTTACTGCGGCTACGTTTGACGGCATGGCTGTTGAGCGCCGGATCCTAGCCCAAAAGGGTATTCCCAAAGAAGTCATCCCCACTCTTATTCAGGCCAGGAAAGGAGTAACGTCTAAACATTACCACCATATTTGGAGAAAATATGTGTCTTGGTGTGAATCCAAGAAGGCTCCTACGGAGTAGTTTCAGTTGGGACGTTTTCTCCATTTTCTGCAGGCAGGTGTGGATGCGGGCCTAAGATTGGGTTCAATTAAGGTCCAGATTTCGGCCTTGTCCGTTTTCTTTCAGAAACAATTGGCCTCCCTTCCAGAAGTTCAGACGTTCGTGAAAGGGGTTCTGCATATCCAACCTCCATTTGTGCCTCCAGTGGCACCATGGGATCTTAACGTGGTGTTGCAATTCCTTCAATCGGATTGGTTTGAACCTCTACACGAGATAGAGTTGAAGTTTCTCACTTGGAAAGTGGTCATGCTGTTGGCCTTGGCATCCGCAAGGAGGGTGTCTGAGTTAGGCGCCTCGTCTCACAAGAGCCCTTACTTGATCTTCCATGAAGATACGGCTGAGTTAAGAACTTGTCAGCAATTTCTTCTGAAGGTTGTTTCTTCTTTCCATATAAACCAACCTATTGTGCCAGTGGCTACTGATACCTTCGCTGCGTCAAAGTCTCTGGATGTGGTCAGAGCTTTGAAAATTTATACTGCAAGAACAGCTCGGATACAGAAAACAGAGGCTCTGTTTGTCCTGTGTGCTCCCAACAAGATTGGGTGTTCTGCTTCTAAGCAGACCATTGCGCGCTGGATCAGAGGTACGATTCAGCACACTCATTCCACGGCAGGATTGCTGATACCGAATTCGGTGAATGCCCATTCTACTTGAAAGGTGGGCTCATCCTGGGCGGCTGCCCGGGGGGTCTCGGCGTTACAACTTTGCCAAGCAGCTACTTGGTCAGGGGCAAACACGTTTGCTAAGTTTTACAAGTTTGACACCTTTGCCGATGAGGACCTCAAGTTTGGTCAATCGGTGCTGCAGGGTTATCCGCACTCTCCCGCCCGTACTAAAGCTTTGGCATAACCCCATGGTACTGAAGTGGACCCCAGCATCCTCTAGGACGTATGAGAAAACATGATTTTAATACCTACCGGTAAATCCTTTTCTCCTAGTCCGTAGAGGATGCTGGGCACCCAGCCCAGTGCGTACTTTACCTGCAGTTGTAATTTTGTTAAATATGTTTTCAGCACGGTTGCTGTAATGTTCATGTCCGTTGGCATGTGTTTTGTTGAATGCCATGTGTGCGGCATGGTTGAAATGTGAGCTGGTATGAATCTCACCGTTAACTTAAAAGTAAATCCTTTCCGCAAAATGTCCATCTCCCTGGGCAGAGTTCCTGTACTGAGGTCTGGAGGAGGGGCATAGAGGGAGTAGCCAGTTCACTCTCTAGAAAAGTCTTAGAGTGCCCATGGCTCCTGAGGAGCCGTCTATACCCCATGGTACTGAAGTGGACCCCAGCATCCTCTGTGGACTAGGAGAAGAGGATTTACCGGTAGGTATTAAAATCCTGTTTTCTCTGACGTCCTAGTGGATGCTGGGGACTCCGTCAGGACCATGGGGATTAGCGGCTCCGCAGGAGACAGAGCACAAAAATAAAGCTTTAGGATCAGGTGGTGTGCACTGGCTCCTCCCCCCATGACCCTCCTCCAAGCCTCTGTTAGGTTTTTGTGCCCGTCCGAGCAGGGTGCAATCTAGGTGGCTCTCCTAAAGAGCTGCTTAGAAAAAGTTTTTAGGTTTTTTATTTTACAGTGAGTCCTGCTGGCAACAGGCTCACTGCAACGAGGGACTTAGGGGAGAAGAAGTGAACTCACCTGCGTGCAGGATGGATTGGCTTCTTAGGCTACTGGACACCATTAGCTCCAGAGGGATCGAACACAGGCCCAGCCATGGAGTCCGGTCCCGGAGCCGCGCCGCCGACCCCCTTGCAGATGCCGAAAAGTGAAGAGGTCCAGAAACCGGCGGCAGAAGACTTTTCAGTCTTCATGAGGTAGCGCACAGCACTGCAGCTGTGCGCCATTGTTGTCACACACTTCACACCAGCGGTCACGGAGGGTGCAGGGCGCTGCAGGGGGCGCCCTGGGCAGCAATGAGAATACCTTGTTCTGGCTAAAAAATACATCACATATAGCCCCTGGGGCTATATGGATGTATTTAACCCCTGCCAGGTCTCAGAAAAACGGGAGAAGAAGCCCGCCGAAAAGGGTGCGGGGCCTATTCTCCTCAGCACACAGCGCCATTTTCCCTCACAGAAATGCTGGTGGGAAGGCTCCCAGGCTCTCCCCTGCACTGCACTACAGAAACAGGGTTAAAACAGAGAGGGGGGGCACTTATTTGGCGATATGATTATATATATTAAGATGCTATAAGGGAAAAACACTTATATAAAGGTTGTCCCTGTATAATTATAGCGTTTTGGTGTGTGCTGGCAAACTCTCCCTCTGTCTCTCCAAAGGGCTAGTGGGGTCCTGTCCTCTATCAGAGCATTCCCTGTGTGTGTGCTGTGTGTCGGTACGTGTGTGTCGACATGTATGAGGACGATGTTGGTGAGGAGGCGGAGCAATTGCCTGTAATGGTGATGTCACTCTCTAGGGAGTCGACATCGGAATGGATGGCTTATTTAAGGAATTACGTGATAATGTCAACACGCTGCAAGGTCGGTTGACGACATGAGACGGCCGGCAAACCAATTAGTACCTGTCCAGGCGTCTCAAACACCGTCAGGGGCGTTAAAACGTCCTTTTACCTCAGTCGGTCGACACAGACACTGACTCCAGTGTCGACGGTGAAGAAACAAACGTATTTTCTTTTAGGGCCACACATTACTTGTTAAGGGCAATGAAGGAGGTGTTACATATTTCTGATACTACAAGTACCACAAAAAAGGGTATTATGTGGAGTGTGAAAAAACTACCTGTAGTTTTTCCTGAATCAGATAAATTAAATGAAGTGTGTGATGATGCGTGGGTTTCCCCCGATAGAAAATTATTGGCGGTATACCCTTTCCCGCCAGAAGTTAGGGCGCGTTGGGAAACACCCCTTAGGGTGGATAAGGCGCTCACACGCTTATCAAAACAAGTGGCGGTACCGTCTCCAGATAGGGCCGCCCTCAAGGAGCCAGCTGATAGGAGGCTGGAAAATATCCTAAAAAGTATATACACACATACTGGTGTTATACTGCGACCAGCGATCGCCTCAGCCTGGATGTGCAGCGCTGGGGTGGCTTGGTCGGATTCCCTGACTGAAAATATTGATACCCTTGACAGGGACAGTATTTTATTGACTATAGAGCATTTAAAGGATGCATTTCTATATATGCGAGATGCACAGAGGGATATTTGCACTCTGGCATCAAGAGTAAGTGCGATGTCCATATCTGCCAGAAGTTGTTTATGGACACGACAGTGGTCAGGTGATGCAGATTCCAAACGGCACATGGAAGTATTGCCGTATAAAGGAGAAAAAGACAACGTCTTTTCAGCCTCAGTCCTTTCGTCCCCATAAGGGCAAGCGGGCAAAAGGCCAGTCATCAGCCCCTGATGATGAACTTATGGGGTGTCAGTGTTCACTTTATCTGTGTAATCTTAATTATATTAATGTATCACAGGTGTAAATCATAACTTATATTGATGTTGAAGAGATAATAATATTAATAATAAAAATAATGTCAGCTTGAGGTACCAATTAGATTTTTATTGGGGAGTCACAGTGCTCCTCCCAGGCACTTAGTAAATAATATGGGTTAATTTTATAACTATTCGGGGTTAATTCAGTCCATGCAATTGCGTGAATTTCCTCCTGTACGTTAATTTTCAAGAATCTCTGACCCTTGTCATAGGTCCGTATAATTAATGTGTCCAAATGATCCAATCAAAATTAAGAATAAAAAGTTGCAATAAAGAATAAAAGGATCCAATTGCTGATCGCAAAAGACAATGCTAAATGTGTTGTCACTGCCCTAAATAGGGCCGTCTTTAATCCTGCTAACCGCAGCAGATATAAATGTCAAATGCAAATATAAGTTGGGGGATATATGTTCTGGGGGTGCGGCGTCCCGTAACCCTCAGGTGCATATACTTACCCTTCTTCTTCTGGTCGTCTTAGCCTCTCGTCCCCCGCTGTGCTTGTTTGTCTGTCCCTCCGTCTCGCTCCCCGGCCGGTGTAGAGAATCTGTGTGCAGCCTGCACACCGAAGCACGGACCTTCGGGGCGACGGAATCACCGGCGGCTACGGCACTTCCGGGTACTGTTAGCCTGTTACAGGCTTGTCAGCGGATGTTTGAAGGATGCTAAATGTTAGAATTATGTCGACATTTAGCATCCTTCAAACATCCGCTGACAAGACCAATCGCTTCCCGATCCCGCAGTCTCCTTCACTGGATAGTGAAGTAGAGCCGCCGTCAGTGCTGCAGCGCGCCGGGGACTGAGCGCCTGTAACAGGCTAACAGTACCCGGAAGTGCCGTAGCCGCCGGTGATTCCGTCGCCCCGAAGGTCCGTGCTTCGGTGTGCAGGCTGCACACAGATTCTCTACACCGGCCGGGGAGCAAGACGGAGGGACAGACAAACAAGCACAGCGGGGGACGAGAGGCTAAGACGACCAGAAGAAGAAGGGTAAGTATATGCACCTGAGGGTTACGGGACGCCGCACCCCCAGAACATATATCCCCCAACTTATATTTGCATTTGACATTTATATCTGCTGCGGTTAGCAGGATTAAAGACGGCCCTATTTAGGGCAGTGACAACACATTTAGCATTGTCTTTTGCGATCAGCAATTGGATCCTTTTATTCTTTATTGCAACTTTTTATTCTTAAGTTTGATTGGATCATTTGGACACATTAATTATACGGACCTATGACAAGGGTCAGAGATTCTTGAAAATTAACGTACAGGAGGAAATTCACGCAATTGCATGGACTGAATTAACCCCGAATAGTTATAAAATTAACCCATATTATTTACTAAGTGCCTGGGAGGAGCACTGTGACTCCCCAATAAAAATCTAATTGGTACCTCAAGCTGACATTATTATTATTATTATCTCTTCAACATCAATATAAGTTATGATTTACACCTGTGATACATTAATATAATTAAGATTACACAGATAAAGTGAACACTGACACCCCATAAGTTCATCATCAGGGGCTGAGCGCTGTGTTGTATATATACTCTGCAAACTTTTCTAGTAGGATAGATCACCTACAAACATCAGCAGCTCGCCATACTCATTAGGTATTTGGCATTGCCTCAGTGCGCAGGTGGTAACCCTCCAAAAAGGCCAGTCATATCTGCCATGGGATAGAGGAAAGGGAAGAAGACTACAGCAGGCAGCCCATTCCCAGGAACAGAAGCCCTCCACCGCTTCTGCCAAGTCCTCAGCATGACGCTGGGGCCGTACAAGCGGACTCAGGTGCGGTGGGGGGGTCGTCTCAAGAGTTTCAGCACGCAGTGGGCTCACTCGCAAGTGGACCCCTGGATCCTACAAGTAGGATCCCATGGGTACAGATTGGAAATTCGAGACGTCTCCCCCTCGCAGGTTCCTGAAGTCTGCTTTACCAACGTCTCCCTCCGACAGGGAGGCAGTATTGGAAACAATTCACAAGCTGTATTCCCAGCAGGTGATAATCAAAGTACCCCTCCTACAACAAGGAAAGGGGTATTATTCCACACTATATTGTGGTACTGAAGCCAGACGGCTCGGTGAGACCTATTCTAAATCTGAAATATTTGAACACTTACATACAAAGGTTCAAATCAAGATGGAGTCACTCAGAGCAGTGATAGCGAACCAGGAAGAAAGGGACTATATGGTGTCCCGGGACATCAGGGATGCTTACCTCCATGTCCCAATTTGCCCTTCTCACCAAGGGTACCTCAGGTTCGTGGTACAGAACTGTCACTATCAGTTTCAGACGCTGCCGGTTGGATTGTCCACGGCACCCCGGGTCCTTACCAAGGTAATGGCCGAAATGATGATTCTTCTTCAAAGAAAATGGACGATCTCCTGATAAGGGCAAGGTCCAGAGAACAGTTGGAGGTCGGAGTAGCACTATCTCAAGTAGTTCTACGACAGCACGGGTGGATTCTAAATATTCCAAAACCGCAGCTGTTTCCGACGACACGTCTGCTGTTCCTAGGGATGATTCTGGACACAGTCCAGAAAAAGGTGTTTCTCCCGGAGAAGAAAGCCAGGGAGTTATCCGAGCTAGTCAGGAACCTCCTAAAACCAGGAAAAGTGTCAGTGCATCATTGCACAAGGGTCCTGGGAAAAATGGTGGCTTCTTACGAAGCGATTCCATTCGGCAGATTTCACGCAAGAACTTTTCAGTGGGATCTGCTGGAAAAATGGTCCGGATCGCATCTTCAGATGCATCAGCGGATAACCCTGTCTCCAGGGACAAGGGTGTTTCTTCTGCGGTGGCTGCAGAGTGCTCATCTACTAAAGGGCCGCAGATTCGGCATTCAGGACTGGGTCCTGGTGACCACGGATGCCAGCCTGAGAGGCTGGGGAGCAGTCACACAGGGAAAAAATTTCCAGGGAGTGTGATCAAGTCTGGAGACTTCTCTCCACATAAATATACTGGAGCTAAGGGCAATTTACAATGTTCTAAGCTTAGCAAGACCTCTGCTTCAAGGTCAGCCGGTATTGATCCAGTGGGACAACATCACGGCAGTCGCCCACCTAAACAGACAGGGCGGCACAAGAAGCAGGAGGGCAATGGCAGAAACTGCAAGGATTCTTCGCTGGGCGAAAAATCATATGATAGCACTGTCAGCAGTGTTCATTCCGGGAGTGGACAACTGGGAAGCAGACTTCCTCAGCAGGCACGACCTCCACCCGGGAGAGTGGGGACTTCATCGGGAAGTATTCCACATGATTGTGAACCGTTGGGAAAGACCAACGGTGGACATGATGGCGTCCCGCCTGAACAAAAGACTGGACAGGTATTGCGCCAGGTCAAGAGACCCTCAAGCAATAGCTGTGGACGTTCTGGTAACACCGTGGGTGTACCAGTCGGTGTATGTGTTCCCTCCTCTGCTTCTCATACCCAAGGTACTGAGAATTATAAGACGTAGAGGAGTAAGAACTATACTCGTGGCTCCGGATTGGCCAAGAAGGACGTGGCACCCGGAACTTCAAGAAATGCTCACAGAGGACTCATGGCCTCTGCCGCTAAGAAGGGACTTGCTTCAGCAAGTACCAGGTCTGTTCCAAGACTTACCGCGGCTGCGTTTGACGGCATGGCGGTGGAACGCCGGATCCTAAGGGAAAAAGGCATTCCGGAAGAGGTCATTCCTACCCTGGTCAAAGCCAGGAAGGAGGTGACCGCACAACATTATCACCACATGTGGCGAAAATATGTTGCGTGGTGTGAGGCCAGGAAGGCACCACGAAGAAATTTCAACTCGGTCGATTCCTGCATTTCCTGCAAACAGGAGTGTCTATGGGCCTCAAATTGGGGTCCATTAAGGTTCAAATTTCGGCCCTGTCAATTTTCTTCCAGAAAGAATTGGCTTCAGTTCCTGAAGTCCAGAAGTTTGTCAAGGGAGTATTGCAACCCCTTTTTTGTGCCTCCAGTGGCACTATGGGATCTCAACGTAGTTCTGGGATTCCTCAAATCACTTTTTAAACCGCTCAAATCTGTGGATTTGAAATATCTCACATGAAAAGTGACCATGCTGTTGGCCCTGGCCTCGGCCAGGCGAGTGTCAGAATTGGCGGCTTTGTCTCACAAAAGCCATATCTGATTGTCCATTCGGACAGGGCAGAGCTGCGGACTCGTCCCCAGTTTCTTCCTAAGGTGGTGTCAGCGTTTCACCTGAACCAGCTTATTGTGGTACCTGCGGCTACTAGGGACTTGGAGGACTCCAAGTTGCTAGATGTTGTCAGGGCCCTGAAAATATAGGTTTCCAGGACGGCTGGAGTCAGGAAAACTGACTTGCTGTTATCCTGTATGCACCCAACAAACTGGGTGCTCTTGCTTCTAAGCAGACGATTGCTCGTTGGATTTGTAGCACATTTCAACTTGCACATTCTGTGGCAGGCCTGCCACAGCCTAAATCTGTCAAGGCCCATTCCACAAGGAAGGTGGGCTCATCCTGGGCGGTTGCCCGAGGGGTCTCGGCATTACAACTCTGCCGAGCAGCTACGTGGTCGGGGGAGAACACGTTTGTAAAATTCTACAAATTTGATACCCTGGCTAAAGAGGACCTGGAGTTCTCTCATTCGGTGCTGCAGAGTCATCCGCACTCTCCCGCCCGTTTGGGAGCTTTGGTATAACCCCCATGGTCCTGACGGAGTCCCCAGCATCCACTAGGACGTCAGAGAAAATAAGATTTTACTTACCGATAAATCTATTTCTCGTAGTCCGTAGTGGATGCTGGGCGCCCATCCCAAGTGCGGATTGTCTGCAATACTTGTACATAGTTATTGTTACAAAAAAATCGGGTTGTTATTGTTGTGAGCCGTCTGTTCAGAGGCTCCTACGTTTGTCATACTGTTAACTGGGTTCAGATCACAGGTTGTACGGTGTGATTGGTGTGGCTGGTATGAGTCTTACCCGGGATTCAAAATCCTTCCTTATTGTGTACGCTCGTCCGGGCACAGTATCCTAACTGAGGCTTGGAGGAGGGTCATGGGGGGAGGAGCCAGTGCACACCACCTGATCCTAAAGCTTTATTTTTGTGCCCAGTCTCCTGCGGAGCCGCTAATCCCCATGGTCCTGACGGAGTCCCCAGCATCCACTACGGACTACGAGAAATAGATTTATCGGTAAGTAAAATCTTATTATTCTCCCCATGCTTGTGTGCGTTTCCTCTGGTTTTCTCCCACAGTCCAAAAATATACTGGTAGGTTAGGTGGCTCCCTAAAAAACAAAACAATTAACCCTAGCGTGAATGTGTGTGTGTACATGTGATAAGGAATATAGAGTGAAAGCTCCCCTGGGGCAGGTACTGATGTGAACGGCCAAATATTCTCTGTAAAGCACTGCGGAATATGCGTACACTATATAAATAACTTGTAATAATAATATGTGTAAAATTGTGAACCTTGTCGCATGGAAATTAGTTAATATTGGCAGCCTGATGTTAAACTTTTTTCAATAATTATACACATTTATTTTAATAAAGGTTCAGAACCGTCCAACATTCATTTCATGGGATGGAATGGATAGCAGCAAGCTGTATACCCTTGTGCTTACAGACCCAGACGCACCAAGCAGAACGAATCCAAAATTCAGGTAGATGAATAAAGTTAAGGGTATGATCATCACCCTCTCTTGCAGGTTCTGACTTTGACAGTGGTCAGCAACATGCTTTATGGAGAGAGGGGTGTTTTCTGCAGTAGAAGACAACATATAATTGGCAATCAGCCACTCCTAACCAGTCATATGCCTTCCAATAGCTTAATAGCTAGTAACGCTGAATCATCTCCATATTTGCTACCACTGTCAAAGCAAATATTAGCAGAATTATACAACCTGTGATGAGTATATTAAAAATGTAATATGTATTTTCTAGAATGCTTGTAATATTTCAATTCCGGAGATTTGCTTGATAATCAGTTCTGCTAATTTATTTTAGGGAATATCATCACTTTATTGTCATAAATATGAAAGGAAATGATATTGGCAGCGGTTGTGTCCTGTCTGATTACATTGGTTCAGGTCCACCCAAAGGAACGGGTAAGTGGCATCAGGTGTCAGAAACTGTACTGTGGATGATAAAGTGGAGTTGGGTTTCTGTGGCAAGAATAAGCACGCTGTTAATTGGGAGGCAAGGTTTAAATAAAATAGAGGAACAGCTGGATAAATAACTTACTATACAGTATATATACATACAGATATGTCTAATACCTCTTTTACACCAAGCTTTTGACCCGGGTTATTGCCAGTTTAATCCGGGTCGTGGCTCGGTGTAAAGGGTAAACCGGGTCGATGGGACCTAGAACCCGTTTACAGCATAGGAAAGCCGGCGCTAAGAGATTTTCTCATCTTCTAGCATTGGCACTGCACACGTGAGCACTGACATCACCTACCCAGTCTCGGCAGGCTGCAAAATCCGGGGTGAGGGCAGTTTGGTTTAAAAGTGGCACAAATTGGTACAGTAGTCTATCTAGGGTGTTTAAGACTAGGAAGGGTAAGAGAGAACAGCAGCATTAAAATGTAGCTAGTGTGGGTAGAAAGGCAACCAGATTGACATGAGTGAATTAGGGTTCAGCTGTAAGGGGAGAAGCAGGGTTCTGGGAGAATGAGGTCCTCATAAAGCAGAGGATGGGGTGGAGGTGGATTGCCTATATGAGTAGATTTGACTGTACCTTTGCTGCATCAGGGATTGCATCAACACGGCCTCCATTCCACCATGGTTCTCACAGGGCCCTTTCACCACACACATCAGTACTATAGCCCAATTGCTTCTCTATTCTGTGTCTTATGTTATGTGTGCTCTCTGGGGGTAATTCCAAGTTGATCGCAGCAGGAAATTTTTTAGCAGTTGGGCAAAACCATGTGCACTGCAGTGGAGGCAGATATAACATGTGCAGAGAGAGTTAGATTTGGGTGGGGTGTGTTCAATCTGCAATCTAAATTGCAGTGTAAAAATAAAGCAGCCAGTATTTACCCTGCACAGAAACAAAATAACCCACCCAAATCTAACTCTCTCTGCAAATGTTATATCTGTGTCCCCTGCAGTGCACATCGTTTTGCCCAACTGCTAAAAAATGTCCTGCTGCGATCAACTTGGAATTACCCCCTCTGTTCCTCTTTTTTTGTGTTATCCAAGGTTTATCATTGTTCCACATATTGCATTATCCCAGACATTGGTGCTCATTCAGAGTTGTTTTTAGCAGCCGTGCAAACGTTATGCCGCCGCCCACCGGGAGTGTATTTTAGCTTAGCAGAAGTGCGAACGAAAGGATCACAGAGCAGCTACAAAGTTTTTTTTGTGCAGTTTCTGAGTAGCTCAAAACCTACTCAGCGCTTGCGATCACTTCAGCCTATTCAGTTCCTGTTTTGACGTCACAAACACGCCCTGCGTTCGCCCAGCCACGCCTGCGTTTTTACGAACACTCCCTGAAAACGGTCAGTTGACACCCAGAAACGCCCACTTCATGTCAATCACTCTGTGGTCAGCAGTGAAAAGCTTCGATAAACCCTGTGTGAAACTACATCGGCCGTTGTAATAGTACGTTGCGCATTGCGCCACATACGCATGCGCAGAAGTGCCGTTTTTTTGCCTCATAGAACCCGTTTACAGCATAGGAAAGCCGGCGCTAAGAGATTTTCTCATCTTCTAGCATTGGCACTGCACACGTGAGCACTGACATCACCTACCCAGTCTCGGCAGGCTGCAAAATCCGGGGTGCAGGCAGTTTGGTTTAAAAGTGGCACAAATTGGTACAGTAGTCTATCTAGGGTGTTTAAGACTAGGAAGGGTAAGAGAGAACAGCAGCATTAAAATGTAGCTAGTGTGGGTAGAAAGGCAACCAGATTGACATGAGTGAATTAGGGTTCAGCTGTAAGGGGAGAAGCAGGGTTCTGGGAGGATGAGGTCCTCATAAAGCAGAGGATGGGGTGGAGGTGGATTGCCTATATGAGTAGATTTGACTGTACCTTTGCTGCATCAGGGACTGCATCAACACGGCCTCCATTCCACCATGGTTCTCACAGGGCCCTTTCTCTGACGTCCTAGTGGATGCTGGGAACTCCGTAAGGACCATGGGGAATAGCGGCTCCGCAGGAGACAGGGCACATCTAAAGAAAGCTTTAGGATCACCTGGTGTGCACTGGCTCCTCCCCCTATGACCCTCCTCCAAGCCTCAGTTAGATTTTCTGTGCCCGACGAGAAGGGTGCACACTAGGGGCTCTCCTGAGCTCTTTGTGAAAGTTTTAGTTTAGGTTTATTATTTTCAGTGAGACCTGCTGGCAACAGGCTCACTGCATCGAGGGACTAAGGGGAGAAGAAGCGAACTCACCTGCGTGCAGAGTGGATTGGGCTTCTTAGGCTACTGGACATTAGCTCCAGAGGGACGATCACAGGTTCAGCCTGGATGGGTCACAGAGCCAGAAGAGCGAAGAGGTCCGGAAAAATCGGCGGCAGAAGACTTTCCTGTCTTCAGATAAAGGTAGGCGCACAGCACCGCAGCTGTGCGCCATTGCTCTCAGCACACTTCACACTCCGGTCACTGAGGGTGCAGGGCGCTGGGGGGGGAGCGCCCTGAGACGCAATAAATCGATAGAAAACCTTTTATGGCTAAAATAAATGCATCACATATAACTCCTGGGCTATATGGATGCATTTAACCCCTGCCAAAACATACAAGAAAACAGATGATAAGGACGCCGAGAAAGGGGCGGAGCCTATCTCCTCAGCACACTGGCGCCATTTTCCCTCACAGCTCAGTTGGAGGGAAGCTCCCTGGCTCTCCCCTGCAGTCACTACACTACAGAAAGGGGTTAAAAAAGAGAGGGGGGCACAAATTAGGCGCAGTATAAACAATACAGCAGCTATAAAGGGAAAAACACTTATATAAGGTTATCCCTGTATATATATAGCGCTCTGGTGTGTGCTGGCAAACTCTCCCTCTGTCTCCCCAAAGGGCTAGTGGGGTCCTGTCCTCTATCAGAGCATTCCCTGTGTGTGTGCTGTGTGTCGGTACGTTTGTGTCGACATGTATGAGGAGAAAAATGATGAGGAGACGGAGTAGAGTGTCTGTAATAGTGTTGTCACCCCCTGGGGGGTCGACACCTGAGTGGATGTACTGTTGAAATTACGTGACAGTGTCAGCTTTGTATAAAAGACAGTGGTTGACATGAGACAGCCGGCTACTCAGCTTGTGCATGTCCAGACGTCTCATACAGGGGCTCTAAAGCGCCCGTTACCTCAGATACAGACGCCGACACGGATACTGACTCCTGTGTCGACGGTGAAGAGACAACTGTGATTTCCAATAGGGCCACACATTGCATGATTGAGGCAATGGAAAAAGTTTACACTCTTCTGATAATATAAATACCACCAAAAAAAGGGGTATTATGTTTGGTGAGGAAAAACTTCCTGTAGTTTCCCCCCGATAACAATTGATAATTTCTAAAAAGTTATTGGCAGTATACCTTTTCCCGCCAGAGGTTAGGGTGCGTTGGGAAACACCCCCTAGGGGGGATAAGGCGCTCACACGCTTGTAAGAACAAGGGCTCTACCCTCTCTGGAGATGGCCGCCCTTAGGGATCCTGCTGATAGAAAGCAGGAGGGTATCCTAAAATGTATTTACACACATACTGGTGTTATACTGCGACCAGCAATCGCCTCAGCCTGGATGTGCAGTGCTGGGTTGGCGTGGTCGGATTCCCTGACTGGAAATTTGATATCCTAGATAAGGACAGTATATTATTGCCTATAGAGCAATTAAAAGATGCATTTCTATATATGCATGATGCACAGCGGAATATTTGCCGACTGGCATCAAGTATAAGTGCGTTGTCCAATTATACCAGTAAAGTGGTCAGGTGATGCGGATTCCAAACGGCATTTGGAAGTATTGCCTTAACAAAAAAGGGGATGTACCCCAGGTCGCCTCTTAAAATAAGACGCCGTATTATCAGGCGCAGTCCTGGTTGGCAAGCGGACAAAAGGGTTCCTCTTTTCTGCTCGTGACAGAGGGAGAGGAAAATGGCTGCAGAGATCAGCCAGTTCCAAGGAACAGAAACTCTTTTCCGCCTCTGCCAAGCCCTCAGTATGACGCTAGGGCTTTACAAGTTCAGGCACGGTGGGGTCCCGTTCTCAATGAATTTCAGTGCGCAGTGGGCTCACTCGCAAGTAGACCCCTGGATCCTTCAGGTAATATTTCAGGGGTACAAATTGGAATTCGAGACGTATCCCCCTCGCCGTTTCCAAAGGTCTGTTTTACCGACGTCTCCCGCTGACAGGGAGGCAGTTTTGGAAACCATTCACAAGCTGTATTCCCAGCAGGTGATAATCAAGATACCCCTCCTGCAACAGGGAACGGGGTATTATTCCACACTATTGTGGTACCGAAGCCAGACGGCTCGGTGAGACCGTTTTTAAAATCTAAAATCTTTGAACACTTGCATACAGAGGTTCAAATTCAAAATTGAGTCACTCAGAGCAGTGATTGCAAACCTGGAAGAAGGGGACTACATGATGTCTCGGGACTTCAAGGATGCTTACCTTCATGTCAAAATTTACCCTTCTCACCAAGGGTATTTCAGGTTATGGTACAGAACTGTCACTATCAGTTCGGACGCTGCCGTAGGGATGGTCCACGGCACCCCGGGTCTTTACCAAGGTAATGGCCGAAATGATATCCCTTCGAAGGAAGGAAATTTTAGTTATCCCTTACTTGGACGATTCCCTGATAAGGGTAAGATCCAGGGAACACTTGGAAGTCGGTGTAGCACTATCTCAGGTAGTGTTGCGGCAGCACGATTGGATTCTCAATATTCCAAAATCGCAGCTGGTTCCGACGACTTGTCTTCTGTTCCTAGGGATGATCCTGGACACAGTCCAGAAAGAAGGTGTTTCTCCCGGAGGAGAAAGCCAGGGAGTTATCCGAGCTAGTCAGGAACCTCCTAAAACCGAACCAAGTCTCAGTGCATCAATGCACAAGGGTTCTGGGTAAAAATGGTGGCTTCCTACGAAGCAATCCCATTCGGCAGATTCCACGCAAGACTTTCCAGTGGAACCTACTGGACAAATGGTCCGGGTCGCATCTTCAGATGCTTCAGCGGATAACCCTGTCACCGGGGACAAGGGTATCCCTCCTGTGGTGGTTGCAGAGTGCTCATCTTCTAGAGGGCCGCAGATTCGGCATTCGGGACTGGGTCCTGGTGGCCACGGATGCCAGCCTGCGAGGCTGGGGAGCAGTCACACAGGGAAGGAATTTCCAGGGCTTATGGTCAAGCCTGGAGACATCTCTTCATATAAACATTCTGGAACTAAGGGCCATTTACAATGCCCTAAGTCAAGCGAAACCCCTGCTTCAGGGTCAGGCGGTATTGATCCAATCGGACAACATCACGTCAGTCGCCCACGTAAACAGACAGGG
The DNA here is from genome assembly GCF_028390025.1 of Pseudophryne corroboree. NCBI lineage: Eukaryota > Metazoa > Chordata > Amphibia > Anura > Myobatrachidae > Pseudophryne > Pseudophryne corroboree. The sequence goes on along the minus strand of NC_086444.1, from coordinate 283,963,346 downwards.
CGGCACGGGAAGCAGGGGGGCAATGGCAGAAGCTGCAAGGATTCTTCGCTGGGCGGAAGATCATGTGATAGCACTGTCAGCAGTGTTCATTCCGGGAGTGGACAACTGGGAAGCAGACTTCCTCAGCAGACACGATCTACACCCGGGAGAGTGGGGACTTCATCCAGAAGTCTTCCACATGATTGTGAACCGTTGGGAAAAACCAAAGGTGGATATGATGGCGTCCCGCCTCAACAAAAAACTGGACAGGTATTGCGCCAGGTCAAGAGACCCTCAGGCAATAGCTGTGGACGCTCTGGTAACACCGTGGGTGTTCCAGTCAGTGTATGTGTTCCCTCCTCTGCCTCTCATACCAAAAGTACTGAGAATTATACGGCAAAGGGGAGTAAGAACGATACTCGTGGCTCCGGATTGGCCAAGAAGAACTTGGTATCCGGAACTTCAAGAGATGCTAACGGACGAACCGTGGCCTCTACCTCTAAGAAAGGACCTGCTCCAGCAGGGGCCTTGTTTGTTCCAAGACTTACCGCGGCTGCGTTTGACGGCTTGGTGGTTGAACGCCGGATCCTGAAGGAAAAAGGCATTCCAGATGAAGTCATCCCTACCCTGGTCAAGGCCAGGAAGGACGTAACCGCAAAACATTATCACCGCATTTGGCGAAAATATGTTGCGTGGTGGGAGGCCAAGAAGGCCCCTACAGAGAAATTTCAACTGGGTCGTTTCCTCCATTTCCTGCAAACAGGACTGTCTATGGGCCTAAAATTAGGGTCCATTAAGGTTCAATTTTCGGCCCTGTCGATTTTCTTCCAAAAGGAACTGGCTTCAGTGCCTGAAGTTCAGACATTTGTAAAAGGGGTACTGCATATACAGCCTCCTTTTGTGCCTCCAGTGGCACCTTGGGATCTCAATGTTGTGTTGAGTTTCCTAAAGTCACATTGGTTTGAACCACTCACCACTGTGGACTTAAAATATCTCACATGGAAGGTGACGATGCTGTTAGCCCTGGCTTCAGCCAGGCGTGTGTCAGAATTGGCGGCTTTATCATATAAAAGCCCTTATTTAATATTTCATTCTGACAGGGCAGAATTGAGGACTTGTCCTCAATTTCTACCTAAGGTGGTTTCTGCATTTCACATGAAGCAACCTATTGTGGTACCTGCGGCTACTAAGGACTTGGAGGATTCCAAGTTGCTTGACGTGGTCAGGGCCCTGTAAATATATGTTTCCAGGACGGCTGGAGTCAGAAAATCTGACTCGCTGTTTATCCTGTATGCACCCAACAAACTGGGTGCTCCTGCTTCTAAGCAGACGATTGCTCGTTGGATTTGTAGTACAATTCAGCTTGCACATTCTGTGGCAGGCCTGCCACAGCCAAAAATCTTAAAATGCCCACTCCACAAGGAAGGTGGGCTCATCTTGGGCAGCTGCCCGAGGGGTCTCGGCTTTACAACTTTGCCGAGCAGTTACTTGGTCAGGAGCAAATACGTTGTAAAATTCTACAAATTTGATACCCTGGCTGAGGAGGACCTGGAGTTCTCTCATTCGGTGCTGCAGAGTCATCCGCACTCTCCCGCCCGTTTGGGAGCTTTGGTATAATCCCCATGGTCCTTACGGAGTTCCCAGCATCCACTAGGATGTCAGAGAAAATAAGAATTTACTTACCGATAATTCTATTTCTCGTAGTCCGTAGTGGATGCTGGGCGCCCATCCCAAGTGCGGATTGTCTGCAATACTGGTACATAATTATTGTTACCAAAAAATTCGGGTTATTGTTGTAGTGAGCCATCTTTTATAGAGGCTTCTCTATTATCATGCTGTTAACTGGGTTCAGATCACAAGTTGTACAGTGTGATTGGTGTGGCTGGTATGAGTCTTACCCGGGATTCAAAATCCTTCCTTATTGTGTACGCTCGTCCGGGCACAGTATCCTAACTGAGGCTTGGAGGAGGGTCATAGGGGGAGGAGCCAGTGCACACCAGGTGATCCTAAAGCTTTCTTTAGATGTGCCCTGTCTCCTGCGGAGCCGCTATTCCCCATGGTCCTTACGGAGTTCCCAGCATCCACTACGGACTACGAGAAATAGAATTATCGGTAAGTAAATTCTTATTTTCACCACACACATCAGTACTATAGCCCAATTGCTTCTCTATTCTGTGTCTTATGTTATGTGTGCTCTCTGGGGGTAATTCCAAGTTGATCGCAGCAGGAAATTTTTTAGCAGTTGGGCAAAACCATGTGCACTGCAGTGGAGGCAGATATAACATGTGCAGAGAGAGTTAGATTTGGGTGGGGTGTGTTCAATCTGCAATCTAAATTGCAGTGTAAAAATAAAGCAGCCAGTATTTACCCTGCACAGAAACAAAATAACCCACCCAAATCTAACTCTCTCTGCAAATGTTATATCTGTGTCCCCTGCAGTGCACATCGTTTTGCCCAACTGCTAAAAAATGTCCTGCTGCGATCAACTTGGAATTACCCCCTCTGTTCCTCTTTTTTTGTGTTATCCAAGGTTTATCATTGTTCCACATATTGCATTATCCCAGACATTGGTGCTCATTCAGAGTTGTTTTTAGCAGCCGTGCAAACGTTATGCCGCCGCCCACCGGGAGTGTATTTTAGCTTAGCAGAAGTGCGAACGAAAGGATCACAGAGCAGCTACAAAGTTTTTTTGTGCAGTTTCTGAGTAGCTCAAAACCTACTCAGCGCTTGCGATCACTTCAGCCTATTCAGTTCCTGTTTTGACGTCACAAACACGCCCTGCGTTCGCCCAGCCACGCCTGCGTTTTTACGAACACTCCCTGAAAACGGTCAGTTGACACCCAGAAACGCCCACTTCATGTCAATCACTCTGTGGTCAGCAGTGAAAAGCTTCGATAAACCCTGTGTGAAACTACATCGGCCGTTGTAATAGTACGTTGCGCATTGCGCCACATACGCATGCGCAGAAGTGCCGTTTTTTTGCCTCATCGCTGCACAGCGAACAAATGCAGCTAGCGATCAACTCGGAATGACCCCCATTGTACCCAATGTTGTGTGCTGAAGATGGCTACATCGCCAGGTACTTTCATGGATGGGAATGACAATCTGTGGCTCAAATTATGTTTTGTGGTTGATATTTATTTTTTTCTCTAAAGTGTATCAGTGTTAATTTGATGCATTGAATCCCACTTATCCAGCCCATTTTGCCCTTTGTAGTACGCAAAAGATGGCTGCCTCAACTGCAGCACTACCATGGGTAGGATGAATGATCTATTAAACTTGTGGGCCTAATTCAGACCTGATTGCTGTTGTGCGAATTTGCAAGGCGGACAATTATCAATTGACTGCACGTGCATACGGATCATAGTGCGCACACTCGAGGCAAAACTGCAAAAGAATCCGGCATCTTTTTTGATCATTAGGTGTACGCAAGTTGACTGACAGGAAGCAGATGTTTGGGGGTGGTAACTGGATGTTTTCTGGAAGTGTCAGGAAAAACGCAGGCGTTCCCAAGTGTTTTCAGGAGGGTGTGCTCTGGCACTGAACAGCCTGTTTCTGTCGCACTGTAGGAGTAAGTCTTGGGCTACGCACAGACTGGAAAAAACATTAGATGGTGAGTGAGTTGTGAACGGATTTGCAGCGGACCGGCGTTTGCAAAGCTTTCCGCGCAGTGTACGCAGACTTTCACGCGGCGGGTAATCACTCTGGGCGGCAACTATCTGATTGCAAACCTCTGCAAACTCGCAGAGGAGCAATCAGGTCTGAATTAGGCCCTATGTTTCTAGTTGTTTGTATATTGGACCTTATTCAGCTCCAGTTGCAGTTTTGCTGAACTAGCAAATCTGCAACTGCATATGATCGCATGCTGAGGCCTGCTCAGCATGCTAATTGTCGCCAGTGATGCGGTCACAATTCAATTGCGTTCGCATTGCAGATCTGCCAAAATAGAGGTAGTCCCCTTAATATGCAGCCAGGCGTGCATACCATGTTTTTTTTGGCTGCGGCCACATGTGATGTCACCCCAAACACGGCCTGGACCCACATGCATTTCTGTCAACACGCCCCGACAACACCACGTCACCTCCCGGCGAAAGCCTCTCCCAGTCACTCAGACAGAGGCGTTTACATCACTGCGATGCAATCGCATCTCCTGGGCTGCGCAGGTGCAGAATGGGCCCTGCCCATGCACAGTGGCCCGGCAGACTGGAAAATGTTATTGCATCGCATTAATGATGCTTACTGAATCAGGCCCATTGTATTGTATAAAACAATATATCAAGTGCACTGTCAGCAGCAGCTGGTATGGGGGTGGTCAAAGTTTCGCTATAGACAGTGGTCAAACAATCGAAATAAGTACATACCAGCGCTGGCTGTGAATAATTAATACTAGGACAGTTTGTGTAAGCATATAATCAGATACAATTTATTATCTTAATATTAACAAATGTAAAAAAAAATGCCACAGTATATTCATAGATATAAATTTCATATATAAAAACTGCCCCTATTAACTCATGTCACATGTCAACAGGCTCTGGCTAGGACCCTCTCCAATAAGTGTCCATAGCGGGTCACTGGTTAGTAGCTGTGTTGCCAGATCTTTGTAGTAGTTGTCCCCAATGGTCACTCTGTATTAAGGGAGGAAGTATAGCAAAAGGAATGAGCTGGCTGCTAAAAACGCTGCACTTGTATATCCAGCGGAGGTAAAAAAGTTCAAATAGTACCAGAGCTTAATTAATTTAATGTTTAATTAAAAATAATATATTTATTTTATTTTTCACAGGTCTTCATCGCTATGTCTGGTTGGTCTATGAGCAGAAAGAAGTGTTGAAGTGTGACGAGCGAATACTGTGCAACCGTTCAGGGGAACACAGAGGGCTGTTTAAAGTACTTTCATTCCGCAAGAAATATAATCTGGGAAGTCCTGTTGCTGGGAATTGCTACCAGGCAGAGTGGGATGATTATGTCCCTAAATTGTATGAGCAGCTGAGTTCATAAATGAAATAGAAAATCTCTTATATGTGTAGTAAAAAAATAATCCACTTGATGAGGTTGCCATTCGGTTATTGTGGTAAAAGTGTGTAACTTCTGTCATTTAAGCTTCCTCAGTAAAGGAACCTGCATATTGTCATTAGCAGCAGTATACAGCGCTTGTAGTAAACATCCAAGACTAATGGTAATAACATCACCTTTGCAAAAGCAAGCATGTTCCTGTAGCATTTCTTTCTGTCAGAACAGCAGGGATTAGAACATAGTTTGTCACATGCACAGTTCTTTCTTTTGCATGAAAATAAAGTAAAACATAAACTGTTGGTTTTTTTTTCCCCCCCTGCAAATAGTCACATTACATGTGTGGTCAAATTGATGCTTGCTGGAACAAAATGCATTTGCACCCATTGCATTGCAACATGGTTTGTCTGAATTTCTCTAGCATCCATAAGGGTTATTGGGGACAGATTAGTATGATGGTGGGTATAGAGGGAGCAAAAGGAGCCAGTGCACTTTAAATATCTTCAACTGGGTGTGCTGGCACAGCTCAGTTTAGAAAAAAAGTGCCCTCAGGAGAGGATGCACACTCTGCAAGCTCCAGAGTTTTTCTTCAATTTCTTTTAAAGTTTTATTTCTTTCAGTATGCTGTTTGGGTAACAGCATACCTGCACCGTGGGAGTTAGGGGGGGGGGGGGGGGGCGGTCACCGGCCTCTTGAGGTGCAGAGCCGCTTCCCCGCGGCAGGACCACCGTCCTGAGGGGCTGCTTGCTCAGCGGGCATGGCGTCTTGGCTGTCGCAACCGCAGCATGCCGCACACCCCTAACGCTGCCTGAAGGTGATCATCAGTGGTGAGTGCCAACCAGGGGTCCCCCAGTTTAATATGCGGCTGAAGCGCGGGTGAGGTGTACGGGTCCCTCCTGGGGGGGACCCGCTGTAGCCCCTGCGTGAGACTGGCTAATATCAGTTGTACCAAGCATTTATGTGAGGCTACGTACATTGGGAGACATGGCCAGTATAAATATTCAACGGTAGCTCTGGCACCATGGCGGGAGGCGGAGCTACACGAGAGCGGGCTCAGCTGCATTTTGGCGAATTCCTCTGCATAGCAGCAGCCTCACCAGCTCCTCCATATCAGTCCCTGGATCGCTGGTACTGGGTGTAAAAGGGGAGAGCCGCTATATTTGTGCACAAGTAACATCCCTCTGAGGGATTTTTTTACACAAAAAAAAATGCTGACAGCCTCAATGGAGCTGTGCAGCGTTGGGTGCGCTGGGGTCCTCTCTCATGTGTCTCCTCTGACATGCAATAGGGAAGGCTTGTAATATATATTTAAGGCTGTGTTGTGTGTGTATTATTCCTGTTTTTTCACTTCACAATGGTAAAACAGAAGTTATGCAGTGTATGTAATGCTAGATTCTCTCCTAATCCATCTGGCTCAGTATCATGTGAACAATGTAGTCAGTCATCTCAGAATGCTGATATCAATGTGGGGGAGACTCCAGAGCCCTCCTGGTTGGGGATTCCACCCCTACCCGGGGTATTGAACCCCTCATATTGGCTATTAGGGATGTGTTAAAGCTCCCCCTGGAGGATGCTAATACTCAGCAGTCATTTTTCCTCCCACAAGACATACTGACAGTCACATTTCCTGATTCCAAGTAATTGGATGACTTATTTAAAATAGCCTGGAAGAATCCAGATAAAAAGTATCAGGTGTCAAAGTGGGTTTTGCATACATTCCCCTTTGCCCTTGAAGGCAGAAAATTCTGGGAAGTGTCTCCAGCAGTAGACATCTCAGTCTCTCGCCTTTCTAAACAGGCGGTACTCCCTGCTCCGGGCTCCTTTACAGTAAAGGACCCGGCAGATAGGAAAATTGAGACCACTCTAAAATCTATTTACATTGCTGCAGGTGTTGCTCAGAGGCCTCGTCATTGCAGGTTGCTGGATGACACATGCAATTCATTCCTGGGCTAATCAAATTAAAGAAGGCTCTCGGGTGATATGACCTTAGTTAATACTGTTACTTTCCTGAATCACATTCAGGACACGGCAAGAGTCCTCTGTGACTCCCTTAAAGAGATTGGCAATATTAATGCTAGGACCACGGCTATGGCTGTGTCTGCGCGCAGAGTCATATGGTTGCGTCAATGGACTGCTGATGCTGACTCCAAACGTAATGTGGAATCTCTTCCCTTCACAGGTGAATGGCTCTTTGGAGGTGAATTGGACGCATGGATTTCCAAAGCTACTGATGGGAAATCCACATTTCTCTAACGTCCTAGTGGATGCTGGGGACTCCGTAAGGACCATGGGGAATAGACGGGCTCCGCAGGAGACATGGGCACTTTAAGAAAGAATTTGGATTCTGGTGTGCTCTGGCTCCTCCCTCTATGTCCCTCCTCCAGACCTCAGTTTGAATCTGTGCCCGGACGAGCTGGGTGCTGTTCAGTGAGCTCTCCAGAGCTTGCTGTAAGAAAGTATTTTGTTAGGTTTTTTATTTTCAGGGAGCTCTGCTGGCAACAGACTCCCTGCATCGTGGGACTGAGGGGAGAGAAGCAGCCCTACTCTCTGCAGATAGGTCCTGCTTCTTAGGCTACTGGACACCATTAGCTCCAGAGGGATTGTGCACAGGATCTCACCCTCGTCGTCCGATCCCGGAGCCGCACCGCCGTCCCCCTCGCAGAGCCGGAAGACAGAAGCCGGGTGAGCATAAGAAGCAAGAAGACTTCGAAATCGGCGGCAGAAGACTCCAGTCTTCACTGAGGTAGCGCACAGCACTGCAGCTGTGCGCCATTGCTCCCACATACACCCACATACTCCAGTCACTGTAAGGGTGCAGGGCGCAGGGGGGGGGGGGGGGCGCCCTGGGCAGCAATTAGGACCTCTTGGCAAAAGTTGGACATATATACAGTTGGGCACTGTATATATGTATGAGCCCCCGCCATAATATTGTACAGAAACGCGGGACAGAAGCCCGCCGCTGAGGGGGCGGGGCTTCTTCCTCAGCACTCACCAGCGCCATTTTTTCTCCACAGCTCCGCTGAGGGGAAGCTCCCCAGGCTCTCCCCTGCAGATACACGGTAGAAGAGGGTAAAAAAGAGAGGGGGAGCACATAATTAAGCGCAAAAATCATTATTACAGCGGCTACTGGGTTAACACTAAGGTACTGTGTGATTCCTGGGTTATATAGCGCTGGGGTGTGTGCTGGCATACTCTCTCTCTGTCTCTCCAAAGGGCCTTGTGGGGGAACTGTCTTCAAAAAGAGCATCCCCTGTGTGTGTGGTGTGTCGGTACGCTTGTGTCGACATGTTCGACGAGGAAGGCTATGTGGAAACAGAGCGGGAGCAAATGAATGTGGTGTCTCCGCCGACGGCGCCGACACCTGATTGGATGGATATGTGGAAGGTTTTAAATGATAATGTTAATTCCTTGCATAAAAGGTTGGATAAAGCTGAAGCCTTAGGACAGTCAGGGTCTCAGCCCGTGCCTGATCCTATGTCGCAGAGGCCGTCAGGGTCTCAGAAGCGCCCACTATCCCAAATTGTTGACACAGATACCGACATGGATTCTGACTCCAGTGTCGATTACGATGATGCAAAGTTACAGCCTAAATTGGCCAAATCCATCCGTTATATGATTATAGCAATTAAGGATGTGTTGCACATCACAGAGGAAACCCCAGTCCCTGACAAGAGGGTTCATATGTATGGGGAAAAAAGGCAGGTGGTGACCTTTCCCCCTTCACACGAGCTAAATGAGTTATGTGAAAAGGCTTGGGAATCTCCAGATAAAAAAACGGCAGATTTCCAAACGGATGCTTATGGCGTATCCTTTCCCGCCAATGGACAGGTTACGCTGGGAATCCTCCCCTAGGGTGGACAAAGCTTTAACACGCTTATCCAAGAGGGTAGCCCTGCCGTCACAGGATACGGCCACCCTTAAAGATGCTGCGGATAGGAAGCAAGAGGGTACCCTGAAGTCCATTTATACACATTCAGGTACCTTACTAAGGCCGGCAATTGCGTCGGCCTGGGTGTGTAGTGCTGTAGCAGCATGGACGGATACCTTATCTGAGGAACTTGATACCTTAGACAAGGATACTATATTAATGACCCTGGGGCATATTAAAGACGCTGTCCTTTATATGAGAGATGCTCAGAGACATTAGCCTACTGGGCTCTAGAATAAATGCAATGTCTATTTCTGCCAGAAGGGTCCTGTGGACTCGGCAATGGACAAGTGATGCAGACTCAAAAAGGCATATGGAGGTTTTACCTTACAAGGGTGAGAAATTGTTTGGGGAGGGTCTCTCGGACCTGGTCTCCACGGCTACTGCTGGAAAGTAAATTTTTTTGCCATATGTTCCCTCACAACCTAAGAAAGCACCGTATTACCAAATGCAGTCCTTTCGATCACACAAAAAGGCAAGAAAGTCCGAGGTGCGTCCTTTCTTGCCAGAGGCAGGGGCAGAGGAAGGAAGCTGCACAACACAGCTAGTTCCCAGGAACAGAAGTCCTCCCCGGCTTCCACTAAATCCACCGCATGACGCTGAAGCTCCACAGGCGGAGCTAGGCCCGGTGGGGGCGCGTCTCCGAAATTTCAGCCACAAGTGGGTTCACTCCCAGGTGGATCCCTGGGCGATAGAGATTGTGTCTCAGGGATACAAGCTGGAATTCGAAGAGATGCCCCCTCACCGATACCTCAAATCGGCCCTGCCAGCTTCCCCCTTAGAGAGGGAAATAGTATTAGCTGCAATTCACAAATTGTATCTTCAGCAGGTGGTGGTCAAGGTTCCCCTCCTTCAACAAGGGAAGGGGTATTCGACCATGTTTGTGGTACCGAAACCGGACGGTTCGGTCAGACCCATATTGAATTTAAAATGCCTGAACATATACCTGAAAAGGTTCAAGTTCAAGATGGAATCGCTCAGAGCGGTCATAGCAAGCCTGGAAGGGGGGGGGGGGATTTTATGGTGTCTCTGGACATAAAGGATGCATACCTTCATGTCCCCATTTATCCACCTCATCAGGCATACCTCAGGTTTGTGGTACAGGATTGTCATTACCAATTTCAGACGTTGCCGTTTGGTCTCTCCACGGCACCGAGAATATTTACCAAGGTAATGGCAGAAATGATGGTACTCCTGCGGAAGCAAGGGGTCACAATTATCCCATACTTGGACAATCTCCTCATAAAGGCAAGGTCCAGAGGACAGTTGCTCTCGGGAAGTGTTAAAACAGCACGGCTGGATTCTAAATATTCCAAAGTCGCAGATGATTCCTTCGACTCGTCTGCCTTTCCTGGGCATGATTCTGGACACAGACCAGAAGAGGGTTTATCTCCCGATGGAGAAGGCTCAGGAGCTCATGACACTGGTCAGAGACCTATTAAAACCAAAACAGGTGTCGGTGCATCACTGCACGAGAGTCCTGGGAAAGATGGTGGCATCATACGAGGCCATTCCCTTCGGCAGGTTCCATGCGAGGACCTTTCAATGGGATCTGTTGGACAAATGGTCCGGATCACATCTTCAGATGCATCGGTTGATCACCCTATTCCCCAGGGCCAGGGTGTCTCTCCTGTGGTGGCTGCAGAGTGCTCACCTTCTCGAAGGTCGCAGATTCGGCATTCAGGACTGGGTCCTGGTGACCACGGATGCAAGCCTCCGAGGGTGGGGGGCAGTCACACAGGGAAGAAATTTCCAAGGGCTGTGGTCAAGTCAGGAGACTTGCCTTCACATCAACATCCTGGAACTAAGGCCATATACAACGCCCTACGTCAAGCGGAGTCCCTGCTTCGCGACCAACCGGTTCTGATTCAATCAGACATCACCACCGCAGTGGCTCATGTAAACCGCCAAGGCGGCACAAGGAGCAGGGTGACGATGGTAGAAGCCACCAGAATTCTTCGCTGGGCGGAGAATCATGTAAGCACACTGTCAGCAGTGTTCATTCCGGGAGTGGACAACTGGGAAGCAGACTTCCTCAGCAGGCACGACCTCCACCCGGGAGAGTGGGGACTTCATCAAGAAGTCTTCACGCAGATTGCAAGTCGGTGGGAACTGCCACAGGTGGACATGATGGCATCCCGCCTCAACAAAAAGCTACAGAGATATTGCGCCAGGTCAAGAGACCCTCAGGCGATAGCTGTGGACGCACTGGTGACACCGTGGGTGTTCCAGTCAGTCTATGTATTTCCTCCTCTTCCTCTCATACCCAGGGTGCTGAGAATCATAAGAAAAAGAGGAGTGAGAACAATACTCATTGTTCCGGATTGGCCAAGAAGGACTTGGTATCCAGATCTGCAAGAGATGCTCACAGAGGACCCGTGGCCTCTGCCTCTAAGACAGGACTTGTTGCAACAGGGGCCCTGTCTGTTCCAAGACTTACCGCGGCTGCGTTTGACGGCATGGCGGTTGAACGCCGGATCCTAGCAGAAAAAGGCATTCCGGATGAAGTTATTCCTACGCTGATAAAGGCTAGGAAGGATGTGACGGCTCAACATTATCACCGTATATGGCGAAAATATGTGGCTTGGTGTGAGGCCAGGAAGGCCCCTACGGAGGAATTCCAGCTGGGCCGTTTCCTTCACTTCCTACAGTCGGGAGTGACTTTGGGCCTTAAATTGGGTTCCATTAAGGTTCAGATTTCGGCCTTATCCATTTTCTTTCAAAAAGAACTGGCTTCTCTGCCTGAAGTTCAGACGTTTGTAAAGGGAGTGCTGCATATTTAGCCCCCTTTTGTGCCTCCAGTGGCACCTTGGGATCTTAACGTGGTGTTGAGTTTCCTGAAATCACACTGGTTTGAACCACTCAAAACGGTGGAATTGAAATATCTCACGTGGAAGGTGGGCATGCTATTAGCCTTGGCTTCGGCTAGGCGTGTGTCAGAATTGGCGGCTTTGTCACATAAAAGCCCTTATCTGGTTTTCCATGCGGATAGAGCAGAATTGCGTACCCGCCCACAATTTCTGCCGAAAGTGGTTTCATCCTTTCATATAAACCAACCTATTGTGGTGCCTGTGGCTACTACTAACTTGGAGGATTCCGAGTCACTGGATGTGGTCAGGGCTTTGAAGGTTCATGTAGCCAGAACGGCTAAGGTCAGGAAAACAGAATCTTCTTCTACAATGCTTGTATATAGTTATTGCTTAAATAAGGGTTATGTTATAGTTGCATCAGGGTTGATCTGATACTCTGTTGTTGTTTATACTGTTAACTGGGTAAAGTTATCACAAGTTATTTGGTGTGGCTGGTATGAGTCTTACCCTGGATTCCCAAAATCCTTTCCTTGTACTGTCAGCTTTTCCGGGCACAGTTTCTCTAACTGAGGTCTGGAGGAGGGACATAGAGGGAGGAGCCAGAGCACACCAGAATCCAAATTCTTTCTTAAAGTGCCCATGTCTCCTGCGGAGCCCGTCTATTCCCCATGGTCCTTATGGAGTTCCCAGCATCCACTACGGACTACGAGAAATAGATTTACCGGTAAGTAAAATCTTATTTTCTCCCTTCGGGGGCTCCACCTGCTAGACGTACCTACCCGGGACCGTCTACTCAGTCCTTTCGGTCCTCCAGATTTCGATCTAGGGCCAGAGGGGCCTCCAACGCAGCTAGAGGCTCCAGAGGAAAACCTAAGAAACCAGCTGTTGCTGGATCGCAGGACCAGAACACCAGTTCTACTGCCGCAAATCCTTTGGCATGAAGTTGCCTTCCCACCCCGAGGGAATTTCGTGGTGGGAGCTCGGTTATGTCACTACAGCCACATCTGGGACGATTCCTGCCAATGTGCTTGGGTAAGGGACCTTATCTCTCACGGTTACAAGCTGGAGTTCAACGGTGCTCCTCCCCAACAATTTTTCAAATCAAGCTTACCAGTTTTGGAAAATATGCGTTGTTTCAAGATGGAATCTTTGAGAGCGGTGAACAACAGGAATTCCTAGTGTCCCTGGATATCAAGGACACTTACCTACATATCCCACTTTGGCCTCCTCATGAGGCATATCTGAGGTTTGCCCTACTGAACGATCACTACCAGTTTCAGGCGTTACCCTTCGGCCTGTCTACAGCACCGAGGGTGTTCACGAAGGTGATGGCGGAAATTATGTTTCAACTCAGGGTCCAAGGGGTCAATGTAATTCCATACCTGGACGATCTCCTGATAAAAGAGAGTTCCAGAGAGCTTCTATTGCTCCACATAGATTGCACTATCCAACTTCTGTCGCCCCACGGGTGGATCCTCAATCTGCAGTAGTCCCACCTGGAACAGTCTAAGCGGCTCCTGTTTCTGGGGATGCTACTGGATACTGTAGCACAGAAAGTGTTCCTCCCAGAGAAAAAAGTGAGAACACTTCAAGAAATGGTTCGCATGGTGCTCCGACCTACTCGAGTCTCCATTCATCTTTGCATAAAATTGTTGGGAAAGATGGTGGCCTCGTATGAGGCGATTCAATTCGGAATGCCAGACCATCCCAATTGGACATCCTGAACAAGTGGTCCGGTTCCCATCTTCAGATGCATCGGATGATTCAGCTGTCACCTCAGGCAAGAATTTCTCTCCTGTGGTGGCTACAGTCCTCCAACCTGCTGAAAGGTTGATGCATTGGTATTCAGGATTGGATCCTCCTCACAACGGATGTGAGTCTGGGGATGGGGCGCTGTCATCCAAAAAGCGCAGTTCCAGGGCAGGTGGTCGGCCCAACTTCCAATCAACATTCTGGAACTTCGGGCTATCTACAATGCTTTGATTCAGGCATCCCCTCTACTCCGGGATCAGGCGATCCAGGTGCAGTCGGACAACGCCACGGCGGTAGCGTACATCAATCGACAAGGAGGGACAAAAAGCAGGGACTGCATGCGAGAAGTGTCCAGAATACTCTGGGCAGAAAGAAATGCAAGAGCACTGTCTGCAATCTTCATTCCGGGAGTGGACAACTGGGAAGCGAACTTCCTAAGTCGCCACGACCTGTATGCGGGGGAGTGGGGACTACACTCTCAGGTGTTTCAACAGATCGACAGGTGGGGATGCCCACAGATCGACTTGATGGCCTCTTGTCTCAACAAGAAGCTTCGCTGCTATTGCTCACGAACCAGGGACCCTCAGGTGAGTGCAGCGGATGCGCTGACATCGCCTTGGCCTTACCAGCTGGTCTACCTGTTTCCACCAATTCCGCTGATCCCAAAGGTGCTCAAGCGTATCAGACATCAAAGAGTGGAAGCAATCTTGATTGCCCCGGATTGGCCCCGAAGAGCGTGGTACGCGGCTCTTCTGGACATGTCCGTAGAGGACCCTGGGCCTCTACCACTAAGAAGGGATCTTCTTCAACAAGGACCGTTTGTCTACCCGGACTTACAGCGGCTTTGTTTGACGGCATGGAAGTTGAGCGGAACATCCTAGGTCAGAAAGGGCTTTCCAAAAAGGTCATTGCCACTATGTTGCAAGCTAGAAAACCTGTGACGTAAAAACACTATCATCATATCTGGCGGAGATATGTCTCTTGGGGCGAGGAATGCACATATTCTTCTGCAGAATTCAACTTGGGAAGGTTCCTGCAGGCTGGAGTGGATAAAGGCTTACGTCTGGGATCCATTAAGGTCCAGATTCCAGCTCTTTCCATCTTCCAGAAGAAGTTGGCTCTCTTGCTGGAAGTTCCGACCTTCTTGCAAGGGGTGCTTACATACAACCTCCATTTGTGCCGCCTACGGCACCTTGGGACCTGGATGTGGTGTTACGCTTTCTACAGTCCTCCTGGTTTGAACCTCTGACGACGGTAGAAGATAAGCACCTCACGTGGAACAGGTGATGTTACTGGCCCTGGCTTCTGCTAGGCGTGTCTCAGAATTGGGGGCCTTGTCATGCAAAAGTCCGTACTTGGTATTTACGAGAACAGAGCGGAGCTCAGGACTAGACAGCAGTTCCTGCCGAAGGTGGTCTCTGCGTTTCACTTGCATCAGCCTATTGTGATTCTGTCCAATTCTGACACTTCTGCTACTCCGGAGGCATTGGATGCTGTGCGAGCCTTGAAAATCTATGTCAAGAGGACAGCTCGGATCAGAAAGACTGATTCCTTGTTCGTGCTCTATGATGCGCAGAAAAAGGGTTGCCCTGCTTCTAAGCAGTCCATTGCTCGTTGGATTAGGCTTACTATCCAACAGGCCTATGCATCGGCAGCCTTACCTGTTCCAGTCTCTGAAGGCCCACTCTACAAGATCGGTGGGCTCTTCCTGGGCGGCTGCCCGTGGAGTCTCGGCCCTACAACTATATCGAGCTACTACCTGGTCGGGGAAGAACACCTTTGTGAAGTTCTACAAGTTTGATACCCTGGCCAAAGAGGATACCCAGTTTGGGCAGGCGGTGCTGCAGATGTCTCTGCACGTTCCCGCCCATTCTGGAAGCTTTGGGACATCCCCATCGTACTATTCTGTCCCCAATATCCCTTATGGATGCTAGAGAAAATAGGATTTTAAATACCTACCGGTAAATCCTTTTCTCGTAGTCCATAAGGAATATTGGGGGTAATTCCAAGTTGATCGCAGCAGGACATTTTTTAGCAGTTGGGCAAAACCATGTGCACTGCAGGAGGGGCAGATATAAAATGTGCAGAGAGAGTTAGATTTGGGTGGGGTGTATTCAAACGGAGATCTAAATTGCAGTGTAAAAATTAAGCAGCCAGTATTTACCCTGCACAGAAACAAAATAACCTACCCAAATCTAACTCTCTCTGCAAATGTTATATCTGCCCCCCCCCCCCTGCAGTGCACATGGTTTTGCCCAATTGCTAACAAACTTGCTGCTGCGATCAACTCAGAATTACCCCAATTGGGCGCCCGCCTCTGTGCGGTGACTTTCTGCAGGTTCTCTGTTATGTGTTCCTGTTCAGCTGTTGCTGTTAATGTTGCTGCCTAAGTTTTATGTTGGCGTGCTGGTGTGAAAAATCTAACCACACTTGTTGTTATGTTCCTTCTCTCAAGTATGTAATTCTCCTTCTGGCACTGTTTTACCTATAACCGAGCTGTAGGTGGAGGCATAGAGGGGAGGAGCCAGCACACACAGTTGAAGAAATTTAAAGTGCACTGGCTCCTTTGGACCCGTCTATACCCCCCATTGTACTAATCTGTCCCCAATATCCTTTATGGACTACCAAGAAAAGGATTTACCGGTAGGTATTTAAAATCCCATTTTTAACTCTGAATCAGACTAAAACCTTGTTTGATTTTGAGACGATTCAATCAACTATTATAGACCATTGTCATTAACATAATAAGGGGAATCCCAGAGAGAGACTGGTACTTTCTGGACTAGGAATCATCTATACAACTACACAACACTAATAAAAATTGTAATTCATCCTGCCCACAAGTGGGGCGGTGAAGACATATTTTGGTTACTCATTACTGTATAGCATTAAAATATAATCCTACTTACATCTAGAAGGATAAAACAACTATACCATACAAATGATTCAATTAATAATTAGCTAATTTATAGCTGCGCTTACAGAAAGTTCCTATTATACTGTATATATTTCACGAAAACTCTTAAATATTTGAACAATCCTCTGGCAAGGCCCATAAACTTCCCAACATTCCCTCTGTCTACCTTTGTCACAATGACTTTTCTGCAATCTGTTGTAACGGGAAGCTGATACAATGCTGGCTGTCAGGATCCCAATGCCGAAATCCCGGCACACCAGGGCTATTCCCACTCATAGAGTGGGAATTACTCTGGCGAGTGCAGCGTGCCCGCAAGGAAACGCTTAGCGCTCACCCCGTCTGGATATTGACAGCCGGCATCCCATCCACCGGGATTACGCTTGTAATCCGTTGTAACACAGCAGGATGGAGATACTACAGATTTTATTAACAAATTGAGAAAAAGTGTACAGATATGTTTACACGTTTCCTCATTACCTAGATGTAGGCAGCTTATATACCAGTATTCTCTATGAGGAAGGGATGAGTGCTGCTATTGGCTTACTCAGGGTATCATTTTATGTATTTCGAAGTAGAAACAATTTTCTCAATTCTTTTTATCTTCAGTGATAGGGTACCTGAGACAGCACTGGCATAATGGTTATAGTGTCCGCTTGCAATGCGTGCATCCCGTGTTCGAATCCTGTTGAGACCAGATAGGGTACCTGAGACGGGGTCTAACATGGCCCAATTGTATGCAAAACTTTTCAAGAATTAATCTCAATGAAAAATTTGAGTTCTGTATTTCCAAATGTATTTTTTTCTGTGCTCTATGCATTGACAATCAATTTATCTTCTGCACTTTTATTGAGTAAGTATTCAAATCCTTCATTGACTGTTTAGAAACTGGCATACTCCACCATTTCGAAGATGCAGACCATGGACTCCAGAACCTGCATTGCCGAATGTATGTACACCCGGGCATTGTGCATTAAGTTGCGGACTTTTGACTGCAGTCTGGCAACTTCGTCCGCTGGAGAGCCCCTAGATGCAGATTGTGCCAGGAGCAACAAGTCGTCCAAATGTGGGAGCACTCTTATTCCTTGACGCTGCTGAGCTGCCGTAAACGCCATCAACTTGGTAAATACTTGTGGAGTTGTAACCAGCCAATAGGGTAGTGCCTGAAACGGGTATTGCTGTTGCAGAACAGCAAAGCAGAGAAATCTCTGATGAGCAGGTGCTATAAGGACATGGAAGTAGGCATCACGAATATCCAGGGATACCATAAAGTCCCTTAGCTCTGATGCCAGAGCAATAGACTAGTGTTTCAATACGGAATCTGGGCACCTGCAAAACCTTGCTCAGAAGTTTCAGATTGAGGATTGGCCGATAGGTCCCATTGGGTTTCTGAACCAGGAAAAGGGGTGGAGGTAAAAACACTCACTGTTTTTCGGAAAACAAGGATAATAACCAGCTCCTTGGAGTGCCATGGCTGCACCTGGATCTGATGGAGGATTTGCGCAAAAAAAACTGCTTGGGGGGGAGCTCTCGCAAATGAGAGGGCATACCTGGTAGAGACCACTTCTCGCACCCAGGCGTAGTTGACTAGCACCATGAGGCTGTGAATCGCAGAAGGCCTTATCCCCCTGCTTGGGGGTCTGGCCCTCCAGGCTTGCTTAGTCTGCGACTTAGCCGGCTTGCTGGAGACAACCTGCCATGATAAAGCCTGCCCATTCGCTTTGCCTTGCAAACGAAAATTCCGAAAGGAAGATGTCCCATCCTTCGGGTTAGATGCTGATGGCAAAAAAGCAGACTTAGAACCTGCCAGCGTAGCCACAATCTTATCCAATTCTGCGCCAAACAGGATGTTCCAGCGTAAAGGCAGAGCTTCAAATGCCCATTTAAACTCTGAATCTGCCTTCCAGGAGCATAGCCAGAGCACACGGCAAGCTACCACTGAAGTAGCTGAGGCCCTGGATGCCAACAGACTCGTATGCAAGGATGCCTCTTCTAAATATCAGGCCGCCTGCCTGATGTTAGCAAAAAGAGACAGCTGGTTTCTGGAACCATCCAAGTTCAGACTGCCCTCTAGTGCAGGCATTCCCAACCACGGTTCTCAAGCACACCAACAGTGCAGGTTTTAGTGATATCCAGGCTGCAGCACAGATGGTTAAATCAAAATAACTGAGCTACTAATTAAGTCACCTGTGCTGAAGCCTGGATATCACTAAAACCTGCACTGTTAGTGTGCCTTGGGAATGCCTGCTCTAGTGCATCAGACCAATGCTCCACAGCTTTAGCCACTCATGCTGAATCTAACACTGGTCTAGTAATTATCCCAATAAGGGAAAAAATAGACGTAAGACGCACTTTAATCTTCCTATCTGCCGCATCCTTAAGGGAGCAAGCTGACGGTATAGCTAATGTGGAGGAGCGCACTAGGCATGCCCCATTAACATCCACCGAAAGGGGAACTTCCCATTTAGCGCACTCTTGTGGTAAAGGGTAACGAGACGCCAATCTCTTCGGCTTAGAACTTTTTACTAGGAGCATTCCAAGCTTCCTGCATGAGTTCAGCATGATACTCAGAGTGAGGAAACTCAGCCTTAAACGCCTTCTGACGCTTAAGCAAGGCGCAGGTCCTAGGTCTTCATCCTCAAAAACCAAAACAGACAACTACCCTCACAAGGGATGCCATACACCCAGTCTACCTGCAGTACCTGTGGCCAATCAGGACCCACCTTGGGCAGCGTTCTCAAGTATGCTGACTACACTTGTGACATGTCTTACGTCCACTGTGGGACCTGCTGTGCCATTGCAGCCACATATTGTCACTGTAGTCAATCCGCCCTGGGCGGATACTCTGTCTACCCAATTACAACAATTAAATCAATCTTTGGTTAGACAAAAGTCTACCCCACACCCCTCTGGGGCCAAGGGGTCATCTAAACGGGCCATTTCTTCCTCACAATCCACTAATATTTCAGATAATTCTTCCGATGAGGATGGGGATTATTTTGATCCGTCAGACACTGATACAGTTGCTTCTGATGAGGAATCTACAACCCAGGTTGATGTTCCTGACCTAGTGGAGGCTATCAAGCTAATTCTTCAAATAGATGATGACATTGAGCCTACTACTGCGTCTAAGAAACCTGATAAATTCAAACGTCAGAAGGTTGCTAAAGTAGTCTTACCACATTCTGACCATTTAATTGACATACGTCAGGAATCCTGGTCGTCTCCAAGAAAGAAATTTTCCCTGTCTAAAAAGATGCTAGCTCGTTATCCTATCTCTGCGGAGTTGAGTAACAAGTGGGAAACTCCACCGCCGGTGGACTATCATGTCACCCGTGGAGGGATGCCTGTAGTCTATTTACTCCCTTACTGGCGCTGTACATAGACCCACTATGGCAGCCTCCTGGGCTGTGAAAGGTATTGAAGCATGGGTTCAGGCAATTGAGGATGAGCTGCCTCAGGATTTTTCTGGCACTGCCAGACAATATCTGTCTTATATTACCACAGCCTCCCACTATATTCAGGAGGCGGCCTCTGATGCAGGTGTAATGGCGGCCAAGGCGTCTACTACGTCCATCGTGGCTCGTCAAATTAGGTGATTGAGGTCCTGGAAGGTGGACCTGGACTCCAAAATGACTTTGGAGGTGCTTCCTTTTCCCATTTGTGAAAGATCTGAACAAGATCGTAACAGACTTGGCTACTACCAACACTGCGTGTCTCCCAGATACTAATTCTTCTGATCCGAAGGCTTAGAGTACCACCTTTCATTCCTTTCGTCCTCCAGGGAAAGCAAAGGGTCAAGCGTATCAGCGACAGGCTCGTGCTTCCAAACCACTGAGCCTAAATCTAAACAATCCTAGGCCGCCCGTCAGCCAGCTTCCAAACAAGACAAGCCTGCTGCGTGACGGGGCGGGCCTCCCCCTGGGGGACCCCAGGGTGGGAGGCCGACTTCTGCAGATCGCCCAGGCCTGGTTAAAGACCACTTTGGACGCCTGGGTGCGGGAAGTGGTCTCTCACGAGTATGCAATCTCTTTCAAGAGACGTCCCCCTCGCCAGTTTTGCACAATGGTTATCCCTGCAGATATGTTAAAAGCACAAGCTTTACACTTGGTTGTACAATCCCTCCTGGATACAGGAGAGATAGTGCCCGTACCTCTGTCTCAGAGAGGCAGGGGATGCTATTCAACCCTGTTTCTAGTTCCAAAGCCAAATGGGTCCTTCCGGCCTATACTCAACCCCAAATCATTGAACAAATTTGTGAGTGTGTCCAAATTCCGTATGGAAACTCTGCGCTCTATTGTACTGGTCATGGAACCCGAAGAGTATATGGTATCCCTGGACATACAGGATGCTTACCTGCATATTCCTATTGCCATGTCGCATCAGCAGTATCTGCGGTTTGCTATTGGCAACCTACATTATCAATTCCAGGCCTTGCCATTTGGATTGACCACGGCCCTCGGATATTCACCAAGGTAATGGCCGTGATGACGGCTCATCTCCGTCGTCAGGGAGTCAGGATCCTACCGTATCTGGACGACTTGCTGATCCTGGCGAACTCCCAAGAGGTTCTCCTTAGTCATCTGGAACTGACGGCCCAATTCCTACTAGCCCACGGGTGGCTCATCAACTGGAAAAAGTCCTCGCTGATCCCTGCTCGGAGCATGGTGCACCTGGGGGCACTACAGGACACACAGCCAACGATTGTTTCTGTTTCCAGAGAAAGTCCTGAAACTTCAGGACTGGATCAGATATTTCCTCTCTCGCCCAAGAGTGTCAATACACTCGGCGATGCAAGTACTAGGCCTCATGGTGTCGGCTTTCGACATGGTGGAGTATGCTCAATTTCACTCTCGCCGTCTGCAGAGTTTAATCCTTTCCAAGTGGGACGGCCTGCCTCATCGGATCAGGTCTCAAATGATCTCCTCGACTCCGGAGGTTTGTCTGTCACTGAGCTGGTGGCTACAGGATCAACAGCTGAGCAGGGGCTGTCCCTTCTGGATCTCCAACTGGGTCCTCCTAACAACGGATTCCAGTCTGCGAGGTTGGGGTGCGGTGTTGGAGCAACAATCTCTCCAGGGTCGGTAGACCAGGGAGGAATCTATCCTCCCGATAAACATTCTGGAACTGCGGGCAGTGTTCAATGCGTTCGACACTGGCCCTGCCTCCAGTACGCCATCTGCCAGCAATATCGGCAGTGTTCATCCCCGGAGTCATCAACTGGGAAGCGGATTTCCCCAGTCAGGATGTTCACGCCGAAGAGTGGAGTCTTCATCCACGTTCAGGGACCTTGTGTCTATCCGGACCTGGCCAGACTGGCTTTGACGGCGTGGCTCTTGAAGCTTCACTCCTGAGGGCCAAGGGATTCTCCAAGGCGGTTATTCAAAACGCCTTCTGCACGGATTTATTACAGGGCCTGGAATTGTTACTTCACATGGTGTGCTGCTAAGAATTTTGATGCCTATTCATTCAGTACTTCTAGGCTTTTGGATTTTCTGCAACAGGGCCTAGATTTAGGCCTTCATCTGGCCTCCTTCAAGGTTCATATATCTGCCTTGTATGGTTTTAGAGGAAAATTGCGTCTATTCCTGACGTTCATACTTTCACTCAGGGCATTTTATGGATTCAGCCTCCCTATGTCCCTCCTGTGGCTCCATGGGATCTTTCTGTTGTCTTAAATGCCCTACAAGAGTCTCCATTTGAACCTCTTGAGTCTGTGGATTTTAAATATCTTACACTTAAGGTCGTGTTTTTACTGGCTATTGCTTCTGCTAGGAGGGTGTCGAACTTAGGCGCCTTGTCCTGCGTCCACCCTTTCTGATTTTTCACTGTGACCGGGCAGTTCTTTGAACACGCCCTGATTATCTACCCAAGGTGGTATCATCTTTTCATCTTAACCAAGAGATTGTGGTTTCGGTCTTTATCTCTTCTGGTTTGTCCTCCAAAGAACAGTCTTTGGATGTGGTACGGGCTCTACGTATTTATGTAGAGAGGACTGCCTCCATCAGGAGATCAGATACCCTTTTTGTCCTTTTTGTTTTTCACAAACGTGGCTGGCCTGCGAATAAGCAAATCTTAGCCAGGTGGATTAGAATGGTGATTGCACAAGCTAATGCGCAGACTGGTCTACCAGCTCCTGCTGCTATCAAGGCCCATTCTACTCAGTCTGTTGGACCTTCTTGCGCGGATCATCGTGACGCGTCCGCTGAACAATTGTGCAAGGCGGCTACGTGGTCCTCAGTGAACACGTTCATCAGGTTCTATGTCTTTGATACTTTCGCCTCCCAGGATGCTTCCTTTGGACGCCGGGTTCTTGTACCCGCTACAGTGCCTCCCATCCCATGAGGAACTGCTTTAGGACATTCCGATGTTCTTCCCTGTGGAATACCAGTGTACCCCGCTGCAGAAAAGGAGATTTATGGTAGACTTACCATAGTTAAATCTCTTTCTGCGAGGTACAATGGATTCCACAGGGCACCCACCCTGACGCACTTAGCTTCTTTGGGTTTGTATGGCATTAGCCGCTAGTTCCTTCACCTGTCGTGAGAATGTGGTTCTATGTGACTAACATCTACCGTCACTTTTGCCTGCTACTGCAATGCACTGGTTAACGAAACTGAGCTCCAGTGCCTGGAGGCGGGGTTATAGAGAAGGCAGTGCAATGCATCCTGGGAACAGTCAAAGCTTTAGCCTCTTGGTGCCTCGGATCAAGATCCAACTCTACACCCTGATGTTCTTCCCTGTGGAATCCAGTATACCTCGCAGAAAGAGATTTAACTTTGGTAAGTCTACCATAAATCTCCTTTTTTTCCTTTGCCTTTGGAAGACATTGTAACCGGATAACTAAAAACCAAGCACACGCAATGTACAGCTAAAGCAATTGCAAATGTGACCACCTTAACAAAACACAAAGTAATTGTGAAGTACCACGGCCCTGAACACCTGTACTCAGTGCTTTTTCTAAAAGAAAATTTATAGGGATAGATATAAATCGACAGAAATGCAGTCAGATAGCAGAGCTAGCACAAGTCACATACAATGCAAGTTAGTAACAATTGCAATGGGCACTGAAGTCAACTACTCATACCACAGTGGTGGGTAGGACTTGTGCATGTATAACCTGGCCACTTTGGAGAAAGGTATACAAGGAGACAGAACCCAGCATTCCCAGAGCCCTGCAGCACACCTGTTTCCATTTGAAATGTGGCTCAGAGACTCTTACAAGAGAAGCATGTGGGGGCGGGGCAGCCCAGAAACAAGAAACCCAGCTGTGGAATCTGGGCTGGGGAGGGGGTCGCTGGAAGAGTGCTTACCTCCCCTGGCTGACATCATCCACCAGGTACCCTGGCCTCCATTATCCCCAGCACCGGTATATAAATATACGCTGGTGGCCTAGCCATAGCCGCAGCCAGGGTTCACATCAGCGCTTTGGTCCATCTCCTTGGGACTGGAGGCATGGACTGCCTTACCTGTCCCCCATTCTCCGGCTGAAGTCCGGGGCCCTAGACGTTGTACTGGTATGGCGACCAGGAAGAAACCCCATCAGAGTTGTCAGTCTCTCAGCCTCATGTTGCGGCACCAACGAGGGATCGTTAGAGTGGCAGTGCTGGCGCTCAAACAGATTCCCAGCGCTTTCTCATTCAGTCATTGCTTAGTAAAAAAACATTTCATTGAGCTGTGTGAACGATGCTCCGGCTTCTACCAACACAAAAACTGTCTTCCCTAGGCTGGGGCATGGTATATGAGGAGTAGTACTGGATCATTCTGGAAGCTAAAAGCTTAACTGCGTGGTGCCCAGTCAACGCTTACCATCTACACCCCAACGTAAGGAGTGTATATCACTATAAACCCTGATGAAGAAAATGGTAATTTCCCAAATCCCTCTCTTGCACCTGACTAGGATGCTGTCAAGAATAACAGCAAGGGGAGAAACATTTTCTCTAACTGGAAAGGTGGAGGTCAATAAAAGAGAGAGAAACCTAGAAATCACCAGCAAAACGTATGTAGAACCATTCCAAGGTCAGGAGAAAGCGCTGCACAGACCCAGAGGGAAGCTGGGATTGTTCCAAAAGGGGGTAATGGGCTAGAGGCGTAGAGGTGGCCTTTGCAGATCTCCTAGATTTTGGCTGAAAACATGAGGGTACAGTAGGTAATCGTTCAATAGTCCACATCTAGTTCTTTTCAAGAGACCCTAGGTACATAAGAGTGTAGAATTGTAGAGATAGGAGAACACAATGGAAATCATGTCGCTCATGATTTCCCTTGAACTGGACAAATGATATTGTCCGCACGCACAGAGCGATTTTACAAATGACCAAATGATATACTTAGTTTGTCATACTACCAAATTGTTGGATTTCAGCCTAATTTAAATACTAGACAGGAGTTTCGGGGAGGTGGGCAGGCATGTCTTCAAATAGACACGCCCATTTTACCTCTTTGTATTTATACAATGTGGCTAATTTGGTTAGGTTTATACCTGCTGAATGCTGTTGCATTGCTAGATTGCTCTGCTTTGTTTTTGGCTTGCCTTAACAAAGTGTGTCTACTTCATTCTCTTGTGATTGATCCTTTCCGCTATCGAGTTGTGGCATCATATGCTGCAGCCAGTGGCGTGCGGTGAGATCAGTGGCTGGTGAGGCACTACAGCCATAATGTCCGCCGATGACCCCTACCGCTGCCGAGCCAATGCTCACTACTGCCCCTGAGCCGATGTCTACTACTGTCACCTTCCCTGATGCCCGCTACCCCCGCCACTAATGGACACCACCCCCACCAATGGATTACAAAATCACCCACCATCAAATGCCCCGGCCCCACGCCACTAATTTGCATACAGTACCAGTCCGATGCCACCGCCGCCAATGCCTGCAGCCTGCCTGCTCATCAAACTTGTGATGAGCAGGTGGCTAATATATTGTACATCTTTATAAAATAAAAACTAGTCTTTGGGACTGGGGAGGGAGTGGGAGGAGGTCATGAATGCAATTTTGTTGTACAGGGCTTCTGGCAGAGTAGGCCAAAGACGGGCAGTGAAAATGAGGTGGGCGAAAGGTACAGGACTGGGCAGAGTCGACCTGACTATTTTGATGCCCTAGGCAATTTTCCTGCTGGTGTTTCTCCCCCCCCCCCTTCCCCCTCTCCCGGAGATAGTGGGTGACTGGGACAGGGTGACTGGGAGATAGTGGGTCATGGAGGTAGTGGGTGACATGGTCAGGTTGACAGGGAGATAGTGGGTGACATGGTAAGGTTGACGGAGATAGTGGGTGATGGAGGTAGTGGGTGACATGGTCAGGGTGACAGGGAGCTAGTGGGTGAGATGGTGAGGGTGACGGAGATAGTGGGTGACATGGTCAGGGTGACAGGGAGATAGTGGGTGACATGGTGAGGGTGATGGAGATAGTGGGTGACATGGTGAGGGAGACGGAGATAGTGGGTGACATGGTCAGGGTGACAGGGAGATAGTGGGTGACATGGTGAGGGTGACGGAGATAGTGGGTGATGGAGGTAGTGGGTGACATGGTCAGGGAGATAGAGGATGACATGGTGAGGGTGACATGGAGATACTGGGTGATGGAGGTAGTAGGTGACATGGTCAGGGAGATAGAGGGTGACAGGGAGATAGTGGGTGACATGGTGAGGGTGACGGAGATAGTGGGTGATGGAGGTAGTGGGTGACATGGTCAGGGTGACAGGGAGCTAGTGGGTGACATGGTGAGGGTGACGGAGATAGTGGGTGATGGAGGTAGTGGGTGACATGGTCAGGGTGACGGAGATAGTGGGTGACATGGAGATAATAAGAATTTACTTACCGATAATTCTATTTCTCGGAGTCCGTAGTGGATGCTGGGGTTCCTGAAAGGACCATGGGGAATAGCGGCTCCGCAGGAGACAGGGCACAAAAAGTAAAGCTTTAGGATCAGGTGGTGTGCACTGGCTCCTCCCCCTATGACCCTCCTCCAAGCCAGTTAGGTACTGTGCCCGGACGAGCGTACACAATAAGGGAGGAATTTTGAATCCCGGGTAAGACTCATACCAGCCACACCAATCACACCGTACAACTTGTGATCTAAACCCAGTTAACAGTATGATAACAGCGGAGCCTCTGAAAAGATGGCTCACAACAATAATAACCCGATTTTTGTAACTATGTACAAGTATTGCAGATAATCCGCACTTGGGATGGGCGCCCAGCATCCACTACGGACTCCGAGAAATAGAATTATCGGTAAGTAAATTCTTATTTTCTCTATCGTCCTAGTGGATGCTGGGGTTCCTGAAAGGACCATGGGGATTATACCAAAGCTCCCAAACGGGCGGGAGAGTGCGGATGACTCTGCAGCACCGAATGAGAGAACTCCAGGTCCTCTTTTGCCAGGATATCAAATTTGTAGAATTTTACAAACGTGTTCTCCCCTGACCACGTAGCTGCTCGGCAGAGTTGTAATGCCGAGACCTCTCGGGCAGCCGCCCAAGATGAGCCCACCTTCCTTGTGGAATGGGCCTTAACCGATTTAGACTGTGGCAGGCCTGCCTCAGAATGTGCAAGTTGAATTGTGTTACAAATCCAACGAGCAATCGACTGCTTAGAAGCAGGCGCACCCAACTTGTTGGGTGCATACAGTATAAACAGCGAGTCAGATTTTCTGACTCCAGCTGTCCTGGAACATATTTTCAGGGCCCTGACAACTTCTAGCAACTTGGAGTCCTCCAAGTCCCTAGTAGGTGCAAGGCACCACAATAAGCTGGTTCAGGTGAAACACTGACACCACCTTTAGGGAGAGAACTGGGGACGAGTCCGCAGCTCTGCCCTGTCCGAATGGACAAACAGATATGGGCTTTTTTGAGAAAAAACCACCAATTTGACACTCGCCTGGTCCAGGCCAGGGCCAAGAGCATGGTCACTTTTTATGTGAGATGCTTCAAATCCACATATTTGACTGGTTTTAAACCAATGTGATTTGAGGAATCCCAGAACTACGTTGAGATCCCACAGTGCCACTGGAGGCACAAAAAAGGGGTTTGTATATGGAATACTCCCTTGACAAACTTCTGGACTTCAGGAACTGAAGCCAATTCTTTCTGGAAGAAAATTTACAGGGCCGAATTTGAACCTTAATGGACCCCAATTTGAGGCCCATAGACACTCCTGTTTGCAGGAAATGCAGGAAACGACCGAGTTGAAATTTCTTTGTGGGGCCTTCCTGGCCTCACACCACGCAACATATTTTCGCCACACGTGGTGATAATGTTGTGCGGTCACCTCCTTTCTGGCTTTGACCAGGGTAGGAATGACCTCTTCCGGAATGCCTTTTTTCCCTTAGGATCCGGCTTTCCATCGCCATGCCGACAAACGCAGCTGCGGTAAGTCTTGGAACAGACATGGTACTTGCTGAAGCAAGTCCCTTCTTAGCGGCAGAGGCCATAAGACCTCTGTAAGCATCTCTTGAAGTTCCGGGTACCAAGTCCTTCTTGGCCAATCCGGAGCCATGAGTATAGTTCTTACTCCTCTACGTCTTATAATTCTCAGCACCTTAGGTATGAGAAGCAGAGGAGGGAACACATACACCGACTGGTACACCCACGGTGTTACCAGAACGTCCACATCTATTGCCTGAGGGTCTCTTGACCTGGCGCAATACCTGTCCCGTTTTTTGTTCAGACGGGACGCCATCATGTCCACCTTTGGTATTTCCCAACGGTTTACAATCATGTGGAAAAAACTTCTCAATGAAGTTTCCACTCTCCCGGGTGGAGGTCGTGCTGAGGAAGTCTGCTTCCCAGTTTCCATTCCCGGGATGAAAAACTGCTGACAGTGTTATCACATGATTTTCCGCCCAGCGAAAAGTCCTTGCAGTTTCTGCCATTGCCCTCCTGCTTCTTGTGTCGCCCTGTCTGTTTACGTGGGCGACTGCCGTGATGTTTTTCCCACTGGATCAATACCGGCTGACCTTGAAGCAGAGGTCTTTGCTAAGCTTAGAGCCTTATAAATTTACCCTTAGCTCCAGTATATTTATGTGGAGAAAGGTCTCCATACTTGATCACACTCCCTGGAAATTTTTCCCTTGTGTGACTGCTCCCCAGCCTCTCAGGCTGGGCTCCGTGGTTACCAGCATCCAATCCTGAATGCCGAATCTGCGGCCCTCTAGAAGATGAGCACTCTATAACCACCACAGGAGAGACACCCTTGTCCTTGGATATTGGGTTATCCGCTGATGCATCTGAAGATGCGATCCGGACCATTTGTCCAGCAGATCCCACTGAAAAGTTCTTACGTGAAATCTGCCGAATGGAATTGCTTCGTAGGAAGCCACCATTTTTACCAGGACCCTTGTGCAATGATGCACTGTTTTTAGGAGGTTCCTGACTTGCTCGGATAACTCCCTGGCTTTCTCTTCCGGGAGAAACACCTTTTTCTGGACTGTGTCCAGAATCATCCCTAGGCACAGCAGACGTGTCGTCGGGATCAGCTGCGATTTTGGAATATTTAGAATCCACCCGTGCTGATTGTAGCAGTATCCGAGATAGTGCTACTCCGACCTCCAACTGTTCCCTGGACTATGCCCCTATCAGGAGATCGTCCAAGTAAGGGATAATTAAGACGCCTTTTCTTCGAAGAAGAATCATCAATTCGGCCATTACCTTGGTAAAGACCCCGGGGTGCCGTGGACAATCCAAACGGCAGCGTCTGAAACTGATAGTGACAGTTCTGCACCATGAACCTGAGGTACCCTTAGTGAGAAGGGCAAATTTGGGACATAGAGGTAAGCATCCCTGATGTCCCGGGACACTATATAGTCCCCTTCTTCCTGGTTCGTTATCACTGCTCTGAGTGACTTCATCTTAATTTGAACCTTTGTAAGTGTTCAAAAAAATTTTTTTAGAATAAGTCTCACCTAGCCTTCTGGCTTCAGTACCACAATATAGTGTGGAATAATACCCCTTTTCTGTAGTAGGAGGGGTAATTTAATTATCACCTGCTGGGAATACAGCTTGTGAATTTTTTTCCCATACTACCTCCTTGTCGGAGGGAGACTTGGTAAAGCAGACTTCAGGAGCCTGCGAAGGGGAAACGTCTCGACATTCCCATCTGTACCCCCGGGATACTACTTGTAGGATCCAGGGGTCCTGTACGGTCTCAGCGCCATGCTGAGAACTTGTCAGACGCGGTGGAACGCTTCTGTTCCTGGGAATGGGCTGCCTGCTGCAGTCTTCTTCCCTTTCCTCTATCCCTGGGCAGATATGATCTTATAGGGACGAGAGGACTGAGGCTGAAAAGACGGTGTCTTTTTCTGCAGAGATGTGACTTAGGGTAAAAAACGGTGGATTTTCCAGCAGTTGCCGTGACCACCAGGTCCGATGGACCGACCCCAAACAAGTCCTCTTCCTTTATACGGCCATACTGTGCCGTTTGGAATCTGCATCACCTGACCACTGTCGTGTCCATAACATCTTCTGGCAGTTATGGACATCGCGTTTATTCATGATGCCAGAGTGCAAATATCCCTCTGTGCATCTCGCATATATAGAAATGCATCCTTTAAATGCTCTATAGTCAATAAAATACTGTCCCTGTCAAGGGTATCAATATTTTTAGTCAGGGAATCCGACCAAGCCACCCTAGCTCTGCACATCCAGGCTGAGGCGATCGCTGGCCGCAGTATAACACCAGTATGTGTGTATATACTTTTTATTATATTTTCCAGCCTTGTCAGCTGGTCCTTGAGGACGGCCCTATCTATAGACGGTACCGCCACTTGTTTTGATAAGCGTGTGAGCGCCTTATCCACCTTAAGGGGTGTTTCCCAACGCGCCCTAACTTCCGGCGGGAAAGGGTATACCGCCCATAATTTTCTATCGGGGGGAACCCACGCATCATCACACACTTTATTTAATTTATCTGATTCAGGAAAAACTATGGTAGTTTTTTCACATCCCACATAATACCCTCTTTTGTGGTACTTGTAGTATCAGAAATACGTAACACCTCCTTCATTGCCTTTAACGTGTGGCCCTAATAAGGAATACGTTTGTTTATTCACCGTCGACACTGGATTCAGTGTCCCTGTCTGTGTCTGTGTCGACCGACTAAAGTAAACGGGCGTTTTAAAACCCTTGACGGTGTTTTTGAGACGTCTGGACCGTACTAATTGTTTGTCGGCCGTCTCATGTCGTCAACCGACCTTGCAGCGTGTTGACATTATCACGTAATTTCCTAAATAAGCCATCCATTCCGGTGTCGACTCCCTAGAGAGTGACATCACCATTACAGGCAATTGCTCCGCCTCCTCACCAACATCGTCCTCCTACCTGTCGACACACACGTACCGACACACAGCACACACACAGGGAATGCTCTGATAGAGGACAGGACCCACTAGCCCTTTGGAGAGACAGAGGGAGAGTTTGCCAGCACACACCAAAAACGCTATAATTATATAGGGACAACCTTATATAAGTGTTTTCCCTTATAGCATCTTAATATATATATAAGCATATCGCCAAATTAGTGCCCCCCCTCTCTGTTTTAACCCTGTTTCTGTAGTGCAGTGCAGGGGAGAGCCTGGGAGCCTTCCCTCCAGCCTTTCTGTGAGGGAAAATGGCGCTGTGTGCTGAGGAGATAGGCCCCGCCCCTTTTTCGGCGGCCTCGTCTCCCGCTCTTAACGGATTCTGGCAGGGGTTAAATATCTCCATATAGCCTCCGGAGGCTATATGTGAGGTATTTTTAGCCAAAATAGGTATTCATTTGCCTCCCAGGGCGCCCCCCTCCCAGCGCCCTGCACCCTCAGTGACTGCCGTGTGAAGTGTGCTGAGAGGAAAATGGCGCACAGCTGCAGTGCTGTGCGCTACCTTTAGAAGACTGAGGAGTCTTCTGCTGCCGATTCTGGACCTCTTCTTACTTCAGCATCTGCAAGGGGGCCGGCGGCAAGGCTCCGGTGACCATCCAGGCTGTACCTGTGATCGTCCCTCTGGAGCTGATGTCCAGTAGCCAAGAAGCCAATCCATCCTGCACGCAGGTGAGTTCACTTCTTCTCCCCTAAGTCCCTCGTTGCAGTGATCCTGTTGCCAGCAGGACTCACTGTAAAATAAAAAACCTAAGCTAAACTTTCCTAAGCAGCTCTTTAGGAGAGCCACCTAGATTGCACCCTTCTCGGCCGGGCACAAAAATCTAACTGGCTTGGAGGAGGGTCATAGGGGGAGGAGCCAGTGCACACCACCTGATCCTAAAGCTTTACTTTTTGTGCCCTGTCTCCTGCGGAGCCGCTATTCCCCATGGTCCTTTCAGGAACCCCAGCATCCACTAGGACGATAGAGAAAATGGATGATGGAGGTAGTAGGTGACATGGTCAGGGAGATAGATGGTGACAGGGAGATAGTGGGTGACGGAGATAGTGGGTGATGGAGGTAGTGAGTGACATGGTCAGGGTGACAGGGAGATAGTGGGTGAGATGGTGAGGGTGACGGAGATAGTGGGTGACATGGTCAGGGTGACAGGGAGATAGTGGGTGACATGGTGAGGGTGATGGAGGTAGTGGGTGACAGGGAGATAGTGGGTGACATGGTGAGGGAGACGGAGATAGTGGGTGACATGGTCAGGGTGACAGGGAGATAGTGGGTGACATGGTGAGGGTGATGGAGATAGTGGGTGACATGGTGAGGGAGACGGAGATAGTGGGTGACATGGTCAGGGTGACAGGGAGATAGTGGGTGACATGGTGAGGGTGACGGAGATAGTGGGTGATGGAGGTAGTGGGTGACATGGTCAGGGAGATAGAGGGTGACATGGTGAGGGTGACATGGAGATAGTGGGTGATGGAGGTAGTAGGTGACATGGTCAGGGAGATAGAGGGTGACAGGGAGATAGTGGGTGACATGGTGAGGGTGACGGAGATAGTGGGTGATGGAGGTAGTGGGTGACATGGTCAGGGTGACAGGGAGATAGTGGGTGACATGGTGAGGGTGACGGAGATAGTGGGTGATGGAGGTAGTGGGTGACATGGTGAGGGTGACAGGGAGATAGTGGGTGATGAAGGTAGTAGGTGACATAGTCAGGGTGACAGAGAGATAGAGGGTGACGGAGATAGTGGGTGATGGAGGTAGTGGGTGACATGGTCAGGGTGATGGAGGTAGTGGGTGACAGTATACAGCCAGGCTCCTCAAACAACCCCCCCCCCCTCCCATCGGGTATCCCAGCAGCGCAGACAGCCTACTAACCACATGTCACAGGGGATGCCTCACACTGTACAGGCAGATCTCCCCCCCCCCCCTTCCGCAGTCACAGAAGATGACCCAGTCTCATAGGCAGCCCCCTCTCCTTCTCCCTCCCATCACAGGGTATGCCTCCAAGCGGCACAGCCGGCCGCCTCCCGCTCACCTCTCAGTGGGGCCGCATATCCGCCTAGTTGCACGGGCTGACTCTGGGACTGGGGGCTCTCTGGCCGCACACAGGGGAATTTCTCTTCAGCCACTTCTCTGGCCTGCGGCGCCCTCCTCTACCACAGTGAACGGTACGGGCTGCGGAGTGGACTGGAGGGTGTGCGGGCGGGCGGGGACGGATATGTATATACATATGAAAAAAAGATGACAGGGTGGACACCTGCCTTGGTGTCTCCCCCAAAGCCGCCACTGCCCAATCACATCTTTCCTAGTGACAGGGGCGTGCTTTCATATGGGATGAAAGCACGCCGCTGTCAAAGAGGCACTTCTACTAGTGCCGATTTCAATGACTTTTTTGACACGCCGCTGTCAAAGAGGCACTTCTACTAGTGCCGATTTCAATGACTTTTTTGAATGGGCTTTTACTGCCCAATGTTTGGCCCAGCCCCCCGCATTCGCTCCATTACTATTGACAGCTGGAGGCACCGGGAGCGGTGCCTCCAAAACGCTATTTCTCTGACGTCCTAGTGGATGCTGGGGACTCCGTAAGGACCATGGGGAATAGACGGGCTCCGCAGGAGACTGGGCACACTATAAGAAAGATTTGGTACTACCTGGTGTGCACTGGCTCCTCCCTCTATGCCCCTCCTCCAGACCTCAGTTAGATTTCTGTGCCCGGCCGAGCTGGATGCACACTAGGGGCTCTCCTGAGCTCCTAGAAAGAAAGTATATGTTAGGTTTTTTATTTTACAGTGAGACCTGCTGGCAACAGGCTCACTGCAACAAGGGACTAAGGGGAGAAGAAGCGAACCTACCTGCTTGCAGCTAGCTTGGGCTTCTTAGGCTACTGGACACCATTAGCTCCAGAGGGATCGACCGCAGGACCCGTCCTTGGTGTTCGTTCCCGGAGCCGCGCCGCCGTCCCCCTTACAGAGCCAGAAGCAAGAAGATGGTCCGGAAAATCGGTGGCAGAAGACTTCAGTCTTCACCAAGGTAGCGCACAGCACTGCAGCTGTGCGCCATTGCTCCTCATACACACTTCACACTCCGGTCACTGAGGGTGCAGGGCGCTGGGGGGGGGCGCCCTGAGCAGCAATAAAATCACCTTGGCTGGCAAAATAACCACAATATATAGCCCCAGAGGCTATATATGTGGTAATTACCCCTGCCAGAATACAGAAAAAAGCGGGAGAAAAGTCCGCCGAAAAAGGGGCGGAGCCATCTCCCTCACACTGGCGCCATTTCTCCCTCACAGTTCCGCTGGAAGGAAGCTCCCTGACTCTCCCCTGCAGTCTACACTACAGAAAAGGGTAAAAAAGAGAGGGGGAGCACAAATTTGAGGCGCAGTAATTATTATAGCAGCTATAGGGGACATAATTCAGTTAGTCCCTGCATTATATAGCGCTCTGGTGTGTGCTGACATACTCTCTCTCTGTCTCCCCAAAGGGCCTTTGTGGGGTCCTGTCTCCTTTAAGAGCATTCCCTGTGTGTGTGTGCGGTGTGTCGGTACGGCTGTGTCGACATGTTTGATGAGGAGACTTATGTGGAGGCGGAGCAGATGCCTATAAATGTGATGTCACCCCCTGCGGGGCAGACACCTGAGTGGATGGACTTATGGAAGGAATTACGTGCAAGTGTCGACTCCTTACATAAAAAATTTGACGACATGCCAAATGCGGGACAGCCGGCTTCTCAGCAATTCAAAGGCCATCAGGGGCTCTAAAACGCCCACTACCTCAGATGGCAGACACAGATGTCGACACGGATACTGATACCAGTGTCGACGACGATGAGTCAAATTTAATGTCCACTAGGGCCATTCGTTGCATGATTGAGGCAATGAAAGAGGTTTTACACATTTCTGATATAAACCCAGGTACCTCAAAAAAGGGTATTATGTTTGGGGAGAAAAAACTACCAATAGTTTTTCCCCCATCTGAAGAATTAAATGAAGTGTGTGAAGAAGCGTGGGCTTTCCCTGATAAAAAATTGGTGATTTCAAAAAAATTACTAATGGCGTTCCCTTTTTCGCCAGAGGATAGGTCACGTTGGGAAACTCCCCCTAGGGTGGATAAAGCGCTAACAAGTTTGTCTAAAAAGGTGGCACTACCGTCTCCGGATACGGCCGCCCTAAAGGAACCTGCTGATAGAAAGCAGGAGGCTATCCTAAAGTCTATATATACACACACTGGTGTTATACTGAGACCAGCTATTGCTTCAGCGTGGATGTGCAGTGCTGCTGCTGCTTGGTCAGATTCCCTGTCAGAAAATATTGACACCCTGGACAGGGACACTATATTGCTAACCGTAGAGCATATAAAAGACTCAGTCTTGTACATGAGAGATGCACAGAGGGAGATCTGCCGGCTGGCATCTAGAATAAGTGCATTGTCCATTTCTGCTAGGAGAGGCTTATGGACTCGGCAGTGGACAGGGGGTGCAGATTCTAAAAGGCACATGGAAGTTTTGCCTTATAAGGGTGAGGAGTTATTCGGGGATGGTCTCTCAGACCTTGTTTCCACAGCAACAGCTGGGAAGTCAGCATTTTTGCCCCATGTCCCCTCACAGCCTAAGAAAGCGCCGTATTATCAGTTACAGTCCTTTCGACCCCAGAAAAACAGGCGGGGAAAAGGCGGGTCCTTTCTGTCTAGAGGCAGAGGAAGGGGGAAAAAAAAAAGCTGCACCACGCAGCAGGTTCCCAGGAACAAAAGTCCTCCCCCGCTTCTTCCAAATCCGCTGCATGACGGTGGGGCTCCACAGGCGGAGCCAGGTACGGTGGGGGGCCGCCTCAAAAATTTCAGCGATCAGTGGGTTCGCTCACGGGTGGATCCCTGGATCCTTCAAGTAGTATCTCAGGGGTACAAGCTGGAATTCGAGGCGCCTCCCCCCCCGCCGTTTCCTCAAATCGGCCTTACCGACAACTCCCTCGGGCAGGGAGGCTGTACTAGAGGCAATTCACAAGCTGTATTCCCAGCAGGTGATAGTCAAAGTACCCCTACTTCAACAAGGACGGGGTTACTATTCCACACTGTTTGTGGTACCGAAACCGGACGGTTCGGTGAGACCCATTTTAAATTTGAAATCCTTGAACACATACATAAAAAGATTCAAGTTCAAGATGGAATCGCTCAGGGCGGTTATTGCAAGCCTGGACGAGGGGGATTACATGGTATCCCTGGACATCAAGGATGCTTACCTGCATGTCCCAATTTACCTTCCTCACCAGGAGTACCTCAGATTTGTGGTACAGGATTGCCATTACCAATTCCAGACACTACCGTTTGGACTGTCCACGGCACCGAGGGTGTTTACCAAGGTAATGGCAGAAATGATGATACTCCTTCGAAAAAAGGGAGTTTTAATTATCCCGTACTTGGACGATCTCCTAATAAAGGCGAGGTCCAGGGAGCAGTTACTGGTCGGAGTAGCACTATCTCGGGAAGTGCTACAACAGCATGGCTGGATTCTAAACATTCCAAAGTCACAACTGGTTCCTTCCACACGCTTACTGTTCCTGGGGATGATTCTGGACACAGAACAGAAAAAAGTGTTTCTCCCGCAGGAGAAAGCCAAGGAGCTGTCATCTCTAGTCAGAGACCTTCTAAAACCAAAACGGGTATCGGTGCATCACTGCACACGAGTCCTGGGAAAAATGGTGGCTTCGTACGAAGCAATTCCATTCGGCAGGTTCCATGCAAGGACCTTCCAGTGGGACCTCTTGGACAAGTGGTCGGGATCGCATCTTCAGATGCATCAACTGATAACCCTGTCTCCAAGGACCAGGGTGTCTCTACTGTGGTGGCTGCAGAGTGCTCATCTTCTAGAGGGCCGCAGATTCGGCATACAGGACTGGGTCCTGGTGACCACGGATGCCAGCCTTCGGGGCTGGGGCGCAGTCACACAGGGAAGAAATTTCCAGGGACTTTGGTCAAGTCAGGAGTCGTCCCTACACATAAACATTCTGGAACTGAGGGCCATTTACAATGCCCTAAGTCAGGCAAGGCCCCTGCTTCAAAACCAGCCGGTTCTGATCCAATCAGACAACATCACGGCAGTCGCCCATGTAAACCGACAGGGCGGCACAAGAAGCAGGGTGGCGATGGCAGATGCCACAAGGATTCTCCGATGGGCGGAAAATCACGTAATAGCACTGTCAGCAGTGTTCATTCCGGGAGTGGACAACTGGGAAGCAGACTTCCTCAGCAGACACGACCTACACCCGGGAGAGTGGGGACTTCATCCAGAAGTCTTCCTACTGTTGGTAAACCGTTGGGAAAGGCCACAGGTGGACATGATGGCGTCCCGCCTCAACAAAAAGCTAAAAAGAGATATTGCGCCAGGTCAAGGGACCCTCAGGCGATAGCTGTGGACGCTCTAGTGACACCGTGGGTGTACCAGTCGGTTTATGTGTTCCCTCCTCTGCTTCTCATACCAAAGGTACTGAGAATAATAAGAAGGCGAGGAGTAAGAACGATACTCGTGGTTCCGGATTGGCCAAGAAGAGCTTGGTACCCGGAACTTCAAGAAATGTTATCAGAGGACCCATGGCCTCTACCGCTCAGACAGGATCTGCTACAGCAGGGGCCCTGTCTGTTCCAAGACTTACCGCGGCTGCGTTTGACGGCATGGCGGTTGAATTCCGGATCCTAAAGGAAAAGTGTATTCCGGAGGAAGTCATTCCTACGCTGATAAAAGCCAGGAAAGAAGTAACCGCAAATCATTATCACCGCATTTGGCGAAAATATGTTGCGTGGTGTGAGGCCAGGAAGGCCCCTACAGAGGAATTTCAGCTGGGTCGTTTTCTGCACTTCCTACAGTCAGGAGTGACTATGGGCCTAAAATTGGGTTCCATTAAGCTCCAGATTTCGGCTCTGTCGATTTTCTTCCAGAAAGAACTGGCTTCACTGCCTGAAGTTCAGACTTTTGTAAAGGGAGTGCTTCATATTCAGCCCCCTTTTGTGCCTCCTGTGGCACCTTGGGATCTCAATGTGGTGTTGAGTTTCCTAAAATCACATTGGTTTGAACCACTTAAAACGTGGATCTGAAATATCTCACGTGGAAAGTGGTCATGTTATTGGCCTTGGCTTCGGCCAGGCGTGTGTCAGAATTGGCGGCTTTGTCATGTAAAAGCCCTTATCTGATTTTCCATATGGATAGGGCAGAATTGAGGACTCGTCCCCAGTTTCTCCCTAAGGTGGTATCAGCTTTTCACTTGAACCAACCTATTGTGGTGCCTGCGGCTACTAGGGACTTGGAGGATTCCAAGTTACTGGACGTAGTCAGGGCCTTGAAAATGTATGTTTCCAGGACGGCTGGAGTCAGGAAAACTGACTCGCTTTTTATCCTGTATGCACCCAACAAAATAGGTGCTCCTGCTTCTAAGCAGACTATTGCTCGCTGGATTTGTAGCACAATTCAGCTGGCGCATTCTGCGGCTGGATTGCCGCATCCTAAATCAGTGAAAGCCCATTCCACGAGGAAGGTGGGCTCATCTTGGGCGGCTGCCCGAGGGGTCTCGGCTTTACAACTTTGCCGAGCTGCAACTTGGTCAGGGGCAAACACGTTTGCTAAATTCTACAAATTTGATACCCTGGCTGAGGAGGACCTTGAGTTCTCTCATTCGGTGCTGCAGAGTCATCCGCACTCTCCCGCCCGTTTGGGAGCTTTGGTATAATCCCCATGGTCCTTACGGAGTTCCCAGCATCCACTAGGACGTCAGAGAAAATAAGATTTTACTCACCGGTAAATCTATTTCTCGTAGTCCGTAGTGGATGCTGGGCGCCCATCCCAAGTGCGGATTGTCTGCAATACTTGTATATAGTTATTGCCTAACTAAAGGGTTATTGTTGAGCCATCTGTTGAGAGGCTCAGTTATATTTCATACTGTTAACTGGGTTTAATATCATGAGTTATACGGTGTGATTGGTGTGGCTGGTACGAGTCTTACCCGGGATTCAAAATCCTTTCTTATTGTGTCAGCTCTTCCGGGCACAGTATCCTAACTGAGGTCTGGAGGAG
Source organism: Pseudophryne corroboree (assembly GCF_028390025.1). Taxonomy (NCBI): domain Eukaryota; kingdom Metazoa; phylum Chordata; class Amphibia; order Anura; family Myobatrachidae; genus Pseudophryne; species Pseudophryne corroboree. Next base: position 283,924,558 of record NC_086444.1, on the reverse strand, counting down.
GGGCATAGAGGGAGGAGCCAGTGCACACCAGGTAGTACCAAATCTTTCTTATAGTGTGCCCAGTCTCCTGCGGAGCCCGTCTATTCCCCATGGTCCTTACGGAGTCCCCAGCATCCACTACGGACTACGAGAAATAGAATTACCGGTGAGTAAATTCTTATTTTAAACTTTTTAACAAAGGTAAAAATGATTAAAACAATATAGAGGCTAAAACAGATACTTATGACACAGAATATGTGTCATAAGTATCTTCTTTGTATTATTTTACTCATGAATGACAGGGGAAGCACTGCCTCCCCTGACTGCACGTCCCTGGCTGCAGCTGCTGGGTTAGATGATAGGTAGAGGGCCCAAAATAGGAAATGGCGTAGATCATGCTGGACAAAGTAATGGCTGCTGCAGAGGGATTCTCTTTCTCACACGCCACTGCTTGTGGAGATTTGGGAGAACAATCAACTTCCTGCGCATAGATTACGCCACCTTCCAGGAGGTGCTGAGTCTGTTGACTCCCTAAATCCAGAAGCAGGATACCAAGCTGCGTAGGGCCATACTTGGAGAGTCTGAACGCTACCCTGTGCTTCCTGGTGACTGGAAAGACCCTGGCAAACCTAAAATTTGGCTCCCTCATCTTCCCTCAAGCTTTGGACCTCATCATACCAGAGACCTGCAAAGCCATCATTACTCTTCTCAAGCAGCAATACTTTAAAGGTAAGAAAAACACTACACTTCAATTTTTTGTGGAACTATTTTCTTTTTAATTAAAAGTAAACAAACTATACCGTCTGATGATGGTACAAAAAAAAAAGTTCTTTTTTTTTAACATAATATATGTTTTGAAAAATAAATAACAAAATGCTCTAAACATTACAAAAGGCACATTATAGTGCAAATAGAAACCAAAAATGACAAACACCTAAAACTATAAATAATGAAACTGAGTATCGGGCTGAGTTGGAGCCTCCATGTCAAGTATGGCAGAATATATTCCGCTTGAACAGCTTGAGGAGTGATAGGTGGTTGGGGGTTGAGGGTGCATGAGCCATCATGCCTGTACCGGAGTGATAGATGGGTGTGGTGTCTATTTCCTCGATTCGACAGGCTAGGTGGGACCCAAAAAATAAGATTTTAAACCTACCGGTAAATCTTTTTCTCCTAGTCCGTAGAGGATGCTGGGGACTCCGTAAGGACCATGGGGTATAGACGGGCTCCGTAGGAGACATGGGCACTCTAAAGACTTTAGAATGGGTGTGCACTGGCTCCTCCTTCTATGCCCCTCCTCCAGACCTCAGTTAGAGAAAATGTGCCCAGAGGAGACGGACAGTATGAGGAAAGGATTTTTGTTAATCTAAGGGCAAGATTCATACCAGCCCACACCATCCACACCGTATAACCTGGAATATACGCAACCAGTTAACAGTATGAACAAAACGGCATCAGCCAATGACTGATCTTAACTGTAACATAATCCTTATGTAAGCAACAACTATATACAAATCTTGCAGAAATATGTCCGCACTGGGACGGGCGCCTAGCATCCTCTACGGACTAGGTGAAAAAGATTTACCGGTAGGTTTAAAATCTTATTTTGTCTTACGTCCTAGAGCAAAGGTGGCCAAAAGGTAGATCGCGATCTACCGGTAGATCGCAGAGCATCCGCTGGTAGATTGCGACAGACTTAACAGAAAATAACTGTAAGGAGCCGGCCGCCGCTGCTTCTCTTCACAGTTCCCAGGGATGCGTTGTGTGGGTGCGCAGGTGACGTAATGATGTTACCCATGATGTGAGGAGCCTGGGCGTTAGTTGGATCCAGTTTGATCCAGTCGGCGGTGGAGACGACAGGAGAAGCAGCCAGCGGAAAGCCATGCAGCGTTAAAGCGGGAGCCGTGACTGCGGGGAGAGGGAGGACTGAAGCTAGGCAGCGTGACAACTTGTCAGGTAAATGATACAAAGGGGGGTTTCTTTACAAGAGGAGGGGCGATCTGCAAAGGGAGGGTCTGCACAGAGTGTGGTATCATCACACAGGGTTTTTTTTTTACACGGGGGATCTGCAAAGGGTGGAGGATCTGCACATAGGAGATTATTGTACAGGGGGCTATTATGCAGGGGAGTGGAAGGGGGGATCTGCACAAGGGGGTATCTGCACAAGGGGGGGATTTGCACAGAGGGGTTATTTGATGTTGTCATTCTTAATGCTATTTTTAAATGTGCACATTTATTGATGGCATCATTATTAATGCTATATTTAAATGTGAGCATTATTATTGGTGTTATTTGATGCTGGTAGATCACTGGTAAGTATGTGAACAAAAAGTAGATCCCAGATCCCAAAAGTCCGGACACTCCTGTCCTAGAGGATGCTGGGGACTCCGTAAGGACCATGGGGATTATACCAAAGCTCCAGACCGGACGGGAGAGTGCGGATGACTCTGCAGCACCGATTGAGCAAACATAAGGTCCTCATCAGCCAGGGTATTAAACTTGTAGAATTTTGCAAAAGTGTTTGAACCCGACCAAGTAGCTGCTCGGCAAAGCTGTAAAGCCGAGACGCCTCGGGCAGCCGCCCAAGAAGGGCCCACCTTTCTCGTGGAATGGGCCTTTACCGAATTTGGTAACGGCAATCCAGCCGTAGAATGAGCCTGCTGAATCGTGTTACAGATTCAGCGAGCAATAGTCTGCTTAGAAGCAGGAGCGCCAACCTTGTTGGCTGCATACAGGACAAACAGTGCCTCTGTTTTCCTAACCCGAGCCGTCCTGGCTACGTAAATATTTAAAGCCCTGACTACATCCAAGGACTTGGAATCCTCCAAGTCTCCCGTAGCCACCGGCACCACAATAGGTTGGTTCATATGACACGATGAAACCACCTTAGGCAAAAATTGAGGACGAGTTCTCAACTCTGCTCTATCCACATGGAAAATCAGATAGGGGCTTTTGTGAGACAAAGCCGCCAATTCGGACACCCGCCTTGCAGATGCCAAGGCCAACAACATGACCACCTTCCAAGTGAGAAATTTGAATTCAACCGTTTGAAGAGGTTCAAACCAGTGAGATTTTAGGAACCGTAACACCACGTTAAGGTCCCATGGTGCCACTGGGGGCACAAAAGGGGGCTGGATGTGCAGCACTCCCTTTACAAAAGTCTTGACTTCTGGGAGAGAAGCCAATTCCTTCTGAAAGAATATAGATAGGGCCGAAATCTGTACCTTAATGGAGCCTAACTTCAGGCCCATATCCACTCCTGTCTGTAGAAAGTGGAGAAAACGGCCCAGGTGGAAATCTTCCGTAGGAGCATTTTTGGCTTCACACCAAGATACATACTTCCTCCAGATACGGTGATAATGTTTCGCCGTCACCTCCTTCCTAGCCCTTATCAGAGTAGGGATGACTTCCTCCGGAATACCTTTCCCAGCTAGGATTCGGTGTTCAACTGCCATGCCGTCAAACGTAACTGCGGTAAGTCTTGGAACACGCAGGGCCCCTGCTGCAACAGGTCCTCCCTGAGAGGAAGAGGCCATGGATCTTCTGTGAGCATCTCCCGAAGATCCGAATACCAGGCCCTTCGAGGCCAATCTGGAACAATGAGTATTGTCTGCACTCTTTTTCGTCTTATGATTCTCAATATTTTTGAGATGAGAGAAAGAGGAGGGAACACATAGACCGACTGAAACACCTATGGTGTCACCAGGGCGTCTACTGCTACAGCCTGAGGGTCCCTTGACCTGGCACAATACCTCTGAAGCTTCTTGTTGAGGCGTGACGCCATCATGTCTATTTGAGGAAGTCCCCAAAGACTTGTTATCTCTGCAAAAACTTCCTGATGAAGTCCCCACTCTCCTGGATGGAGATCGCGTCTGCTGAGGAAGTCTGCTTCCCAGTTGTCCACTCCCAGAATGAAGACTGCTGACAGAGCGCTTACGTGATTTTCCGCCCAGCAAAGAATCCTTGTGGCTTCCGCCATTGCCACTCTGCTCCTTGTCCCGCCTTGGCGGTTTACATGAGCCACGGCTGTGACGTCTGATTGAATCAGAACCGGTAGGTCGTGAAGAAGATTCTCCGCTTGTCGTAGGCCGTTGTATATAGCCTGTAAATTCCAGTATGTTGATATGTAGACAAGCCTCCTGGCTTGACCATAGGCCCTGAAAGTTTCTTCCTAGTGTGACTGCTCCCCATCCTCGGAGGCTCGCGTCCGTGGTCACCAGAACCCAGTCTTGAATGCCGAACCTGCGACCCTCTGGAAGGTGAGTACTCTGCAGCCACCACAGGAGAGACACACTGGCCCTGGGGGACAGGCTTATTTTCTGATGAATTTGAAGATGGGACCCGGACCACTTGTCCAGAAGGTCCCACTGAAATGTCCTCGCATGAAACCTGCCGAAGGGGATGGCCTCGTAGGTCGCCACCATTTTTCCCAGTACTCGAGTGCATTGATGTACTGACACTCTCGTCGGTTTTAACAGGTCTCTGACCATGTTCTGGAGTTCCTTGGCTTTTTCCATTGGGTGAAAAACCCTCTTTTGTTCCGTGTCCAGAATCATGCCTAAGAAAGATAGCCGAGTCGTTGGAACCAACTGTGACTTTGGTAGATTTAGAATCCAGCCATGTTGCTGCAGCACTCTCAGGGAGAGTGACACGCTTTTCAGCAACTGATCTCTCGATCTCGCTTTTATCAGGAGATCGTCCAAGTACGGGATAATTGTGACTCCCTGCCTGCGCAGGAGCACCATCATTTCCGCCATTACCTTGGTGAAAATCCACGGGGCCGTGGAAAGCCCAAACGGCAACGTCTGAAACTGGTAATGACAGTCCTGTACAGCGAATCTCAGGTATGCCTGATGAGGGGGATATATGGGGACATGAAGGTATGCATCCTTTATGTCCAGTGACACCATAAAATCCCCCCCTTCCAGGCTGGAGATAACTGCCCGGAGCGATTCCATCTTTAATTTGAACTTTTTCAAGTACAAGTTTAGGGATTTTAGATTTAGAATGGGCCTGACCGAGCCATCCGGTTTCGGGACCACAAACAGGGTTGAATAGTACCCCTTCCCCTGTTGAACTAGGGGAACCTCGACAACTACTTGTTGTTGACACAGTTTTTGAATTGCAGCTAAAACTATCTCCCTTTCTGGGGAAGAAGCTGGTAACGCCGATTTGAAAAACCAGCTAGGAGGCACGTCTTCGAATTCCAGCTTGTATCCCTGGGATACAATTTCCATTGCCTAAGGATCCACATCTGACTGAACCAAGACGTGGCTGAAGAGTCGAAGATGTGCCCCCACCGGCGCGGACTCCCTCAGTGGAGCCCCAGCGTCATGCGGTGGATTTAGTAGAAGCCGTGGAGGACTTCTCCTGGGAACTAGCCATAGCAGGCATTCTTTTCCCTCTACCCTTACCTCTGGCGAGGAAGGAAGAGCCCCGACCTCTTCTGGACTTATGCGACCGAAAGGACTGCATCTGATATTGAGGTGTTTTCTTTTTCTGTGGGGGAACATAAGGTAAAAAAGTAGATTTACCCGCGGTAGCTGTGGAAACCAAGTCCGCAAGACCTTCACCAAATAAAACTTCCATATGCCTCTTTGAGTCGGCATCACCCGTCCATTGGTGGGTCCACAGGGCACGCCTAGCAGAAATTGCCATGGCATTGGCTCTCGAACCTAGCAGCCCAACGTCTCTCTGAGCGTCTCTCATATACAAGACTGCGTCTTTAATGTGACCTAAGGTCAATAAAATGGTATCCCTATCTAGGGTATCAATGTCAGCTGACAAGGTATCTGTCTAAGCTGCTACAGCGCTACAAACCCAAGCCGACGCTATTGCCGGTCTGAGCAAAGCACCCGTATGTGTATAAATTGATTTTAAAGTAGTTTCCTGTCATCAGCAGGATCCTCGAGGGCTGCTGTGTCTGGAGACGGTAGCGCCAACTTCTTGGACAAGCACGTTAAAGCCTTGTACACCCTGGGCGATGATTCCCACCGTACCCTGTCCTGTGCAGGGAAAGGATACGCCATAAGAATCCTCTTGGGAATCTGCAGTTTTTTGTCTGGAGTTTCCCAAGCTTTTTCAAATAACGCGTTCAGCTCATGAGATGGGGGAAAGGTTACCTCAGGTTTCTTTTCCTTAAACATGCATACACTCGTGTCAGGGACAGAGGGGTCACCTGTAATATGTAAAATATCTTTTATTGCAATAATCATATAATGAATACTTTTAGCCACCCTTGGGTGTAACCTCGCGTCATCGTAGTCGACACTGGAGTCAGAATCCGTGTTGGTATCAGTGTCTGCTACTTGGGACAGGGCCCTGTGACACAGTCAAAGCCATGGATTGACTCCCTGTTTTATCCCTGGACTCTGCTTTGTCCAATCTCTTATGTAATAAAGCCACATTTGCATTTAAAACATTCCACATCTCCAACCAATCAGGTGTCGGCGTTGCCGACGGAGACACCACAATCATCTGCTCCACCTCCTCCTTAGATGAGCCTTCCGCTTCAGACATGCCGACACACACGTACCGACACCCCCACACACTCAGGGATATATCTATATGGAGACAGTCCCCCAATAAGGTCCAGGGAGCCAGCTTCTCTGCAGTGTGCTGTGGAGAAAATGGCGCTAGTTAGTGCTGGAGGATCAAGCTCCGCTCCCTCAGCGGCGGGCTTTGGTCCCGCTCAAATTATTTATACTGGCGGGAGTTTATTAATATACTGCCTCCGCAGTATCTACTCTAAATGCCAGTGTCCCTTGAGGCTTATATTGCTGCCCAGGACGCCCGCCCTGCACCCTTACAGTGCCCGCTGTGTGTGTATGTGTGGGAGCAATGGCGCGCAGCATTACCTCAGTGAAGATCTGAAGTCTTCTGCCGCCTTTGAAGTCTTCTTTTCTTCTTAATACTCACCCGGCTTCTATCTTCCGGCTCTGTGAGGAGGACGGCGGCGTGGCTCCGGGACGAACGGCGAGGGTGAGACCTGCGTTCTGACCCTCTGGAGCTAATGGTGTCCAGTAGCCTAAGAAGCAGAGCCTATCATTTAAGTAGGTCTGCTTCTCTCCCCTCAGTCCCACGATGCAGGGAGCCTGTTGCCAGCAGTACTCCCTGAAAATAAAAAACCTAACAAAAAGTATTTTTCAGAGAAACTCAGGAGAGCTTCCCAGCAGTGCACACAGTCTCCTCTGGGCACAGGATCTAACTGAGGTCTGGAGGAGGGGCATAGAGGGAGGATCCAGTGCAGTCTAAAGTCTTTAGAGTGCCCATGTCTCCTGCGGAGCCCGTCTATACCCCATGGTCCTCTAGGACGTAAGAGAAATATAAAACTTATCTGGGTTTTTCAGAACTTCATTCCGTTGAAGTTGGAGTGCGTTTCCTTCATTTCAGTTGCCACTTTGGTGGCAGTGTCAATGTCCAAATCTGGTGATGATGTCTGTAAAAGAATAAAATTTTAGAAAAACATGTAAAAAAAAAATTTCATGCTAGTTCCCTTCAACCGTGGAGGAATGGCAAAGCATTGCAGAAGAGTTTGAATCACTTTGGAACTTTCCTAACTGCTGGGGAGCCAGTGATGGTAAACGTGAGGATAACCCCACCTGCCAACAGTGGATCCTTGTACTACAACTACAAGGGATTCTTCAGCATTGTTATTGTAGCCTGTTTTTCAGCTGCATGTTTAGTGCTAGTGCCTCCACTCAAACCTTTGTACTACTATACAGTAACAGTGGGGTAGGGGAGGTTTGAGAAACCCTGTAACCAGATAGTACAACGTGATACGTGGGCAACTTTACTGCTTATGGATGTGTGGGTGTCGTTACCTAGCGTCTTCCCTTCTTCCTCTGCACTGACTATATAGATGACCAGTAACTCGATAAACTTGAATATAGGTTATAACTTTACTCCTCCTTTGTTATCAACTGGGTAATCCATTACAATGACACTCTTATAAACTAGAGATGAGTGGATTCGGATTTAACACCAGAATTAACGCCAGTTCGGTTTTATCCGGATTTTTTCTATTTGCATGAAATACGTATGCAATTTACCATTACAATCTTATCATCTATATGTCCCCTTTTTCCAAATAACCTATCCCTCCAATAGTGGTTATATATTTGCAAACATATATATATATATATATATATATATATATATACACATATACATACATAGTTCAGTGCACTGAAATAGTTCCCTCAGAATAATTCCCTCAACTACCGCCTATGAAGTTCCTTATAGATCCTAGTGCTGTTCGCTTGGTCGGTTAGGTTATAGGAAGTCTTTCCCCCTGTCACAACGGTTCTGTGGCAAGTATTAAGACTAAAGTCGTAGTGTTAAATTACTGTACGAGGTTAGTTTGCATCCAATATGACAATGGGTCTCTGGACCTCCTATTGGGAAATCTGAAGCAAGGGGTCAACAGCAGTACTGGGCCCGTTTTTACACAGATTGTTATAGATCCTTATCGTGTCTATAGACCTGTTTTCTTTTCCCCCAAGGTGCACTGGTTAGGCGTATATCCTTACGGCCACAGGTGTGTGTTCCTAGTGCACTCTCAATAGTCTCTGAGGTTGATGTGTAGTGTCTTAGTACCACTCTCCTGCCTAGTTGGCTTCCTTAATTATCGTTATCAGTTCCTTAAGCTTAGACAGAGCTCTGGATAAAACGTCTCTCTGTACTCTATTGCAGGTGGAATTTCTTCCAGTGTCCTCCCTATGATAGTTACGAGGGCAACTATGCAGGGGAGTATCTTTGCTAACTAGCGTCCAAATTGTCATCCCATCATTAACTGAGCTCCCTATACTCAGTGGCTGGAGGCTGTATGTAATAGTTCTACATATGAGTGATCCTATGCTGATGCTCTTTGTTTAAGAGGTTAATGCCGCTGTCTCCCTGGGCCAATGTGCTGGGCTTTCACACTCACAATTGCTGCTGCATCAATATATCAACTTTAGCTGCAATGTTGAGTGGTGTCTCCTTATGCTGAGCTCTCCTCCCTGCTGCGCGACTCCTGCTGCTGCTCCAACTGGGAACGGGTCAAGAGCTGACAGGGCAGCGCTTTGAGCTATGGTTTCCTCCTGCTGGGTGTCCCTTGTCAGTGGTTTCCCCAGTCAGGCTATTTACAGCGGGGACGAGGCGGTGCTTCAGTCCCGGAGTATCCTCCTGCTGCTGACGCCTCAGCCAGCCCCGCTCCCCCAGATTTGCAGTCCCCGATACCTCCGGTAAGGCTGTCTGAAGACACGACCCTCTACATGGTAAGGAAGGTGGGAGTGGTACACTAGCTTTCTCTGGTCTCTCCTGTGCTTCCCTGAACTGCTCTGGGTATCACCTCCTCTGGCGCACTTCTCTCACTCAATGGCTCCCGGGTCCCCCACGTGTACCAACCTCCTCATCCGGGTACTCAAACCCTACCTGTGTGTCTCCTCTGTCCTGGAGTCGCACGGGCATTCCCAAAGTTCCCCCTTCACAGTACCTGTAACGTCTTGGTATAATAATACATATTATAAATACATGTTTGCAATGCTTCCCTTACATGCACATATTCATCAAATACAAATGGTACATGACCCTCTACATTATGATGCCCATCGTTAGTGCTAACTATGAATTTCTAATTGTGGACGTTGGCAAGAATGACCGTACTTCGGATGGTGGGCCCTTGAAGCAGGCAGCTTTCTACAAAAGGCTCATCTTCAAAACCCTTAATTTGCCATCTGCTGGGGAAACAGAGTACGTCCTACATTTTGTATTTGTTGGTGAGGAGGCCTTTGCACTGCATGAGCACATCATGAAGCCATATGTGCACAGGGGGCTGACCAAGGAGAACTGTATCTTTATTGGCTTTCTAGGGCATATAATGTTGTGGAGAACGCGTTTGGCATACTCAGCAATCGGTTCAGGATATTACAAACAGCCATCAACCTCCAAGTGGCAAGATAGATTGGGTTGTATTGGCATGTTGTGCCTTGCATAATTTTCTGAGGCGGAAGACCAGCCAAAAAAGTTTATCAAGTGCAGCTCTTCCAGATAACCCAGACCACATAGAGGACATGGGGGCAGATGTATCCCTTTCACACAATGTGTATGTCTCGATGTCCCCTCAGTTGCCAGAGTGTATGCCTCCATGCTCCCGCGCCCCCCAGTCACAGTATGTATACCTCCATGTCCTACCAGGCCCAAGTGTGTCTGGGCTTTATTTATTTCTCTTCCTTTACTATCTCACATTACTCCTATTATTATATTTGTCCACTCATCTTTTTTTCTGTGTCATAGAGCCAGGTCAAGGCCCATTTCACGTGGAACAGCTGCATAGGGGGCGCTACCCCATTGTGGGTGCAGTGCGATAGTGGTTTCTGCATCCACCCACGCTGTATCCTCAGAGCCTGGCCTGGGCAGCGATGGACTCTGCCAGGTGGCGAAGATGTGTCCCAGTCCAGGTATCGCCTAGAGACCGTGATAAGTTACATGCGCCCCCCCACACACACACACACACAACACTGATACAGTGACACTGCAAGGCAGGCTGCATTGCTAAAGGCATAGTGACTTTTCATTTTTGTCTAGCATCCATAAGGGATATTGAGGAATCTACTACGATGGGGTATAGACAGGGTCCAAAGGAGCCAGTGTGCACTTCAAATATCTTCAACTGGCTGTGCTGCACACACAGTTCTTCCTGATTCCTCAGCCACGCTGGATATCTGGTACAGGGTGTAGAAAAGGGGGAGAGCCGCTAGTGTACACTATCTGGGTCCTCTCTAGGACAGAATTTGTTAGTTTACTGAAATATAGTTAGCTGACAGCCTCACTGGGGCTGTATAGCTAGGGGTGTGCTGGTGTCCTTCTCTCTCCATGTCTCCTCTCACATACAGTAGGGCAGGCTTGCATTATAACTGTATGTGTATGTTATTGTGCTTACTGTGAAACATGGGTAAACACAAGCTGTGCAGTGTATGCCACACCAGATTCTCTCCATTATAATCTGAATCTATTTCATGTGAACAATGCAGCCAATCTTCCCAAATCAGTGAAGGGGCTGGGGGAGAGGGTCCAGAACCCCACTGGCTAGGGTCTCTAAAAACTATGATGTCAGATAGGTCATCCCAGCTCACTGCTAATGTACAGAAAACTCAGCTACTACAACAGGCTGTTGCAGACTTAGCTGCTAGGGCGGATGCAACACAGCCCCCCCTCTCTCATGCAGGTCCACAGAAGCGTGGGTTACCTGCTCTTCTCTCTGCTACAGATGAGGATATACAGGAGGATGGGGATGACTTGGATCCCGTAAGTGGGGATCCCGATTCCGCTCAGGGCATTGAACCCCTAATTCTGGCTATACGGGACGTGTTAAAGCTCTCTCTAGAGGACGCTGCGTCACAGTAGTCATTTTTCTTTACACAGAACAAACCTAATGTCACTTTCCCCTAATTCTGCAGAGTTAGATGACCCATTCAAGCTGACCTGGAAAAATCCAGACAAAAAATTCCAAGTGTCCAAACATTTTTTGCGCACTTTCCCATTTGCTCCTGAAGGTAGGAAATTTTGGGAGGAACCCCCAGGGGTTGATGTGTCCAAAAAGGCGGTGCTGCGTGCTCAGGGCTCCTTTACCATGAAGGATCCTGGGTATAGAAAAATAGAGACTACACTCAAATGTATTTACATGGCAGCAGGTGTATCACAAATGCCGGTTACTGTGGGTTGCTGGATGACCCCATGCCATTCATTCCTGGGCCACTCAAATTCAGGGGGGCTTCTCAGGGGATATGCCCTTGGTCACTATGGTGACCCTCCTAAAACACATTCAGGACACTACACGTGTCCTCTGTGATTCGCTCAAGGAGATGGGGAACATTAATTCTAGGACGTTTGCCATGGCAGTGTTGGCACGCAGGGCCTTGTGGTTGCGTCAGTCGATTGTGGACGCAGAATCCAAATATAGTGTGGAATCCCTCCCCTTTTCTGGGGTATGGCTATTTGGGTTTGAATTAGATACCTGGATTTCCAAAGTTACGGCTGGGAAATCCACATTTCTCCCCTCTGGGGCCCAGCCGGCGAGACGCTCCTACCCGGGGCCATCTGTCCAGTCCTTTCGGTTTCACAGATTTTGATCTAAGGCCAGAGTTTCTTCCAAGAGGAAGGAAGGAAGTTTGGAGGCACCAGAGGTAAGTCCAGAAAGCCTGCAAGCACCAGCTCTCAGGAACAGACCACAAGTTTACTTCCGCTAAGGCCTCAGCATGATGTTGCCCACCCACCCCGAGGGGATCTCGAGGTAGGAGCTCGACTGCGTCACTTCAGCTGCATCTGGGAGACTTCCTGCCAAGATACCTGGTTCAGAAATCTTGTTTCTCAGGGCTACAAGCTGGAGTTCGACATTCTCCTCCCCAACGATTTTTCAAATCCAGCTTACCAGCTTTGGAGGATATGCCATCCAAAAGATGATCCAGTCCCACGTCATTGTTCCAGTACCAATACCGCAATGCGGCAAGGGGTTTTACTCCAAACTGTGTGGTGCCAAAACCAAATGGTTCAGTAAGACCCATTTTTAATCTAAAATCCATGAATCCGTACTAGAAGGTGTTCAAGTTCAAAATGGAATCCCTGCGAGCAGTGATTGCGGGCCTGGAAGAGCAGGAATTCATGGTCTCCTTGGATATCAAGGATGCATACCTCCATATTCCGATTTGGCCACCTCATCAGGCGTACTTGCGGTTTGCCCTGCTGGACGATCACTTCCAATTCCAGGCACTGCCCTTCGGCCTGTCCACAGCTCTGAGGGGGATTCACGAAGGTGATGGCGGAGATGATGTTCCAACTCTGGGTCCAGGGGGTCAATGTTGTCCCTTACCTGGATGATCTTCTGAAAAAGGCAAGATCCAGGGAGCTTTTATTGCTCTATTTTAACCGCACTATCCAACTTCTGTCACACCATGGGTGGATCCTCAACTTACAGAAGTCCCACCTGGAGCCGACTCAGTGGCTCCTGTTCGTGGGGATGTTGATGGATACTGTGGCCCAGAAGGTGTTCCTACCAGAGGACAAGGCGAGAACACTTCAGGAGATGGTCCACATGGTGCTCCCACCTACTCGAGTGTCCATCCATCTTTGCATAAGATTGTTTGGAAATATGGTCACCTCATACGAGGCAATCCAATATGTGAGGTTCCATGCCAGAACATTTCAGTTGGATCTCCTGAGCATGTGGTCTGGATCACATCTACAGATGCACCGGATGATTCGGCTGTCACCTCAGGCCAGGATTTCCCTCCTGTGGTGGCTGCAGTCTTCCAATCTCCTGGTAGGCGGGAGTTTCGGGATCCAGGATTGGACCCTCCTCACGACAGATGCGAGTCTAAGAGGATGGGGAGCTGTCACCCAATGGGCGTAGCTCCAGGGCAGGTGGTCAGCCCACAAAAGCCTCCTTCCGATCAACATTCTGGAACTTCGGGTGATCTACAATTCTCTGCTTCAGGCCTCTCCTATGCTCACGGATCACGCGTTCCAGGTACAGTCGGACAAAGCCCTAGCAGTGGCGTATATCAATTGACAAGGAGGGATAAAATGCAGAGCCTGCATGCGAAAGGTGTCAAAGATACTCCTCTGGGCGGAAAGAAATGCAAGAGCTCTGTCAGCAATCTTCATTCCGCGTGTGGACAACTGGGATGCGGACTTCCTGAGTCGTCACGATCTCCACCCGGGGAGTGGGGTCTCCACCAGCAGGTGTTTAACCGGTGGGGTTGCCCGCAGATAGACATGATGGCTTCTCGTCTCAACAAGAAACTTCCCTGGTATTGCTCGCGAACAGGGACTCTCGAGCGAGGGCAGTGGATGCACTGGCGTCGCCTTGGCCTTACCAGCTGGTCTACCTGTTTCCTCCGATTCCATTGCGCTCAAGGGTGCTAAAGCGAATCAGGAATCATAGAGTCCATGCAATTCGGATTGCCCTGGATTGGCCCTGGAGGGTGTGGTACGCGGATCTTCTAGACATGTCCATCGAAGACCCTTGGCCTCTGCCACTAAAAAGCGATCTTCAACAAGGACCGTTCGTCTACCCGGACTTACGGCGTCTTCGTTTGACGGCATGGCAGTTGAGTGGAACATCCTAGCTCACAAGTGCCTTTCCAAAAAGGTTATTGCTACCATGGTACAGGCAAGAAAACTGGTGACGTCAAAACATTATCATCACATCTGCAGGAGATATGTCTATTGGTGCGAGGAACGCACGTATCCGCCTGCTGAGTTTCACTTGGGACGTTTCTTACGTTTCCTGCAGGCTAGTGTGGATAAAAGCTTACGTCTGGATTCCATTAAGGTCCAGATTTCAGCCCTCTCCATTTTCTACCAGAAGAAATTGGCAGTGTTGCCAGAAGTTCAGACATTCTTGCAAGGGGTACTCTACATCCAACCTCCTTTTGTGCTGCCTACGGCACCCTGGGATCTGAATGTAGTGTTGAATTTAGCCTCTGATGACGGTGAAACACAAGTACCTCACATGGAAGACGGTGATGTTACTGGCCCTGGCTTTTGCTCGACGTATCTCAGAATTTGGGGCCTTGTCGTGTAAAAGTACTTGGTCTTTTACGAGGAAAGAGCACAGCTCCGGACTAGGCAGCAGATCCTGCCGAAA